>NC_084772.1:21686383-22330738 GCF_028858725.1 Colius striatus | reverse complement strand
GAGAGCTGCCTGAATTTCTGCAGCCTTTGCCTCTGTGGCTGGAGAGGGCAACGACCACAGCACCTGGCACCTGCCAGCGGGGATGCAAGTCCTGCCAAAGTCAGAGCACGGTGCCAGATCAGCGATGGCTGTGAAGAGTCCATGGCAAACCAACCCTTTCTGCCACCAAGCATGGCCTGCAGAGACCCAGTTCTGCAGGCCCACAGGAAAGAAATGTATACGGACACATATCCAGGAGCGGGTTAGACCTCAGGAGGTGTATCTTGGCAGGTTAAAGGTGACCTGATTGGATCCAAGGCTGGGAAGCAGGGAGTGGTGCTGGCAAGGCTGAACTTCAGGAAGTTTCACAACTTGCTTCAAAAACTGAGAAAGTTGTCGTTAACTTTTTTTAGCACTAAAATGTCATAATATTCCTCATGCAAGAGAAAAGAGGAGCCTCCTGACATGTTTTCAACTCTCGAATGGCAAAGAGTCCTTGAGGGGCCATGCCACGCATCAGGCAACAGCAGGCGTTAATTAGCCGAGATTTTCTATTGAATTGTTGTGTGTGTGTGTGTGTGTGTTTTTCTTTCCCTGGGTGTCTCATTTGCAGAATGTTCAATCATCCCCTCTCTCTTTCTGATTCTGCAGTCGTGTGTACTTCTGTGCGACTGTCGAGTCCTGACACCTGTCAAACAGTGCCACAGTAAATTGGACGTGTCAGCCCCAGTGTGCTGGTGCCAAGGTGTGAATTAGATAGAGTCTCTCACCGCTGTTCTTCTGACCTCCTTACTCCATTACTAGGACATCCCGAGACACACCAAGCCTCAGGGTATCAAAAAACCAAGCACAACGAAAAGAACCCCACGAACCCACTGCAACCATCGCTGGGTGCTTAAGGATTTAAAGCAACACTATATGAAGGGCCGAGTTTAAATAAACAGAATTTGTAAACATGCTGATTGCAGCTGCAAAACTGCTAGAAAACGAGCTTCACGTGTCTGTTCCCTGCCATACCAGGAGGCTTGGGGAAGCCAGGAAGGAAAGGGAAAGAGAGTAGTTAGTGGTGCTTTCAGATGAAAAGACGCATAAGTCATTCTGCACAAAGTATTTGTTTACATCGTGCCCATCACTGCGGATGTGATTACCAGGAAACTCTGCAAACAAAAAAACCCCAAACAATGCCGGTGCCTGCAATCACCCCGACGCCAGTTCCCTACCTTGCACCGAGCTGGGGGGGGGGGGTGTTTTGTTTTTTTTTAAAACAACAGCTCCCAGAACAAAAGGCTGATTTGTGCAGCAGGCAGTTCTGGGGACCACCTATTGCACAGGGCTGTAGACACATATGGTGCAGCACAATAACAAATAAGAACAACAATAAAGAAAGCTGCACCCACTTTGCTCAGTACGGTGTTCTCAAAGTTACACAGTAAGGAGCAATTATCCCAAAGTGGCAATTTTATTTGAAAATAACATTTAAATTAAAATGGGCATTTCAGGGCCTCCTGCTGAAGAGTGACATGGGCTGTTCAGGGGCCCACTGTCACTTTGTCAGCTGTCACACGCTGCCTTCTGCTAAATGGGCGCAGTTTGCCTTTACCCTTTATCCTGACTTTAAAATGCCGCATGCATTTTATGAAGACCAACTAAGTGGGATTGCATCTCTGACAGCTGTTCTAGCTTGGATTCTGTGAAAGTGCTTTGCATACATCTATCTTTTTTGCTAACAATTTGGATAGATGACAAAAGCTGCGGGGAGAGGGCCAGGGATGGAACAAAGAGCTTTCAGGCTCCCCAGTCACCTGTTAGCATCCAGCTCTGGGTAACACCCACTAGAGCCGGTGTTTCATGAGAAGTCAGCTCAGTGGCTTTGGTTACATGAATTTTAGGTCTTACACAGTAGGTAGGTGTACCTCCTGCAAAACCTCACCTTGGTCAAGTGTCCTTGTAGAGCTGGGAGAAGGAGAGATGGTATTCTTGTCTTGGGCACCAAGAACTACTGACCATCACACGACTGGGATGCAGGACTCCACTGGATTCCTTTACATTTGGTAAATCCTGAGTGCTCCTTAGACTCTGGTGTTTTCCTCATTTCCCCCTCTTTTTAACCAACACATTTGATTAAAAATTGCCATCTAACAAAACCTTTCCTTCAATCAATACGTAGCCATGCTGAACCTTTAATGCTGTAAGTTACCAGGTTAACAGCTCTCACAGCAACCCTCTCAAGTTCAGTGTTCCACATAACCTAAAATGCTTTTAACGTTTCAGATAGTCACCAATGCTCCTACGTACACAAACGGAGCTTCAGCATACACTGACACACTCAACAGCAGACCTGTGTTTCCTCTAGTCTCCCTTTCACTGCTGCTACAGTAGGAACCCTTTTGTTTGTCCTTCCCATCCCTTACCAGGTTCACCTCCAGGTGGGCTTTGGCTCTTCTAACCCTACACTTTCATGCTTGGATGGCATCTCTGTAGTCCTCCTGGGTCTCCCTGATCTCTGAAACTAACACAGCTCTCCTGAACTCCTCTTCTCTGTAGGATCATATCCCATGGGATTAGAAAAAAAAATGTTGTGATGAAACTGACAGTTCCTACTGGTAAGGCATAAATTCTACATCATGGCAATACTGTCTGAATTGATTCACTAGAATCACTAGATCCATAGACCGAGGACTTTGTAATTAAAATCACTAAATATCTGAATACAGAAGTACTTTTAAAATAAAACCTTGTTTATAAAAAATAATCCCACCAGTTCAAATAGCTGACTGCTTTGACAAGAGCACCACAATATGACGTACACAGTTACTATCACTTAGTATTTGATTACAACAGTGCTGGCAAACAAGAGAATCCAGGTCCCTATGTGCCATCATCTGCCAAAAAGTCACAACAAACAGCAGAACAAAGTGAAAGTCCAAGTGCATATGAGAGAAGAACTGCTTTTCTACAGGGCTTAGCAGAAGCCTTGGAGTAGCTGCCTGTCCCTGTCCCTTTCCAAGTGGCAGTGGTCTGTTTTCTGCAGCTCCAGCAAATGGTGGTCACCAAAACCTTTCTGTTTATTTCTGGAGATTCAAGAAGAAGGTGGTTTCCCACTAAGAAGGGCAGGATCTTGGGTCAAAAGTTTTCCTGCTCTGTTAGTCTCTCTGTGCCTTGATTCTCTTTAGCATGGATGTATCTTCATGCTACATTATGCTACAAAGATTTTCAGAGCGGTGAGATTTTCACATCAATGGTAACGAGGAACACTTCGATACTTAGAGGACATGGAACATGTGCAGGAGATCTACTGATGGGAAGTAAATTCTAATTTCTTCCTGCTTTTATTGCTGATTAAAGTCAAGAAATGTCTGTAGTTTGCTCCATTCTGTGTGGTGAGGTCTCTCATAATCACTGACAATAGTTTAAGGTATTATCTGATCTATGAAAGCAGATGTATTTAAAAGGAGGTAAAAGTCTTAAACCCAACATATTAAACATGAAAGGGGTGTCTGGGTTTACTTGTTCAAAGTAAGGGATTTGCTCCCAGGAGTGACACATCTATTACTAATTAAACAATTAATTTATTATGCAGCACTTGCAGAAAACAACATATTTGAAGTCTGAAAATGTCTGCTAAAGAATGGAAAATAATTTGGATACAAATAATTATCTTCAGGATTTTTCTTTACCCTGGAATATGCCTAACACAAAACGTTTTCCCAGAGCTAAGCAACAGCCACTGTGTCACTGGTAATGCACAGGCAGAGCAGAGCAAGAACAAGGAGTCATTTTCCTAACCATGCCCATTTCTGAGCCATGTTAGAGCTCAAGTAGAAGGAGAGACAGGCAGACATTTATCTACAGCTCTAGATCGTTAGTGTGCAGGACCAGCCTTAACGTAAGAGATTCTCTCTCAGAAAGTCGTGAAACAAACTGCCACTTGGCTCCCCAAGTTCTCTGAACTGGGCAGGAAGGAGAGCTCCTCCATCCTTTCCCAGTGACCAGACACCGAGACAGAAATCTTTGGCACATGAACGTTAGAGGAGGAACTGTCCAGATTTTAACCAAATGCTGCAGAGCTCATTGTAATGAACACAATGGGCAAGTTTATTTCGTATACAATCAACAGCTGTGCTAAGAGCTAGAAGTCCAATTATTTCCTCAAAATAACGCGTGTAGCATTGTTGAATCTAATCTTCTGAGGCAGGTTATGCAACTGGCATATGCCCCAGGCACAGCAGTCCTTAGCACCTCCCCACAGCTCCCCGTCCAGCTTCAGGGCCGATGAGAGCTTGTCTGTTGAGGTTTCCTCTGCCAAATCCCCCAAATGCTGGAATTTGGTCAGTTTTGCTTTTCTCCAAGATCCAAAATTCCTTGCAAGAAAACCCAGTGAACTTTATATGTATACCTATATGTTACTGAACAGGAGAAAATGGGTATTCTCAACTTTGTTACTTTTGTGCAAAGGTCTATCACTCTATATAAAGATATCATCCAAAATGGCATGCAATATCTTGTATATCACATCAAGAACTCCACTTAGCTAGAGCAGAGGCCTTAATCTGCCCTAAAAAGTCTCTTTTGCAACTAGCTTTCTCAAATATTCTAACACTGAAGTCCTTATCTCAGACATCACCTTTTACTCAAGCTTTCCTCTGTCACAGTCAGATTTTTGTCTGTGTTTGTCTCGCTTTCTCCTCTAAAGAGGAGGGCACCTCTAAAAATCTTCTATTAAATATCTTCATTGTTAAAATACTTGTCTAGACACTCTTTGTTTGTCACATACAAAATGGAAACATCCTTTCTCCAGTCTTAACATCCTCATAGTCCTCTGAGAGCTGAGACAAAGATAATCTTCCAAGTTTATCACTGTGACATTGCAACTGTCTACAGGTGCTTCTGTTTTTAGTGCATACATAATGTATTTATTTCCCTCCTTTATAGCTCCTTATGATCTGTTCTCTATTACTTGTCTTTCCTTATCTAGAGGCTAGTTCTGCCTTTGGACTTTTCCATCACCCTCTGCTACATTTTGTTAAGTGTCCAGGATTTACCCTGTGCAGCATTTATAACTGGGTCTTCTCTAATAGTGCATAAAAGAACACATTATTTGGACGTGTATGAAAGCTCTCCTTTTCCACGTTGGCTGCCGTTATGCTGGTTGTGCATGGAGACCACTGCTGACCATGCTGTCGGGTATCACCTCTCAATTTGTGTGTGTATCACCTCTCAATTTCTGGAAGATTTATCACTTATCTCAGACTCTACAAGAAAACCCCTCAGGCAAAGACTGGTTTTATCTTATTTGCATGGCACCAAGTGCAAAGAAGAGCCCTACTCAGGGGCAGGGATCTAACTGCTAGAGTAGGAAGGAACAAATTATTAATGAGAGCAGTCCTACAGCTCCCTTCCTTATGGACCCCTGTGCTCAGCTGCCCTGGCACATCTGCCTCTGAGAAACCGATACACAAGTGTAGGTACAGCTGGTGGTCCCTTGGCACGTGAGACAGGATCGTGCAGCTTCCCCAGCTCAAGCCAACGCTTCGGGCTGCCCGGTCTCCAAGAGCTCCCCTCAGCTGCGGGCACTGGGAACAACGTGTCTGGATAGCACGAGTCTACAACGGCAGAGACGTTTCACCCAGTTTGTAAAGATTTGGTGTATGTTTTATGAGAAATCAAACTCAGGGTATGACGATGGCCAAAGGCAGCAGCCCCCGGGAGGGGACGGGCTGTTTCACACAGAGGCAAAGCCCTCGGTGCGGCTGTGTCACAGGAGGCAGCTTCGCACTCCTGGATGGGCTTAGATAAAAGATCGGGAACTGGGATCATTGTGTTCATTATGAGAAAAGTACTGCTTGAAATAAAGTCCCAAATATGTTTTGTAGCTGCCTTAGATATCACCATTATTAGCAGCCTTAAGAGGTGCAAGAAATTTCTATAACTGCAGATGTAACAAAGGCCCCGAGTACTTGGGGAGAACAGTAGAAAAATCAAGCCCCTTTTTTTTAAGACACGTTTTAAAGGTATACATTTCTCGTGATTTAAATTTACCACCAAACCTCCCAGCTTCTCCCCCAGTGTACCAATTCAGAGCTACTTAGAAGGAAAAAAAAAAAAAAGAGAGAAAAAGGAAAATCATTAAACAACCCCCCAAAAAGAGGGCTCAATGAGGTCTCATTTCGTCGTAATGAGCTCCAATTTAACATGATCATTATTTCTGACATTAAAGGCCTGTGAATAGTGTCACATGCCCAGAAGCTATTTTTTTTTACCCTCTAATGCCAGAAATAACAAGCTGCAGTTAAGGGACAGTGAATCAGGGTCTGTAAAATTACATTAAAATAGGAATTTCACTACTGATAGAATGACTCTTATCTAGGCAGCCTGTTCTGAAGGAGGTTTCTGAAGCATATGGTTATTGCACATGGGGCTGGTACCTGCCATACTTTGCACAGCAACAGACTGTTTCTGCAAAAAAAAGAAGAACTCCAGCTGAAGTTGTCCCTCCTGCCTTGCTGTGCCACACTGTATGTGCAGAACAACCATCTCAGGTGAGCCCAATGGCCCATCCAGCTTACAACCTCTCTGAGGGCAGGCAGTCACGGATGCTTGGGAGAATAATTGTAAGAAAAAAAGCAGCACCAGGTGATCCCTTTTTTGCTAATAAGCACCTACTTTCCTGCAACCCGAAAGTGATGGATTCCCAATATGCAGTGAACACTTTATCAAGCTGTGAATTTATCAGGACCACACAATTCAAATCCAAAAGCCTGAAAGAGCTCCCAAACTCCTGATTTTGTTGACCTCTACTGCATCTGTTAAATTTTACCACATAATTGTTGAAACAAGTGACAAGAACTTGAAGAAGCAACAGAGAAGTGGCCATCCTGTGACTATACACAATGGTGTGAAAATATTCCTGTACTGGGCTGTCTGTCTTCCGCAATAGTTTCTCATATTTCCAGCAACTCGTCTCTCAGACCTTCTATTTGCTTATTTTATCATGAGTTTATGCTAAATTGAAAAAAAGAAAATGTGCTTTTCCGTTCTCTTTAAATATGATTCTCATATTCTATTTTTTCCTCCCAAAACTGGTTTTGGAGACTCTAATGCATCCTGTCATTGGATCCCCTCACACTCACAAGCTTATCCATGTCTTTAAAGTACTGCAATAGGCTTGTGATGATTAACTACCATTTACAACAGCTGTGCTGATCCTTCTCCATCACGTCAAACTATTTCTGTGTCGATGAATTCCATTTGTGAGATCCCTGTTTTTCCGCAACAGAAATCGAGTTTACTGCTCTCAAATTCCTTACGTCACCCGAGAGCCTTCCTGAGGAACTGCAACCACGATCAATTCCTCCAGTGCTGGGCCAATTTAAACTACAGGTTACACAATACAGTAATTTGGCTATTTTGAATTTGAGTTCATTAACTCTTGGCATCTTGTCCTGACAATTTGCTGCAGTTGTTTTTATTGATTTGTTTTAAAACCTTCTCCTGACATTTTAATTTGAGACAGTTTTTCATACCTATTCCTACTAAAAATAACAGTTTCTGATGTGGTAATGTCTGCAAGCTCTTCCACAGCACACTGCACCGCAGAGATCACAGTTAGCTCCTCTGCTATCACTTTATTTTTGATAACTGCTCATTTTATAGCTCAGTCTTCAGTCATCTAGCACTCCTTCAGACTTCCTGGCAACCTCTGTAATGCTGATGCATTTGTGTGAGTCTTTAGTGTTACCTTCAATGTTTTCAGCAATTTGTTCCTCTAACATGTTGTTTTGGGTAGGACACGAAGATACTCGGGTTGTTATGATTTTATGTTTAATTGTCAAAGCTTTTTTCCCCTATTCTTCAACTACATCTCTCACTTTTCTAACCATTTCCTTTACTCTGATTTGCTGTGTTTCAATCTCCACCATCCCACTTAAAGCATTTTAACCTTCTGCATGCTTTCTTTTTTAAACAAAAGATAAAAGAAACCGGCTCATCTTCATGTTTTCAAAGTTAGACTTCACTGCAGTCAGTTTGTCACGGCTCTTTCCTAACAAAAATGCTGTGCAATAGTTACCACCCATGCTTGCAGGGCAAGAAAATGAAAATCATCAGAAATGGTCTCCCCTCTCTGGGGTTCTCTCTGAGATGTTGTGTCAAATGAAAGACATTTAGAGCCTCTAAAAAACGTAGCCTCAGTGATCGCCTGTTTCACAGCTTTTACGTATGCAGTCACCTCCTTCACATCACAGGTCTAGAACTCAACTGCAGCTACTTTGGCACGAATTGCCACCCACAGGGACTCTCCTTAACTGTGCTTACTGAGAGCTACACTTTTCAGTTAATTAATTCTACTATTTCATCCATGTACAGCTTTACTCTTTATCAGCATGCCTCACTCCATCATTCCTACTTAATTTATACCCTTGGAAAAAACCCATGTGTTTACTGATTATCTTCCTCCTATGCAGATTCTGCGATGTGTTCAGACAATGGTTTGAAGGCAGTCCTGCAGAACACTCGCCTCTGTGTTCAGGTGTCCAGCAGGCGTGGAATTACTTTATGACTTCCTTTAAAAGGAGTTGGGAAAGATTCTGCAGACTACATCTCATCTCCTTGGAGCCCTTTTAAATCTGGGTTATATGGGGTGAGAAACGACAGCACTTTTGGCTGTTGGTCTTGTTGGGGGTAACAATGCCACCTGCCAAGAGTCACTTCCAGCAGCACAAGCTTAACCTTCACCTGCTGGTGCCAGGAGCTCCTGGGTGAATCGATAAGGTCCTCACGGAGAAGCCCTGTGGTCAGCGGTGAAGTGAGGGATGAACCAGTGTGGCAGTCCAAAGGAATCTGTTCTCCAAGGAACAGACATGGCCTCAGAAAACATGGGTTGCCTAAGTGTAGGAATTATTTCCTTCTAAAGGGGGTGAGAGGCCTCAGGCTGGAGCACAGCCCCAGGGACTGAGGGGATGAGAGATGCCAGTGCCAGAGGAGCACTTCAAGCACATGCTACGAGGTCAGGGTTGGAAGAACGTTTCTCTCAGACATTCACTACCTTGACAAAACACTGCAAATTTTAAAGCCCTTTTAGCTTTTTGTTTTAAGAAGGTTATTGGTTTGCTACAGGTAACCTCCCACTTTTTGCCATCTAATGCTCTGCAAGCTGATTTCATAGACTCTGAAACACATCTTGCTAAAGGTGCCAAGGGGCTGGTAGTTTAGGTAGGTGTCTGGATAAGCTGTATTGCACTGAAGCAGTCAGTATGATTTAAAGGGAAGCACAAGTACAGATGCAGTTTGGGAAGATTTGATCAATTTTACTTCCTTACATCAAACATACACAATGCTAAATTTTCACACACAAAAGTATAGATCCAAACATTAAGGCATGGTTCCAGAGCTGGACAAAGACTCCAGCAGATCACAGCTGTCATCTCACTCTCTGTGTGAAATATTTAGTGTTACAAGAAGACACAGGGGTTTTTTAGAAGACAGACATATGCATCCTCAGAAAACACACCTGCTCACATGCACCACACAGAAACCAGCTGTGTTCAGTCGTATTAAGTTCACTGCATGATCTCTAGTACATTAAGGCCTTGCTTATGTAAACTGGAGATGAACAGATTATTTCAGGGGGTATTTTTGTCTGACACACATGCAGGTAAGGTGACCTCTAACCAAAACAAAGCCATTCTCAAATGAATGACTGACCCCAGCTCTCTTTCACGTGCTTTTGCATGAGCACATGCACCCAAGCACACGTATGTGGACAGTGACTCTTTTTGTGCGAGTCAGCGTCAGGTCTGGACGTGAAGGTGCTTAATTTTGAACGGGTATTTCAGCATGTACAAGTCAGACACAGAGTGAGAAGAGGCAGAAGGAAATGCAGGTTGATGTGTACCTGAAACTTGGGCTAAGTGTAAGGCTGAAGGAGCTTTCAAGGAAAAAGGACCCAATTTGTATCTTCATCGATAATTGGTTTGTTTGTGTGGAGTGAGCAGGCGGCTCAGGCGGAAAAGGCAGTGGGAGAAGTGATGGAGTGAAACAGCAAGGGCTGCGATTCCCTGCCTGATGAGTCGGAGAGAAATTGTTAGTAACTGAGGTAGGTCCCAGAGGGGTTCATTAAGTGACTGGCCCTTCACAGTACCCTGCCACATCTGACCTGGAAACATTAACATGAGGCCAGTGCTACAAGACACAAGCATGAGTGTGTGGGGAAAGCAAGGAGCACATTCCGGTGAGGAGCGCGCTGCCAGCACCCACCTGCACGCAGGGAGTGTGTGTGAGAGCTCCTGTGACACTCTGCCTGTACCTGTCCTGCCTCTCCAAATACCCCCTTTCCAAGCGGTTGTTGGCAAACCTGTCCCTGCTGCTCTGGGAGGAACCTGGCCCTTAGAATGGCACCACACAGCTGAGACCCCGGAACTCAGACAGGACATAAACCATGGAAGAACAACAGCAGAGCACCAAGGTAAGGCACAACAACGATGGAAAAAGGCACAGGCATCAGAAAATTATCTTCTGCAAGAGAGAACACATATTTACCAGCAAACTAGGTGACTGCTGGGACCAAGATGGGTAGGTAAAACCAAAATAAAGAATCAAGGGAGGCTTAGTGAAATGCCCCTTTTGTTGTCACTTAAAATCTGAGTATTTAAAAAACATCTCCGGCAGGTTTCATGGAGGAATCTGGAGGTTTGAAAGAGAGCCAAAAAGGGTCACATCAGCCATCTAACAGTTACCCAGAAAAAAATGGTTCAAGTCTGTGTCGGTGATCTCAGTTTGTGATGAGCAGCATTTGCACTGTTTGGTGGGAGAAGTGGCAGTGAGAAGAGCATCAGGAGGATCCAACATACCTGCCTCAATCACAGGTCATGTCACACATGAGGAGGGAACAAAGAGACATCCCCAGAGCACTCAGTTTAACCTACATTAATGAAATGATTCCTGCAAGTAAGACTGAGTCACCTTTCCAAAATTATGTTCACATCCTCCTTATGCATGTGACTATCTCAATCCCTCTAAAATCTGAGTCTTTTCACATCCTTTATGTGCCTCCACTGGAATATAATGACAGGATTTTATGCATTACCATTCAATCAAAAAACATTTTAAAAGGCTTAGCAGAAACTTAACAGACAAAAGTTAAAAAACCCCAACCAAACCAAACCCAGATAAAGATACTCAAAGCCTGAGTGGCTAAAGAAAAGTATACTGGCAATATAGTACAGTTAGGAGCAAACTATTCCAGGGAAGAGATGAAGCAAAAAGATATGGAATATAGTTTAAAAGCTGCAGAGGAGAATTCTCTCATGCGAAAAATTACAAGACTGTGCAGGAGGGACAGCACTGGCACCCAGATACTCAGCAGACCTCTGAAAGCTAAAGGGCTGAGAATATAGGAGCTAACCAAATGATGTAAGAGGGAAGGGAAGCAGTGACTTATGTCAGGAGACTGTAGAACGGAGTCAGCAACATTAAAAAGTGAACAGAAATAAGGCACAGAAATTGCATGAAGGAAACAAAGCTGAGTATGCAGTCCCAAAGTTTTGGGAACTTGTGAACAAATATTAAACCATTGACCTTTGTCTTGCTGTAGCTTTTTCAAATTTTCTCTTCAGAGCTACTTCTGCATTTGCACAAAACCTGAACAACAGAGACTTCTGCATCCAGCAAGAGGAGTCCAGGGCCAGCGAGACTGCCAGTCCCAAAAACATCACTGGAGAACGACTGAGCTGGAGAACTCTGCACTGCTTTATTGTTTACTTACTGGTTCATATCATCACCTTCATATGGGAAGATTTTTACTTCAGTGGGGTGTTTCAAGTGTGTTTTGGGTTTTTTTTCAGGAATAAGAAAAAACCCCAGTAGCCCTACATTAGATTTTTCCACGAGTCCATGGATAAATGGCCCCAACCTGCACAAACTGAAATCAATACGAGTAACATTCGCCCTTGTCTGTAAACACAGAGGTCCTGGCAACAACACACCTTGTAACTCTTGTTTTGTCAATAGGCAGAACCACCTATTCTGGTCTCAGACCAATAATCCTCTACTTTGAGCAAGTGTCAGGTCTAATAATATTTTCTGGAATTAACTTGCTTTTACATTGCAAAAATCAGACAGCAGTAACCTCTGCTTCAGGAGAATGCTCCTCACAAGCAGCTCTTGTACTGGGTGTATGGCCCCCATCTGCTCCGAGCTGCTCTACACCAGCAGACGATTTGCTAAGAGATACAGATCAGGAGGAGCAGGACTTGGTAATCATGTATTAGTGTTTTTTAAAATAAAAACTGACTCCAAGTTTTTTAGTCAATTAAACGCATCCGGCACATCATGTATGTGATGTAATGACAGCTCGAGACTAGAAATGCTTTTGATGCATTATTAACCATAAAAAAGGCATTAAATACCAAGCCTGAATGCCATAGGGATGCATATTTCAATAGAAATTATTTTTCAATATATGCTTAAAGTTTATTTTGGTAAACAGATGACTGTGGGCTGTCACAGATGGAGACAGATTTATGTTTAGTTGGAGTCTTTGTAAAACCAAGGGAAATAGCTGGACTTGTTGAACATACAGAAGGAACATAATTCTTTCTCTCAGCTAAGAGAAGTTTGAGTGGTAGCTTGGAAGCTACCCCAGTTTGGAATATTAATTTCAAGGTGACAGGTGGGAATATCACCAAGTAAATAAAATACATTACAAAAAGAAAGAAAGAAGAAAGAAATCTCCAAGCAGGAAACAACATGAAATTTCACCACCTGATCCAAAAGTGTTCCAACCACGCGTTCATGTTCTGAATCTGAAAACAGAAGCCAGGCCAAAGTTCAAAGTACAGTAAGTGAAACTAATCCTGTTGCTCGAACATCCAATAATCCCTGGCAGAAACTTGCAGTTTTTCTTCCAGCATTGTATTACCAACATTAGAGTCACCTATCACTGCTTTAAAAAACTCCAACAAACCCAATCCAACACCCTTCCATCCCTCACGTCCCCAAAGAGACAATCCACAGCAGATGCCTGGCAGTAAACTTCTGCTCGTGGTTCATGTGGATTCTTGACTGATTTGCAGACCCTAAGCAGCTAAAGAAACAACCTGATGGAGGAACCCCACGCTGTCCCTCTGCTGTCGTGCATCACCCTTTCCTGACTGTCCAACGTGCATTTCAGATGAAACGTCCAGGCTGAAGCCTCTGATATCGTCCATTTTAGGAGAATGTGAAACTTTCACCATATCACTATTAGAACTTTCTTGCTAATATTCAAATTACCTCCTCTGCTTCCCTATATATACACGTATATAAAAATGCTTATGTATTATCATAACCAATTTAGTTTGCTGTTGGGGTTCAGTCCTCACAAACTTTAGTCTATTGATTCTGCAGGAACATTATGAAAGTGAGGTCTACAGGATCAACTCCTTTATGTTTAGATCTTCAAACATTTGTAGGCTGTTATCAAGCGTTCTTGCAGTCATCTCTTTGCCAAGCTACACATATTTAGCTCTTTTAATCTTTTCTCATAAATCAATCCACTCAGCCTCTTAATCCTTTTTGTTGCTCTTCTCTAATCTCCTCCTAGTTTGTCAATACCTTTCAGTACTGCTGTGTCCAGAACAGAACTTGATACCTCAAGGTGCCACAGCACCACATGAGTGCAAGGAGCCTGATGCTCCAAGCTCTTGGGTGGGAGGATGCTCCAAAACCGTTTGGTTTTGCTGGTGTCTCACATGGCAAGCTTCTAGCGTGGGATTCCCACGCTGCAATCTGCTGCCTGGCTCCAAGGGACATTTTGCCCTGAGCGATTCCCTATTCCAGACAGCAGTTTCCACATCTGTGTACTCTGCACTTCTCGAGCTGTGCTACTGCATGAGGACGCACCATTGTGTCTGGTATAGCAACCAGTAGCTGGCAAGGCTGCCTGCCTGCTCCTTTGATACTGTTCTACTGCACCCAGCATCCAATTCACACCAAACAAGCCTCAATGGGCTAAATCATCTAAGTGACTTTCACCCTACCTTTTCACACTTTCTCTTGTCTAAATTCAAAAGAAACAAAAGTAATATTTCATCATTTCAGTACCCACCCTACTGTCACTGGAAAGGTATGGGAGAGACTTCCAGAACAAATTCTTCTACTGTGAAGCAGTTTTCTCCTTAACAATAAGCTGACTTCATTGCTTTGTAGCCATAGTAGAAATGGGGCTATTTCTCACCACACTCAAACAAGGGTGCCTCCACTTTCATTTCTCACCTGTGGAAGTGGCAGCCACTCCCAAACACTGATTTTTTTCAATGCGAACCCTGACTGTGTATTTAGATGTGAAGTGCTCCTGACCTGCCCCACGACAGTCGAGGCTGCCCTGTTCTGCAGGACACATCCACGGTGCAGTGTGTGCTCTGAGGGACACATCTCCCCACATGCAAACCACTGAGAAACACAATCTGTGTTGGATCCATGAGGAGAGCCCCTTCTAAATGCTAATGATTATTTTAGGCCTGCAAGGCCTTTACCTGTTGTACAGACATGGTGAGAAGGCAGCTCTGATCTGGGAGTGTGTAAACTGCTGGGTGTTTTCCCTATGCACTCACCACTTCCCCCCCCTTTTTTTTTTGATCAGAAATGCCTCTTCACCATTTCACTACCAAAGAACGTTGCAAAAAAAGAAAAAAAAAAGAAAAATACAGGTTAAGTTGCCTTTAATCTTTAATTCATATATGAGAACATATTGCACATGGTAAAGTATAAAGGAAGATCCGAAGTCAGCGGGTTATGCAGACTCTGCCAGACCTTCACTTTCAAAGAGACACAGCCTGGGGAATTACACAAATGGCCTTCCATTGCCCTCTTAGTTTCTTTTTATGGCAAAATGCTTTGCTTTTATCAATTCCTCCCCTTTCTATGAGTCCCAGAGGCTTAGGCAAAACAAAAGGCAGATGCACAAAATGCACCCTTCTCCTCTGAATGGAGTGGGAGACTCACTCCGCAGGAAAGCAAGGGGCGGATGGAAAATGCTCTCGTGGAAAGTAAAAGCCCGTAAGCACGGACAATCTTTCTGCCTGGGTGAAAGAATCTGGCCTCACCAAAAAAAAAAAGGGAAAAAAAGGGGTTGCTCTTTTCAAGCTGCCGTAGGCACTGCTGCATTAAACTGTGTCAGGCTGGAACAGGGGAGGAACAGGAGTCTATTGTTGGAGATAGCCATCAAAATCAGAAGAAAACGTCAAAAAAAAGGAGAGCAAACGAATCTGCAGCCAGATCCTTACAGGAAACTGCGTTTACAGCAGGGTTCAAACCAGGCCCAGCACAGGATGGGGAGTCACCTCAGCAGCAGCCACTGAACGATGGCAGGAGGAGCGAGGAGCCCGAGTGCATTGCCTGTCAGCGAGGGCAAGGAGCCCCAGCCCCACAGCAGCCTTGGCCTGGCAGAACACAGGCCAGCACTGAGCACCCGGGAACACCAACCACCACACACAGCGTCCAGGCAGCGGGAAGGGGGCTGTGGGGCAAACCCACACTGACTCCGTTCCCTCTGCTGAAGTAACCACTGGCCAGCACACAGCTGTCGTGATGGAGTGTGCAGTGCAGCAGGATGCTGCGAGGAGATTCAAGAGCTTTGGCCAAAATACTTCCTGTCTGAAAACAGAATCTTTCCATTTGACAGATCTTATAAAAATTACCACTTGAGGGGGAAAAAAAGCACAAAAATAAAAAAGGAAGTCTTAACACATAAACAAAACTTTGAATGCTTTCTAGAGAAAGAATTTCATGTTTAAGTTCCAAAAGTATTTTTTTGCTTTCCCTCCTTTCAGTAGAAAACATTACAGTCTAAATTAAACATGTTAACTGGTTTTCCAACTAAGGACGATTTCATTTATAGTGAAATAACATTTGCTTTGTGTCAACCTGAAACAAAGACAATTTTTAACAGCTATGTTCACCTCAGAAACTCTAATGCTGAATATCCTCCTTGCAATTCAACTTCAAGATTCTTAGACTGATTTTAAAAATTGAGACCAAGCGGAACGTTGAGGGAAGGGCAGAAATCCTTTGGCTATATTTCTGGTACATTAATAGTTTGGCTTGGTTGGGGGATTTTATTTGGATTTGAAGAAATCACTGACTGCTTTTAGACTGAGAACCGAAGGAAAGAAAATAGGCAGGATTTTTCATACCTAAAATATATATTTAAAAATAAAATGGTTCTGTTTTGCTAGTCTGGATTAGCAGAGGTGAGCCACTCGGCTTTCTTCAAAGTTACGTTGGGTTACTTCTCAGAACAGCAGCAACCGAGGACACAGAAAGCACACAACTGACGTTAGCCAGCAGCTCAGTCTGGAAACTCTATTTTTGTTCACTCTGCCACGTTTTAAATAGCACACTAAGTCAGATTTTCTTTGTACTGAAAAAAAGCCAACCAACCAAACCTAGAAATTACTGAATTACCAAACAGCAGCACCAAACAAAATCACAGCAGTGACAAAGCTCACACGAGCGGCGAATCCAGCGCCGGGGGCACATGCCGTGCGGCCCCTGGCCCTACACCCTGGTTTTCCACAGACTGTGATGATTCTGGTGAAAACTTCAGCAGTATCATTAACTCCAGGGTATTTCTGTGGAAGCCTCAAAATAGACTATCAAGAAGGCCCTGTGTCACACTCTACATTAGGAGTGTTTTTCTCCACGAGGGAAATAGCAACAGCAAATGGTCTCTCGTGGGTCGGAGCAGAGGCCAGCAGAGCCCGTGTCTTGTCAGCTAACAAATAAGTTGTCATTTCTCCCCATGAGTTTCCCTATCTTTGTTACACAGCTTTCACAAACACCCCTCTGTTCCAGAGCATCGGGAAAATGTTGCTGTGAGAATGTCCTGGCCCCGTTTGCTCGGCACCCGTGGACGCAGCCCATGGCGCTGGGGCCTTGTGGAGCTGAGGCCGGCCGAGCTGCTCACGCCCCTCTGCAGAGACGATGGCACAGGGCTGGCCGGGGATGAGGACACCTCTGAGGGGTGACACGGCCCCGGTGCCCACACTGAGTGGGAGCATCAGCATCAGCAGCCCCTTACCAGAGGGCACAATTAAACCCTTTATGAGCATCTCCTGCCCCCACTGCAGTGCCCGATGTCAGCAAGTGGGAAGAGAGGCCGCTATCGTTATACCAATTTCATGGGAAGTTCCTTTAGAATCAAACAAAATGCAACTGTTGCAAAATGAAATCAAGTAAGGTTTTAGGAATGCCCATTTTTTTTATTGCTAGATGCTCTTACTCATATAATTTTTGACAGCAGAGAATGAAAAATCTGTAATTGGCAGAGAAAGACATACAAACTGATTAAGAAACAACCAAAATTCTCTTGCCTGCCACCTTTCAATCTTAACATGTCACTGACTCACACACAAAGACCTGAATAAAGATTAAATCTATAATAATTTACTCAAAATCAGATGCTTACACAGTATGACTGAAGTGCTACCTACATGCTAATTCAGCTTCAAACAACTAAAACCACAGCGTTAGCTCTTGGTAACAACTAACATGTTGAGTTTTCTGCAAGGAAGAATGTTTAAACACTGGATTAAATTTGCACACAAAACCTGCAAGCCTTGTTGGTAGAAGTTCATATACAACACATCAATCTATTGTGTAGACTCAGTCTAAATTGGAAATGTTCTCAGCTGACATTAACTGTCATGTTAGACTGTCACTCCTTGAAAGCCTTTTTTACCAATACGTAGTGCTTGCCATCCTGGAGTAGCAAGCCTGGTTACCATCTACAAGGAGGATGCCTGAAGCAAAGAGACACACTTGGCATCCTCCCTGCAAGTCAGGTTTACATTTTGGTTTCTGCTTTTCACAAACATAACCCATGGCTGTAGGTCAACACAGAATCTTCCCTTTAAAATCTATACTCTGGACTTGGTCTGTTTGCAAGTTACACAGGTGAGAAATATAATGGAGCAATTCATCACACTTCTGGTCTAACACTTATCATTCAGGGCCTGGTACGGGAGAGCAGTTGAACAAACGTTTAAGCACGTGCTGAACTTTGTACACATACCTAAAGTCTTCTCGGTCAGTCCAAAGGCAAGCACATACTTAAGTTCCTTCTTGAACATGAACAGGGCCCTAAGTCAAAAGTACCTGAGAATTAGTGGGAACTCAGGACAAGTACCACTTTTTGCATTTTCAGAGCCCTGGCATGACTGTTTGGCTGCACTCCTACCATTTCCTTCAAATAACTCAGAAACACAAGCAAATACAAAAGTGAGCTTTCTAACAAGCCATGTCTAGAAGACAAAGCTGGAAAAAACTCCCACCAAACCAACACACCAGAGCCCAAATCCTGTCCCCACCTTTAAGTGGTAAACATTCCAGGATAAGGAACAGGCAGCAAATGCCATGGTCCCCAGCAGCTCTCCTCAGCATCACCAGGACACTGAGCATATTCAGCCCTGGGCAGTATCTGCCTGTGCTCACTCTCTCAGTACTTTATTTCTGTTTGTTTGGGACAACAGAATGTAACTTAAGCCACAAAGAAAAGGCCAGGCCAGATTCATCACAGTAACATTTCTACGTTGCCATTTTGCTTAGAAGCATCTTTCTGACACAAACTCAGCCCAGCAAACTGTTAAGAACCAGCCAGCACATATACATATCACTAATTTATCAAATAAAACAGTGATGTAAACAATTTTCATTTGAAAAAGTATTTGTGGTAACCAGGTAAGATTGAACAGAGCAGAGAACAGCTTCTCCCCAGAACGTAAGGGCAGAGCACCAATGAAATTGGAAAGCATCACTCACACCGTGGCCTGTTCCTGAAGCCAGCTTTGTGTTTTGACATGCTTTATTTTACAAAAGATTTTAATCTACTGCTTGTGTTTACAAACATAAGATATTGTCAGTTTTCACAGTGTAAGATGCTGCCTCTATCTTTAAACGTTCCCATTTCCAAAAGCCTGGAGGACTGATAGTTTAAACAATGTGTGTATTCTAGACAACATTTCTTTACAAGTGTTCCCTCTTCCACTGTGCTCCCATTAAAAAGTGTAAAATGTTCCATGCTAATAAGAATCAACAGGGAAAACAAAATCCAAGCACAAGTGCTTAAATAAATTATCATCTTTGTAACTCTGCCATAAATCCCCCAGTTGAGATACAGTGATTTAGCATTTGCTGCACTGGCACAAATCCAAATGCCTTGGGTTTCTTAATGGATAAAATATTGCCTTTTCACCTTTCTGACCTTACTTCAGCTTCGGTCTGAGGTGACATGAATCTCCTGGTCTCTGCACAGCCCCTGATGGACAGTAGCAGTCAAAATGCAGGAGCGTTTCTGACGTTCTGCAGCCCCTGAGTGCAGGGGCTGGCTGGGCACAGGAGTGAGCTGCCTCCTGCCAGCATCTGCTCCCTGCTGAAGAACACTTGCACGCATTTTCTCACCCAGTGAGCAAAGCTGCAGCTCCCAGAACAGGAAAATACAAAAGATGCAAGCAAATCCCCTGCAGTCTCTAAGGAGAACACCCTAAATCCAGAATGAAGAAAACCAAAACATTCCTCCCCTAAAAAAACAACCAAAATACAGTGTTTGTTTTCTCTTGTTGGAAGAAGCACCTGCTACTCATTTGCAAGAGAAAGGTGCATCCACTGGAAGGAACACTTACAGAGGTATTCCTATTCAAAATGTCAACTTTTGCCTTATTCAGAGTTAATGCCATGAGGGAAGAGATAGAGGGGTGAAGGAGCAAGGGAGGAGAAGCTCCCAGGAGAAAGTCTGCATTGCTTCAGCTAACAAACCAGATCAGCATCACCTCTTCAGTCTTGCTTCTGTGGCAGAATCCTAAAAATCACATAAGGGTCTGGACTTTGTTTTATTGCATATTATCCTACAGTCATTAAATACTGAAAAGTGCCTTGTCCAGGATAACACTTCCCTGCAAGAGTTTACTGAGTTGCTTTTCAAGAATACTGCTCCAGATACACAAAACCTTTGTCCACTCCACTCGCCGCTCTGCCTCCAACATTTTAAATACCACCTGGCTTTTCAAAAGGTGATTCCAAGGCCATTTAATTGAAGAAGTCAATTCCTCAGCTAAACCATTTTTATTAGAACATTTAAGGAGTAAATCCTGTAGTGCTTACATTTATCTGGTTTATCTAGCTTCCACGGGCTCAGGGAAATTTCATTTTAGGGGCTGGGGTGACTTCTCTCCCAGCTAAAATGGCAAGCCTCAATGTCTTTACAAACCATACAACTGACTCGAGACCCCACATGCCAGGCATTCTTCAGTTTCTATTTTCCAAGAGCATCTGGAACTCCAAATTAACTAAACCTACATTTGTCCTGAGCATAACATTAGGTATGTGCTGCATGGCTTCTGAATGCACAAGTACCAGTTGGCTGTCGCTGCAGTGCCCATCAATCCTGGGCAACCTGTTTTGGGGGTACAAGCGAGCATGTGACAAATCATACACCCTTCCTGCAAGCTGCCTGCTTCAGTTCATCACACTTCAGCCTCTGCTCTGCATATGTGTGTCGGGGGAGGCCACTGCTAACCTCTACACATGACTAATGCACAGCAGCTTGCCTTGAACACTTGTGTTCTGGGTATACGTTAGAAGCCTGTGGGTACATCACACACTAAAAATACTTTTAAGGAATAAACATTCTGAACAAAATGTGTTATTACACCAAGATGGAGAATTAGCACAGAACCTTTCAGGCTCAGCACTGTGGGGCTGAACAGACAGAATCCCCACGGAAGCCAAAGCGCAGGACCACCGAAGCAGTCGCGAAGGGAACACAAATGCAACTATTAAAGACGTTCTTTTGTGTTGTCTCCTCTCCATCATAACCTCATCCACAAATAACACACCCTTTCTCACATCTCCCTTACTCTCCTATTTCTGGTTATATGCTGAGCAACATGGTGCTGGAACAACATACAAGGACACACGTGCTTGGGGCACTGCTCAATGTGACCACACCGGTTTTGCTTGCCCTTGCTCTACCCATGGCACTTTCTGCATGGTGCCCCACGGAGACATTGCACTTCCCCATGGGAAGATGGGAGCTCCATTCTCCTCTGTGCTTAGCTTTGCCAACACGACCCGATGGGCACCAGCAGCAGCCGACACGTGCTGAGGGCGAAGCGAGCCCGGGGCTGCGGTGAGAGGCGTGATGAACGCTGTTGGCTAGAAGCACCTAATTTGAGGGTGTGAAAGGCTGGTTGTGCAGAGGCAGGGAAGGGTGGCTGCAGCTGGAGGTGCAGAGCTGGGCAGGGAGGCTGAGGGACACCCATGGGCCAGTGGCCATCCCGCAGGGACGGGCTTTGTCCCCCGCGGCCGACGGACACCCGCTGCCTCTGCCCGCCGCCCCCCCGCCGCTGACCCAGGGTCGGAGGCACACATGCTGGCCTTGAACTCTCCGTCTGTCTCTCTGCTGTCTCCCTGCCATATTAATTACCATTCCCCTCTGCCAGGGCCAGAAAACAACCTTCAGTGCATTAGTGCTAATTAAGAAGAGTGAGCTTCCTATTCTGGCTGCTTAAATCACACTCCTCTACTCATTCAGAGCAGAAAGGAGTGCTGACAATCTTATTAAAAGCAGAAGGAAACACCTCGGTCATGCTTTGAGCTGGCAAACGAGGCCAGCCAGCTCCTGTCCTTCTGCAGGGAGAGCAAAGCTGCAAGTGTCAGCGGAGGGACAGAAGGAGAGGGTGAGAAAAATGACACATTTCCTGGGACTTGGAGATCTGTAACTCGGGGAGAGATGGGAAGTGCATCCCATTTATGAACATTTATATTGGAAAGAACAACCAACATTGCTGTACTGAAAACACAGCCCTGTTTCACAGTGACAGTGTCACCCTGCATTAAAATGTGTACCCAGGGCGGCCTCGGACCATGGCTTTCCTCTCTTTGGAAAATATTGCTGCTGATTCTCTGATTCAGTGTCAGAGCAAGATTTTTATTTGCTTGAGCCATGTAAACAGATAACAAAAGCCCTTAACAAGGTACCATCGCTCCCCACTGAGCTGCAGCCTGCAAAGGAAAGTCTTCCACTGGGACATTGTGCCAGTTACCCCCCTCATGCCCTTCAACTGATACAAACTCACTTGTGCATTTTTCAGTCCAACACACAAAGACTGTTTCCTCTCTTTAAAAGTGATCTTCTTGGTTAATGTGCTCGACAGTTTCAATTAGAGTGTAATAACAGACAGGATTAAATTGTAATGGGGCGGGGGGAAATCATGAAGATAAGAGTACAATACTGCAGAAAAAATGATTTTTAATATATTAAATATCACCCTTCAGAATACTACTAGCTATCCATTTGGATGTACAAGATCCAACGGAACACAGAAATTCTTTTAAACCATCCAGGCTTGAAGACTAGAAACTATCATGGCTTCATGCAGCCAGAATGAGAGAAGCCTGATCGAGTCCTCCTGGAAGAGCTACAGTCCTGTGCTGTCTCTTTCAAAAAACATTCTTGATCAACCAAAATTCCCATGATTTTGTCTTCCTTTACTGTCAGAAAACACAGAGAGATCCAGCAGAATGCTGTGTCTTACTCTTCTCTAGTGGCTAGTCTGTAAAGTGGCTGCTCATCAGCTACTTCTATGATGCATGCAGCTAGTGCAGCAGCAGCAGCCTGGGCTGTGAAGCAAAAGGTTCCTGGTCTGGTAGAACATGTATTACAGAATTCCTGCATTTGTTTATGTTTATAAAAAGCTATCCTTGTTGCATATGCATTAAGATACCATCTCGTACTATCTCATGACATTGCTTTCCCATAGGACCCAAATCCTCCTTGTTGCACAGGACCGACTGTAAGAGAGGTGTTGCAGTGGCTGCCTTCCCTTTCCACGCAAGGATACGATTAGCACTAGGGCTGTGCCTACAGCCTCTGTAGTTCTAGCCCATATTGTCAGCAGCCCTGAACAGCAGGTCTGGAGAGCAGTCAGTGACATCCACACTATTACTTTTCAAGGAACAACGGTTTCTGTGAGATATGTGATTACCCCTACTTCGAGTACATATTATACTAGGCTGGAAGAGACCTTGAGAGTGATCAGGAGCTTCAGTGACTTCAGCAATATCTGAGCCTTCAGGATTTGGTTTATAGGCCTCTGGGAATGGTAGATGTGTGTTAATCACATGCTATTATTTTAATTCTTCTTGCTGAATAACTTTCAGAACCGGCAGAAGGTAACGTCCTGCCTGAAACGGGTGCAGGTTAAGGAGCAAGTGATGACACTCCCAGTCAGACTCGTTCTGCCCAGAGCACGCGTGGGAGCCAGCACCCAGTGCGAGGCTGACTTCTCCTTGCACCAGAGGCCTAAATCACATTAAATCATCCACAGAAGCATTAAATAGTTTCCTGACATTACATTTCTATGTAAGCAGTTAAAGCTGTTGCCATAGGAACATTAACAAATATAGTCATGTGTATAATGGACTGGGGGAAAAAGGAAAGAAGATGCCCTACGCTACAGACCAGGTTCAGCCTCTCTAGGGCACCATGCTCGTCTGAGCACCGAGGCAGAGTGTGCCCAAGGCCCAGGGTGGGCTCCAGACCCAGGCCCCGAGCAGAGCAGGCTCCAGGAGCACCTGTGCAGACCATCACCCAGTTCCTGCAGCAGCCATCTGCGAGGCAATGCCGGACCCAGAGTGATGGCCCATGGCCCGAGCTGCCCTGCTGCTGCTGACAGACTCTGCAGACGGAGGACGAGCTCGGGAAAGAGGCTGTGTTTGAACCCCGATAGCCCGGGCCCTCCTTCCCCTTATTGCTCCAGCTTTACAAAAATAGAAAGAACACATGTTCCCATTAGTCAGTTGCTAGAGGGAAGCTGTGGGGTATGTGCTGACAGTCTGAATGCTGAGATCTCATTTGAATACTATTTGCATATTCCAGGTAGACAAAGTGCAACTGTATTGAAAAGGCATGTGCACAAGGATGTACAAAGTGAGACAGCAGTCTGATGACACTTACCAGAAATCAAGCCTTTTTCCCAGCATGTTTCCTAACACGCTTGCTAGGGCCCCTCACGGCTACTAATGCCCAGCCTGGCTAGTTTCAGGGAGGCTCTTAATTAAACTTCCGCTTGCCAAGAACGGTTTGTATTTGCAGGAGTGAGGACACAGCTGTCCTCATGGGAACATTAGACAGAGGGCTTTTCCCTCTGGATAATACCATTTGCTAGCCCCAGCAAGCAGGAGACATTTCAAGGTAATCCGAATGCAATAAACGTTTTTCACTGCTGTTGACTAAGCTGAAATTCTGCACGTTATTTTCAGGCATTCAGTTAGGACTAATGAGTGTCTCAAGCTTATCGTAGGTCTGAATGTGAGCCATCCCTCCTCACTGACATCCTCTTGATCTTTAAAAGCTCAGTGATCTTTGGCTTGAGCATAACCCCTGGGAGTCCAGAGGTTAAGTTTTGGGGATGCAGTCAGTGTCTGAGCGAGGCAGGACAGAGCCGCACTGGGGTTACGTCAAGGCACTGCTGGGGAGCAATAAAGCCCTGCTCAGACAGGTGCCTGTGTTGTTTATGAACCAATTCACACGACAGGGAAGGTGTTGCATCAGGAAGAGGATCTCTCACCAGTGCTTCACCAAACCTTTGCAACTCTATCAATACCAACGGTCAACAGACATCGACTATCTACATGCTGGAAAATACCATGTATTGCATTTCTGTCAACCTGTTGGTCCACTACGAATTTGGAACACAAGACAACAAGAAATTTATCCTATAATCAGCATATGAACAGTGTTGCATACATGAGGGCAAAAATGAGGTCAGGTGGCTGCGCATCTCACAGCATGTTAAAAACATTTGCAACCCTCCTAGAGATGTTTTAGATACTATTACTGAAATTATACCCTGAACTATACAGCGTAAGTACACCACAGTACAGAAGGATACATCCAACTGAATGGAAATGCTCATGACCTGGCAATTTCTATTTAGAATTAACTTTCAAAGGGGGTTTTTTATCAGAATTTGTCACAAGTTGTGTTTCTACAAGTCACAGTAACTAACACGTGATGGCCCTGGCTTTAAGTCTGGGTTTTTAATAAGTGGTTTGCCAACTACAACAAAGCCAGGAAAGGATGCACACACTGGCACACAAAAATCAACCGGCACACAGGAAGCAAAACAGTTGGGAAGATTCTTCAAGCAAAGAGAAAAGTAAACCTTTGTAATTTTGTAAGAGACCTTAGGGCTCTGAGATGAAGCTTATGAATGTCTGGTTTGGAATTACAGCATTGTCAGCCAGAGATCAATTTACCCCCAAGGAACAGGGGTGGGGATATTTGCACTGGAAAAACAGCTGATTAATTGCAGCACAAGTAAGAATGTTGGATACTGCCACGTTATTAGGGAAGTGCAATGGGCTAGGTGGACGTTTGACCCTATAGGGTTTGCGCTGCCTATCCTCCCAGTAAGGAGGAGCTTCCTCCCTCTGTGGCTTTGTTCTACATCCATTCTCAAAGACAATATTTGACATTTCTCTCAGTCTAAAGATTCTCTCCCGTGTGAGTTTCAGTGAACACCATCCTTCCTCTGCTGTTCCATGACCCAGTGGGAGCTCTGAGGAGAGCCGGTGCAGAAGTTGGGGCAGGCTGTGCTTTCAGTACACTGATTACAATAGATATAGGATAATATTTTGAACAAGTTCACAGGGAATAATTAAACATTGCTCTGGGCTCTTGGAGTGACTTTTACAACATCGTGTAATGAGTTATCACATTGTGACCTTTACATCTAACTCACCTTCTGCAATTTGCTGAAAAAACTTTGAACACCATATAAGCAAAAATCACCCGATGAGCAGTAGGAGGGAAGCCTGGGTTACCCTGCCAGGCACTGCAGACGAATGCAAACATCAGGTATCTGAACAGGAAGCAACTGAACTACTTCCTAGTGTTGGATTTAATAGCAAATTACCAAAGAGACACTACACATTACTACAATCTGCACATCAAACCAGGCAGAAAGCAACCTGCAATTATACAATTAGATTGATACACAAGCTTCCCGCTAGTGTTTATTTCTGCTGCCAATCATGCTGCTTACTGGAAAACAAGGGCTCTTAGCAGTGTCGTGCCTCACACTTGCTCCCGCACGCTCTTCTATTTTCGGGGCTTTTCCGGCTCACATTTCGTTCTTTTAACATCCTGATTAATCTGTCTTTAAGATGACACCTTGCCCAGGTACTTTTTGGCTGTGCTCAAATCCATCTTTATGCGTGGTGCATAGTCTGTCCCAGCAGCAGCTAGCTGCATGGAACACGAGAACAAGGAAGAGACAAATAGATGTTTATTATTAACTGATGGAGGCAGCTGATTGAAACCTAACAAAACCCTTGATCTCAAATGAAAATTGCTAAATGAAAATCGCTTAACTATGCTGTGGCCTGACAAAACTATGAAAGGTGAAGGCAACCAGAAGTCTTTGTATTTGAGCTTGGTCTCCCCATAACATAGTGCCTCTAAGTGACTAAATGTTGAGCACATCTCAAATACTTCAGATAAGTGTACCAGCTCAGGTTCCATGCATGTGTGACCTGTCAGGTCCCCGTGATAATTTATTTCCCCCCCCCATCTTTCCCCACACCCGTTCAAACGGTTCCACTTTCTGTGTCTCTTGAGCACCGTCCACTTACACATCCCTATTACAGTCTAAATGCTGGGAGCTGTACGCCTTTCCGTGAAGTACACCTGGGCATCAAATTGATAAAATAAGTCTGTACAGCAGATGCTATTTATCCAGGACAGCTAGTCAGCAGAGCTCACATACACAACATGCATTGATCTGCCCATGTACAGAGTAATCTTGAAGAGCTGTTGTATCACATTGCATCTGTATGAGAAAGAAGTCTCTCATACCCATCCAGTCCCTCGGAACAGAGGCAGGAAACAAGGGTGTAAACCCAGTCATAAGAACAGCATCTGAAATGGGGAAGGCAGAGCTGCAGCACCTGAGGACAGACCTGGCTGGGTGCAGCCCCGCTCGGGCCGGTGGCGCAGCCGAGGGCTAACGGAGATGGTGGCTGTGGGCTGCCTCAGCCAGACACACACCCCCCAGAGCCATCCTGCACACAGCTCGTACACACACCCCAACCAAATTCTCCTGTCTTAAATGATTTTTAGATGTCTGGATTTCATTTAGCTTTTCTATTAAATCTTAGGACAGAGTCCTCCCTTTCCCAAGGAAAGCTGAGAGATGTCTCTCAAAAATATTCGCAGCATTTAGCAGCTCAAATCTCAGTGACTCACGCACACATTTTCTGGAGCCCACGTTTCATGCTGGTGGTAAATGATTCAGATATGTGGAGGCACAACAGCTTCGACACAGAGTGGTGTCTGTGAGAAGTCATGTGGCATCGCCCTGGCAGCCCAGGCTGTGAGCACACGAGGGACGAAGCAAAGCCTGAGGTACAAAATCTGTAACTCATCTACTTGCTTGGGCAGCTGATGCCATGGCTGTGAGATTCAGTTTGCCCTGATTTACTCCTTCCCTTCTCATGGGGTCAAGCTTCCTAACTCTTCCTTCTTGCACACTTTAAGCCTGAAGGTTATCTCACTGTGCTGTGGGATCACTGGCTACTGCATCTGCTCACGTCTTAACAGACCTACTATTAGCAAACTGGAAGGTTCTTCTGCTCCCTTTCCCCCAAGGAACTTTTACAGAGGAACTGATCTTTTTTTCATACATGTGGCAGGATTCCCATTTTTGACCATTTTTTATGATGAATAAAACATTTTGAATTGTCACACAGCACTGGCTTTTGGAAAGCACATTCATGGATTTCATTGAAACAGTCAAAAAGAGAATACGAGTGCCCAGTTTCCCTTACTTGGAAGGGCTAATCCACCTAAGAAAAGCCAAGTATCTGCCCACAGCGATGCACACACGTGGCGTTCTACCCATGGCAGGACCAGAGTTCCAATGACACAACTGCAGCTCGATTCAGTATTTTTGGGTTGTGTCACACAAGGCACTTCGGAATTTTTCTCTGTGTTTGAGTTTGAGAGCTTTTCTCCAAAATAAAGAGAACTGTTGGAATGCACCATGTCACCATTTCAGCACCAAAAATATTGTCTGGTTGTCATTGTACAAGGGTTTAAGAAACAAGCAAATTCAGACCCAACCCTACAGGCAATGCTTTGCAACACTTTATAGTAGAGATGCTAATTTGCAACAACACCTAACTTACTGACTCAGGAAACACTTCAATAAACAAACTGGATTAGAGCAATATCCAGAGTCCCTCAGCTTGGAGCACCTGCACAATTAACGTTCACTTTTCATTCTTGCTTTCCCAGAAACGTCACAAAGCTGGAGGTGAAACACAAAACACGTCTCTCACCCTGTGAAACACCACCAATGAAACCATCCAAACAACATCCTTCTCTTTTTTGGTATCACTGGTGAGACTGAGAGTCCAAACGGTCCCTCAGGACTATTACCACAATGATCCCTAGAGAGCACATTAAGCATTTCTTGCGCTCTGCATCTTGGCAGTTCTTTCACAATGCAACACACCGTTTGGATTTACAAAGGAAGCTGCATTATCTACCAGTTGGTAGTAAAACAAACCCTTTTTCCTCAGGGGTCGGGAGGTCAGCACGACCTCCATCTAAATTTTCCAAGTATTCAGGGATTCAGCTGTGCCTTTTGCTTGTCAAAATAAATGCAGGATTAAAGCTGAGTGCAGCGTGCTGGATGTGCGTAACGCCGTGCTCAGCCCAACGCCGGCGGCCCGCGCGCGGGGAGCCACCAGCACGGCCGCAGCCGCCTGCCCAGAGCCCTGCCCAGCCCGGCACAGCCGCGCGCTTCCAGTCACAGCTCCTGCAGCTCCAAATGGCATTGCATGCTCTCACCGGGCACAGAAACAGTTCTGTATTTAAGCGACGTTTAGTAGGCTGCAAACGAATGGATCAAATTGTCCTCTTCCATTTTTAGCATAATCTAAGTAGAAAGCACTTACCATCAGTGCACAAAGAGCTCAGCCATGCTGGAGAAGAACAGCACAGCAATAAGAGCAAAGGTAGAAAATGGAGGATACAGATTATAAAATTCAGTCACATTTTAAAATTTTCTGCTACAATAATTCACTTTATGTAGAATTAATGTGGCTGATTGAACGTTTGTGCTGTAATTTACTTATAATTAACATTTTATGGTGAACAGATTTCACCATCTCCTTCATGCTGTGAACTCCAAGCCATAGGTCAAAAATAGAGATGAAACAGATAAGCACAAAATATTCTCACTGAAATATTAATGAGATTTTAATTTACTACTTTAAAAATACATCTTTCATCAATGCCTGTATATCAAATCATTATTTTCATTTTTTTACATTGTATTAAAAATATAATGAACTTTCCTAACTGGTTGAAAGACCCTGAAATGTCTATTGTGGAGAGACAGCTCAGGGGAACAAAAAGGCCCAAACAGGCACAGCTATCAAAAATCTCACGCAGTGCCTGGATGAGACTCAGCTGAGACTGAACAGAACACCGTCACCCTTAACGGGCGAGGACTGTGGCTCTGCAGCCTCGCAGACGCCGTGGCCCAGCATAGAAGCCGTCCTTCCCGGGAGATGCTGGTTGGAAGCCTGAGGTCACAGTGTAAAGAACCTGAACTGCCACAAACTCCTCAATGCGTTTCACCAGAAGCTGTTGCATTCACTGTTGAGTTAGAGTGTATGCAAGGTGTTGCTTTGATCAGGAATCCTTGTCTTTTAAGCTAGTTCTGGCCAAATTTGAAACCCAGGGCTTTGCCATTAAGAAAGACAGCATGAGTCAGAGGAAAAATACATTTATTCATGGTCTAGGAAGAAAGTCAGAAGAAACCTTGTATAAGATCTCAAATCCACTCACAACATGTATTTAAAACTGTCTTCCCTATTACCTAAAGATGACAGACCACATCTGAATAAATTATCGAGTCATCTGCAATTCATGCAGTTTCCTATATTCCAACGCGCTATCAAACAGGCAACCGAGGACATTCCCGGAACGGGCTGGTGACAGAGAATGAAGATATGGGATGACAATGAAAAAGTCAGCAGAAAATCATAAGTCAATGGAACTATTTTATGCTCTTTACTTCCTAGCCTGCACCAGTCCATTCAAAAGGCTCATTAGAATTTCAAATGAAAAGCTGAATAATATAAGCATTATAAATCTGTTACAAACAAACCCAAAACGCATCAAGAAAAATACACATGGAATTTTCCTTCTTAAATTGCACTGGCTTTTCCTACAGGTTTGTTTGCTGGGAATCAGTAACTCTTTCTTTTAAGGGAAGGCAGTCCTTCCTTTTCCTTTTTAATCTACTTTGCTTACTTAAATTGAAGCCCGGTGCCTGCCTGTCTCCTCAGTCCCTCTACAGCTTGAAGAACGGAACCCAGACACCTTTCAGGTTTCTCTAGACAGCCACAGGCGCTTGGCTTGGCTTTTTTTTTTCTTCTTTAGCGATATTACAAGTGAAAAAAAAAAAAGTTATTTACCAGTGGGAGAACTCTCCAGAGAAGCCTGAGCTTACTGTGGCACCCCAGCACAGGATGACTCCCAATAGGAAGCTAAATTCTTATCTGCAGAAATTGAGATCTCCTGGTTAGAAAGGCAATGGGAAGGTGATTGCTGATGGGTCTCAGTATCTCCACCCTCCCAGGACATGATGGCAGCACGTGGGTCTCTTGCCACAGCTGTTCTGTAAGACCAGGGGACTTGTTCATACAAATCTCTCTGCTGATGATCAGAACTACTCATTAGAAGTCCTTTAAAAAGAGAAGAAACCCTTAATGTTTCCTTTGAAGTGAAGTAACTCTGGCCATTTTTAGTAGTAACAGAAGAAAAAAAACGTAACATACAAACTGCCACCAGAGTCTGAGTGGGGTGAATGTATTTTACTGAGAAGCAAGAGAAAAACCCAAAGCTACGAGGAAATACATCAGACTATATCATCTGGTAAGACTGACATAGCATTTTCATTGGGTTTTGGTTTTTAACGTTTTTCTTTGTCAGAATGAAGAACCAAAAACCAAAACAACCCCCAAACATGTCAGGAAAAAACCCCAAAACACAGTAACAGAATGCTGAACCAAGGATTTCACAACAAAACGTTGCAGCATTCCACCCCAGAAATCCCAGGCAAAGTTCTGGGCTTCTCAGGTAGTGCCAGACAACGGGACTGTGCACGCTGAGCCAGAACACCACATTCTGCTTCGGGAAGCCACAGGGGTGGTGGCAGCAAGAGGAACAGACAGCTGTGGGTTGAGATGTCCACCTGAGCCCACAGAGCACGGAGCTGCTCTACAAGGAGGCCAAGGGGTGTCAGTGATGAAGCAGGACAGCACAGCAGCCTTAAGGCTGGAGAAAGAGCTGCTGAAGCAAAGTCAATCAGTTGCTTAAATAATATAAAGATTTCAGTGTGGTCTTCACCCCCTCAGTCTCTTCCCTAGTGCTGAAGTGCCACTGAGGCTATACGAACTCATCTTTAAATGAAGTATTAATGACAGGCAGCTGTTCTGACAGATGTTATCTCTGTACTTTCTCATTCTCAGGACCTCTGTTACCATTTTCTAACACATAAGATTTTTTTCCCAGAACACCAGCTAGGCTTCCACTCAAACACTGGGCTAAACCTTGAGAGACTGACTTCCACAGGCATCGGCTTGACGAAAACCTTTATGCAAAATCTGAATGGGAACCTTACATTTTAACCACCAAATCCCAGAAACGTTATTTCCTAAGCACCAAGCTCACCTAGAAGAGATGTTAATTATGGGTGAAACCCCGGGGATCCCCAGTCAAAAGGGCCAGTCAAACCCTTCACTGAGAGACTCAGACATGACACAGCACATCTCCTGCCCAGCCAGCGGGTCCCATCCTCAGACGGGCTGTACGGGACTCCTGCTCTCGGCTCAGCTGGGGAAGGCAGCCTATATATGTACTAAAATAGCTTTCTGCATCCTAAGGAAACAGAAATGAAATAGACAAATAAACAAACACTTCAAAGATAACAATGAAATCTCACCAGTTGCAGCACGTGTCCACTCAGTCTTTTTTTTCCCCTAAGTATCTTTCCTCAGTAAAACCCATCAAATATCAGAGTGAATTAGTAACAATTTTTTTTAGCAGCATCGAGGAATTAAAGCAAGACAGAAAGGAAAAGCACACCAGAGAGAAAAGGAGGGAGAGAAAGAGAGAGGTTAAGCTCAAAGGCAGAGGGAGCGAAATGGACCAGATTATACAAAATTAAAAAGCAAATACGCGCAGACAATTTGTGCCGAGTGATTGCAAGCAATTACAGTCCGGCTTTTCTGGAGGGAAAATTGGGGGGGGGGGGTATTTCAGCTTAAAAGGAGACTTTATTCATTCCTGATCAGCTTCTCCTACTATTCTCTCTTTTATTCTTGTATATCAATTTAAAAAAAAAGAAAAAATCCCGGTTCAGATGTTCCATGTGTAGCCCTGGGAATCCCACCCCTGGGCAGACAGGCAGCGCCGCAGCTCCCCATCCGCTCCCTCTGCAGCCCTGAAAAGCAATTTGCTCATAAAGGATAAAAAAAAGAGGGGGGGAAGGAAGGAAAGAAAGAAAAGGAGGGCAAAAAAGGAAAACCACAACAAGGGCACACATTTCTCTTAGAGGAGAGCTTCAATTTTACTGTAATTCTCTGAAGAAGAGCTGCTTTGATCTGCAGAATTATTATTATGCTTCAAATGCCTGGCTGCTCGTGTCACAGCTGTGCGTTGGCACGAGCACACCAACAGGGACCAGAGGCCAACCTGGGCCTTGCCCCGGCCCTGGGCTCCTCTCCCTTGGGTCTCTGAACTTTATTTCAGAGTCCTTGAAGCAACCACCCAGTATCGGGCTCTGCTGGGGCTGGGCTCCTCGCTTGTGGAGCGGCTGCACAGCTCTTGCTCAAACCCCTTGGCTGGGGAGAGAGCAGGAGATTAAAACACAGACATTGTCTCCCTGGAAGGATCAGGAGAGAGGGTTTAGAGCAATATATTTCCTTGCATTTTGGCCTTGCTCAATCATCAGCTGAAGCAACGGGCAGAAGGCTTTAAGGCCTGTAATATGTCTTGTCTTACATCACAACCTGGTATTGTTGTGTTGCTTTTTAAAAAAAACATTACAACTAAATCATCTCCAGTCTTTGAAGAGCATCTCCCTGCCCCTGCACCCGAGGCTGGACACAGTTTGCTGACAGCAGACAGAAAGAACCGGCCCCAGAGCACCCATCAGGCAGGAGGCCAGCGAAACGCACACTGGGACCTTCTGTTCCGCTGCCCCACGTTAGAAGGAATTCCAGCTCCTTCACCTGTGTTGTGGAAGTTCAGGGAGCTCCAGTTCTTCCAACAAAATGTTAATGTGGTTCCATGAAAATGAAACAAGCCCCACTAATCCAGTAGAAATTATTATTATTGTTTAAAAATCCATATTTAATGATGAAGTCTTTCAAATTCCTCACTATAAAGGTCTGTATTTGGTGAGGAGGAAGGGGCTTTGACGACCCTGAGACTGACCTGGAGAAGCCTGTAACTCTGTGAGCCCTCAGGAGGACAGGGCTGACAGACCAACCCAGCACAGCCTGGACAATGAGAAGTGAAACTAAGGCAGATGCAGCTTTCAAACTTCAGTGGCACCCACTCAGCTGCACAAAGTTCTTGAAGGACACAAAAGCAAGTTAAACAAAAAATACCTTCTCATGCATCCGCGTGTCAGCTATTTAAATTCAGCTCTAAGGACAATGCAGCCTCAAAGCAAGGGCAGTATCCCAGAAATTTAGTATTTTCTCTTGACAACTAATGTATAAGAACCTTTAGCCAAAACCTCTGACACCTAACAGGATGTTTTCTATGCCAGCGAGCAAGTCCTGAGTATCACTGTCATCAGAGAGACTGGGTGTGCAGGCAGTCGCACTGGAGAAAGTGCACCCTCATCCTTCTCCATCCAGTTAACTCCAAAGGCCTCAAACTTCTGCTCTGTGATGAGTTGGCATTTGTGTTTGAAGAAGGAAGACATTTTTTTTCTTCAAATGTAACATTTCTCATCCATGGAGCACAAGTTGGAGGTGTGGGACAGACCAGTGTTCAGCCACTGCCCATCAAGCATTGTTGCAGGTCACTAAAGTCAGAATGAGGACCTTGAGATTTTACAGCTTTCCAGTGTATAAAGCAAGCTACACCTAGGAAGTTTTCAAGAGATATATGATCTTACAATCTTCCTATTTTTATACAAAAAAAATAATACTTTGGGTAAGTAAAGGTTTCTAAAATCGTATTTGTACAATTCTTCCCTGTCTGCACAGGGTGAGAGCCCCGTACGTACCTGGCAGTCTGCCTCAGCGTGGAGAACTCTGAAAAATGGTACCAATAATTCCTTAAAAAGTCTCTAACATCTTCCTGAAGATAGTTTGCCTGTAAAATATGTAGGACTCACAAAATACACCGAGGCGTGCTGTAACAAACAATTTACTGGCGTTAGACTGGGATGAGCCACATAAGTCACACGGGGCTTCGCTACTCGTATCGCCGTCACCTCAAACTCATCCATAACTCCTTTACTCTATTGCATCCTGGCATGAACTGTGCATTCATCTCAGCTATAAACATACACAATTTTTCAGTCAAAAGAGTAAACGGCAAATAGCTGGATTTCACTCATTTTGTGTTCTCCAGGTAGTAAAACAGACGCATATTTAATGTACACACCAAAAAGTGCAGCGCCAGGAAGCAGAGACTCATATTTCCCACTTAGTTTACAGTCAGCTGTATTTTATGGCTGTGTTGGTAAAACCATATATGCATACATATAAATATAGATAAATATCTGTAAAGTCAGAATCTGCACACACGAAAGAGAGGACTGGAAAAACGCAAGACAAAGCACATGATAAAAATAATCCCAATTTCTCTCTCCAATTATGAACTCTTGACTGAAATTACTACTTAGAAATGAGATCTTGAGGTTATACAGTGTCCTCTCATACTGATCCTAGAGGTTGCTATCGGAGCTGTTGCTCTTTTGCTTTATAATTTCGCTAATTGGTCATTAAGAAGTCTGTAATTCTAATTCTGCCTTTGCTGGCAACACACCGTGGGTCAGCACGTAAATTAATCTACCTCTACACCTCAGTTTCTCCAACTGCAATACAGGGAAATGCATATCCATCACTAGGTCCTGTAGGAGTTAATCTGTTAATGTTTGTATCAATCAAGTTGTCAAGTGCTATTTAAGTGCTTATTAATACTCATACAATAATTCTCTCCTTCAGGGCTCCGTAGGTTTGCAAATGCCACTTTCCTCACACACGTGAGGTTCTTCTGGGGCAAGCGAGATGTCCTGGATGATGAGCTGAACACACACACCTCTTTGGAAGTGGCTTCAGAACACCAAGTGCCCTGAAGTGGGGCAGCCCAAGCGTTCCCCATGTTCTGCTCCTGTGCTGCAGAACACTTTGCCCTTTTTCTTTCACCCCAACACCCGGCAGCTGCACTGTGCACTGGATCAGGGAACTGACGTAGCTTAAACATGTATTTGTATCTTATGCCCAAATATCACGACACACATAACCTCACATGAGCATCTTTGCCATGAGTCAAGCATTAGGCAAGAGTCTTTGCCTCCCTTCAGTCTGTTCTTCCTGCGTATGCCCTCTGTTTTTTGCCTGAAAATCATTCAGCATAAACTCTGAGGTCTGTCTGTACAGAGCATCATTTGCTCTGACCATTCCAGAGCAAAACGTTGTTTATTCAGAAAGCCTGGCTGTGAAATCTCTTGGGAGAGAGGTCCCACTCTGTGGCACATATGGTCTACTGAGCTTCTGCATGTGGGCAGGAGGAGGGACCAACCCTTAATACACATCTATGAGACCCTCAGGAGCCCAGTGGTTGCCCTCATAGTCACACTGCAACACCAGAACTCATAACACCATCAAACATTTACTGGAAACCTCAGACCCAGAGCCTGCACAGTCACACTGTGCACATGCCATCAGCCTGAAGCTTGCAGAGTCCTGCAGTTATTGCACACAAGTTGTACTGCTGCCCAACACAGATGCAAGAGCTTTTACATTAAAGTTATGCTTTTAGGTTAAACTCCTCAACTTGTGTCCACAACACGTTGCTGTCATAAAAGCACAGTGTATCAGCTCTTACCTAAGGAGGTCGTGCTCTTTATGTATACAACTCTTGTCTATACAGGAGGCGTGCAGCATGCAAGGCACGTGTCAGCTGGGATTCCTGGAGCCTGCATGCACTGGGAGCTTCTTCAGAAAATATAGTAGCTACTCGTCTAGTCCTCTCACAAAATGAATTCTCTCTACTGGCACCAGTGAAGCTAAATACAACTTATAAAATATTGAGCAGATCTTCATATGGAATGCAACTAAAAAAGTGACACTTTAATTATCATCTTTATGGTCCAGAAATATCCCATGAATATGAGCAGCAGATAATTCACGATACTGTTTCAAACACTGCAGAATCGGGAGATGCTGGTGCATCATCTATTCCAGGAGTGCAAATATTAGTGCTATGTAACTATGTATGCAGTCTGTAGTTATTTATCAGTTGTTTATGCATGCACTTATTTATTACTTTATTTAATTTATAAATGTTTATCTTGCAGAGCGTGAGATGATCAATTCAGAAGGAAAAATAGGGAGGCAGAGCCTGACCCTCCTGCCTCACTCAGCTGAGCGCTCCCTCCCTCGCGCAGGGCGCCAGCCTGGGCCTCCCCCCGCAGTCGCCTGGGAGCTGCTGTCCAGAGAGTCAAGACCTTGCAAAGAGAGGAGTTTTAGCAAACCAGTTCTTCCATGTGATTTCCTCCACACTGGTCTTGAGCAAACCAGTTCTTCCAACCTCTAGAGATCAGTTTAACAAGCCTTTCCCGCAGCTGATCCTTGGGAAGTCAGTGAGATGCTATGTCAGCAGGTTATGTAACTTCCAAATTATTTTTGTCTTTTAAGCGAGCTGTGCTATGTGCAAACCTGCAAAGCTCTCTGTAAATCACATCATAAATAAATAAATGGCTCTGCATAATTACTTGTTAAATTGCTCATTTTCCCACTGTTCCAGCACCGAGTGTCAGCCACCTAAACTCAAAGTCCATCAGTTTCGAAGCAAGACATTTAGCAGGATTTTTTTAGCCCAGATATCTTTGCCTTCTTACTCTTTTAAGTAAAACTGTTTTTCTTTACATGTATATATTTTAATGTTTTCTCAATGCACCAAGCATGACAGAGGCAAATGGTGTTAATTAAACACATGGCTGGATGTGCTGACAATATTTATTACTGACATTTCACTCTCTTGCTATCTATCCTTCAAGTACCTCTTGCCATGTGCTACGGAGGTAAAATAGCAGAAGAAACGACACAAAATATTCTGCTGGATCCAAACATATGTCTGAGCAACTAGATATGGAAAGTAGCATGGTAAGCTGCTCTAGAATATGGGTGATGTGCTGAGAGGCACCTGTTAAGGCAGCAGAGAGGCTGTTTCATCCCTTGTGTTATACTTCATTTTCCAAAGACTCCTACCATTTGTAGGATGGTTTGTGTGTCAAAAGACACAACTTCAGGGCAAAACCACAGAGAGGTTGGCCCTGGCTGGCCACAGAAGGGCACACGTGCAAGTCCTCCTCTGAGCCTGGCAGCACAGATCGAGCCACGGCTCAGAAACCTTCTCCATCATTTGCTTTCCTTTTCTAAAGACTAAGTACACATTTTAAATAGCGTCCTGACTACATGTGAAATCGACATTTGTAATAATTTTGATCTCCTTTTCATCCTTTTGAAGGGTCTCGACCTGAACCAGCCCTTGGTTTGAGTCTGAGATTTCTGCCTCCAGCTTTCTAAAATTATTTGAGTTATTGCTCCTGTGCTAGAAGCTCTGCCAGCTCAGTGTTTGTTCCTCACTTTCAAGGGTATTTTATTTATTTTCTTCACTTTTAGCTACTGAAATTGGCAAGAACAAATTTATATAATGAGCCTTAATAACAGTTTCTCCCATAAAGTTACCTATTTATCTCCTATTGTAGCACTTTAGAAAGCACGAAAATGATGGAAAAATATAGGTGTAGTGAAAAATCTCTGTGACTGATAGTGAATAATTTAAAGTAGTCTTTATCCATAGAGGTGATGCTTGGAACCCACCCATTCAGCACAAACCTTTCCCAGTCACTCAGACTCCTCCTTTCATAACACTCACAGTAGTATCCTCTCCTTGCAGACAAATAAACCCTTGTTTATCTAAACCTTTTAATCCAAATCTGTTCTATCTCTCGGTTTGTATTGCTTACCCAATAGCTACCACCTTTATCTGAATGTTTTCTGGATCATTCTGGATAAGCCAGGCTGCTGCAGGAGCCCACGCACAACACGCTGCCAGCCACGCTTCAGAAAAGCTCTTACCCACAGGAAAAAAAGGGTTTAAAGTTACTAGCAGCAAAGATCTTTCTGTCGGTGTTTCCCTCATAGACATTATTTAGGCAAATTAGCGAGAGCAGAAGAGCAGACTCGGGTCGGGAGGTTTCTTCTAACCAGCAGGAATGACACTGTATTGAGACCTACCCTTAATTCAGCACCCTGTGCTATCAGCATCAGTACTCGCCCCTTCCCCTCCTGTGCAAGCACAAAATGGGATACAACACTTCAAGCACAGCCAGACCCACCCTCAAATCAGGCTCCTTGGGAAACAGCTAGAGATTGATTTTGTGCTATGTGCAGCACCAGGTACACTCTCAACACCAACAAACGTGATGTCAGCATTTTGTTCTTAATTATTTATCCATTTTTAATGGCGGCAAGAACAGAAATCACAGGTGCTTTCTTTGCTCAGAAGACCTTGATGCAGAGAAGGATGAAAACCACCCTTTATTTCCCCCCGGTTCATTATTTACAGAACCATCTGCATGCAGTTGCAGAGTCCAGTTGAGTCCTGTCTATATCCCCGTTTCCCTCCAGCACTAATTAGTAATGCAATCCCACAAAGAGTGAAGTTGCCCGAAACCTCCCCTCACTCACAATGATTTATGTTCAATTTGTACAAATGGAGAAAATGGGATTTCAAATTTCAATGCCATTTCTGCAATGAGGTGATTAAAAGAGAGAGAGGTATTGCGTTCTACTGTATAGAATATTGATCCCAGTGCTATTTTCCTTAGCAATAACCATTAGCTCAGTATTATTTGCAAACCTCTAATGTGAACTTGGAGATGTAATTTACATTTGTGCTTTACTTATTTGCTTTAACAAAACAACACAAAAGCTTTGGGTCTTTCAATCTATCCTTATTGTCAATAAAATTAGCAGTTCATAAAAAAATTAATGTATATGCAAAACCATCACTTCCTTGTAAACTACACAGAGACTGTAAATGTTGCTCAGAACAAAAGGGAGATAAACTATTAAAAGGCTCTGGCCATTTAACAAATTGAATACCAGACGAATTAAGATAGTTCCCTTTTGTCCCCTCCTTTAATTTCTGGGCCCCTGGGAGCTCGCAAAACTTTCCAAAGTACGGGTGGTTTCCCCCAAGGAGCGCGGCGTTGACAGGGGGTGCCTGACGGGGACGTTATGGGCACGGGAAGCGTTTGCTGCTGCTCCCAGCCGTGCCCTGGCCGCTGCCAGCGCGGGGACTCGCCCACTGCGGGCAGCACAGAGGGCACACAGGGGCTGGAGCACGCAGCCCTGCCCTCACACGCGTCTGGGCAGCGAGAGCAGCGCAATGGCGGGATAAAGGAGGCCGGCGCCCCGCTCGGGAGGCCGATTGCCAGCCCCCGGCCCTGCCATAAGCCAGGGCAGTTCCTCCCGCTGCTCCCCGCTAAAACCTCAGCTGCCTCTGCTGCCTGGCAAGGTTTAGAAGATGAGAACAAGGAAAGAAGAGGGAGAAAAGGGGGGAAAAAAGAAAAAGCTAATGACCCATAATTGCCATGATAGTGGAATAGGGCCCAGGCAGCTGTTTTACATTCCCGGTATGTATAGTATGCAAATATCTACAAAGGGCCGACACAGTTTCTCTATTGTGGATCCTGAGGGTAACCAAATTAGCCTTTGGCAACCATGGTAATTGGGAGGTGCTGTTCCCATTAGGAGTCCTGCAAATTATGAAGAAAAATGGACCAAAGGCTTTGTCACAAATAATAACACCGAGAAGAAAAGAGCAGGCGGCCGTCTTTGCTTTGCTTTGCTTTCTTTTTTTATTTCTACATTGTGTTGTTAATATCTCTCTGTTTAGTAATAAGAAAACAGTCCTCGGTGCCCCGCTGGACCCTCCTGGGCTTTCCGGAGCGATATTAAGTTCTGGGGAATACTAAACATGGGACAGCAACATCAGTTGCTAATTCACCAAGCAGAAGCCTCACAACCAGACACCATATTCATCTAGACAATGCTGCCTCTCCTCTACGCTGGTTTTAGTTGCATGAATCAGAACTAGGAAGAAAAAAACCCGCTTAGCTAGTCCTCCTGTTTGCATAGGACAAAACAGGACAAAGCGCCAGCGAAGTTTTTTCTCCTGGACTTTGATTCACGCAGCTAAACACAGATTTGTTCTGTGAATCACCCAACTTTGCTACACAAGAGGCTACATTTTCCACTAACGATTTGAATTTGTCTTTCCCTCTTCCCATCTTCTTTGATCATCCCATACTTCTCAATTCCATCATGCAAGATCCTGTTTGATTGTTACAATCTGCTAAAAAATTCACAACTGCCAACTTTTTTGAGGGGAGCTTTCAGTTGTGACGCCACAAGTCAATGCCAAAAACATTAAAGGCTTTTGTCTTTAACTCCCCCTAAGTGCAGAGCTCACTCTCTCCATGAACTCTCCTGGCTGAGATCACGGGTGAGCCTGCGACACCTTGTGATATGGAGGTGAGCTCAGACCCACATGTAGTGTCAGTCAGGGTCAGGTAACTCCCCAGCCACCGTCCTTGGAACATCACTGCAAAACCCAAGGTTTTTTGAAAAACAACAAAAAAACCACCCCAAACAAACAGACAAAAACCCCACCCTCATACTGAGACTGAAAATTAGGAAACAGTTTCATTTGCTTTTGTATTTCCTCCTGTAACCTTTACAATGATATACCAAGAGAAAGAGGGAAAGAGAGAGAGAATCTTTTTCGGCATCTGTGATCAGGACAAAACTTAAACATGCCATCACAAGGGCTTAACGGTGCAGCCCACAAACAGCTTATGACCACTGCTTCCCAAGTGGTAATTTCAGGTGAGACTCTTGCTTTATCTCACTTTAACATCATGTTTTAGGAAAGGACAGCAACTACAGAGCGAAAGAGTGACATAAATTTCTGATTTACAACCCAAGGGTTCAGAATAAACAGAAGCAGAGATGGGAAGAAAAATCTAATTGTTTGACTACAATGGAAAAAAATATAGAAGTAAAAATAGCTGAAGTAGGATTGGTGGTAAAGGAAGCCCTCCATGGTACAGTAGGTCTTTTATAGACTGACCAAAGCAACGCATTCCTCTCCTTCCTAGATACTGAGTCAAAGGACAAAGCTAAACAAAGCACAAAGGTAAGCAAGCAGCATTATTTTCAGATTTATTTGAATTTTAGACAATAGCATTTATCAGTGGAGAAGTTGACACTGTATAGTGCATACAGGCACGATGACCACAAAGGCAGGCAACCGAATCCCAATCGGGCCTTAAGTATCTGACCTGAGGCTGTGAAGGGCCTTTGTCTGCCACAAAAGTGAACATTTCCCAGAACTAAACTTGTCATTTTTTCAAAACATAAACCTGAGTCAAGGCATGCATCTCTTAAAGGGATGAGCTGTGAATACCCTCCTCTTCAATAACAGTCTAATTGTGATATACACAAAGGAGACTGACAGGGGGCATCTCCCCCAACACCCCATTCCCACGTCTGGATACGAGGTGATCTCTGACTGCTCTGGGTGACCCTGCAGCATGGCACATCTGTGCTGTGGACCCTGACCTGGCTTTTTATGAAACAGATACTGACTTACTTGACACTAGCAAAATTAATACACTTTTAATACCAAAAACAATACTTTGGACACCTGAAGAATTTGTGAGGGAGGAAATTAAGTGCCTATGAGATTAACAGATGATTTTAAAGACATAGTTTAGACTGAATTAACAATTTCTGCCTAAGTCTCACTTTAAGAATCCTGAATGTCTTTATGTGCATGGAAACTGCCCCGATGAGGGCTGCAGCATCCTCATCTCCACACTGTCCATTGTGGGCAGCTGTTCAGAGGTGTGCTCCCACTATGGCCCATCCACACACATTTCCTTCCTGTGGAAACTGGGATGTGAAGAGAGGGCTGGTGTGGGCTGAGCTGGCTCTGCCGCTGCAGTGGAGAACATGACACACACATTGAACCAGGGAACTGGAAGTCCTGATTCAGTAAGGTGGAAGAAAGCTTTATGGTCCCAACCTTGTTTCTAATGAACGGCAATATTAAAGGACTTAGTATGTGTACATAAAGCACTCTAATGCCATGCCAACATGACAAAGTTCCCAAATCACCGGAAAATATCTCCTAGTATGGGAAGTTCAGAAATCTACCACAGGAAAAGTTCTTCTTGCATTGGTACTAGTTAACGTAAAAGATTTTTCTGATGGCGAGGGATGCCTTGTTCTCTGCAACAGACCTAGTCCGATTGGTTTTGCTCAGCTGCTCCAGGCTGGCAGTGTAAAACAGTGACTTCACAGTGACTGCAAGTGTCAGGAGAGCATCCAAGCCTTTCAGTATGCATAAGATTTAGACAAAAACGACGTCAGGAACCCACAGTCATTGTGACGGCTGTAACACCTGAACTGGTGAGCTTTATGAAAAAAACTTACAGATTATAAACCAAGTCTCACAACGAACAGTCATGCTTTAGTTTTTCCTGCTCAGACTAACTCTTCATCTTAAAACCACTCTAGCAAAAGCCTTAACCCCAGATCTTTATTTTTTCATGCTTTCCCCTCAGGGCCTCTTTAAATAGCCGGCAGAAGAGTCACTTCCCCCTCGGTGCAGTTGGCACGCCTGCAAGTGTACTTAAAGTTTGCGTCTGATCAAGTTATGTGTATTGGATCTGAAACCAGTTAGTCAATTCTTTCAGGTCCCTAAGTGGCGATTTGTGGTAATGTCTACATCAATACTAACAGAGCGGTTTGCTAGCTGGTTTACGTAAAGCAAATGTCTGAAGGATGGAGGGGCTGCCTCCAAGGGTTCTCTCAGTTAATGGAGATGTGGCTAGAAAAAGAAACACACAGATACAGAAGTGGTGCTGCTGTTAAAAGGATCATCCTTCCCAAAGCACAGTGCCCAGAGGAGCCATCGGGCAGGCTTTGCCCAGGCACATGCACCCGCTGTCTGCTGCACAGGCTTCTGCCACCTAGTCCTACCCGCTCTGCCTGCCAGCCTGACTTGGCTCCCTCAGCCTTATCACCAAGAACTTACAACTCTAAGGGGTTTACACTCATGGTCTCAATCCACACACTAACCAGAAAATAAAAGCAACATCCCTCTAGATGTTTCCCCTTGTTGCTGCCCTTATTCCCAGGTGTAGCTGGATACTTGTGGCTGCCCACAGAGGAGATTGCAGCATGAACTTGCAGTCACAGAATAGTAGGGGTTGGAAGGGACATCTAAAGATCATCTAGTCCAGCCTCCCTGCTAAAGCAGGTCTGCCTAGATCAATAACCCAGAGCCCTCCAAGGGCCTCTGTGAGCTGCCTTGGGGCAGAAAGTACTCATGTAAGGGAAGACACCCCTCAGATTCCACCACAGCTCGAAGACCTGAACGTAACTGATACGACTCAGTAACTCCTGGTACCAAAATCATGGTGAGAAATGAATAAAGTTCCTATGTGGTTTGTGAACACACATATATGTGTACACTATGCCCACAGGAAAGCGAGTAACACCAAAACCTGTCCATGGCTGGGAAATGGATACCAATGGAATAAAGGATGTACAGGCAGAGGGAAGCTGGGGGAAGGGAGACCATGCCTGGTTTGTCCTCATCAGCCCCACAGATGGCACACGTGTGCAGGGATGAAGTTGTACCCCACAGAACACACAGAGCAGGAGAGTGGGTGGGACAGGAGCAATCCATATGGGCGAGAGGCATGTGAAGGCGCAAGCAAACAGGAGAGGAATCACAAGCTGAAGACACACACGTGGGCAATGCACATGAGCACGTGCTACAGCATGTAGGTCTGTTGCTTTGATTTAGGACAACAGTCCTCCCCTGTAAAAATACATCAAAGAACTAGAATGACAACCCTTGAAGAAGTGGAGGTGCCACTACTGCATCATTTGCCTCCAGCATAGCCAAGAATCTCAGAGATTTTGGGGATTAGTCTGTTATTTGGGCTTATCATCCCACATTTTCTAGAGTCATAGACAGGGATTATCCCCTGGCACAGCCTTTCCTGGGGAAGATCAGTTGCATCCTGACCTTATCGACAATGGAAAGGTGTCCACAAAGGGTGACTCAGGCTCTGCCCCCGATGCTGCACAGGAAAAAGATGGACTCTGGGGACTTGCTCCCCTTGGGCACGTCGTTGCTTTTGCTCATGCTTCAAACAGAGTTTAAAAATCCACTCCTCACACACCAGCTATGTGCTGATTTACACTTGAAGGCATTTAAATATACTGCCTGAAGTGTAAAATCTGTGAACTGTCAGCAAACTTCAACTTTGCAAAATTTGTTGCTATTTATATTATACTAAAGTGCTATATGTACACCAAGAGATGGCTTTGACAGAACAGATTCCCTCTCAGACAAAAAAATGGAATAAATGATTTCTCAAGGTCTCCTTCAGCCCTGTTTTCCATGACTATACAGAGAAAAAGAGCAGAGCACAAACCCTATGGGCAGGTTCTTCCCCAGACAGGTACTCCCAGCACTGCTGTTCCAGGGCAGCCTCCCCTTGGGAAGCTGGTGTGTGCAGACAGCTGGAGCACACACACCCCTCCTCTGCTTGAGCACTGCAACGAGCTCATGGACTGCAAGTTTTCAAGCTGCTGCCAGTAATGATGCTTTTTCAGACCCTTATTCATTCCATCTATGACTAAATGATTTCAAATGAACAATAAAAAGCAGCAGCAGCAAAAAAAAATAAACCAAACCCAAAACAACAACCCCAAACTTGAGTTGCCAAACTGCAGCAGGGAAAACATTTCCAAATCTGTCGGATCTCTGCAGCCTCAGTCCTTCCACAGGAAGCAAAGGGGGGTTTGCAGCATCTTTCAAGGGATTTTTCAACCTACAAGTTCATTTTCTCTCACTAACAGAGAGATTCTGCCCAACAACTGCAGGCAGGAGGATGAGTTATTTTATGGGGGAAAGAAGGTTAGAACAAATATTTATTTATTAGAATAATTCTCCTTCAACAAGGCAGATTTTTTGTTTGTTTATAATTTGATTCTTCATTTTAAATCTTCAGTATATCTATTGTAAGAACATTGATAATGTCCCTTTCCAACAGACTGCTGCTGTTGCTTTCAGCTTTCCTGCAGCCTCGCACTGAGGGGTGCTCTGTGGGGCGAGCCCGGGGGGCTGGGGGTGGGTCTCACACCTCACACGCGCCAGGGAGGAAAAGCCTCTTCCACCAACACTTCACTGACCTCGTTTCTTTTGAAACTCCCATTGATTTCAGTGGGAGAGCAAGTCAGATCTAATAAGAGAAGACTATGAGGAAGGATCATAGAAGAAAAAGGGGAGAGAAGGAAAGCAATGTTTATTCAAGAGAAGGCAGTGAGAGTATTTGTTTATGGTAAATACATTCTAAAACCATCAGTAGTTTTTTGCAGGCATTGGAACATGTAGTATGCATTATGTTTGTTATTGCTTTTGGGGTTTGCTTTTATTTTTATATTCATTTTTGTTGTTCTTTTTAGATCAGATAGCAAATGATTGGCAGGAATCCTGTAAATCTGAAAGAATGCTCATTTATTTTCCACATTTTTCTCTTATATTTTCGGAGATTAGTGCATGTAATATTTTAATGCTCTTGCATAAATATGCATGAGAGTGAGAGCTCTTATATTTATACACTTGCAGCGTGTATGATAGTGATATCCACGTGATTAGATACGAGGACATGTGGTAAAATGCATTTAACATGCAAGCTTGTTCGGGTGCAAGGCTGCAGAGTGAGCTTCATAGCAGCCAGATTTCACAGCCAAGTCTCAGACAGCACAGCCAGGAAAGAGAGAAGGTCTGTACCTTCTCTCAGCTATTAATGTCTTTGAGAAATAACATTAAGATTTAAGACTTTTTAGAATCAAAAAATATTATTTTAAAATGTCTCAAACCCAAAACACTTTCAACTCAAATTTCACGTTTTTATCTGAGTTGGATTGCTGGCAGGTAGTACATAAACGTACACTATGGGACAAAAGCCTACTTTATACAACACTAAATATATGTTAAAAGAAGAGAAACCATTGAACTATAATATTGAAAATATGTGCAGTCAAATCTAAAGACCCATCTCACTCGTCATCCCCAGGAAGGCTCTGCAGACTCTATTTCTGCTGATGACACACACACACAGCTTAAGTGAGACAGAAGATGGAAGCGAAAGTGGGGGACATGGGATATTCTGAAACAACACAGAGAGATGTAGTTACTACAGAAAATAATATCTATTTATTTAGTCAAGCCCAGAGTCCATCATTACGAAACACTGATATAACTTAAGGACTCGATGGGTCCAGGAAACATCCATCTGCCTGTCCCTGGCCAAAGGGGTGAGCTGTGCAGTGGATCCTCACTGGCATCAAACAGACCTGCAGGACACAGCCACACAACGAAAAGCTCTTTCATTCCCGATCCAAGAGAAGCACCCACAAGTATTGCACTGCAAGTGCAGGCTCTGAATGCTTCCTAAGCTTTCTGGCTTGAATCCTTGAAAACGTGTGTGGTCTCAGGCAGAGACAAAGGCAATTTTTCCCATTTGCTCATGACTGCAGTTCAAGTGTAAGCGTTTGTGAGCCAAGGGGCCAAGCCCACAGCAGCGTGCCTTGCCACTCCAGCTGCCCCCAGAGGCGTCCCAGAGCCAGATTTCCCCCCAGCCCTGGGGACATCAGCCTTACGGGTGCCACACACCATCCTACCTCCTCATCCCTTCTTGCAGAAGGATATATTAGCTTTCCTAATTCAGGCCTTCTCTCCACTCAAAAGCATGGGCAGGATTTATTTCAAGAGATGAAATGAACGATGATTATCCTGAAGAGGAACAACAAAGCATGCTACACACAAAAGCTAAAGGAAACATGCTACCCAACAGAACAGATTAGTACTTGAGATAAACACGAGAGTGGACTCGTCAAGTTTTGGAGGGTTTTTTTGGTTGTTTTTTTTCTTTTTATGGGTATAGGCAGCTGTACATGGGCCATTTCTCAGTGAAATCCTTGGGGTTTGCTACCGACACGTTTACATCTCTTTACAACAGTGAGCTTTTACCAGGGTCATGATGCTATGCTTAAAGAAAAGTGATGGGCATGCTTCAGAAATGGGAAGGAATGTCATGTCCTCATGGTAATTACTGCCTGGGACCAAATATTTTAACAAATCAGCAGCTCAGATCCAGGCTGATGGGTGAACTTCAGTCCCTTCCAGCCACTACTCAATACCTGGGCAAGAATCGAGTCAAAACAGCACATCTGACATGCTTTGACAAACAGCAGTGTGCAGGATCAAAGTAAAAACTGTGCTGAGAGGGCCTCGAGGGCCTCTCTCTGTCCTTCTGCCTGAAGAAACGGCGTTGGAGGCAATGAACAAACACACAAGTTCATTCCCACGGATTGGGGAAGGGAAAAGCTCGCTCGTTTACCCACTCTGTGGTTACAATCACTTCTGTCTCCCAAATATCCCATTAGAAAAGAGAGGGGAAAAGGCAAAAGCGCTCTTCAGGTAAATCTGGGGATGGGTTGAAACGTAACCCGACAAAAAACAAAAAGGAATAATTTTGGCTATGGAGATTTTAAGGGCTCTTCTTCATGACGTCCTTCCCATCTCTGGAATGAGGACTCTCCAATCCCCGATAACATTGCTCTCTTTTCACTACAGACGTGGACACTGGGGCAGCTGGGAAGAGGAGAGCACCCGCCTCACCTGCACCAGGTCAGACCCGTAAGTCTCAGCACAATTCAAAACAGTCTTTGAGCAAGAAAAACACGCTTTTGGTTTTTTTCATAGTGTGATTAAGTCTGTCTGGGAGCAAGTACACAGGCCGTGTCCTTCCCCAGAAGCAGCCCCACAGCGAAGGCGTTCATTGTGAAAAAAGGCAGCCATGATATGAAAAATAAATAAATGAAATCAAGATGGAAATGCACCATTAAACAGCAGAACAGGGGACCTGGGCCAAACGAAGACAAAGCAATGCACTTAACCCACCTGGAGAGCACAACAAGCTGTCCAGCCCCGCTGGCCACACACCTGGGGACTGCAGCGGGAGGAGAATCCGCGCGGGCGCGTGGCTGGGAGCGGCTGCACCAAGGCTCCGAGGCTTCCCACGCCCGTCACGCCGTGCAGAGCGGCTGCCGGAGCGCGCTGGGGAGGGGGATGAAATGGGAGGTGGTGGGGGGAAAAAAATCTGCCTGGCTGTGGTGGGTGGCTCTGAAATGTATTTGTTTATTTTTTAGCTATATACATCGAATGAAAAACCCTCCGTTTATTCCTTTTGGGTCATATGAGGGAGCCACTGGCAAAGATAATATATGAAGCAAAGAATGAGAGGGAGAAAGAGGGAGGGAGGGGAGGGAAGGAGGGAGGAAGGGAGAGAGAAGCAAAAGGCTTTCTATTATTCGGGACACTGGTGATGCACACTGAGGCAGTTGGAAGATTAAATTAAGTATTATATCTGCTGACCCCATTGCCATGGTTACCGGACAGCGGAAAATATTAATCAAGCCAAGTCTTTTCAGCTGAACATACCAGAAAAAAATGCTAAATATAAATATATATGTACATATTCGTTGCACTGCCATGCTAATGTGGAATGCCAGCAACCAAACCACCTGATATCATCAAGATAAACAAATTTAAAATACCCTTGGTGCACGAGAGGGCTGACGTCAGTGTGGCGAGCGCGGCGCGGGAGCCAGGGCTGCAGTGCTCCCCCTGCCTCTAAAAACGGGACTGGAATGAGCAACAGGGACATCTTGCTGGGTGCATGAGCTCAGGGGTATTTAGGGCTCTCTTCCCATAAGGGACTGAGGCACCATCTCCCAGGCAGGGACGGCAGAAGGCTCAGAAGCCCTGAAGGGTGATGCAGATGAGGTGCCAGTCTGTGAGGCAGCTCTCCTGCACGACCCCGCTGCAGACCTGCGACGCCACGTCCACACCACACACCTCCCATGGGAAATTAAAACAATCCCCACCAACTTCATCTTCACCTTCAAACGAGAATTAGTGCTCCGAGGAAGCCCAGCTGAAGCCTTGAGCTGTACCTCAGGAAGCATTCTTTGTCTGTACGTTCTGTATACGTGACCTGCAGGTCTCTGCCTTCCTGTACGTGTGCTGTAACCCTGTTTGCTGGGTTTGTACACAACACACTCACACTGAAAGACAATATTCAAGTATCTAAGGCAATAGAAAACAAACATTGGTAAGCTGGAAAGAGAACATGACCGTGTTATTACAGAGTGCATCCTTGTGCCTACTAAACATCCGAGCCAGTCTGCATCTGCAGCCCTCACCCACCACCAGAGCCCAGGTCTTGCCTGGGATGGGGCTGAGCCAGGAGATTTGCAAAGGACTTTGTAAGCTTTCAGAAAGGGAAAACGCAACCAACACAAACCTGTGTCAGTAATAATTACAATGCTGACATTAAACTTATATCGCTTTCTTAAACTCAAACCCAGAAATGGGAATAATGACACAAATTAATCTGTCCTTTTCCATGCAGGAAACCAGTGGCTCCCTAAAAAGGAAACCTAACCCCTCATTCTCTGCTTTAACCACATATTAAAATAGACGTCCATACGAAGAGTGTTTCCTCCCAGTCAGCATGCCCACTTTTCCTTTGTTGCCTGTCTTTCTTTTATAGGCAAGTTTCACACATCTGCTGCTGACTTGTGTTATTTCCCTCCAGTATTCAAAATATGCAGAATACTAAGGAGACAAATGGCACATCCTTTGCTGTGACCTATCCATATATTGAGGTGCTAGAGACATCAGAACAAACAATTAACGGAGTAAGTCACCAGACTCAATGAAAAAGCCAAGCATTTTGAAGGAATCTGAGATGGAAGCAATTAATAAACATCCTTTATAACAGCTTATGGAGCAGTATATAGGGTAGATCAAACAATGCAACATTGGGGTGTCTGATGCAGCAGTGCAAGTCTGCTGCTTACAACAGCAAAACTGTGCGTCTTGAATCTACCAACGCTTTTGGGTATGCCAACAATTCAAAACACCTCCCAAGAGTGGTCTGACAAGCAACTGCTGGAGCCTTGTTTGTCCCTCTTGGTATCATACCTTGGTATCACACCCTGGCGCGGGCAGGGCCACACGGGACAGGAACACAAACACCCACTGCCACGGCCACAGGCCTCACCCAGAAACGCCGAATGTCCAGGGTGAGCCCGAGCCCTCCCGGCCAGCCCCACATCGTCTCCTGCGAGCGGTCCCAAAACGCAGCAGATTGAGATCACCAATACAAATATGCACATGAAATATTTTATAGATTACACAAAACAAATGTTCTGGTTCATTTACAGTTCTGCAAAAACAGAGCCAAATTCACTGAAGGCATAAACATCTATTTCATTTTTAAAATGTTAATGAAGAATGAGACTGTTATTTGTTCTTGGTCTATTTTGTGATTTTAGCCAATAGTTCCAGTGATAATTATCAACTGTTTATATTTAGATAAAAGCAGTCCATATGGCAATAGCAGAACAATCTGATGTTTAGATCCTCAGCTACATGTTTTCTATAAATAATATGATTGAATAACTGTAACAAATTATTTCATCAGTCTAAAAGCAGATACCAATATATAACAACTAAGAAAGCCATTTACTCGTTATCTGCAAATAATAAATACCTTCCCAGGCACATTTAACACTTAGGAAAAGATAAAAATATAAAAATTGAGAGATTAACCCATAAATGTTACATGAACACATCTTAAAATTTACTTCTTAATTTGCCATCAGTGCACACCAAGTATCAGATGGGCTCTCGGGATAATTCAGGTCTGGATTAATTTTGCACACAGAAATGTTCACTCTTATTTGATACATTTGCACCTGCATCTTACCCAAAGATCACCCCTGTTCCAACCGTCCTACCAATCTCACAGACTCCAAAACTTACACAGGCTCCTCCCTGAAAGAGACCTCAGAGCTCAATCTGGGGACCCTCCTCAGCTTTGGAAGCGTTTACAACGCTCGAGCTAACGCCATTCCCAACACTACGGCGATGTCGCACGCACGAGAGAGAAAGGCTCTCAGCAAAGCCTGCCCAGGATTTTCGGTGTCGGTGCCCTTGATCAGGATTTCCAGGTTGCACGGCCCTGTTCCTGACACAAAGGAGGAAGCCCCAGGCAGCATGGGCAGCACTGTGCCTGCCTGGCCACCCTTCCCCGCGGGGAAAATGATTGCGGCACAATGGCCGGCACGGACAGCTTAGGGCAGCTGTGTCATATAAATTGTCAGCAATGACCATAAGCACTCAGAGAAACAATTTAATTCCTCACTCCCGCCATCATGGGCTGATATATTCTTTCAAGGTCATTACCCAAGGCTAGGAGGGTCGCATGATTAACGAGTGACATGTCCAATGAGGGCGGCTGTGCCTGAGCAGGCCTTATATTAATTAGACAGAAGCGCTGAAAAATAAACGGTGCCTGGCAAGGAGGGGCCAAACTCAAACCTCTGTGGCTGCTGCACCTCCCCAAACCCCCAAATCACCATCCTCCTTCCCCTCGATGGCAAACCACCGCCGCATTACAGGAATTCTCAAGTCAGAGACACAAAGGATGCTTTTTTCCTGGTTTAAGTGACTTGGGCTCTTGCCCCAAGTTTCCCTTGAGTCTTTGTTTTATGCTTTTCTTCTTCCTTGCCATAATTCATTGACTTATACCGCATGGAAGCGCAAGAGACTACTATTCACAATTAATTGTGCATCTCAAGAGCAAATTAAAACAAAAAAAAAGGCTTACAGGTTTGTGCCAGGCACTTGGACAGACCCAGAGCAAACACGAGGACAGAACGCTGGCTCATCACCAAAACCTTTAGTAATCTCATCCCATCTTTCCCCTCTCCTCGAAAAGAAACATCCTTCATATTCAACTTGCAGAACTGTTGTTTTTCTGGAAGCTAAAAGCCAGTCTTTGCCCCAGGAGCCAGGCAGGCAGTCCTGGCCACGTCTCTTGCTTCTCCACAAAGCAAAATAAATATAATCTCATTGATGACACTTGGTTGATTTTCAGGTACTGTAATCAGAGAGGAGATTCCCTGTGACCAGCCAGCAGAACAGGCTGTCGCCTTTAAATAGCAAAGACAACCAAAAAAAGCCCCAGTGCCTGAAACTAGGACTGCTGCTGCTGCTAACAATGCTAGTGAGATGATTCAGGTATCACAAAGCACTTTTTCAGGCCATCAGCAGACAATACCCAGCCATCTCTCTGCCACTGCCTCTCTAAAGGGATAGAGAGGGAATAACTGGGCATGGCTGTTTTAGCAGATGCTGGAAGTGGCACTGTGCAGCTTTAGAGTGTTCTGAGCACTGAGCCTGTGCAAGTGTGGGTCTGAGGCACCATTTCATAATTTTGTTCAGTTACTTTTCCTGCACCTATGATGTTCAGCATTAACAGTGACTTTCAGGTGGATGCACCTTGGTGTAGCTCTCACCATTGCAGCTGGAGCAACCCAAGAGCTTTCTCCTATCCCATGTCTTCACATCTGTGGCACAAAGCCCACGAGATGCTCTGCGTCTGTCTGCTGTTGAGGTTGGGTTGGTTTTGGTTGGTTGGGGTTTTGGCTTTGGGTTTTTTTTTTCCAAATAAAAAAACCAGCTGGGCATGGAGAGAGCCCAGATCAGCCCCATCTGCCTGTGCTACCGTGTTCTTTTGGAATGTCATCTCGTCCTCCACTCTGTGGTCAGATGCTGGTGCCTCCTTCCAGTCACAAGTACCCAAGTGCGGCTGAGCCCCCACCCCATGGGGCTCTGGTGAAGCAGCATGCCATCCAGAGTCCAAGAAGAGTGCACTACAGTACTATGCCACCTCACTTATTGGCACTTAACAGGTTTTCTAACAAAGGGGAAAAACCCCAATTTGAACATTCATCACACTTCTCTGGGGTTTTTAGACATTCCATAAAGACAGATAAATATTATGCCCTATTATAGAAGTAGAAATAGCCAACTGAAGATTAACTGACTTGCAAGGATAAGCAAATAACAATCAATGCTAGCCACAATAAATTAAGGCCACACAGCTAAGCAGCTACATAAACTTTATATTTAAGAAATAAAGGCCCCTGTGACGGCTGCAGCTGTGACCTAACCACTCTTCCATGATGCCCCTCCAAGGAAGCACTGTAAATAGTACAGCTGCCCACACAGCCTGCAATCCTCCCAATGCCATTTCTTCAGTTCCCTGCCACATTTTATAATCCTGCTTATTCTCACAGCAAACCAGATGAATTTCTGCCATTTTGCTTCCCTGGTGGTGTGTCTGCCAGCTCCTTTCCCATCTACCATTTCACAGGGTTTCATTGCTCCCCAACCATGTGCTTGTACTTTTGCATGTTTACAGTGCTGCTGCCTCTGCCTCTCTTGTTTGCGAGCAATAACTGGGCTCCCGAGGACCCGCGAGAAGGTCAGACTTTCTAAAGCAGTAATCCACCCTCTGATTAATGCACCCACGACACACAGCACTGTACACACTAGTCTCGATTGATCTGGGGATATCAAGCCTGCTGTGCCATACTGAACTGATTTGATGCTATTAAACCAAGAGAGATGCACTGTCAGCAAAGATGTGGCTCAGGACTATCTATACTTATTATTTGCAGAATATGTCTTTGGGCACTACCTCAGCCTCAGATTTCCCCACAAAAAAAGAAAGGAAATCAGTGTACTCACTTGAGACTACAGCACATTAAACTGTGCTTGGTTTATTTGTTCAAACAGGGAGAAGGATAACTGATTAATTTTCGCTCTGTTCAGGTGCTGCTAACAGGTCTCTGATGTTTATGAGTTAGTATAAGAGTACTTTAAATGAAGACAATGTACTCAGGATCTGCCTGAACAAGAAAGACCTAATTTTCCAAGGTTCTCAGCACTCACAGCTTCAAATGACCTAAACAAAGTCACCTCAACTTTTTTGCAAAATTATATTCAAGTGTTCTTGATATTCAACTGTTTGTCAGCCCACAATACTGCGATGCCTTCCAGCTGCTCGGGTAAAGCACTACAAACCACAGCATCCTGCACTTTACCTCACTACATTTACAAGACAGCATCTTCTTCTCACTCACAGACAAATTTCTGATGGTGCAAGCCCCTCATCTGCCTCACAGCACAGCTCTGGCCCACAGACAGCACGTGGCTGAAGTGGCTGCCCATGCTGGAAGAGGTTTGAGTCCCTCTGCCACCCTCTTATCCCATACTGGAGCTGCTGCCCCACACATGCCTGTGGTGAGATCTTCACCCAGCAGCCTACTCATCCTGACCCTGAAGCAGAAGCCTCTTGTTGGCTCCCCTCATCTTGCTGGCAGGTTCTTGTAGCTGAGCTGGAAGCTTGCCTGGGGTGGGAGAGCAGCCAGCATCATGCTACAGACACAGGTGAAGGTGCTCTGAACTAATCACTGGGAGTTAACAATCCACATTAACCCTCTGTTATCTGACTTGCTATTTTTTTCAGAACCCCCATTTTTTGCTTTCAATTCACTATGACAAAACCTAATCATACAGAAGAGCAAAAGTTAAACCTGAGCAGCAGCTTTTCTAAGCTGTCCCTGGCATAATTACACTCATTACCTTCCCTTTTTTCTCACTACACAGGAAGGACAGCAGAAAAAGAACCCAAAGCTTTTTGCCCTAACGGCAAACTTTTCGTCCATGACCTGCTGCTTATAATCTACCACAAACACTTCCAAGGTGATTTTTAAACTCCCATGGAATGTCTGTTGGACACTGACACAGAAAAGTACCGAAACGTGGAGCATGGAATTGGACCAAACAGCTGAACAGTAGTGGCTGGGGTGTTAGACAGACTTGCACGTCATTTAGCTTTGAATCCAAAGTTTAAACTTATTTTCTAACAACATAATTAAGGCTCATTTTCTTCCTTCTGGAAAAAAGAAACAGCAACAGGAAATGTAGAAATTTATCCCAAAGGAAGGTTTGTGGAAGCGAGGAGCAGGTTACAGCGGCTCCAGTAATCTGTTCTCACCAACAAAGAAGCCTGTGCTGTCGCTGTGCTTATATTCAGCCATGCTGGGTCTCTACACTGACATCAGCCCGGGCTGTCTGCAGGCCAGAGGGAGTATTTTCCAGGTTGCTTCCTCGCAATGCTCATGCTGTCAATCCATACACAACACAGCTAAGTGAGAGTCTCTCTAGCTTCCCAGACTACCCGGAAACATCGTTTACCCTTGGCCCAGAGCAGTTGCCCCATCTAGGGCATGATCATACAGCCCAGCCCTAGCATCTGCAAACGGGCTACACATCCAAAAGCAGGCAGATGAACAGCTCTATCATTTTAGGAAGACACATGACATTAGAAGATGTGGGAGAGTAAAGAGCAGCTTAGTTCTTTGGGCACCTCTGAAACAAGAGGAGGAACAAAGCTGAAAAGCAGCTGGTATTATTGTAAGCAAATATCATTGAGACAGTGTAATACCAGGAGAGATCAACATATGTACATAAGCATGTACACAGGGACTGGAGGGAGGTGGGAAGGAGGGAGATATATCCAGAGAGCTAAATATGAGTACTTCGAGCAAGCCTGTGTGAAAGCAAAGCAGTACCTCCATCTCCAGAACCGTGCGTGCTGTCCCTGTGTGTACCAGGCTATGCACAGACAGATCTCGGGAAAAGGTCTGTTTGAACTGCAAAAAACTACTACTGTGTTGTGATAAATAACTAGCTATACAACCTGTCATGCATAACAATTATACAGGATATCTATCAGGAACAAATCATAACCCAATAAACACATTCTATTGCAGAAACAGAAACTGTGACTGTTTCCCACTCTCCCCCTTCCTTCACTGCTGCGGCCTCTGGCTCCACACTGCTGTTCATCACCTAAGGCAAAGGCTCTCTCTCCCTTTCCCTCTCTGTTTCTTTCAAACTCCAAACCACAAGGCAGCACACGAGCAACGCCACAGGTCACGATATCAAAAGCAGGAGCTGTTACAGGTGTCCTCGATAACATGGGCAATAAAAGGCAGCGGCAGCAGAATCGCTGACCTTGTTTGATGCCACACAGGAAAGGAGACGCAGGCACTGCCACAAGGAGCCAGATGCCTCACGCCCACAGGATGGGCTTTTCTGCTTCTGACGCTGCAAAAGGCACTTCAGCCCCTCACACGTGGAAAGAAATGACGTGGCTGCTAATGACACGAAACTTGGCTCAGTGAGACACTTCTTGCAATGCTGACGGCCACCAAACCCCACTCATGACCCACCCTCCCCCGTGAAAGCAGAGCAGGTGCTGCAGGACGGCCGCCTGGACACCAGCCCTGCCGCAGGGCAGCAGCTCCAGCCCGGGGTACACGTCCCAAGGGGTGCACACACCCAGCAGTACGCACACACACCTACGCTCCACGTGGCAACCAAGATCCCTCTGCACACATCAACAGCAGTGAAAATCCACATTGCTGCCTGGGCACGGCAGCTGCCCCTGCTTCAGCAGGTAACCACCACAGGAAGGCACACTCCAGCCCTTCACTATGGTAGTTTTCTCTTCCCCGAGAGTGACCACTAGGAATTTTCTTTAAAACATACTTAGATTTTCCTTGAAGTCATTTTGGTTTGCCCAGAAACATCAAAACTTTTCCATCAGCTCATTTTGCAGCCCCTTATCTCTGTGGTTACTGTCCCTGTGCAAGTATGTATCCTGAAGGAACGCGACATTAGCCCTAAACCTTTGCTGATGATACGGGGGTTTATGACTTGGAGCTGGTAATACTGTTGATGCTTTTTCTATTCTGAAGTTACTGCATTTTTGGCCCTTCCTAGGATGATTGTTCTTCATGTCCATTAATTGCACAGCTTTGGAAAACTAGTGGGATGAATTGGGGTTAAATCCCCCTCGTTTTAGGTAGGAGTGTGTGTGAATAATGAGGGGGTAAAAAAGAGACTCCTGTCAAAGGGATCAGTTTCAGACAGTTGGACAAACCTCTGGTGACCATCACACAGGACTTTTACTTATGGCAGGCTGTTAGGGGAAGTCTTGGTGACACTTCTTACCTCTTGCCTTTCTCCTAATTAAAGACTTCCATCATTGCTTTATTTTCTGGACAATTTCTACCATCCTCAGGGAGGCCGCATTTCCAAGGATACTTCATTTTTCCCTCTCTGCCACCCAACCCTTAGGCAAGGCTGCAATGCAAGGTCTTCTGCGTTAGCACTGCTTCTGTCCTGCTGAAAATCGCTGTCAGATCCAGCCCTGTTCCTTCAGAATTTCTCTCCTCAAGCACTGAGATCAGAGTTATGGTGAAGGCAGAGCAGTTGGCACTACCCGCATTTCTCCATCCCCCAAGCACCATGTGCCCTGCGTGAGGGTGCACAGACGTGACCCACGGCCGCGATGCAGAGCCTGTAGCTGCTGTGCAGCCGCAGCCCACGCTGCAGGCAGGCAGAGCTCACCCACGCACGGAGCACTTCCACGCACACACACCATATTTCTCTATCTGAATGCATCAGAATCAGTTTGGATTAATTTATGAGGTGCGTTCTCTGCAAAGCTTTGCCAGAAAAGGTGGGATCGCCCTTTGAATCGGTGGCTTTGCAGCACCATCGTTATCACCACCAGCAATATTCTGCGGTGTGACACGAAGCAAAGGCCAACGTGAATTAGCGATGCCAGAAAAGAAAGATTCCTCCCATCTCGTTCCAGTCCTTCCCTCCCTGTAACATCCAGTTCCTGTACATTTAGGAAGGGTGGAAATATCACAGGGCACTGCCAGGTAGGCAGTTCACGTGAAAAGCTGACTCTCATGCTATTTTTAACGTCTCCCCCATGTATTAGAGGACTATTTACATTATATCTATTTAAGTGCGTGTGAATTTATGTGTTAATGCCTGGCTCACATACAGAATAAAAAATACACAGCACAGTTAGTCAAATACATGTAAATACAGACAGAACCCTATTTATTTGGCAGACCACATAAAGGCTAAGAAATGAAAAATGCACTCACGCCCTCTGACACCCTGGCCGAGTGTACGCACGAGAACTCTCGTGGTAGGGAATGAAGACTGGCTTCTGGCTCCCTCTCTCCCTCTCCCTTTTCTGTTAAGAAGATACTTTGAGCGCAGGGATTGCTCACAATCTGGCTGTGTGATCCACATGCAGGACTTGTAATATGCCTGCTATTTCCCTCTCTCTCCCTCTCCCCCCCGCTCCAAACCTCCCCCCACCCGATCTCTCTTGTTCTCATGTTCAGTGGTTATTTTAGCTTAATGTGGTGACATCACAGCTCTCTTAGTGAGATAAAGCCCTCGCCGTGAATACAGAATACAGCTCCACTGATCACTTCCAAATGATGGGATTTAGCAAGGTCTGATATTTAGTGCTCATTCCTGCAGCAGAAGATGCTGTGTGGTGGTGCAGCTCAGGGCAGGGTTCAGCGTGGGCTCGCTCAGCCCTGCTGCAGTGCGTGGGTGACGGCGCAGTGGCTTCCTCTGTAAACTGGGAGTGAGACTGGGGAGAGACACTTCTAGTAAGTCCACTCATTTTTGAATAGCAGAGGAGAATGGCTAGACACCTGTCTGCTGCAACCACTTGAATTTGGTGGGGTTTGTATGCAAAGACAGGAAGGAGACAGTCCTTAGCTGAGGAGAGAGATGGAGCGATGGAGGACATCTCATTTTTCAGCATCAGAGAGGAGCCAAAACCCCGCTTTGTATTAAAATGAGAATACCCTGTGAATTTCTGAGGCTGCCCAAGAACGTCTCTGCGGCTTTTCATTTATCTGTATTTCCTCTGCTCTTTCGTATCAGATTTACAATAGCCTGAACAGTTTTCATGATGTTTGTTTGTTTGTTTTCTTCTAAAATGGGAAACAAAGAAATAGCACATGATATTATAAAACTTAACAGCGGACCAGATAAGAAATGCAGGAGGAGAATAATGCAGTCAAATAAGCTTTCCATTATTAACTACTGTGCCCTGAGGTCTACGGGCATAGTCCCAAAACCTAAATTACCTTAAATCATGAGCTTACCAATAAAGACAGCTTGGGACAGCAGAAGGGGTCTGTGATTTCAAGGGGTCTGTAGACCACATATATATGATTAACATTTCTGTGCTAAGGTTTATTGCTTCATTATAATATTTTCCATCATAAATGAATAGGTAAAACACCTGGCTATTAAATATAAACCTATCCCTCAGGATGATCAGATTATCACTTGAATTTAAAATCTTTCTGAATTTTTAATAATGCATAACAAATAAGACTATTTATGCACTTCCTTCGCTCTGCTCGCAGGGCCCACGATTACCTACAGCCTCCTCTCCTGAAACGCACGGTCTGCAGGAGGGTAGGCTGGCTGCTTCCCTCCTCTGCTCTTTCTCCTCCTGGCCCTGCCCAAGATCCCTGTGTTTTTGTGCGCTGGGGATGAGGGAGCCCGGCCCCACGCCAGGGACCACCAGGCCCCATCCACTCCGTTTCGGAGTGAGGGGTAATTAGCACAGCACGGGAGTCGTCAGCCACGGCGGCGCGGAGGAAGCAGCTGAGGAATCAGGGGCAGGCTGATGGGAAAGTCAAGTGGAGGCCTGGCTGTCTGAAACCTCTTCAATAGATCTGTAGTCTGGACTTGAACCCTGCCCTCTCACCTCGGGGTCCCGTATTTCTTCTCCTTGCCCCCTCCCTTGCGCCTCCCTCCCGCATCTCCGCCGGCCGTGAGGCGTGGGCTGGCGGCAAAGGGCCCCGAGTGACCCCCGGCCCCTCGCCAGCCGGGGGAGCAGAGCCGTAAGGGAGAGGCGAGGAGGGGGGAAAGGGTCCTCGACTTCCTCACAGGTAATTAAAGGGACTGTTTTCAAGGTTGCATGGGCAAAAGACAATTCGGCCTAATGAAGCATCGATCGGCCAGCACGAGGGTAGACAGGAGCTGACATTCACTCCAAGGTACCTCCAGCCGATGGAAAACACCGCGCCAGGAATCATCCTCCCTGCTCGTCACTGCTGGTGACCTGCCTGGGGAAGGGTCGTCGGCTTCCCGCAGCCACTCCTTCCGTACCTATGCAAACTTGTATGCTGAGCACTAGCCAACTATTCATTAGAGAGGCAAATTATTTTTGTGGTGGGGATTTTTGTTTGTTTGTTTTTCCTTTTTGGGATAAATGTTCTTCGTCGATCACATTATACCCCCGCCAATCAGCACTGACGGTGCTGAGTGCATGAGGTCAGTTATGGAGATGCAGGAAATTACTGGGGATTGGCAGAGACGTTTTTGTCAATTTGTAAGCAAAACCCTCCGTTATTGCCAGGTTTTCATCTTTTCATCACTGTCAGCCTGTGCCAGCACAAGGTATCTAAAAGCAAAACCGTCTGAGAGGCTGCTGCAAAATTAACAGTGGAAGATTAAAAATATTTTCACGTAAAATAGAAACAGGAAACAGGTACTTACATCCAAAAAAATTAAGCCAGTTAAGCTCCCTGGAAGTGCCGGCATATAAAGCTCACCGCTTACCCTAACCAGGCATCTGCTCTCCCGCTCGGAAGCCGAGCAGCTCGACAGCATCACGCTCCCTGGGCTCTCCAACCTGCCCTCGCCTCACCCAGCCCCTTTCTTCTGTCCCAAATGTTTGCATTTGTAGGACGTCTGAATGGTAATAAAAGGGCCAGGAAATGATAGTTGTGCCAAGTAAATTGGGGTGAATGCTGGGGGAGGGGAGGCCGGATCGATTGTGAAACAACTTGCGCATTATCTAGGAAGGATTTGCTCCCAGTCTTGCGCTGCTCCGTCTTACAAGAGGCCCCGCGCTCAACAATAGCGTGTCCCCTCGGAGCAGGAAACACAAAGGGAATTTGCTCTGATTCAATCCACACAGTGAGGCCCCTCTGGGGCTAAAGAGGGTCACTTTTACCCTGGCTAAAAATAAAGAAAAAGGATTTTTCCCCCTCACACACACGTACGCATGCACGCGCACACGATCCCGCTGCAGAAAGCAACCCGCCTCCACTCGACGAGATGCTCAAAAATCACGAGCCTCCTCTCTCATTTTTTTTTCCATTCAGGCTTTAGAATTTATCAGAATTTACTTGGAAAAAAAAAAAATCTAAATAAGTAGAATGTGATCAAAGAACAGCGAAACGGCCTCTTCCTCTTGTTCCATTACCCGGTATAACAAGTGCCTTTGCTAGGGGACTGCTGCAACGGTGGCCCCTAACAACAAAGGAGGTGACACCGTTAGGGCACAGAACTGTAAACTGTATTTTAAAAGACACATGAGGGCCTAGATATCAGGGTTGTGCTGTACTCAGATTTGTTTCCTAATACTTTGCCTTTTTTGTTCAAAAGAGCAGTTAGTGTTCTGCTTCTAATCCTAAATTCTTTCATGGAGAACAGGTCAGCAAAGAAAGGCAGTGATTGTGTGCAACACCTGCTGAAAGGGAAAAAACACCAAAGTTCTTCCTAAAAATTGCTAAAATGTAGCTCAGCAGATTCTATCTGCATTAATTTGGCTGAACAACAAGATACTGCTGGGGACAAACTCTGAATAAAGTGGTCCCGGGTTCCCCGAATTGGTGCAGCTCAGCCTAAACAATGGCTGCTTCCTATTCACCTTAACCCAGGCTTTTCAAAAGAACATCCCCAGAAACACAAAGCATCAGCGGGAAATGGCAATTTTATGAATCCTAATCAATCAAAGGGCTTATTAACTCAATGTGAAGCCAGATTAAAATCTTTAATTATAAATCGTGCTAAAAGGAAAAACAAAATGTACTTATGGTACATTGAAAATTCCGGATATTAACATAGTTGCCATTATCTCTCTCAATATTAAATTTCCCCTCCCTGCCCTGCAACATGCTCACCTTTTTCTGTTCCGAAAGAACAGAACGGTAAAGCAAAGTCATTTTTCTCCTTCCCAGGCTTATGAAAATGTATTCTTTCTGCCCAGAGCCCGGGGTTTGCCGGGGAGCGGCGTGGGGGTGCAGGGAGCCCCCTTCTCGCCGTGCAGGCGGAGGCGGGGGGGAGCGGTTGTTTATTAAGTGGGCCGAGTTACAGATTATTTTTTTGGGGCCACAATCAAATGTGAAGCATTTCTGCTAATGAAAACGGCATGCGTGTCTGTGCAAGCGTGGGTGATTGGCAGGGCTGCAGATTGCTAGCCACGGGAAGGGCCCTCGCCGCACGCGCCGGCGTGAGAGGGGTAGGGGTGCTTTTTTATAAGGCAGACATTTGGGAAATGACCACGGCAAATGTAATCACAGTTGGATGGGAGGGTGGGGGCGGGGGTGAGGGAGAGCAGAGAATGAGATTCACATGTTTTATTTATTTGTTCAAAGTCACGGTCATCCCATTGTGTGTCCCTCTCCGTGCCTGTCATCTCCGGCCCCCCCTCCGGCCCACCTCCTGCCCCAGCCCCATTGTCAGCACCCCAGGCAGAATGCAGCTTGCGCTTGTCAGCAAACACACCTAACTTCTCCGAAGCACAGCAGCTGGCCAGGAAAAGGGCTTATTTTCTTTTTGGAATATTAGCATTGTCAAAACCGGCTCTAACTATGTTGTTAAGAGACTCATTTCCCGCGCAGTCGCCGCGCTGCCTCTGCAGCAGGTTCTGCCCCACGTCCCTGGCCTCACACACTTTGCCTGCCAAGGTACACTGCCTTGCATTTGCAATTAAAGATTTTGCTGCTGATGTTCACAAAATTACATTTTCTAAGGAGAGCAAAATTTCCTTTGGAAAAGATACCACAAAACACGCTCAAGTTGTGACTCTAGGTTACTTCATTTTCTACACAGAATTCCTCTTCTTTCTACTCCTTTTCTCTCAATGCAGCTTTTCCCTGGGATTAATTTCTTCAGCACTCCTAAAACGAAGAGCACCCTTACTGAACTGGGATTTTTCGGATTTGCTATGAGTTTTGTGACTACCATTAAAAGCCTGAAATGTGTTTCCCTTCTGTAGAACTTCAGGAAAACACGGCTGGCCAATTTGGAACAGAATTTTAACTTTTAAAAAGGGAAGCTTAATTTTGTATTTCACAAACAACTGGTTGGCTCCCAAATGCTCACAAAAGTGAATTTCACATCTGAGAGAAGGGAATCACCTTCTCTGCTCTCTGACTGCCGCCTGACAGTTCTGTGCTGTTCTGAATTTGCAGGGCTGCCCACGGGCACCAGAGATTCCCTCTGCAGAGCCGCCCTGGCGTGGGCAGGGGCTGGCTGGCCTGGGCTCAGCACGGCCCTCGGCTGCGGGCAGGGGCAGGAATTCCTAACACTGCTCTGCAAAACAGGAACAATATCTGTCTGTAAATCGTGCCCAGCAACAGAGAAATGCAAGACCTTGTGAACATGGAAAAGAGAATTTAAAGAATATAATCGGTCTGGTTGTGAATCCTTCTGTGCTGATTGTGTGTGTGTCAGATTCGGGGGTGAGGGGTATCCCACAGATACACCCCTGCACATACACTTCACCTATCTGTCCTTGAACTGAATATTTATGCAATGTACTGTATAGACAGAATATAGAGTGCCAGCTTTTATTCTGCAGATAAACACTACATCTGCCCCTTGGTTGAAAACAGCAACGTACCAACGTTTATAGAACTCCTTAAAAACCTTAACTGCCGTGTCACTGCGATATTCCTTTGAAGATGATCATTAGACCTAATAAACAGGACACTGGCGGCACAGATCTCGTCCCCTTCAGCTCTTACAACTGCCTTTCAGTAAATTCAGAAAAGATCCTTTGTGCCTGACTCGGTTTTCATTTCATTGCTTTTAAATTTGTTCAGCTTGACTTTTGACACTTTAGAGGCTTAGCCCTTTTTAAGTACGATAATATAATAAATATTTGTGTTGCCAAAGAAAAAGTGAATCTGTTGTTAGTGTTATATAAAGCAGGATCTCTTTTTCATTCGTTTGTTATAAATAATTCACACAACTATGTGCATTCTATAAACAAAATCTTTAGGAAACTGATACTATCAAACATTTTTGAGACAACACTCAGAAACATATACATATGCACAAAGTATTTACTACAGTGGGTTTGAAACCGTAAACAAAAAAATTGTTAATGAAAGCAGAAAAATAAAGAGATTTTATGTAAATAGTTACGTTAATACAAAGTGTTTTCAGACTTATTTTAAACAAATTAGTCATCTGAATGACAAAAAGCCTTGACAAACTACAAACACCTATCAAAAATCATATTATTTGGCTCATTTTCCCTTGCAATTTCCATCTTTAGCTTGCCTTAGAAAAAGAAGATAGATCCAGAAACTCCCCTGCAAGGCCAGTCAAATGAATTTTCCTTTACTCAGATGTGAGAAGGTGTTTTCACGTTTTTCTTCTATAAAACATTTTAAGAAATTTGTTTTAAAAACATTTAAAAATGAAACAAGATAAATGTATTTTAATCCCAAACTCTTTTTTCTAAAACATTTGTGTGCAGCAAGTTTGATTCGATTAGGAATAAAATTGTATTTTCAAGTAACAATTTACCATGCATAAAATATCTTCTTGTTTTCCACCAGAAAACACCTTGAAACGGTTCAGCAATGAAACGATATGTTTCAGATGAATATGAAAAGCACTGTGCAGGCACTACCTAAAGCTGCACATCTGTGTTTCTTGTACTTTTCACTATCAATCTAATTTTAGGATGTGAAGTATTCCTATTTTGTTGCTGCTAATGAAATGAGATTTTCCTGCATTATTACAAATTACAGGTTGGGGGAAAAAACAAACCTTTATGAATCAACTCAAACCACAACGCTTCAAACAAACTAGTTTTGCTATTTTAAACGCTCCTTTCAACGTTTTGGGCTTCCTTGCTGTTCGGCTTTGCAGTCTCGCAGTGACCGCACGAATTCCATTATTCCCAACAACAACAAAACCCCATTTCCACTAACAGATGCTCCTACACGCAGTGGTGGGGTCGGAGATAAAAAGGCGCCGCAGCGTAAATAGTTCCAAATCATTTAATCTGGATTAATCTCGCTCTGCGTTTGCCCCATAAACCTGCCTTTTCGGGAGGGCGGTAGGCAAGAGGCGGCAGCCTCGGGCTCTCCAGATGCCCAATTAGACTCGGCTCCGGGCCCCGGTTCAGCCTCGGTCTCTCCGTTGGGACAAAACCATTTATCTTTCTCATTCCCTGGGCGGGTGGCGGGAGGGGCGGGGGGAGGCCTCGTGTCGCCTGTTGTCAGCGGGCATTGATCAGCCCTTCCTGGCTGGTGGCGGGGTGAGGGCAGCTCCCCCAGGAGCCCTTCGGGGCTGGGCCATGTCGGGGAAGCCGTATTGAGTCATGATCCGAGCAACTGCTCATTGAGGGAAACGGGTATTGGCGTCCCCATCAGCCGGAGACACCCTGGGTAACGCTTAAACAAGTCCACTCTGTTAATGGCAGGCCACCGGGGACGCGTTTAGCTTCTCTGCTGACCATTAGACCCTTTGATGGAGTGGACAATGAACTTGAGGGGACAGGCTGGCCAGCGCTCCCTGTGCCGAGGCGCCTGGGCCTGCCCGCAGCTCTGCGCCAGGCCGGCAGCAAAGCGCCGCAGCCGCAGCCAAGGAAGGGCAACGGGAGCATCTTCCTGAGAGCAGCTCAGCCCACGAGCCCAGCTCAGGACCAGCAAGGGAAATTCTGTAACTTTCAGCTTTTGCTTTGCTTGCTCCCTCCCGACTGCCTTTTCTGCCACCTGGGCGTTGTGGAACCTATTTCTTAACCACCTTCTATGAGGAAAAAGAAATTGGTGTTCCTCCAGAAAGATGGGGATTTACGTAATGAACTATGCCTTGGTTACAACACTTTGAAGGCAGTTTCTAAGATCAGTTTATTTCATGCCACTTTCTTAAAAACAAAAATAATCAAAATGAGGAAAGAGTAAAATCAACTGCCCTTCTCCAACCAGAGAACAATTCTTAGAGGGGGATAAATCAAGTATCGATCCTGTGCTCATCAATCAAAAATAAAAAATTCATAGGAAATTCAACCTCAGCTGTTTCCAGAGAAAATGTTGATAATTGCATTTTTATTATTTAAAGAAATTATGTTTAGATTTGGTTACATATGAGCTTACTAGTATTTCTTAAGTTTCTGCCAGTAAAAAGGGCCCTGGGTTTGACAGAGCAAATTTACCAGCATTTGGAAGCTTTTATCCCAATTTTAACACCTTATCTCTTTTCCTCTAGAGAATTAACCCATATTGCATTAACACAGAAAATGATATAGAATTTTAAACAGTCCACACAACTGGAAAACTGACAGGTCATTAAAAAGCTCTACTGGAAAGAAACTTCATCCTAAAAATCATGGGGTTAATATAGAATATACGAGCACGTATATACATTTATTTATTTACATACATACATGTGCTCCTAGACACAGCAATTTTGCTAAAGCTAAATTTGTCTAAAATTCATATGAAAATATAGGGTTTATTCTAAATGAAATGCTTCATAAATAAGAAACACTAAAACCATCGATATTTTCTTTTACCCTAACAGTCATAAAGCAACACAGCTGAAGAACACGCAAGTATAATCCAGATTATTCAGATATGATTTGTATTTTCAGTCAAATCTTAAAAGCTTTTAACAAAAGAAACATTGTTTTTGTCACTAATGCATTTCCTAATCTCTACAACTTGCTCAAATTTAAAGATGTTTTTTTTTAAAGCCATTTCAAAAGACAACAGTCTTGTGTCACATTTCTGACTAACTTAGTTATTGCTGCATTCACACGAATCCAAAAACAAAAGCATTTTTTCCTGCCCCCCGTGGGACGGTGTTTGCTAAATGATTTCCGTGTTGATTCAGACTGAGCCCGTCTCACCCCTGCAATCTGAGAGCTGCCCTCTCAGAAACACGGGTGACAGTATTTCTGGATTATTTTATTTTACCAAATCCCTCATTGTGATTAAGATGATACATAAAATCCAGCAGAATGCCGGCGATTCTTTTTCCCTGCAGGATCTGTTACTTTAAGGTAATACGAATAGTCCGGTATTCTCCACGAGTGCATGCTCTCAGGGCACGAGGGCACGCAGACTCTAGATGAGTAATAATTTAGTGTATCAGAAGGTGAAAAGAAAAAGCAGAGGGAAGGAAAAATAGAAGAGAGTCCTATTTTTGCAGCCAGCCTTCCCTACCAATCCAACGTGAGGACTCCTGTTCCTGGCGGCTCAACGCCGCGTTCTTCCCTGGGCCTGCGGCTGCAGAAACCCAGAGTCAAAGGGGAGCCGGCACCATTGCTGGGAGCCTCACCTATGGCTCCTCTTTGTGCGCCGCTTCTCTCACATCTTCTCTCCCTGCATTTCCATTTCAAGCAACTGCACAGGGATAGCAGCATGGATCAATTTCAACATCGAATATTTAGTAATACAATCTATGTATATTTTATATAAATATGTTCATTTAGTTGGAGCTGAACACAGCCTCTCTAAATGAGAAACACAAGCTCTCCGTGTCTGCCTCAAAGACAGTCCCCTCGCCCCTCGGTTCACAAAGTTACCCCAAAGCTCTTGTGAGAATTTCTGACTATGCATTATTCACACAGCTCATTCCTGCCTTCACAAAGTACTTCTTGACCTGACACTGAAAGGTGTTTCAATGCATGAAATCATTGCTTTTGGACAGCTGGTAACAGGGAGCAGTGTCCTGCTCCTCCGCCTGGTCCAACACTGTGCAGAGTCTCCCTGAGCTCACGGAGCACTCGTTAGCAGAGATGTCTGGAAAAATTGCAGAAGAAAGTCTGAACCCAGCACTCATTGCCAATCATGAGTTTTGTAAGCAGATTTTGTGTAATTATGGAAATGTCTGGGGCCGAATCATCCCCTTTGGGGGCACACACACATCATGCCTTTGGAAAAGCACCTGTGTTCCTGCTGCCTGCCCGGCACTCAGCACAACAGGGCCCCGGGCTCAGAGCAGAGTTCGAACCTGCTGGGTAACACTAACTGCAATATTCACACGCTTTCAGAGCTTAGTGACCATGGATATCGGCCTCAAAGGGTCTGAAACACTGCAGAGGCAAAATCATATTGTGCATCTGAATATACATCAGCCCTAAACGATCTCCATTAGACCTACCACAAAACGATGAAGATAAAATTCACAAATTTAACCTGACATAACTGAACTTTCACCTTTGAATCTACACAGAAATTGTATTACAACAATCATTTAGGTCTCCCCGTGACAGTCATTTTATATATTATACAATATCTACAACCTTGGCAAAGGAGATATTATGAAAAAAAGCAGGAATTTAAAAAAAATCTGCAACCACTCCATTTAGAAAGAGTACAGAGGAAAAATGGTTTAAAATACATAATAAACCCCTAAAAGCTGCATCAGTGTGATCACCATCTTTATGTCCACCTGACTATTATGCATCTGCCAGAGGAAACCCCTTCCTCGCACACTGCAAAGCTACTCGGCATGTCCAGAGGCAGGACTCACAAGAAAGGAGCCTGAAAGGATAAAACCTGTGATGATGGCAAAGGGTCAAAACTTCCCGAGCTGCCACCCAGCAGGCAGATCCCAAGAGGAGCTCGCAGCACGCACGGTTCAGCACTCAGCAATCACTCTCCGGCCAGTTCTGCTCTGTGCACCAGTCCCACAGACATTATCACCTGTATATTGCATCTGATGTGAATCTCACTGTGATTCTGTATCAAATCTGGACTTTCCACAATTGCTAATGCCTCAAAAGCATTCTTTCCCCTCCCCCTTCCCTATTTTTTCACGTGGTCTCTAAAATCACATTTAACCAGCTCCTTTGCTTTTCATTGCAATTTTCCTTAAAGACACTAAACTTGTGTGTTCCTTTCTCATTTAAACTTTTGTAAATCTTCTGCATGGTCCCCTATTACCATTTTTGCCAGACCCTTTCATGTTGGCCAGCACAGTCACTGCAAGACCTCTACTGATTCCCTCCCAGACAGCCAACTGGACACAGCCATGTTTGACCAATGGTCCTGAAGTTGTCCCCAAGAGCTACTGTAAACAGACACAAACACACACACACAGAGCTTCGAAAGCTTTGGGAACATGGAGTCAGAAATGGAGTTCTGCAGATTCCCCTTGGGAAAAACATGAATAGTTAACCCTTTATCTGCTCAGTGAGGAAGTAATGAACTGGGCACCATGCACACTCGTACTGGGGGTGACAGACTGGCCACCCAGGAGAGTGATCACCGCAGCCCAAGCAGCAGTGTGACATTTATCTTACAAGCATGTTCAAATACAGTATGTTTTGCTTGGTTGATTGATTTTAGCATTCAAACACACCTTCCACTATTTCAACCCAGAGATATTCAATATCCCCACTTCAAAATACATCAGATGTAAAACTTCCAAACTTATCATCCAAAACTAGAATCTTTTTGCAATCAAGATAAATATCTGTAATCTCCCCTCCATTGACAGGGAGCCCGGTGGGGCTCATTGTCCTGAATAATCTCTCCTATATTCACCACGGATGCTGGGCCTGGAGCTCACCAGAGCGCCCTGCTAGGTCAAGATTTCATGTTGTTCAATTATTGTGGGTTGTTCCCCCCCAAGAACGACAGAGTCCCTTTTGCAGCTGAGTAAGGACCAGCTCTCTCCCTGCAACTACGAGCAACAGAGATTCTCAGATTCTCAACCATATTTTCTGTTTTCCTTAGCTTGGTCACCATCTAGGTACTGAAACATTTAAATCACTGCTACAAGAAAAGCAAACAGCCAAGCAAACAAACAGTGTGGATGGCTAGAAAAAGTGATTCCGTGTGGGACTGTGCTTTGGATATACATTTATAAGAAACCAACTTCGAATCGTTGCAGCAGACGCAGTCCCAGGGAAAGCTCTATGCAGGCAACAGGGAGTTAAGTAAATAAATTTTTTCTTTTCTTTGTCGATGTGTTTAGTTCTCTTCCTGCCAAGACTCATTTCACTCTGCTATCTTGTGAGAGACACATATGGTGCAGTGAAATTGCCATCCAAGAAAGCATGTCCCAGCCTGTTGAGACATCATCAAATAAGATTAAAGCAAAGTAAAAATAAAAAGATAGAACGATTTTTTTCCTTTTTCTGTACAGAGAACATCTGATGAAAGTCACTGAGGTACTTGAATGCTTCTAAAGGCTTTGCAACCATTTCTTTACCTTGCCTGGTTAAGAAAAAGGCAGAAATAACAAGCTAATACCTCCTTTCTCTTCTTCAAGTTAGTTGAAAAATGTATTTCGTAATAAATCTGATGTCTATGAATAAAATACAACGTTGCCTTCTGTGCTTCTGTCGAAAGCAGCACTTAAATGCACAGAAATACCACTGTTTCCCTGTGCTGGTTGCCTCTCCCGCCAGCTTCTCTGACTTTTGCATGCACAAAACCTTTTGGGGCCAGGACAAAATAATGTGTACTAATCTAGTCCACAAAAAGGTCCAAGTTACCTCCCCAACAGCAACTTCAGGTGTCTCTGGCTCCCGACTGCTACACCAAAAATTAGAATTCATCGCCTGAGAAAGTCCAGGCTGCAGTTCTGAAATCAGTGTCACACTGCTGCCTGTTCTCCTTACCCACGCAAAGGCCTCGGGGCACTGGGTAGGATGAGGATGACTTCACAGGTCCTTTCCTTGTGAGGTCTCTTCAGCCTTTTCCACATTTGAAAAAAGCATACTGCATAAAGAAATCCCAGCTGATGGCCACTTGCTCCTGCACGAGGCACTTGTGACAAGATGTAGGACCAGAGTGGAACTGCTGGGATGCTTTATGCTGTTGTATCAACAGGAATCACTGAGAAGCAACTTGCCAGCTACTATTTACTGCTCTGAAAGCAGACTCTAGAAGTATTTCAGAATTATTGTACCCCTACCACCAGGAAAGCACCAGCGAACACAACACATACAGTATGTGCTATACTTAAATAAACAGAAGTCTGCTCAAGGCCAAAAAGAAATCACAAGGGATAGGAGGAAGCAAAAAATCAAATTAGTGTTGTTGATCATGAGGGGGAGCTTCTTAACCACACAAAATCATCTGCAAAATGGGGTTCAACTTCAGAGACAGCAATACATCTCGTGTATTTCTTTGCTAACATCTGCAGTTAGAGACTGCATTTCCAGAGCTTGTTTCCAATGCAGAGCCTTAACTGGACTGCAGGAAAGCAACAATGCATCAGTAGCAGAGATTATCCCTGGCCTTAATAAGCTGTTGTTGGCTTTCATAACAACTGCAGCCTAGGACGAGTCACACCGAGCTCAAAGACAATCCTACCAATAGCCTGGAGCAAGGATTATAGAAACAAGAATCCAAGGAGGGGGGTGGGAGGGAGCAAAAATCCCAAGAAACAGGGGCTAATGTAAAATCGTTTACATATTAACCTTCTTCCCTTCTGACAGTGGTCAAGTTCTGATTCAAAATACAAATTATCTCCAATTACTTCAAAAGAGGCAGTCACAGAGCTGTCACTTAACCTTCACCATCTGTTTGGCTCAAAAGAAAGCTGTACAGCCTGCCACTTTGACCTCATCTTTCTCTTTCCACACTGGACAGGCACCAAAAGAAGAGAAGATGGCTTATTGTTCTCCAGAGAAAACCTGGGTCCTTGGGGAGCTGGGGGTGAGGGTGCTGGGAGAGGAGGGCAGAGCTTCAGGAGGTGACTTAATTTAACTCTTCGAGAGGAGGGGGAGGATTTGTTTAGGGAGGATGAGTCTGCAAACCTTTCTCAATCCCTCTGCCAGCCATCTCAGAAAGGAGGTTCATTTAAAAGTGGAGCCTCTGCAAAGAGCAGTCACTGGCTAAACAACAAGAGCGAGTGAAAAAAAGCAGAAGCTGATTCACAAAGGAAAATTTTTGTAAATCTAGTAGCCAGATGTACATAGAAAAACATCAGCTATTTGAGATATTTGAGATATCAAAGGGAAAAGAAATCCTGGAAATGAAACAGCTTTCTAGGAAAGACATTGGCACAAAATGATTGGGGGGGGGGAGAAACCAACCAAACAACAAACCTGACAAAAACTCCCTAACAAGCCAAGCAACTGAAAACTCAAACACCAGAACACAAGAAGGTGCACACTGTGGGAAAGCACAACCTAAAGTTATAAATACAACCTCAGTGTCAGATAAATTAGACTTCACCACTACTTTCAGCTGCACAGGTTAGTGTGAGGCTTCTCCCAAACTGCCCCTTAGCCACTGCATATTCCAGCCCGTCTCCACGTCAAGACCGGGACTTTATGGCTCAGCCTCACCCTGGAGAAGTGGCAGCAGTGAAGGAGAAGCACCAATCACCCTGGCCACCAGTGGAGAACAAGCAGGGTGTCAGGGGATCAGGGTGCAAAATCACAATCTGCAAGTGCAGAGCATTGGGAATTAAAAAGTGTTTGAGAAAAGAGATTGCAGAGGGGCTGGAGGGCACAGTAATAGGGTGCAAATTTCTGAATGGCTCACGGTTTATGGGCAGTTTCTAATGCTTCTGCCGAGAAACATTACAGCATTTCCATTGGCTCTGATCTTTACTTTTAGTTTTATTACTCACTGCATAACAGGTTTCTTCAAGAGAGAAAGAAAGAAAGCAGATCCCTCTGTAAACAGGAGCAACTCCAACTCTTGAACATTCCACATAGCTGTGGTTTAGCATGAGGATAATTTCATACGTGAAAGCAACTCCAAGACATCTCTGCAGTCATGCACACTACATGACACTTTTGGCATCATTTGTCAGGTTAAGGCAAACCCCTGTCCTTGTCACACAGTATTTAACCCAATAAATGCACACCACAATACAGAGCAGGATGACAAGACCTACAAACTTTCCATTTCCATAGCAGAGGGGAACAAGTCAGTTACATAGAGCTACAGCACTAATAGCAGCATCTAGAACTGAGCCTTTTGGTCAGTGGGAGAAAGGAAAGCCTGCTGCAAAAGGTGCTGAATCAAATCACAATCTCAAGCAAACATCCCTTTACTGCCCAGAACCGAAATTCCTTTGCTACCTTTTTAAAAATTGCAAACAGATTATTGAACTCAATTTGCAGTTTAGAGGGGGCAAAAAGCCTCCCTGTGCCCCTGCACTGGAATAGCCTGACAGCAGCTGCAGCCACACTGAAATGTTTAATTTTACTTAAAACATTCTCTCAGGCCTGTGTATTATTTGAAGTATAATGTACAGAATTATCTAATGAATTCCCAAATCAAATACTCTCATTTTGCTGCAGGCCATTTCCCGAGAACAAACTAAAAGCACACAGGCTTCTTTCTGTGCCTGACTGTTGAATTTAAACAGATGTCCAGTGGACATCAGCTTCTTCCAGATTAGCTCTTCCATGCACTCCTCTGTTTCTCTGGCCAGTGCAAACCCCCTTAAATTAAAACCAAACAGAGAATCAAGATAACAAAAAAAAAATGGCAAGACTACCATGCACAAAAAGCTCTGGGTGAATTCTGGCTGTCCCCTTGCTGTGGTAAGGGACATGGTGACAGTGAGAAAGGCGTCTACAACAGCATCTGGCTCTGATTAGGTAACAAGCTGTAGCATCTGCAAACTTGTCAGTTCTCAGCCCACAACAAAGTCCAGCCAGCAGATCTGTGTTTAAAATGGGAACTAGCTGTTACATTTTATAAGACTAACATTATCTGTTTCCATTGCAGGGTGCCTTTTTATTAAACACTGCCTATAAGAAGAGAAATTAAATGTGCTTCTTACATTTTACTTTTCATCTCAAGGAAAAAAACCTATTTAGTTTTGAGTTTGTCAGAAACCTTTTTATGTGTCTTTCCTCTGTGAAAGGATTGTAAGAGAACAGTAGAGACTTCACAGCCCATGGTCAGCAGTCCCTGGGAACCTTGGGTGCTCTCGTAACATTTCTCTGCTTTTCATTCTAAACAAGGAAAATGAAATCCAACTTCCATGCAGCGAATCCATGAGTGGTGAGACATCCAACCTGCAGCTACACTCCCCTGGGGTGCACAGCAGGGACACAGGCCCTGCTCAGGGCTGGGCTGATGGCTGAGCAGTGAGTGCAGCAGCAAGTCAGCTGCTCAGCACCTCAGGGAAAACTCACTCATCTCCCAAGTTTTTCCTTCAGTAAGGAAAAGAAAGCTTCACTATCTTTTCTTCCTTTTTCTCCTTTGGTAAGTTGGAATTGGTCTTTTCCTCTTCTCCGTATTACCAAATGGCAGCTAGAGTCCTCCATGCCTCTTCCATTACCTCAAATGTATTTATACTTCTCTTTTGAAAAATGAAAAGAGAACACTCTGTGTGCCCTGTATAAGACCAAAGTACAACATAACTGAGGAAGAACTGAAGAATTATTAAACTTGAAAAGTTAAATTTCTGTCCAACCTCACAGTTGTTTTTTGAACCTCTAAGAGAAACCACCTCCAAGCACCTCCATAAAATAAGCTCCTCTGAAAGTAAGCATTAGTCAAATGGGTAGTAGAGCCAGAGATGGCACAGATCCACCAATGCAGCTTTGGGAAACTGTCAGAAATTCCCATCATTTACAAATTTCTCAGTCTGAGCAGTTTGCTTCTGACAATACTAAGCCTGGTGCCCTACTCTGCCAGGGGAGTAAGACCATAAACTTCAAACATGGCTTCAAGGTGGGTGGTACTTAACACAGCACGCACAAAAATACATGAATGGACAGAAAAAAACCCCATCAGAGTCCCTTTGCAAGGGCTGGGCAGATTTTGCCATTCTTCCCAATTCCGGGATACTGTTGAACTCCAAAACAAGGACTTTAGCCTAAAAATGTGTGTGTGTGTGTGTGTGTGTGTGTGTGTTACAAGAACTTGGGGGGGGTAGTGTTGGCTTTCTTTTTTAAACCTTGTTAAAAAAATGTGGCCTATTTATTAGTTGTGAAATACAAACCGTGTTATCAACAATCTTAAGGAAATGGATTGATGTTAAGTGATACTTCAGAATCTGCCCCGTAGCAAAGCTACTGCACCATTACAGGAAGATAAGCAGAAAATCCTTCCTGCAAATAAAGGAGACCTCCCTGATATTCTGTAAACCACACAGCTGATTTTTAAAAGCCACTGACATAACTTATGGGTCTGGAACGTTTCTGCTACACAGCAGCACGCAGTACCTCCCATAAAATGAGACTTATTTAAAAAGAACAATTCCTAATTAAGATAATTATCCTGAAATGTTGTTACATAAGCTGCAACTCGTACTGTTTTTATTAATAATACAAATGAATCTCCCGATTGCAGGAGCCTGAATGGATGCCATGCTCTGCCATGGGAAAAGCTGTTTGTCTGTTTTTGAAGATAAGCCTTTTCTAAACTTAATAAATCAAAGCAGAGAAGAGACTCGCTTGTGACCGTAAGGGACAGAGATCTGTTTCCATTTGGGAAGTATAAACTGCATGGAAAATATTTCCTCATGGAAATACCAGGCTTTTGGGCAACTGGGAAGCAGAATGGCAAGTCTCTGCCCCACCAGGCCCTGTGTCCCCAGCCCTGCAGCTGCAAACAGCACCTCGGCTCATGAGGCAAGCAGCCTGGGGAAAAAACAACCCTCCAAACTTAAACCCCACTTTGCAACAGTCAATACAATCCCTCACTTGCAAAAGTAGCAATTTTTTCCTGCTTCTGAAAAATTATGTGATATAGAAAGTGATTCTGGGTTTCTTTGAGCAGCGTTTGCTGCTCAGCAATCACTGAAGTGACGGCGTGATGGGAACTGGGGCGTGCTGGGGAAGTAGCACCGGGAAACGTATCTGTGAGAGCGTCGAGGCCACACTCCACAGCACCGCTGCTTCGGGACACCACCCCGCATCGTGTCCCCCCACATCATGGCACCTCCGTGCCACAAAGAGGCCTTTTCGCTCTTCAGAAGTTGTAAGGAATCTTACAGTTTGTGTTTTTTGTCATCTTTCTGTTTTCAGAGCTTTGAAACCACGGCCAGCCCTTCGGCCAGCCCTTGCCATGCCACCCCGAGCTGCAGCCTGTCACAGGCCATCTCCTTCCGACACTTCTCGTGGCCCCTTCTGTGACCATACAGGAGGCCAACAGGTAAATCTGAGTCATTTAATGTTGTTACCCACACGGTTTCTGCTGTCGTGCTTCTCTAATCAAAACAGATCAGGGGCTCTCAAAGGCTTAAGCTCTCTCAATGTTACAGCTTTTTCACAAACTGCTGCTATTGCCATTATACAACTGATAGCGCCAGCGTTCCCCTAAAACCGTTCCAGGTCCTCAGCAAACGGCTGTGCACTTTAAAAGCAACGTGGTTTCTCCATTATTGTGATTTACTGTCATTTGCATTGCAGTAGTGCCCAGAGGCCCCTGCCAGGGTCCCTTCACGCTGGGTGCTGCACGGCATGCAGACACACACTGATCTAAAAAACTGAGATTCAGCCTGAAAGGCTCCAGACCCATTCTCTCGAGCTATTTGCTCACTCAATGCGTTCGTAATTTTTATTATTCTAAGGAGTGTTTCCTAATCTGCAATAATCTTCTTCCCCAGTGATACAGATTTAGAAGTTTCCAGCACCTCAACTTCCACTTCAGGTGCAACCCTACAATTAACACAGCAACAGGCTCTGAGGTCATCCAGCAAGAAGAACTGTGGCCAGGTTCTACCCAGTCCTCTGGATCAAGGACATGCAAGGGAACTAAAAGTCTCAAGATGATATCAACTGGAATGCACCAAACAAATTAATCAGGCAGTGAAGACCTGATTTTATGTGATCCTCTCTCCTTTAGCTGAAAAAGAAAGCCCAAAGCAGCTTCTCTGAGAAAAAAATCCATCAGAAATACAGTAAACAAAACAGCAGTCTGGCTGTGGATGCACACTGTCAGTATGGAAACAAAGGGAAGGTGCAGAGATTGCATGTATCGCCCTCGAAGGCGCGAGTGGAAATAGCCTCTCCTATCTCTAAAAGCAGCTGGGGATGATTCGCAGTAGATTTTTCTCCAATAAAATTCCCCCACGTTTCTTTGCTTGGAAAATTCAGTTTATAGGTCAGTTAACAAGTATTAAAACTGCAAGAGAACATGAAAAGCACCACCTTTCCCTTTTGATCCTTTTCCCTTTTGGATGAAAGTTTTGAAGTTGGGAATATAAAACCCCCTGAATTTTTGTTATGCTTTATGCCTCCACGAAGGTATTAAACCAGAAGTTTGAGGGCTGCAGAAATACCCCTTAACTAGCCGGGAATGAAAGCAAGCTGGCCTGCGCCGGGGCACCTGCTCGCCAGGCGCGCTGCGCCCTGCTCCCCAAATGGAACACCTCATTTACAAACCAAAGCTGTCCAGAACATTACCTGCCCCTCTCCATGGCTGCAAATGGTTTCCATCAACCTGCGCTGAACTGCACTCTGGTCCCTCCAGATTTACAGCATCGGCTATAAGAGTCGTTGCAGGAGGAAAGGGAATAGCAGCAATGTTTAAAAGCCATTAAGGAAACAGAGGGTCCCCACTGAGCATGGTCAGTGCCTTGGGTGTCCATTCGTTAAGGCAGCTTCCCGCCGCGCACGCGACATAACCCACCACCACGCACTGAATTGGCTTGGCTTAAAGGTTTTAAAGGCCCCGTTCTCTGGCAGGATGCATCGGTTTTGAAATCTATCAAAGGAATCTCAAAACAAATTACATGGTAAATTATTATCTGTGTTCTGGCCTCCTCTCTACACCCCACTGTTCAGCATGAATGACGATGGGCAAGCCGCCTGTGAAAGCCTGCAAGATAAGCAGATTACAGAATGTCAGGTGCCTCGGGCGACTAAATTTCACAGCCAAACTTCGCTGGCCGAATCCGTTCATCTCACTAATATGGGTCACAGGCTATTTCAATTAATGCACCTCTAATGACTAACATTTGTTCCTTAATGTGAAAGGAATAAATACAGAGATCCGCAAAGCAACAATATCAAGCAAAATGCTCTCCCCCTCGCTTCTCATCAGTATGACTGCATTTACTTTCTCCAACCAACTAGCAGAGGTTGGAAAATAGGCTTGCAAGGAATATAGAATTTCTTTCAAAAAGCAACCTTTTATGTAGCTTTCCTATCATTACCAATGCATTTCTGGCAGCTTTCACTGTCCTCTAGATTCCAGTGTACTGAATAACAAGACCTGATATGAAAACAGAACGTGGAAAACAAATTAGCATTTTGAAAATAAAAAGCACGGCTTTTAATCCTATTAAGATCGTGGCTCTTTTTTTTGCCCCTAAGTTCTCTGAAAGATATACTGATGTTTCCATTAACATAAATGCTGAAATCAGCATTTCCTTTGAAAGAAGTTGTTAATATTTGGAAATGGTAGGATTTCCAATCCTCGATTTGATTGTTATTCTGTGCTACCCTGCAAGTGCCAAGGTCATGGGGAGATTCACCTGCACACTGAGCTAAATGAATGCACTCGGCCACAATACATGTATAATTTAACATTCTCCTCTCAAGTACCACCATGCATTCCTAAAAATATTTTATTACAATAACAAATTGGTTTCAAAATCATGCATTATGTATTCTGAAATTAGGTCTGCCAATGAAACCTGTATATACAAACACACAAGCAACCATGCAGGACAGCGTGAACCCAGGAATTATAGGTTCTAGAAGGGCTGAAAGGAACAATTAATTCTTCCTGTAACTCCAAAAAGTCCTTTGTTATTACTTTAATCTGCATAGTTAAAAAGAACAAAACAATCAATTGCTGTGAAATGTATTTAGAAATCAAATAGCATGTCTTTTTCTAGATGTCTTTATAGAAAGAAAATGTTTAGCTGCAGAGTGCACAGTATATTAAAACATACATGTGGGAGTTCATTTCCCAAGGGTAGGCTTGGGAAAAAGAATACAAAGCTGCTCAAATATTTAAAAGAGTATTAGTTACATTTCAAAACTTTACCATTAAAACATTTTTAATGCTTTTTTCTGCAGATCAAGCTCCTCCAAATATTTAAGGTGAATTTATCAAAAAAATCCTGCTAAATTTGTGCTAACTAAACCTCGTCCTTTGCCATTTCTTTTCCAGTCAGTTGGCCAAAGAGTTAAAAATTTCATAATATTGCTGAATTTTCAGTAGCAAATGCTGCACTGTTAATGCACTTTCATGATAGATGACTGTTTCTGATTTGCAAGTTTCATTTTAAGTTAAATATACATTGATAAAGCACCCTTTTACAACTCAGATATTCCTTTTTTCTCATGCAAAATAAGCATGTTTCTTGGTCAACTGACATTTTGTTAAAATGGACTTGAGGTAGCTATTTATGAATAATTAAGATTAAAATGTTTCTGTGATTCCCTCAATGCTTTTTTATTTTAAAACATTTATATCATGTCAAAATGGACTTATTCTTCCAAAGGTAACTTTCCATTAAAATAATGGAGAAAATGACATTTCTAATTTTGATAATAGCCCTGAGTTTTTAACTACAGTCAAAGCCTTCTCCCGCAGCAGCTCGGCATTTTTTAGGATTGATACCATTATGGGAATTCTTCGTAATGCTGTTAAAATGCCTGATTTAAAGTATTTAAAACATGACAAATAAGATCAACTAAATGTCCATTTTAAAACAGCAGTCTTGGCTAAAGCTTTATTTTGGGCTTTGTCTTTCAGGCTGTTAAAACTATTTGCTTTTTTGTTATTTGTGGCAAGAAAAAGAGGCCGGCAGGTATTCCTGTTCATCAGACTTCGTTCAGTTCTAAACTTTAGGAAATGCTCTCATGAATGGCTTGCAAATGTATGTTCAATCTGGACATTTGTTCTTTCCATTTTATCCCCAAAAGCAAAAATGCAAAATATTCCAAAAGACTGTTTAGCAACAGGAAAGTCAGATTAGACTGAAGATTGCGTTTCTAACATATTTGAATGTAGTAGATATTGCATAAAACTAGAACGTTTGCTCTCTCCTTCCTGAGCACGAGTGCAAATGTTGCACTCAGAAACTGTTTCTCTGTAATTTCGTTTAGATGTTCTGATATGACTAGACATACAGCTCCTTCAGTAGCAAAATTATGAGAAATAATTATCTCTAATCTAATCAGTGGTATCTGAAAATGGTAAACGTTAGCAGCTTAAATTGTGATTTCTTAAAAAGCCTTTTGTATCACTGTTTAGACTGACACATTGAGGCTTTGCATTTAAAGCAATAATTAAGAAATTGTTGACAGAAATTAACTGTCACTGACAATTTTAAACAATTGTAAATGTTCTTCCCCCTTTCTTTCCCGAGGCTGAGACTGACAAAAAGGGAAAGCTAAACTACCATTAGAGAGGGGAGCACGAGTTTCTGGAATGGTTTTTTTTGCAGTAAAGAGATGTGATTCATATGAGTAATAAGCAAACCCCATGCTATGGATTTTTAAATGCCCTGGCTTGTAATCCAGAGGTTAAATGATTAAACCCATTCCTGCACTTTTCGGTTTAGCTGCAGATATGTTTCCTTGAATTTAGCTGTGGGCGATTTTAAGCTGCATGGGAACGGCTCTTTTATTTGTTATTAAAGTCTGTTGCTATCTTTCAGAACTGTTTGTTACACACATCTGAACACACACACGTATTATAAAAATATACCGAAGTAAATACAAGACCATAAAAACTAGACAAAAATCACTCAGTGTTCATTTCCACGTGGCAATCTACATAACGAAAATCATAAACGGGAACACATCCAATCATTAAATACAGCCATTAATGCTCTTGTACAAATTTCAACTCTCTTGTACAATTCAAGCAAAATATTTTTCCCAAATATTTCAGGTAATCCTTAAAGAAAAGGCTCCTGAGGAGCAGAGGCTGCAGAGCAGAGCTGGGGGTGCCAGGATGGCCCCAGTGCATGCCTTCTGAGGGAGTGCAGGCGGGGAGGGACGGGGCAGGCGTCTCAGCAGCCACAGAGCTCTGCTTTGGAGACACTTTGGTAAGAATATATCTACACACAAAAATATATATACACGTGAGGAGGCTGAAAAACACGTAGGACATCACAGGTATTGCAAAGCTTTCCTTCTGGATCACTGATTATTCCTCATGAAAACAGCAGTGGTGTCTGGACAGGAATGTCGTAACACCATTGCGCCGGTCACTGCAACTATCTTGCTGGTTTGAATTCAGTAATTTAGGTTAAAAGACTACAGCTACTGTAGCAGCTTGCAGACCCTCTGTACAGGTTTCTGGCTGGGAAGAAAAAGATTTGAAAGCCAAAATGGAAGAAGGTTTCTACATATTTTCACCATTCAGGATCCTGCAACTGGCTGGTGAGCTGCACGGCACTGAAAAACACGCGGGCTCCTAACAGGATTAAAGGCAGAAAATACAAATCAAAAGCACACTGGTGTTTTTCAGAACAGTTTTGTTCTGTTCACGAAATAACTCCACCCAGGGTGATTTAATGCTGTACACACAAAGAGTGTGTCCGGGCAGCTGCTGGCGGGGGAGGCAAGGCATGGAGACTGGGCAGGAGCGTCCCCCTGCTCTGTGTCCTGGAGTGACACAGGGTCCGACAGGCGTGGGAATCGGTTGTGAGTGTGGACATTACTTTCAGGGTTGGATACATTTCCTGCTTTCTGTAAAATGCAGATATATTAATTAATTATTCCTTTGGGGTGTTGGAATTAAACTGACCGATAGTCACAGTTTTAATGGGAAAGTTACAAACCCTGAGGACTTTGTGTTACCGTCATTATTGCAAACTCAGTCCCACGGAAGTTTATTCTGGGCAGAGACTCTCCATGTTGCCTTATTTCACAACACCAGTTTACATAACACAGTGTTTCCTAACTACCCTAAAACCTATGACTATTTTTCTGCTACATAATGTCACCGGGCAGAGAGTGAGACCTGTCCTTACTGCATCTAGGAAGACAAATCCATTTCTCCTGAAACAAACCTACAATAATACATCTACAAATAAGCTGCTGAATCATTTCAGGATGGAATCTTGCAGAAAACACCACACAGCCAACAGCACGAGCACAGGCGTCCTACACACTCCAACAAGAGTCTTCAACACCTCCGTGTAACCCACATGGAATTAGATGAAGATGCCCGCCAAGGAAGAATGCCCAACAGAACCCTGAATCAGCCTCTGTCATAGCTCAGCTGTGCCCTGGACCATGCCCAGGAGCCAGGACCACACCATGTCTGCAGCCACGGGCAGGGTCTGGGCATCACGGCCCGGAGGGAAGCCCAGGGAAAGGCTGCACAGGTCAGCATGCTTAGGATGGAAGCTTCTCTGGAAGTTTTCCTTCAGCTTCTCTTGGTAGCAGTTATCTCCCAAGCTGAGTCCAGAACAGTTTAGGTTTGGGGATGTTAAGAGTAGTAGGCAGGCACAATTGTACCCACAGGGTTAAATAGCCAAGTACCTCACCAGAAATAACATGAATAGTACTTCATTGGCAGAGCTCTAAAATAAAATGAAAAAAAGCAAATCCCTTCATTTGATCCCAATCCTTCTGTAGCAGTATGTAAAAGTCAATAAATAAGAAAAAATCTAAAGCATGTTCTCAAGAAATAAGAAAGATAAGTGTGACAACTTGCTGCCTGAAGAAGCTGGAGGAAGATGCTGTCCATAAGACGACTCATCCTACCTTCAAAGCACCGTTTTTAACTTCCCTGAAAAGTAAATAATGCATTTTTCCTCTCCCTCTCATTTCTGCCTTAGCTTCCCCCTGCCCTGCCACTGGAAAACAATCTTTTGTTTGAATCTTCATAGATCATCTGTAATTTTTATTCACAGCTATATGATTTCTGTAAGATTTCTTCCCACAAATGTTATTCCTCCAGCAAACAAAACAGGAGAGTGAGATTTATTGTTTGTTTACTAACAGTAATGAGCAAGCAGAAAGGTTTCTTGCTATACAACATTTTTACACAAAGTTTACACAATGACATTTGGGAAAAACTAAACCTAGAAGCAGATGGAGTCCCTTCCAGTCAAACTGAAGGAGATGCAGAAATTATCTGCCACTTGACTTGGGTTTATCTCCAGATCACGTCTGGAAACTTCTTTCACAGGATGTGAGGAAAGTTTGCTCCCCTCTTTCCATTTCAGCATCACTAGCTCTCGTGTTTGATGTGTCCTGGGTGAAATGTCAGGCAATTATGGTGCTGTACTTGATTACCCTCTTGCTTCCCTCAATGGGTTTTAAAAACAGATGTATCCCCTCTTCTCCTGCCCTGCCCCTGGGTGAGCAGATCGCCTTGGGCCCAGGGGAGGGAGGGCAGCCCCAGCTGCGTCCTTGCTCCCCAGGAGCCTCTGTGGCTACCCTGAAGTACAGCCCCTCTGAACACCACTGCATGTGCTTTGGATGGCAATTTAGCATGATTCTGCTACACATCCTCAATAGGGCCCACACCAAATTACTTTCCCTTTACCGTTTCTACATTTATTGTGGCTGATTCATTACATGGCAGAGAGTCTATAGGAACGAGACATTTTTCAGCATAACAGGTTTACAGTAAAATTAGATTCTAGTTTTATAAATCCCTAGGATAAAACCCCCATACATCCCATATTTGTAGAAAGAGGCACATTGCCCACAGCGTTCTGCTTTATAAGGAATAGCTACTCCTTGGGTTTCCCTTTTCTTAAGCTGCACCATTAAAGAGCTCTTTTTCTGTCAAACTATTGGCATGGGATTGCCAGTACACCTTTCGTTATCCTCTTCAGTGTATTTATTTAGCCCCTTGAGGTCCTTTCCTCTTCTGAAAAGGAGGGGTTAGGGTTTAAGAGACTTGATAGATGTTATTGCTACCGTCCAGGAGAAACTATGGGCTAGCAGACAGATGGTCCTACAAGTTGTGATTTCCATCATCTCTGAGCCTGGAACCCAGATATCCCCTTTCCTGTAGACAAGACATAGGACAGTATAGCTGGAGAAGGAGGAAAGCACAAATCTAGCCTGAACAGAGTATTTTTAGATTGAATGAAATACACCACCCACAAAGTCAGAGAGAGTAAGACCTTGGGAAACCATGAGACTTCTTTCTTCCTTTCCCAGTTTTAAAGAAAAACACTGTTTTCTCCCGGCCTTGTTAAAAAACAGTTCCCATTTAAGCACTGACAGGCAGGACTCTGTAATCTGTACATACAATTTAATCCTTTACAGAATCGGCAGAACCCACATCAATCAAGCCTTCATCAACTTGTAAAAACAATATTTTGATTCAATCAGATTCAAAGCCCCAAAATTTCCAGCTAATTAATGCAGGGTCACTCAGAGGCTGCGAAGCAATGGCTAGCTGAGTGGTCAAATATTTACCCCTCAACACAGTAGACATTAGGACAACCAAAGGACCTGAAGAATGGGCAGGAATAGATAATGTGACTCTCTCTGCAGCAGGTTTCATTCACTGGAAGTATTTGGATAAAGAATTATTACAAAAGGGAGGAAAAAAATACAGCAACTGAAGCCCCTGCCGTACGCAGCATTCTCACATCCTGCTCAAGGGCTGTTAAATGGTCAGTGACCCAGGCAACATCCTTCTCATTTCTTGTTTTTTAACATGCATGTCTCCAGACAGTTGAGTTGTTTTGGTTATTGTCCTCCCTTATAACATTCACAATAAATTACATTATAAGAATGTAGACAGCAAAAAAATTACTGAAGAGTCCAAACCACTAAGATCTCCTGGCCTGCTTTGTGTTCCTAGAAATGAGTGTTAAATCCAGCTTTTTCCTTGAAATATTCTTAACATATAAGCCCAGCATTCAGCATATTCTATGCACGGAGGAAATTTTCACAGCGTGGAGTGGGAGCCTTTGTGTACTGCAGACACGCGTCTGCCGAGCCCAGCGTCTCGAGGTGATGCTCTGGAGCTCATTTGATGCAGCTTTAAACTCTGCCTTCTGATAAAATATTTTTGGTTTCTGTATGTTCCACTCCAAAAATCTCACTGATTCTTTTAAAATGCAACCATAACTTGCTAATGTAACACACACGATCATACATGTATGTGTGCACATGGAGCCTGTATGCAGCCGAGTGCATTCTTTGACCTTGTGTGTATGTGTAAAGACAAACAATATACACTGACTGTGAGCATGTGTGTGTGTGACAGAAGGGGAAAGACTGAATGTCAGAGAAAAATAGGAATGCATTTGGAGTGCTGGTCTCCATGACATCTGGTCACTAAAAAGCCAGAGATATTTTCACGTTTCTTGGCAGAGGGGGATTCTGGAAGCGCAGCACCCACTCACGCCCATTTATCCTTTGCTAATGGCAGCTTCATCGAAAATACTTTCTGTCCTAGACCATATCATATCTCTCTAGGACACAACTACTACAACAGATATTGCACAAACATACAAGGAAATGACTTGCTGCAAAAAAAACAACCCAAAAACCCCAATGAAGCAGTTTTCTCTTTTCCTCTTGTGTTACTGTGCTTTTTTCAGACCTATACATTTCTGCATTTGCACTGCAGAGCTACACAAGGGACAGAAATGGAGCATGCTTTGCTTTATGTTGCTATGACTTTTGTTTCTGTGTTCAAATTCATCATACTGCAAGATGTACTCTGGATAGGTAGACTTTAGATTAATGATTACACTGTTAAGATTTGCTCTTCCTTACACAAGTAGGTCTTCAAGAAGTTTAAGAGAAACCATTGAATAATTCACTCATTTTACATTGCATGTGTTGTGACACAGCTTGAGAAGGAATCATATGCTCAGAGGAATTTTTTAAAAACCATATTGTAGAACCCATGGTGCTGATGATATTTGCTGGAACAACCATCAGTGCCTCCTTACACCAAAATGGGTTTTTAGACGGATGCCCTCTCCCAGACTACTGTAACAGTAGCAATAATGTATTAATAATGAAGAAAGTAGTAGTAGTAATGATGTAGTAGTAATAATGAAGAAATGCCACCTGAAAAAAACATACTTCAAGAAAACATCACTAATTTTTTCCTAACCTTACTCTTGTTTGTATGGGACAGACCAGACAAGCCAGGGCTGAAGGGGTTGTTACCTGTTTTCAGCTGTATGTCTTCCAACGAAGAGACAAAAATTTTCACATCTACTTAAGGTCAGGTATAAAAACCTGGATTAAAGCATCTCCTCTTTAACTCACATCATAAACAATACATTGCTTTCCCAGACTGCTGTGGTTTCCTTGTCTTTTGCACTTCACCACATGCAGCAAAGGTGGTTCAGCTGATTTTGAGACAGTTTCCCATTCTGACTCCAGGCACTAGTACAGCCCTGAAGTGTGTGGGCTCCTAAAATTATTCAGACCTTAAGAATCGCACTCACATATGTCATTTTTGCACTGGGTTGGCCTTTTCATCAGAGAGGTCATTCTGACACATACAAAGAACAAGAAATAGAGCCACCTGCTCCATCCGAGGGACGGGGGCTGCGTGTGTGCTGGGGGAATTATAAAAGAACATGGAACTGAACTCACAGCTGCAAAACTGCTCTACCCCCAGTTCCCCTCCGCATTCCGGTTACTACAGGCTGAACTTTTCGGATTGAAGCAACATCCTTTTTTCTCAAGAAAGAACAAACACCCTGTGGAATATCTCCCCTGCCCAGCACCTGCACTGACTGATCCTGGCAGGCTGCAGGGTCACTCGCAAGCCCTGAGGCTTCTGGCTCTCCTCTCTGCTTTACAAGGTACATGGCAGACAGGAATTTTCAGAGGAGATGCCACAACTCCACATACAGCTGTTGACAGAAGAGAAGAACCTTCTTTTCATATGGCCATCTTTATAATTTACATGGTACAGGTTTCCACTGAGTCAGGCACATGAACAGGAAAACTACAAACTATTTTCCAAATCTCTGTTTGCCACCAAGGACAGGTAAGAAACTAGCCAAAACCCTCTAAAGAAACTCCACACAACAGTAGAGACATCAGAGACAGAAACGGTAACTATTTTATCTGCTGCTATCCACAACACACACCCACTCCCAAAGCTGTCCAGGTCACCAGAGAAGCCCTGGACACGATGCATTACCATGCACAGGACAACTTTGAAACAGCTTATAGAATGTCTGGAATATTGTATATATTTTTCTTTTATCGCTCTCCTCTTTGGATTTCACTTACTTGCCTTTTTGCTATCAGACCGAGGGTGATAAATTGAAGATGAAAAAGTGTGTATTTCTCCGTGTCTTTTAAAAAGCACTTCAATAAATATTAGCCATGCAGCCAGGTGTGTCCTGCATTTGAATAGGTGCAAAGCAGCAGGGATGCCACTGCAAAGGAACATCTGCCCTGCAGCTTAGTGCCAGCACAGTCAATATACTAAACAATGATTTATATTAGCAAATTTTCATGTTGAAATTAATAGCTTCTTTTGAAAGTGTTACTGTTTCAGTTTCCCCTTAATCTGGCATCTAATCCATAATTGTTTGTAAATATGCACATTTGAGGAGTTATTCTCAGATGCATCCAAAGACTGATCTTTCCCTTGGTAGCGCTCCTTCAGTGATTCTGCAAAACCACCTGAACTGCTCCATGGGGCAGTGCATTGGGATGAGGCTGTTTTTAAGCTTTAAACTAAAACAGAAAGGCAAACTCTAACAATAAATCACAGATAAGTGTACTGAGTGTACTGGATATTAACAGAATTATTACTTCACAAACAGAAGCTTTCTCTTCTAACATTTTGCCAGTAGTATTTCAATGCAGCAGGGTAACAAAAATTAAGGAAGCCTGAAACTGCTGATGGTGAAGTATCTTCCCAGGAGGAAAAGCTTCTTACATCGTATTTCAATGCAGAGTGTGGCCCTAATATCAAACTCTCCCTACATTTTCTTTGCCACAGCTTCTCCAGAAGAGCACAGCAACTGAATAATCTCTCATTGTGGTGTCTCTGATCTGTATTGGCTCCTGATATTCCCTGCCACACTGTACAACAGCCTATGTCCCAGCTCAGCCACCAGAACTGTCCCTCAGCTCTGCATCTCTCCACTTGCTCCGTTTTCTTCCCCACAGTCCTGTAGGTCATCCTGCCTTGCATTTGGACACAAAGACATTACATTGACATTACTGAAGGCTCACACTGAAAACATCACACTGACACACTGCCCTACTTCCCCTAGTCACAAGATGTGTCACCTTACACTTTTAGCTGTGGTCAATACTTCTATCGCCTTGCCTTGCGCCACTGCTACCAGAGCTGCCACCTCGCCCTCTAAGCTTGTCCTTGTACATCCCCACACAGCTTATGTCTCCACTCATTGCATCTCTCGCATCATCCTGCCTCCACAATCAGCATTTCACTTCATCTTTACTCCCAGTGACATCCATCATAGGTTTAGCATCAGAAATTCTTCTGGAAATTAATTTTTGTCTCCCTGTCTAAAAGAACTGGGGTTTTTTTTCTTCCTCCCACCAGAACTAAAGAGCTTAAGCAGAATGGCAAGACAGGCACATGCCAAGACCAAGTAACTGTCAGTGCTGTGTCGGCTAGCTCGTTTTTCTTTTTATGACCCTCGCTATATATCTAAAACCAGACTGTAAGCTCTCTGAAGTAGGGCTTGGCTTTTCTATATGCTCCAGTGAAACAAATTACATAATAAAAATAACTGATGTTTGAAATGTAATTGGTCACTAGGATTTGCAAATCAGTAAGATAAAACTAGAACAGCTCTGTAAATCAGTAGGTGATGAATTGGCCCAGAGTAAAATAAGGCGAGCAGTGCCCGTCAGTCTGTCACACCGAGCGTGTATTTACAGTTCACAGGCACTCTGCCGCCTCACTAGAATTTGCAGATTTCTGATTCTAATCTCCACGAGCAAGAGACTCTGCGTGGAACAACAGACGGATGAGCAGCACAGGGTGTCTAGGAAGTGATCACAGCCCTGCCTGTAGATTAACATTTGATTTCTCTATTGTATGGTCATCTGTGACTGAAAGAATCGATATGTAAAATTAATTCCCAGTTCTCAATGTCACATCTTCGGTTGCAGCTACAAAAATTAATTTGTTGTTCAAAGCAAATAAGAAACAAGCAAAATGCTACCAGTGCCATGACTAACATTTGAAAATGACTCAAGTAACTGCAGTAAAATAACTCGCCGAAAATAGCAAAAGCACCCAATAAACTCTTCATTAAATGCAAAGTTTAAAGATTTCGTGGTTTAACAGGGGGCTCTTTCACCTTTGGTCACAGGCTGCTGCTCACTCCGTAAGGTAAAGCGACTGGACCCAAAGGGCCCCCTTGGCTTTGGGGATGCAGGGCAGTCAGCAAGGATACACCAGCCCTGCCTTTTGTCCCTTCCATCCACAGCGGTCAGGTCTGACACCCTGAGTGCAGCACTGAACGCAGAAGTGGCCCATCTATAACTTGGCTCCTTCAGGCTGCTCAGTTACCTCTTCAGCAGCCTCTGAACCCGGTCTCTCAATCGCTGCTAGTCCGTGTGGCCACAAAATGTTTCGCTATTGAGAAATATGACGTTTTTCATTAAATGCATGGTGATACTGCTTATAGTGGTCTAGGAAAAACTCTCTCATGGTCAGAGAGTCCAAAACTCCTGTCCCATAACACGTGGGGCAATAGCACAAGCTGAGAACAAAGCCTCTACCAGGTCAGACAAGCACACCATTAGCCAGAGGGACCATCTGGCAGACCCCCCCTCCACCACAACAGCTATTGAGGAGGCCTGTGCTCATCAAACTGAGAAATCAGAATATTCTGGTTGTTTCTGCCTATATTTTGGAGGCTCACTAAGACAACACGAATTCCGTTTGATTTTGGGAATGGGAGCAGAGAGAAAGCACCTGAAATGCTGCTCATCTCTCTGGCCACAGCTGCATCCACCCACAGTGACAGACAGACTTCTTGCCGTGCCTTGATTCTCCAGTAAACAAGCTTTGGTTTCATAATAGTTAACTCCCACTGCAAAGCACTCTAAGATCTAGAGAAGATTATTGTGAAGAATTGCATTAGACAGTAGTTGAGAGCAGTTTAAAATCTTGCTTCCAAGTGTTCCCTTTCCTCATTTTTTTCCTGTGGTATTGGGCAAATTACTTCACATATTTCTCGCTGTCTTCTGCATCTCTTCTTAGTAATGATGATAAGAGTCTGTATCTAAATTTAAACATCTATGAAGAATTTTCACAACCTCCTTGCAAATGCTCTAAAAGAGGGCAGAGGGTCACTACTTTCAGTGATGATTTGGAGTGGCTTTTTAATTTCCAAAACATTTGATTGTTACTCTTGTCCTACTGAAATGATTTTTTGCTGTGTCTGCCCAGAGCTCGTTCAGCAGAATCTCGTGGCATTGCCTGAGAGTGGTTTTGTAGGACAGTAAATGGTGGTGTCACAGGTCAGGGCTCTTGAACATGCTGATGACGCTTAAATTCAGAGCTGGTTATTTATCGGACAGTTACCTTAAGCTTTAAGTAACAGAGGGGCAGTTTTACCATGGAATCCAACTTTGCTGTCTTGGACAGAGCAGTATTGCTGTTGCACTCAAACAGAGGCTTCAAACTGTTTGGTTGACATTTGTCTGACTGAACTCTCCTTCAGCTTTTCAATACAGGCCTTGAACAAACATACACAGAACTCTTCTCAGGTCAGTTTTCAGAGAGAGCAGCAAAACCCTTTACACTAATTATTCTAACACAACTTAAAGCTAACCAACAAATGCAACCAAACCATTCTTTGTCCTCATTCAACAACAAGAGGCCCCCTGCTCCTCTTTGCTCTTTATGAATAGAAATGAATAGAAAGTGTTTTATTTTCCTCTAGAAATCCATCAATCTATGCTGAGGAAGGCAGAGAGACAGATCTCTAATACCATCTGCTATCAAACTCAAGGCCATCAGAACCTTGAAAGCAGCACGAGAGTGAGACACAGACTTGCTCTGACTCGCAGCCTGCAGACACCCAGCGGGCATGTGGCACAGCCCAGCTTGCAGGTTCTTCCAGAACTTGCAGGATGTAGGTTGCTGTGTGCTGGAACTGCTCACAAAGGCAATGTAGTGATGAAATCAACACTCCACAGTGCTTTCAGCAGTACTAGTGTACAGCCCATGGTCCTCCATGAAGCTCAAAAGAAACTGTTCTCTCTTTGCGTCACATCTACTGGTACAAAGTGAGCCACAAACCCATACAGGTTAAGACACAATGTGTTAACCAAAACCTCATCCTCAACCATCAAGGTTCCTATCTCATCATCTTGAAATGGGCTTAGGAAGTACAGATTTGTATAGTGGGGAGGAGAAGAAACAGTGAGGGTACAACACGGAGATGGCTTTAGCCCCTGAGCGCAGCGCTGCGAGTGGCGCAGTGGGGCTGCTGTCACAGGGCAGTGCTGCCTCTGCCTCTCCTGCTCAGCCCCACTCCCAACCATACTCATCTATATCAGAAACAACTTTGGTTCTATTACTCATTTCATGTTCTTCTGTCTATACCTGAGGCTTGGAAAAAGAAGTATTTTCTCCAGCAAGCTGTCGACCCAACTGCCAGAGACCCCAAACTCTAATCCTATCTACATTACTGCCTACTGTGCAAAGAAAAGCAAGCCCGTTCCCGAGATGCTTATTTACCTAATAGACTATAAAAGGTATCGAGGGACTTATTCCATTCAATTGGGTCAATCTTACGTATGTAAATATGTATTTAAATTTGGGTAAATATGTACAGTATTTAGAGCACGTGGAGGATGATTCTTCTGTGGAATGGGGGACCTCTTTCAAAGGTTTACAGTACTCCAGGTAAATTAAACTCCTTTACACACCAATAATGAAAGCTGAAATCTGCTGGAAAAGAGATGCCCTCTTTTGTTAACTGATGTGAGTAAACATTGCTGAGCTTTGCAGCATTCTAATTGCAGCTATTAATTACGTGTATTTCAATAAGGTTAACTTAGTGGATTTGATATAATATTGAATTTTAAGGGTAGAAATAAACATTCTGTTTCACACGGGAAAGGAGAATATATATATGTATGTTTGCCTACCTGCCAACTACAGAAAAAAGCATCACACACACGTGCATGTGTTTATCTTCCCTGCCCTTAAAATGCAAATATTCCCTAAAAACAAAATTGTTGGTAACATTTTTCTGTTCATCCACTGGAAAAAAATAAAAGCTTGGTACCTTCAGCCTTCTAGCTAGAACACTTCAGAGGAGAGTAAGTCTGTTGATACCGAATTACTATTCCCACTGCTCTACACCCCTGAATTTGCTGTGCAACTAGGCTACACAGACCTCTGTTAAAGAAATAGTTTTGTTAAAGAGTTCTCCAAGTAACAACATCAGACTGCTTGATACATACTTGTTAGAACTCTTAGCACAACGGTTCTGAAATAAATATATCTTTGAGGTACTTATGTCAGTACTCATTTTTGTAGGAGAAGCTCTTCCACCATCCAATGGCTTATTAAGGAATAATGGAGGGTGGGAAGGGGACCTATCAGAAATCAGTATATTTCAAGGCTTAGAGTGAAGAGGTTTTCATCCATGGCAAAAGCTCTGGAGGTTTCATTTAACAGAAAATTCCTCTCTCTAGTCTGAGTTCACACCTCGCATAGTCAGTATCAAAGTGCTACGCAATCAGAAACACATTAGACTACGCTTATTTATATTACACTCTAAACAGCAAGTCTAAATAATTTAGGATTTCTACAGCTTGAAGGGAAAAAACCCCAGTTCCAATTTTTCAAGTCTGAAAGCGTGTGCTGCTGGGCCTCTTAGGGACGTCAGCCTCCCCCGGATGAATGACACCGCCTGCATAAGAAAACACAAGCCCTTCGATCGCCTGATACTCAAACTTACTCTGGGAGCACGCAAGCAAGAGAGGAAGGGGAAACAGTTTGTCTCCTGGCTCAGCTTTCCTGAGTGAAAGGACAAAAAGTGCAGGGGAGGGCAGGAGCCGTGTGCGTGGGCAGAGCTGGCGGCAGCCGGGCCAAGCGCTGCTCGGAGCTCTGCAGGCTGCTCTCGCCAGCCCTTCGTGGCAGTGCATTGATGAACACGGGAGTGCCACTTCCTAATCCTCTGCTCTAAGCAGAGAGCGCGATGTGCCCGCAACGTCCACTCCTCAGAGCTTCTGGGTGCGCAGTATGTCGGGTACGCTATAATGTGTATGTTAATGTTTACATACAGTGTGCCATTCAGTGAGGAAAGGAGGCAGTTAACAGCATGCAAAAATCAAGTGGCATGTTTATATTTTATTAAACGTAAACAGTGCTGATATAGTTCTAAATATAATAATTAGGAAACAGAATAGACTGTTTCAGTTGAGGCAAAATATATCAATTTCTGTCTTCAAATAGGCTTGTGAAAAGTAACACTTGAACCTGGGTTTCCAAATGCCCAAATCAAACAACTACACGCAGCCTCCCCGTTAGTGTTCAACTGGCAGTTGATGTGAGGCAACACAGGGAAGGAGAGATTGTCTGTATGAATCACAGAATTGACCTAACAACTGAAAACGTCCAAAAGTATGAATAACTCTATCATCATTACCTTTTTTCCCCTTAACATAACAATGCTGAGCATACTGATCACAGCAAATCCTGGTAAGGCTTGCAACTTTTTCCTAGGTTCTCATGCAAATTCTGGCTTACTCCAAAGCAAACTGAGAAACACTCCAGGAGAAACCCACTGTCTATCTGGCATCTACTGTTGAAGATTTCGGAGGTTCAGATGATACCTGGAGGAGCAGCTGAAGTTTCCTATAACACATATTGGTTCCTTTCCCTCTGAGGTGATTATTCTTGACAAGTTTCTGCAAGAGCCAGTATACTGGAGTATGTTTGGGTCTAGGTCCAGCTCTCGTAACGGGACCCCATGTTTACTCAGCTCATGTAAGCAATACTGTGAATTCCTTTCATAGGGTTGTGCTGTGTCCATGTGGAGGGAATGTGGGCTGCCTAATATTAGTATCATAAAAAAATTCAGCTTTTGCAGTCAGTCCCAACACCTTCAGCTGACTGCTGTTTTCCATTAAAACCTTCCCTTAGATCAAGTTATACAGTGAAATTCAGCTTTCTGCTGCCTCCATTTTCAACAGATTATAATGAACAACATCTCACGTTTGCATAATACCTTTAGTAGTGTGTCAGAAAAGAATAAAGTACTCTAACAAAAGCCTGGTTAGAGTAGAAGACAGAAATCAAGCAAAAAAAAAAACCCTCATGAACTAGTATTGAATTTCAACATTCTGCTTGCTTATCATATGGTATAAATAATTCACACTCGAAAATCTTATTTTCAGAAATGTTTACTGACACAGCAAAAACCCATGTGAGAGGTTACTGACATGGCATGCCAATTCACCACCTAAAAAGACTGGAGTGATCACCAAAAACCACGAGAAAAGAAATAATCTAAGGCAAGCATCAGCTAAGAAAATACATTGCCCAGAATAAATTAGCTGGAAATTAACAGCTCGGGTACCAGAGCCTCCTCCATTCAGATCTGTCCAATGGCACACTTCTGTACTGCAGACGACTTCTACTGCTACTTCCAGTCTTTGATCTAGCTTATATTTTGATTTCAAAGATATGAAGAAGAAATTACTAAGAAGAATCTACCAGGATACAAAACCAATTTTTTTCCAGGTCTTTTTACTTATTCTATTGCAATGAGCTTTGTGGTTTGAAAGCCTCAAACAATCCAACACACGGGAGGAGCACTGAGCGAAGGCAGGGCGCTGAGGATGGGTGTTAAGTTGTGGTAGCACAACACAGGCAGCCACAACATCCAGAAGACTGTACGTACAGTGCTGCACAGGCACAGAGAGACAACCGAGACACGGCCGACCCGGAGCCCGGCAGCACCGGGCAGGCACCCCCGGGCTCTCCTGCTGCATCCCCCCTCACCGACACACTTTAGGAACCATTCCGCCTTTTAAAGTGAAAATAGCATCAAGTGAAAAGGTTTGTTACTCAAGACAAAAAGCGGTTCAGAGAGGGGCATAAAAGCTACGCCAAATTTTAAATGCAATTATCTTAGATTAGAATATTTGGCTTGAAAGATCTGGAGGGTATTGTTTTTGATAAGACAGAGCCCCTTGACAAGGCCTGTCACCACTCCAGGTCTCTCTGTTGTCAGAGATGAAAGGACATCACAAAGAATTAACTTCAGCTTTTAAACATTTTGAAAATGTCAAAGAGGTCATAGCTGATCTGTTTCCTTATACAGCATATTCACTTGATGAAATTTATGGTAACAATGTGTTTTTACTTTTCATTCAAATTGGTCTAAAATCCTGGTAATTGATCACAGACTAATGAGAGCTGACACAGGACCGGCGCGATTGGCCGAGCTTTGTATCAATCACAGCTGCTGCCGGGCCACGCTGTGCATATTAGACTTTCTAATGGCACTAATTGGTAACTACAGCAAAAACCTGCTAAATCTCCTAGTGTAGTTTCCAGAACCATTTATTTGGTTTCCAGTTACACTAAAGCCAATTTAAGCCCTTTTATACCTAACACCTTCCTACATATAGGACCTATTGTTCATGCCTTCTCACAAGCCGTCTAAACAGTTCCTAAAATATTCGGTGAGATGACTCTAAATTAAAAATGGGTCCAATCTGTGAAATAGCAGAAGTAAAAGCAGAAGCTAAATATTTGTATTGACCTTTTAGGAGCACTAGCCAAGTCAGTAAAATGTCTTAAAGGCACCTTATGATGCCTATAGAGGTTACATTTTTTAATCTCATTTAAAATAAAATGTGACCACGTTTGCTAGAAAGTGATTTTCTATTTCCAGAACATATTAGCACCTCTAAATATGAAAGTTACCAGTTTAAACAAGTTGAAATGCTGTTGTATCATTGTAATGCTTCCCCCATCCCTTCCATATGATTTGGAGAGAAAGGTCAAGCCTGCTGTCACTTCCCTCTAACTGATGCTCAGAGGCCGTGTGCACCAAGCATGATACATTTAAAAGAAACCAAGCAATCGGCCATTTTCTGCATCAACTGTATTAATCATAAACCCTCCATCTTGAGCTAAAACAAGAGACTAGGTGCAGAGGAATAAAGACAGAAAGTTTTCTCTCTGCTCAAAACTGACAAATTCTTTTCCATTTTGGACGTGTTCCTTACACTGTACAGAAGGGTAATAATGTTAACTGTAATTTGTAAGATAAACTGTCAAGGATTCAGGCATTTAGCTACAGATTAAACCATACAACCGAAACCTGCGTTCATGATAAACAACGGGATGACATCTGTAGGAAAAGCAGATGCAGGGAACACCAATGCAGAGATATGGACTGGGAATGCTGCTGCACACCTCATGTTTTCCTACACCCTTACACGTCTTTATTTTACACAAACGTACAAACACATTTTACATCAACTTCTTAACCACAACAAGACACATATACACGTTACACACACACGTGTTTATATACAGCGAGAGAAAGAATACCTGAGACGAGACCGTAAGGGAGAGACACTGGCACTAAGCAATCTCAACTATTTTGTATTTCAAGCCATAATAATAAAAAGAACACGACAGAAAGACAGAGGTAAAGTTTAGAACAAGCAAATGATAAGGTTTAGAACAAACAGACCTAATTATGCTGTTTGTTCTCCAACCTGAGATAAAAATAATCCTTAGCATATTAACAAGACTGCTCAGCAATACTTCATATATTCCACTAAGCAATTTGTATTTGCTTAATGGAACTAGCTAAGGAGAAACAACTATCACCCATGTTTCTCTCTCATTTAAAATGGAGGGTACATGAGGGAAAACCTACTTTAATAAAGCTACAGTCTGCATTCACAATTATGTGCTAGAAAAAGAAATAATTTACCGTACAATTACTTAAATATATTTCTTTAAAATATTTGGCAAGCTGAATAAGGTCACATCATCTGCACAGGCATGGCTCGCTAAATCTTTATTAAGCTACTTATCGTCAGAAGGAACGACAACTGCAGTGCTGGCTTGGGCTTTCTGAGCCAGAAAAGGAACAATTCCCAGCCAGATCCAAAGCTGCCACCCAAGGTGATTGCTCTCAAGTCTTTCCCTTCCAACCATCTCACTTGTATTTTAAAATGTTGCACTTATGTGAGCCACTGTTATGTCACAGGTAAATTTGTTCCCAATTCAATTAGTCCTTGGCATCAGTAACACTTAAGCTTACAATTACACACAAGTAGCATCTCAATGCTTTGCCAAACACAGACATTTTATCACTTTGGTCACCCTGTTAACCAACAAGTTCCCCACACAAATTACAAAGTAATCTCCACATTTCCCATTCTCACCTTTAACTGATACGCGAATGCAGACCTGAGCAGCAACACAACCCAGCAGCATGGCAAAGATGTGTTATAAGGTTTTCAATGAACCCAAATCAGATTGTGCCAACACACTGGCCCTCTTCAACAACAGCCTGTCCAAAATGAGAGGAAAATGCAGAAATGAAATTTATCTTAAAGATGCTGATATGTCTTTAATTGAAAGTTAACATAGAAAAGCCTTAATTTGCCAATTTACATGTACCGAGACCTTAGAGGCAACACAACAATCCCCCCCATCCCCAAATGCATTAGTGATGGATCAGTAGAAGGTACAGAGGCTGCCCAACCTTTTGCACTCAACTCTCTAGGCAGGTTTTGTACTAAGCAAAAGATAAATAAACCTTCCTTTGCTTTACTGGTCATTGCCTACTCAGAGCTTACTTGGACTGTGAAGTTACCCTGAAAGTCCATGTCCATGAAAGAAGAGAAACGAGGAGCCATTTTCCAAGGCAGTCTCATAGAGTGAGGAACTCATCACAAATCTTAACAGACATCTTTTTAAGCAATCCTTCCAAAATTTCTACCAGACTCTCAAGAGCAAAGAGCAAAACTCAATGCATATTGAAAAAGCCAAGCCCTCTGCAAGAAGCAGCAAGGTCTCCTTAGCTTGCTCACTTTTTTCTCAGGCTAAAACACATTGCACTGACATTGCAAGCATTTTGACACAGCAGCTTCTAGGAAAGGAAGGGGGAAGCCCTTGAAGAACATAATTTTCTTATCCAGTGATATTTAAATTGCAATAATACACCTTTTCTGTTTTCCCTCTTAGGATAAAAAGTCAGGCAAATAATGTAAAGGCATTTCACATACTGCAGGTGAACACTCAAGTCCCTGTTTCCTAATTTAGAGGGTTTGAGGTCAAATGGTTTTATATTATATTTATATAATCATTTTGATTCAGTGAGGGAATAAATTAAAACAAACTGTGAGGTACATCTTGACTATATGTCTCATTTTGCTCCTTGTTCAAAATTTGGATACAATGCAAGGAAACATAACACTCATCCAGTGGAATTCTCATGGATCTAAGGCAGTCTCAGTGTCAAACATGCAAAGCAGAGTCTCTGAAATAACACTTTAAGCAAGGCAAAACAGGAAAGAAAAAATCTAGTTCATCAACAATTAATGAAAGGAACTGAAAACTATCCGGAGTTTCTATCATTCGTGTCAGTATGTTGCTTAATCTTGTTGTAGTCAGGGTTGGAACAGATTTGGCATTAAAGCCAGAAAGAATGAGATTGCTCCCTAAAGGAAACATGGCACTGGTCCTTCTCCTTGGCTCTTCTTACATTTGCTCCTCTGTATTTGATATCAAAAGAGAAAGGGGGATCCAGGTCCCTTTTGCAGTTGTACACAAAAGCACACATGCAAAAACGTCTAGTTAAATGACAAACTCCTTTGGATAGAGACTGTGTGCTTTTGGAATGCAAATGCATGCAAATACTGTGCAGGAAGGACAGCAAGGGGCCAGTCCCTGTTGGTAACCCTTGGTTTAGGAGCTATCGATACAATCAAAAACCAGCAGCAAAATACCAGAGGGACAGCCAACCATTTAAACATAGAGAGTCTGCTTCTAATTACGTTTCTATCATCGCCTTTTCCCTCACAAACAGAGATCCTCCCTTTCTCTTCTTAGAACATAAGTTATGTCCAGGTAACTGAAGTCTCATTTAAAAGATGATTTTAATCAACTGCTGTGCTATATTGAGAGGAATTTGATTAAAGCATTCTAACCTACTCTACATCAGCAACCTTCATAATCGATTTTCACCTCTTCAAGTTTTCCGGATGTTCCAACTCCCAGAAATTTGATGCTCCAGCACTAGAAATCTCAACTGCTCTAAGCCTGACATGGAATTTATTACTATCAACACCATCCTTCCTTGTTTACAGCATGTAACACCCAAAGGGCTATAACGGAATCTGGTCCACAAGGCAGCGAACGTTACACAAAGCCACAGGGCAGGTTATCTGCTACTATACAGCACTATTGCTTCACTGGCATCAATGGAGTTGTTTGTACCAGTTTAGTAGCAAAGAGTCTCTCCCAGAACAATAATATGATAATGATTGTGCTCATAGAGCTCTGTCCATGTGAATTCTTACATATGTTTCAACACATCAGAGCTTCTGAAACTTCCGAGTTAGTAACATGGAGTGGTGACATCCCCTCGTGTCCAATAACATGCAGACACCTCCAAGACCAACGATCAATATTTTAGGGAACACAATAGTGTACTGTTGTACAGTCAATATCATTTGCTGAAGCACCGAAGTATTCCCCAGAAATCTCTGACCAGCACTGAACTAGCAGAATCTTGCTTCTTTTCAAGATCTGAGCAGATTACAACATAAGGTGGTACACTGCTGCTAGTACATCAATCATGCCAGAAGATTAAAGCACCGAGAGTCTCTTCCTTAAAATGAAACCCTGCATTCCCTTACTCAACGGGAGCAACTCGGACAGCAAAGGCTTTGCTTTCAAAAAGCAGAATATGTTTTGTAGACTTAAATAAATATTACCACAGCACAGTGAATCCAGAAACACTCAGTTATTCGGAATTAGTGCTAATTGCCTTTGGAGACAAAGACTTTAAAGATTAAAAAGAGGCAGGCAAGTGGATGTCGCTCCCAGACATGCTGTGAGTGCTCTAAAGCCCGTATTATTTTCCATATGCCTTGTAGTTGTATTTCCTTCCGCAGCTGTAACCGAGATTCAAAGTTGACTTTAGCTCTCTGACTTTTTTCTTTTCCACATACTTTATTTTGGCATCAGACTGGAATGGATTCTTGGAGAGACACAAACACAAATAAAATCTCGTAATTCCCCAAAACCAAAATGTACAAGATGTTTAAGTCCCTCTTCTTGGGTGTCAGCTCCCAGAGAACATCTTCCTGTGAACAGACCAGTATCCCCTTTGAGCATACTGCACTTGTAACTGGGTTTGCTCTCTCAAAAAAGAGACATTAGACATTAAAATGACTTGTCAGAAAAGCATATTGTGTTTTTAAAGTGCAACATATTTTTTTCCTAATTCAAAACAGCAAATGTTAAACTTAAAGACTCTTCCTAGTGCATGTTAGTGACAGGCAAAGCTCCCAGAGGGGTGACTGCCTTCAAAGACAGGTAAATGAGGGCCCATATAAAACAGCCAAGTATTGATGTTGTAGTAAAATTCAAGAAAAACACATTGGCAGACAAGTAAATTTGTCACTAATAATTTAATGTAATTTCCCTAAAATGGAGGTAATAGGTACTCAGGGAATACACCTCCAGGGTTTACATCAAATGTGCATGTGGAAAATTGTGAAATAATATTTTTTTTAAATGTAGATGCTTTGGCTGACATGTTAGTTTATGATGAAAATCGCTCTGCTGAAATGATAAAGGGGAGGGGAAAAGATAAGCTTCCAAACATACACAACTTGTACCTTCTAAAACCATCCCCAAACTGACAACTCTGATACCAAGAGTGCTGAATGCTGGGATCGTTTCTTTGTGCTTTAGTTTCCCCTTTAAAATGATGGACGGCAATTACCAAATAGTAATGAACCAATCATGTTGCAAACGCTATTCCCTGTGTCATTTTGAGTTATAGAATCTAATATCAAGCTCATTTAAAATATTCCAAACTTGCATATTTTTTTCTGCAGTGAAGTGACAGCTCAAATTGTGTTTAGTTGCAATCACATGACCATGAGCAAACCAAGTATAAAAATTTCATTTTCTCTAAGCGTTAATGCAATATTTTTAGCTCAACTCTTACAATGGTTCACTTTGCACCACACAGGATGGTGCTGGATGCTGCTCAAGTACCATTATCAATTATAATGTGCTTTCTATAAATTTTAACTAGTTGTACATGACTCATGTAGTTAAGATTCAGAGAAAGAAAAAACCAGAAAGAAACCCCTCTACTTCTTCAAACAGATAGGGCTACTTTCAGCTGTAAAATGAAATTTCACTGTTCAGGCTCTAATGTGATAAAGGCCTGCATTTTTTTCCAGGGCAGTAAGAAAATAGGGAAGAAAAAGAAAGATAACATATAAAAGGAGAAATGCAGCCACAAGCTCAGATACTTGAACCAAGGAAGAAAAGGAATGCAGAAGAAGAAGTATGAATTGGTATGAAAACCAAAAGTATAGAATCTCTACCATATCAAATAAGATAAACAGTCCACAGTAAAGAATGTGTTCTCTGCAAATACTGCGGTCTGATACTCCACTTGGGTGCGTGCACATACATTTCCCCACTGCTGGGGAAAAGCCTGATCCATTGCTGCAGCCAGGCATAAAAGACATCTCTGGCTATAAATGTCTCTCAGGTTTTCTTCCCAGCTTGCTGTTTCTTAGCAGCAACGTGTTGTACATTCATGCTCACCGCTCTAAGTTCATATCTTTGTTGCACATGTGTACACAATCCAAGATGTTACTCTGGATATACACTCATGGCAGAGAGAATTCTTCATGAAACCTCCCCTGTACTGGTCTATCTGTATCTAGAACATTATGCAAAGAGAAGACTGCAAAAGACTATGCTGTTAATTGCCAACCCACAGCATCAACGGACACCCAATCCTATACGCTGGGACACAGGCATCTCCCACTGAATCCAGTACTTGGATGCTCACTAGAGAAATTCAACAACTCGTCGCAAGAGGACTCACGATGTACTGCACACCTGGCAGTGTAGCACAGTACACTCTGAACCTCAAAGGAGTACAAAAACAATGGGCTTAGAGTTACAAAGTCACCTCTCACTTTGTACTGAAGTTTCTCTGCAGTGTTTCCAAAGGTATTAAAGCAAGGCTGACTTTGAAAAGCCACCTATGTTTCTCCCCATTGCATGGTGAGGCCTGAGCAGCTTGTCACATTGATAAGGGATTTCACATTGCACAGGCTGTTTTGGGGAAAGCATGCTGCCAGTAATCAAAAATAATCAATACATCTGGTATCAACTCAGTGGTTTATCACTGTATATATAATGGGCATGATCCACAGTCATTGCAAATACAAGGGATTTCCAAAGTCCACCTTCTACGGGCTTTGATAGAAAATGAAAGAACATCACTTATATCTGCAGCTACTTGGTAATGTTTGGGTCTTATTTGCTGCCTTCTGAAACACTGATTAATTAGAAACCTCCTAACTAAACAGAGTGGTATTTGCCTACAGATATGTTTCTTACCTGTGTTTTAACAGACAGCATCACAAGTAAAATCAGTGTCATGAAAAATCAACGTTTATTTAGATCTTTCTATCCCATTTGCTAATGGCTCTGATGTTAGTTGCATTCATATGTGCATGTGTTTCCTAGTACACAAGGCACTAACCAGGGCACCTATTCAAACACAGAACACCCACAAATAACCAAACATCCAGAAAAAGATCTGCAGAGTTTTCTCCATTCCTATCTACCTTTGTAGCATCAGACCAACGAACAGGACATAGAAAGGTATTACCAGCACCTTTGCCAAGGCAGGTAAGCTAGATACCCAGATTCAGGGATTTTTCTTCTTATATGAGAAAACGTCTCTTTAAAATTGCATTACTGGCATTTATGATTCATTCTGCAAATAGTGAGACTTCCACATATAAATCTGAAATTCATTTAAGATATTTTGAGTTTAATAAGAATAAAGGCACCCCATTTTTCAAAGCAATAAAGAAAGATGCACCTGCCACATGCCTGACCACTGAACAGCCTGGGAAGATACTAACCCAGTAAAGGTAAAACCCAGAGAAAAATACAAATTGATATAAAAAAAGAGATAGCTCATCTATCACTTCTTACTGAAAGATGAACATAATAAGATGACTTTAAAACAATAAAAAAACCTGTCATTTTTTTCTCCTCCATATTGGGAGAATCTCTGAAACAGTAATAGAGGAGAGATTTTGTGGACTATAATAGGCATCAAGGTGTGCAGCTGAAGGTAAATTAGCCCTACCAAGGCTATGTTAGCCAACAACCTTTGTCTAGCCAGAAAGGGAAATTTAACTGTTTTGTAAGCTTTCACAAAATAGTTTAATTCCATTTTTCCAGGCACACTTTAAGTAGTCTTAAATCTGACCTGTACTCTTGCACCTTTCACCTGCCAATCTGCACTGCTGCTCCAGCCTCTCTTTTAAGAAAACACCTTGAGCACATGTCTCACACTGACACCCTTCCCAGGGCACAGAATCTCTCTTCTGCCATTCCCCCTATACTGTTAGGGCCAGACAAGCACTGTAAAAGCCAGAGTAAGTCAGTTCCCTTCCTCAGGGAGACTAAACAAGGTACACACACCGTGATGCTGCAACTCCTTAACTACTAAAAGGCAAAGCTATCAAGAAATTATAAGATATAATTTTAAGTAATCCATTTGCAAATGATGAGCGTTTTACTAACCATACTTTAGAATCTAAATTTCATCACTTAGTCAGCAAAGCATTGAGGTAATTTAGGTTAATATGAACCTTGCAGAATATTGCATTTCTGTCTCTGGCTATTCCCTAGCTTTCTATAATTTACTGTGTATAAATCATTCCCAGAAATGAAACTTGTATAACGGTGGCATTGTGATACCAACTGACAACAGTCAGGAAATTGGAAGCTCAGGCTGAGGCTCCATCCTTCGTTTACACCACTGTTTACATGGGGAAAGCACAGACACCAAGTTAAGGACAGTAAAAGGCTCAACTTTTAATTTCCTGGACGTTATCATATTAAATAGGAGCATTGCTGTTATTTAAAATTGCTCTGTGGGCTGCAAAGGAGAGTTAAGAAAAAGCAAATAATACTATTTTTCTTGAGTAACAGGAGCTGAATAGTGCAAGTCATTTGTCCCAAGAGAAAAACAGGAAAAAACCCAACACAACAAACCTCAAAGGAAGCAAAGCAACTGGGGGTACGCTGGTTTTCTGGAACTGCACTGGATGATATCAGATAACGTCAAACAGTAACTGCAACCAGTCAGAAACAAAGCTATGCACCAGGTTACTTGTGCACAGACATTCACAGACTTTAATACTCAGACCCTGCTCTTCCTGTAGTCAGGAGTCTGCTAAAACCAGAGTGAAGCAGCAGCAGTTTTCTGCAGATCCAGATGAAGTTCCCTGAGGACAAGTACAAATCCAGCTTTCTGGTAACCTGGTATACATTCTCATGCCAGCTCTGTCAGCAGACACGTGTTACTGGTGTCCCAGTTGAGGTAGTTGTGATCCAAGTTGCACCTGAGTAGTACCAGACTGCAACATAAAAATCCCACAAGTGGATTTTGTCATTAAATGTAAACAGCAACTCATTTGGCAGATGTTTTGCAAATTGATGTGGAAAAAGTTCACAACTACTACTGCATTTTATTTATCATGTACTTTTGAAGCTGAAGGATAACGACCTGGGTGAGCAGGACAGGTTCCGAAGCTTGTGTAAGCACTGCTGCTACTCCATCACTGTGCATCCATCGATCCTGTACCAAGTGGCTGAGGACCCAGAGAACAGACCAAACCCTCTGAGCCCTAATCACACAGCCACCAGTCACAACCATCCACAGCAACTCCACAGCTTTTAGTCAGTGTGCCAGCATTTGCAAAACCTTCTACACCATCAGTCTGTACTTAAAGATCATTCTTGGTGGTGGCTGGCATATCAAACAATTCCCAGAAATCATCCCCTGAACCTAAAGCTCCTGTGTGTATCCTTCGGATTGCCGTAACGTTGTAGCTATAATATCTATACCACACGGAGTCCAGCATCTGCATTTGGAACACTGTTCAGACAAGTGATGGCCTATGATTGTGGGAACAGCACATTGAACAGCTCCATTTCAACTTGTTTTTTAAAATACAGCAGCTAAAAACTGTGAAAATGTTACAGACAGTGATTGGATCTTCCTGACACTACAGACTTGCCATGACCCAGTAGGCTCCCATGCTCTCATAAGTCAAAAAAAACCCCAGAAATATTGCTGTCTGCTTGGTATTTCATCCCCAGCTGACACTCTGTGTGTCTCGTAAGAGTATACACAAAAAAAGTCATTGATGCCCAGCAACTTATAGTGTTGTGATCTGGAACAGAGCTAAAAGCACTCACAAGAAAATGCAATTAATAGAAGTTCTATTTTGAAACTTTGAACAGTTATTATTCACTATTTCAATACCCAAGTCTTACAGGAGAGTGAATGACACTCATTTTCACACAAAAATGCTACAAAAATTGATTCTGGGAAAGGAATAAAAGATTTTAAAGGGAAAATTTTGCATTTGATTACTTCATTTAAGAAGTTAAATAAAAAAAGTAGAAAAAAAAGAAGAAAGCCCTAACAAAAGGAGAAGAAAGCCCTAACAGTTTTTCATAGACCTCATAGCAACTGCAGCAGATGAAATGGGAGTTCAGAAGTGCCAGCACAGGGAGAACAGTTCAGGCATGCCCCGATTTATTTCCCTCTTCTGCACAGAAGTGCTGACATACATCTCGAAGCACATTTTGACGTATGAATGTATACTACACCATTTACTCCATAGGTAATTGAACAGTTTCCACTGGAAGACACTTCTCAGGTCCTGTTGAAAGAATACTTTTAGTAACGGATGACACCTGAATAATTAGTTATTCCTCACCACTGTGCCAGTCTTTGATTCAGGAGTTAGTGTCTGTTCTTCCTCCAAACACTAGCTGGTATTTTTCAGAGCTCATCTTTGTTATAAAGTTGGATTTCTGGATCCTAAAGCTTAAATTTCATCTTTCAAAGGCCAAGAACATTTCACGTCCTAAATCACAGCCTGTAGTTTCTACATTGAATCAACTTTTAGAAATGCCACTGCTTTGTGGTCTGAATGCTGAGGGACTCGAGATTCATTGAGGCTGAAGGCTGCTGTTATAAATCTGTCAATAAGGCCCCAATTCCTAAATAATTTCTAATATCCTAGTCAATAATAAAAATCAATGCAATAATAAAGTATTTCATCAATAATATAATCAACACCTAAGCGTTTAGCTAGATGTCCAAGGATCCTAAATAGGCATTGCCTATGAAGAAGTCCCAGAAATTAATAGGTTTACATATGTCATTGCAAATTTAGCAGGACCAACTGGTTCATCAGTTAAAACATCATCATTGTGGGCCACTTAATGAAGATACCTTATTCAGGTCTCTGCCCACTGCTCCAATTTCAAGGTGTGAAATCTGATCTTTTCCTCACACTGGTGACCTAAGATGCAGTTACTTAGTGAAGCAGCGTTAAAGCCTCTAAAATAATGCACAAAGGTGTATCTTAATGAAGACAGTTACCAAACTCTCAAAAAACTGACTGGTAAAAGCAAGAGAACCCTATTGAATGGTCTCATGGAAATACAGGACTCTGTAACTTCACAGCAAAGACACTCCAACTTCATCCAGTGCACAACCTTGCACTCCCTACACTGAGATCTCTCCCACTATTTACACTTGCCAGCAGCTGAGAAAACTGTGGTGCAGACAAATCTAAGTGTCAGGTAGGCACAGGCTAGTACATGCTCATTAAACAGACAGTGAGGATGCCATAATCCTGTGGCAATACAAGCTCTTCAGTGTGGCTCTAACCTTGCCACACTACCTTAGCTAAATGAGGAGCTGATCAGGAAGTTTTGTATCAAGAAACTTTAGCAAAAAACTGCCATCCCAGTTTGCCATGTGGTCCTGGATACTGTATTTTATTCTTTATCATCAGCAAGGGGCTTACTTAAAGATTCACCGTGGAAAGAAATAGAGTGTTACACTGGGTGGAGGGGGGAAGTAGTTACTCTGGTTACACTATCATCTTGTCATCATCACTGAAAAAAAATCACAGGCAGATATAGGAGAAATATACGTCATTCCTTGCCTTGCACGTCCAGAGAAGAGACAGGGGCAGCAAGGATGAGAAAAGATAACAGGCAAACGTGCAGGAGTACTTGACATAATATATGCTGAGAGCACTGATCACTTCAGGACTACAGAGAGTTAAAATCTAACAGCATCCACACTGTAAAACAAAGCTGGGCACAGTTATAATGCCACACAGCACACTTACAGAAAGTCCTTTCATCAGTCTCTGCAAGAGCTCACTAGCAATCTCCTGAAACACGAATTGCTGGAGACTGTATTCCAGCCTTCCTCCAACAATTGATTGCAGGTGAGATATTGAAAATTTCCCTCTGGAGTTAGAACAACAACTCATTGGAACACATGAGGCCATTTACCTCTAACTCTGGTGATTCAGACATTTCCCTACTGATACGTTTCAATCTCTTCCGGGTGAGGACACATTGAGAAAACAACTGAGTAATACTCACCCCCCACCCCACGAGAAAGAAACAACCAACGAAACCGGGTCTGCAGCCCTCTGGGAAAATTAACTCTAGGCCACCTTTACAAGTTTGGCACTGATGTTTTGAAACAGCAAGCCAAGCCCCCACGTACAGGGATGTGAGCAGTGTGGCATGTTAGGTACTGTCACTTAGCCTGTAAGCCCAGCTAAATACCTATGGCCAGGATTTCAGACGTACCCTTTACTTCACAGCCTGCTGCAGATGGTTAAGTCACATAAGACACTCATCTCTCCTTCCAGCTGTACTGGGAACAGAAACACTCTGCTTAGGTATATGGAATGGAATCTGGCTGCTTGGCACATGGCATAACTATGTCTGAGCTATTCTGTAGATCACTGTAACATCCCATGCCACCACTCCCTTCCTTAACATAGGGAACAAAAGTTTCCTTTTCATTCACAAGGAGGAAGGTGCCATCAAAACCTTCAAGGCCCACTTTCCAAACTCCCCTGCTCTTTAGCTGAGAGTTGGTAATTGCCTAAAAAAAAAAAAGCAGCCAGAAGCGTCACTTGTGGAAAGTGCCACCTGTGAGGACAATGTGGGAAGGAAAGAGAGACCAAGGCAGAAGCCGATAACGGGGTGATGGAAGAGTCACTGAGAATGGACCAGCTTATTCTAATCCTTGCATTGCACCACCTAATGAGCAGAAGACTCACAAGACAGATATTTATATATATGTATATAATGACCCTTAAAGTTGTATTTGCACAGATGTGTGAGATTTGATCTAACTGCTGATCTGGATGATTGCCCTTTCACTGGCTACTTCCATATGGGATAAGGCTAAAGGGACATTAGGTCTCCACGATGCATTTCTCTCCCTCTCAATGCACATGACCAATGCTACCATTACTCATGCAGAGTTTGTTCAACACAAAGCGCTCCCTTGTTTTTAACTGGACCTGACACAGCTTCCCGTTGCCCTCAGTACACACGCTGGGTTCTGACATGAAACCATGGCACCTTTCCTGGTGACATTCTCCAGGTAGCTGCTGTACAAGCAGAGACTGCTTGTGCTTTTTTACCTACACCCAACTCTTAATCAATGCTCTACACGCTTCCAGGAAGCTGACATTAAGTAACAGTTTCATCAATGTGCTACTATGACCCAAATCAATTAGAAACAGAAGTATAATTTCTGACTGACCAAGATGAAAAATATGGGGACAAGGATGCAGGAGCTTATTTCAAATGAAGAATGTATATTAGTCCACTAACACAGTCAATCCCCCCATGCACACTCCCAACACATTACTGTTTCTACCAAGGTAATTATAAATGGCATTTCAAGTAGCATAGTTGTATTTAGTTTCTGGCTTTGCACTAAGCAGCATGCTGTAAAAAGTAATTGGCTTCTATATTCAGCAAGAGAGCAAAGATAAACCATAGAGTAGGACTGGAAAACCTCAACATCTGGTCACAGCAATAACTTAACAAAGAGAGAATTTTAATTGACTGATTTCCTACTGTCATTCCAAATATCAACAGAAGAGAGATGTCATCAAACCTCTTTCAGTCCTTTGACATCCAAGCATTAACTTAGCAGATCAATTTACCATGAGGTTGTTAAAGAGAGAAGGTCTGTCCTAGGATGTTCAGTAAAAACGGGAGGAAGAGCATGGGAAAAGGGCTTTGTGAGCCTCCATTAATGATTTCTGAAGCTTGGAAATGACAACTCTGTCGGGACAATCTGCAACATTTTGAGGCAAATGTTGTAAACAAAGGGGCTGCAGGATTCAGCACCAGCTTGAAAATTACATGTAAATACAGCAGAAAAGCAAAGCCAACCCCATATCAGCTACACAGTGCAAAACCAGTGACAAGTGTCTTTCAAATGACAAATCTGAAAAGCACTGGGCTACACCAGGATGCCTGGAGCTCGTACATCAAACATTCATCTACGGAGTTCCTTTTTCTGAAATACCATATAAAATTATTTTTAAACACCCTGAACCACAGAAATTACAGCAACAAAATAACCTCTGCGATTTTTGCTTTCAATTCACTAATCATTTCTTCAAGAAACTTTGGCTACTTTTCCCAGTTAGGGAGCAGCTTAACTCTGAAAGGAATAATTGTTTTCTGACATAACAGAAAAGCAGCTAACTGCCAGTATTTTCCTCCTGAACTTCCCAGAAGTTTCTATCCACAGAAGTTCTATAAACACAGATAAGATCTTCAAAAATATTTATTGGTAGAATGAGACACACTACATGTAGGTAGACAAAAAGAAGCAACATCATGAGAAAGGCTGAGCAAGTAACAGCTTCTGACGTTCCTTTGTCCTGCAGCACTGGGACAAGGATACGTGAACAGTTTCCATCATTGCTAGATGTTGTATCTACACAGGTGTGCTCACCTTTGGTGCATCCAAGCAGAAATATGGATCACTTCTAGTAAGAGTATGAAAAGCAGCTTAGAAAACAAGTAAGCGTCCTGCTAGCCGTCTGAGATTTGCAATGCTGAGATTGCTGAGTTTCCAACAAGAGCAGAGCAGTTTGTCTAACTCTTGCCATTAGTTCCTATGTTGTAGTTTTAGCAGCCTTTCAGCATTTTAATGATAAAATACCCAAGTAAAATAGCACTACATTTGGTATAAGAGGCTATTGACTCTAGAGTCTGAATGAGATCCTAGAAGGACCCTCAAGCACATGGGCATGGAGAAGGTTTCTCCTCTCAGGCTCAGAACTATCAAATCAGCGATGTATCATCCTGTATATCTTTCAGTGCCTGTTTTACAATAAGCAGCCGTCTGTGATTTGCTAAGAGATGTAGCTGCCCATTTTAGGAAGCACAACTGCCACTCTGTTGTTAACATTTCTAGAAACTTCCCCCTTTGCAATTTATTTCAGGGCTATCTGCTCTATCCCAATATTTCAGAGTTTTCTGTATTTATGGCTCGTTTTAAAAGACATGAGAAATTAAGGAAGAACTAACTGTGCCAACTGTTACGATATTGTCATCCACCTAATATTTGACAAAGTAACTCATGTAATATTCTCTGCATCAAGCCTGTATTTCTACTTTAGCTATTACAGTTACAAAGGAAAAGCCTTTAAAACATCCAGACTTGAAATTCAAGGCATTCAGTGAGAGGGAATTCACGAGATCTAAAGCTACAGTGTTTTCACATGTGACTACACACATTGCTAAGAAAGTACATTTTGTGTTTATGTACACTGCACACAGAAAGTTCCCCATTTTCCTAGATGTCAGCCTTTTTACATTATATAACTATGGATTTCATTCACTCCCTTGGCTAAAACATAAGACTAGATTGTCCTGTTCTATTATTAATTTACCCTAATATTTTTGGGCCTTTTTTTAAGGCTCCTCTGGCTGTAGCTCTGCATTTTGTCACCAAAACTTACAGTTCTCCTTTTATTTATTTATCTCAAGGCATAACTTCACATTATCCAACATTAAAATGTACATTAATGATAAAAGATGACCTTAATGAGTTTGTCATTAAAATGGACCTGCACCCATCATTACCTACACAATATGAATTTTCTTATTATCTGCAAATTTGCACAAGTGTTTCATACCTTTATGATTAATGTGTTAACCCTTATGTGATTCAAACTAGACCATGAATGAGTTCTTTTTCTTTCTAGCTAGATGTGCTTTCTACACCTTCCGTCAATTTTAGAGACAAAGAATTCGTTCCAAAATTAAGATTTGAGAGTTTATTAAGGAAAGTAATCCTAACTGAGGAATGATGAAATAAAGACAAGATCAAAAACCGTGATCCTATCAAAATCAATGGCAAAATTTCTATCCACTGCATTAAGGTCACAGAACCACTCCAGAACTCATTCACTTCATTTCTTTCAATTCTTGTCAATGTCACTGGCAAAGCCTAAAGGACAGTGCTTCTGACCCTGCGGATGCACTGCCCATCCTGCTCGGGACCAGCCAGGGGATGGCAGGCAGGCCAGTCACTCGCAGGCAGTGCTAAAATCTGCTCAGATGGCACCCTGAGTGTTAATGGGATTTCCAATTCTTTAAGTATTTTCTTTTTTTCACCCCGTCAATAACAACAACAACAAATCCCTTCTCACTCAGGACTCTGTACAAGCCACATCCAAGTGTGAAAGTGCAGCTCCTTCTGCCTGCATTCGTCCTTCAAATCGATTTCTGCATTTTAATGAAAAAAAAATCCCTCCCCATGTCCCTTTTTGGATGAAAGTTTTGCTCTGTTATGAAAGGAGAGTTCTGGTCTGCCCAATAAGGGTACATTTCAGAGCAAAATGCTAGGACAATGAGCATAAGATGTTTCTGATGTACTATGAATCTGTGAAAACAAGATCACAAAGGAAACTCTTCTGCAACTGTAAATTAACAGACACCACCTTTTTACTCCACACAAGAGAAACGTTAATTTTCTCCTATTGTCTATGGGAAAAATAACCATTTTTAATGAAATAATATAAATGTTGAGGATTATTCTTGTACACTTGTACAGTGCAGAGACTGTAAGAATATGCACACTCTGGGTACTGCTCACTGACACCAAACCACGCTTTCCAGAAATTATTTATATAATGTAGGTTCTTTTTATAGGGCTCTATATGTACGTATATCAAAGAGCACATCCACCTACAAGTGCTCTCCTTATGTATAAAAGGACTGCTAAAAAAAAAAAAAAGCTGTTTTTTCTTTCTGACAAACGGGCATGAAATAACAGGCTGACATCTGCCTCTGCAGGTCATTCCAGTCAGGCTGCTGCATGTCAGAATTCAAACTGCTCCATCCATCAATGGCAGACCAAAAATTAACGTAGCTTGGAAACTCTGCAGCAAGACAGTAACAGCCCAATTTAAAGTCTGACCTTTGGAGAACGATGGGGTAAGATGGAAAAATTATTTCATGCCTGTACCAAAGCCAACACCACAGTTCAGAGGGATTTTCAGTTAATTTTTTTATATATAAAGTTTACTAGCATACAGCGGTTTAACTGTTATGTCAGATAAGAGAACTGTTACAAAGGCTTTTAACTCATAAGGCATTATCAGTCACTTTCAGAGGTGCACTTTCATGGCATTTAGAGTTTTGATTTGTATGAATTACTGATTAATGTTATTTAAAAGAATAACGTATCAAGGTTGTAAGTAGCACTTTTTCCTTAGTAATTGACTCATTGAGAGAAAACCCGCGTTCCTCACCCGGAAAGATCTGACTGGAATAGGCTGCAGTTTTTGTCAAACGTTGCATTTCTAGTCCAATTAAACAAACAGGATAATCTATTGAAAATGCTATCTCAAAATTCAAATACTAAACTATTCTGCAAAGGAGCTGATCCCAGAAGTGATTTAATGATCAGACACACACACATTAGCAATGTACACCAGCGCAAATCATAGAGGTGCCTTTAGCCTTCTAGACTCTATACCCGCAGATAACAGTGATTAGTCCACTTGTTAAACCATCTACCTACACACTGGTTAATTGCTCCATAAGCTAATTTAAGTGGAAGCTTAATAATACATAATTTAAACTTTCATCTCCTGTTGTAAACAGCAGAAATAACATAGTTTAAAACCTCAAGTAGTTCAATTGAACTGATTAAAACTCAAATCTGACTAAATCACTAAGACTGCCAGATCAGATTTTAAATGAAGGCCCAAAACTTCAGAAAGTAATTTATTTTCCACAAGCCTTTCTCTGGAGGTCATCTAAAAAGCTCACTTAGTATTTTCTTCCCTTACAAAGTATTTTTTTCTGATGCTCCGAAACATTTTCCTTTATTAAACAGCTCATAATCTCCACAATAAAAACAGACACTAAGTAATCTGGAAGATGTTATTCAATAATGAGAATAGATGGCTTCAGCGTAAGAGTTGCCAGAACAATAACACATGGATATTTACTATTTCATTTTTATTTTACAAGGACAGCAAACATGCTCCTGGTGCACTGGGCACCTTTTCAAATACACAGGTCTGCTTTCCCTGGCATGCATGTGAACATTCAATATAATCAGCCGATTTCACAACAGGCCACTAATTTGTAGTGTTTCTGAAAAGTCTATAGAATTAGATGCTTTGGGCAACAAAAACATTCCCTTCATACTTTTTTTGTTATCACAGAATTGAATCATAGAATCATTTTGGCTGGAAGAGACCTTTAAGATCATCGAGTCCAGCCTTTGTCCCAGCCCTATCAACCACTAGACATTTCCCCGAGTAAAACATCCACCTCCATGCTGGCTCCACCACCTCCCTGCGCAGCCTGACACTTTATACTTTTTATTGCATGACTTCTGAGCCACTGCAACAGCAAGGTGGTCTCACACAACTGATGTCACTGCTTTCTGAAAATCAGACAACTGACAAAAAGGAAAACAGAAAAACTAATTTAGAGCTAAATATTCTGCAATGGTAAAATCGAAGCAGTGATGGAGAAAGCTCCTTTTGTCACAGTACAGTGATACAGAGAGGATCAGCAAAATTCAGAGTTCTTGGGAGACAACCACAACCCAGATTCTATTGTTTACAAAGGAATGAGTGTGGTTGGGAGCGATGGGAAAGACAGAACTTTCATCTTGTTTATCAGGACTGTGAAAATGCAAATTTTGAAATCTGCACAGTAATCTACCAATAAACCATGGGCAGAATCTATCCAGAACCGGCTGTCAGACTGACAAGGTCAAAACTTATTGGTCTGAGTAATCTCCACATGGGTATTTTTGGTTGGGAGCCAGTAAGGATCAGCTTCCCAGTGTTTGCGAAGGACTGCTGATAAAACTGGTGGATGACTGGGAAGCTGGGGAATGGTCAGAGCTGTGAGGAAACAACCATCTTACTCAGCCTGTTTTGAACTCCTGCTATCCTCTAAATAGGAAAAAGGCAAATATTACAGCTTTTTAAATATTCTAATACAAAACAACAGGAATAAAGAGAGTAGTATTTCAGAACCACAGAGGCAAGACAACTGAGAAAAGGATCTCCATGTAATGCACTGGAAAACTGTATAGGAAAGATTTCATGTCCATATCTGGTGTTGATATAGGAATACTGCTCAGAGTTTTGGTGCCTTGTATGAAAAAACTATTGGAAAACCACTGAAAGAAGAGCCAAACCACATTCAATGTATCCAAAAAATAAAAAGGTAAAAGTGTACTTCCGTGTGCAGCAAAGTGGCCACTAAAAATCTCTCCTCAAAAAATCTAGAACATGAGCCAACACCCAGAAGTTGAAGTTGAAGTTGAAACAATTGAAACAAAAAGGTACATGTTTTAACATGGGACTAAGTAGTAAGGAAATGATAGATTCTTCCTGCCTTGAAATACCAAGAGAAGTTGAAGCAGTCCCCTATACAGTCTATTTAAACACAAGTTTATAGGCTTAATACAGAATTAACTAGACTAATTTTAATGGCATATGTTATACAGGATGTCAGATTGGATGATTTAACACTCCCTTCTGGCCTTAAAATCTATAATCAATGAAACAATCCATTAGTTGCACTTTATAGAGTTTCTTACACATTCTTGTGAAGTATCTGGGGTAGCCCAGTGCCAAAGACAAGCTAGCAGGCTGCTGATTCTCAGCTTGACGTAGTAGGGAACTGCAATACTTGCACTCTAATTATCACTGAGGGAATATATTAAGTTGCAGAGTTGACTCATATGACCAAATATGCACATTGGTGCATTCTACTAAGAAATCTTAAGAGTTGAGGTTATCCTAGAGCACCTGGACCAGGATAAGCAATTATTTTCCACAGTTTATCTTCAGCTGCAAATTTCTGGTTTAAGCTAAAAAAAAAAAAATCAGAGTGCAAGAGTTTTAACAATTAGCAGTGACTGTTTAGGTCTAAAAAAACCCTTTTATTTTAATGAACATGATTTTTTTCACTAGTAGTAACCATATGTAGTTCTTTACAGTGCCCTAGTATTTTACTCTTCAAATAAAACATTTAATTATTACACACCAGAGAAACTGTGCCATTATCTCATTATTTCCATTAAACTAATGGAAATTATTTACTCTTTGTTTTCCATGGAATTAATGCACTTGGTACACACAATGAATTATTTTTAACTAGTCCCAAGACTTAACAGTTCACAATCAGCTCACAGCTTTCTTGCCAATGAGTTAAAACTTAATAAATTGCAGTTATTTTAAGGGGGGGGGGGGGGAAGTCTTCCTCCATTAACATTAATCATTACACTAAAGGACATTATGTGGAATTTCCTCCAGTTATTTTCAAGTAATCAAAGCCACAGTCACTGTTGTTTTACAAGAAACTCTCAAAACTGACTAATCTGTACTAAGTAGAACTACTCTGAAAAAAATAAGCTTTTACTTTTGCCTGCTGCACTCTGTTGCAATGGGGTCATGCATGAGAAGAGTGTTTAACTGGGAGAGTCAGAAGAACACATCACTTGCAAGACTTACTTCATTTTGCTTATAGAGCTGCTTGGATGGTGACAAAGAGGCCACTGGCAAATCAGAACTGCAAGTTTTATTCTTCTTCTCTTCCGTGTTTCCAAAGGACAGATGACAGCTGCTGAACAGCTTCTCCACTGCTGCCCAAGCTGTAGCAGCTCTTAACACTGTCGTGCTCGCGGCTGCTGGGAGCATTTCTAGAGACACTACAGGATAACCTGCAGTACCATGATTTGTGCTTTTGGAAAGTCCCATCTAAATTAACTAAGAGAAGCAACACTGGTTCCTGAACAAGCGAAAATCAGAAACTCACTCTAACATCAACGTTTCTTTGTTTCAGGGCAAAGCAGAACGTTAACCTATTACACCAATATGGTACATGGAACTAAGTGCAACCTTCAGAAAATGTTATTTCCAGACACCAAAACCAACTCATTTATTTTAAAGGAGAGCATCACAGCCACTACCCACAGCCTTTCCCTAGCTTTCATCTGACCCTTGCATTGCACTGCAGGAATGGCACAGGTCGATAGCTCACTGTTGGTGTTTCAGCTGAGAGACAGTACTAGTACCTTTTCCAATTTTCTTTAAATTTGGGAATATTCAGAACAGTTTTGTTGAGCATTTTGCCAAATGTTAGAGTTTCAAACATCCTCCTTTACTTCAAAGGGTTACTTTGGGCTTTTCACTGGCCTTTAGCTTTCTCTTCATGGGACACATTCTGAAATACTGCTGCTCTGTGTTCCTGCTCCTCACCAGGTTCTTTTCACTCTTCATATATGTCTCTTGTTTCAAGTTTGTTTCTCTCTGTGAAATACTTGTACTATGCAACAAATCTTTGTGAAGGCAAATGGAACCATCTTACATTGTTTGCTTATCAGTGGCCATTTTATTATGTGTTCTTTTTGAGAAGTTAGCTATTAACAGTATTTGCTACCATACAAAGAAGACCAGGGGGTATTTGAATAACTGGTGATTTAGGAGTTGCTGCCTTTAGGAGGCCAAACTGATGTTGCACAAGTATTACATGGCATTAACACTTGCCAGGATGCAATCTTGAACAGTCAGAACATTTATTTACTTTCCCTCTTTCAGTATTCCTTCTGTGTGTGTGTGCTACAAATATAATAAAGGATGTATTTTTGCTGTTTCCAAAGTTAATATGCTCATGAACTCTGGAAAGGAGATACCAAAGATAAAGGAATGGCTGTGAAGAGACTTTTTGAGATAACCTCCCCCTTCCCCAGCAGCAATCCATACCTACCCACCACTGTTCCCATCTGCCTTATCACGGGCAATTTGCAACTGTAAGCGTCTCTGACAGGCATTTACAAACACATTGCATTTATTTACAAAAGAACATTTCCTAATGCAATTAACAAATTAACATGTTATAAATATTATGACTGCAGATATTAGAAGTGATCCTAAATTCACAGATATGTAAAACACAAAAGGCCTGGAAGCAACCTCCAGAGCTGCATGACTCCAGTGTGCCTCAACACCTCTGGGTACTCTGTCCCTAAAGGGACTCCCATTTTCAAACAGATGTTGTTTGCCCTATCTGAATTATTTCAACTCTCACCCATTAACTGATGTCTGTAATATCAATGCTCTGTATAAGAGAAAGTCCATTCTGAAGCAACAAATGGAAAATTAGCTATGGCATACAACAATAAGGAAATAAAACCATATATGAAGTAACCTAAATTTATATTCATCTTTAATAATGCTGATGCTGAGAGTCAGCAGTACTGGCACCACAGATGTGATTCCTTTTTTTTTTTAAATTGGAAGCTTGGAAATTGGGTGGGGAAAATGAAGATTAGGGAAGAGAAGCTATTTTCCACTACATAGCAAACAAGAGATTTCCAACACTGCATTATGGCAAAAAACAGTGACATCACAAAGCAACTCCAGAGGTGGAAAGGACAGAAAACGTGCAAAGATATACAAGAACAGAAGGAGAAAGAGGTGATAGTCATCTCTACACAGTTACTTCATTTCTGGGATACTAATTAAGATCACAAGAGTGTCTTGCTTTGGATCAGTGGGAGCAGTTTCGTGTCAGAAGTGAAGAGGTGAGCAGAGTGATCAGATCTTGTTTTGAGTACAATTGTCAGGCTGGTAACATCCTGAGTGGAGGTGGGGAAGCTGCATTAACGGGTGGAAAGGCACAAAACTCCATTTCTGACACCAAAACTTAGGCATGCCTCTAACTCTTCCCAGTTCTCCTAGTCTCACACTCCATTTCAGTTTGTAAAAGAGCGACTGGCCTGCTCTGGTGAATCTGCAAATTCTTTTACTAACACCCAGTAGCCAATACAATTACACTAAAATGACTCAGAACACAATTGCATTGCTGTTTGGAAAATAACATTAGAACAAGGGTACATGCTCAGGTTAAGAGAGCCAAGAGTGTGCCAAGAGGCAGCCTGGCTTCCCTGAGAACAGACCTTTCGGCATCTACAACCAGCTCCCACCAGCAACAGTTCAGAATCTGCTCTACTGTACCAGACCCTTCCACTGCACTGCAGATGGCATTAGAGAACTGTTGCAGTTCCAATCACGTGTGCATGCAGAGACAACCACAGAGAATGGGACGTTACACATATTGCCCATGTAGAGGGAACATTTTTTTCAGCTGCTACATTTAATACCTGTGTGCAATGGCCATGTTTGTGCATGGCTGCATGTCTGTTCAGAATGTGTGGAGCAGCCATGCACGATGCACACAACGTGCAAACTGGATTTATGCACGTTGAAATATTTCAGTATTTGATTCTTCTTCTTGACACAGAGCAGGGCTTCCACTGAAAGCTCATTTAATAAAAATAATGCAATGCAAATGAACCTGAATCAGAAAAATTAGATTGATGGAAGTAGCTTGGTCGCTGTAATTACACAAGGTGTATTATTTCCTAAATTCTCTTTGCATTAAATATATACCATACATTTATCAAACATAATTAGCAGTTTAGGTGACAAGGATTTGATTTTTCTCCCGCAATAAAAATCCCCCTTACGCTACATGTAAAATGTAGTATGAACATTTTCTTACTATCACTGTTTACTCCAAGAAACACTTCATGAGATCAAAGAATCAGAGAGGCAATGCCATTTGGGACTCACAGCGCAGAGGATGAGCAAGATGGCTAGGTCAGCCTTCTGTGGATTTCATGTGCATAAAACAAAATCAAATCAGTCAAAGCTTTTAAGGTTGTTAGTCAAATAAATCGTATTTGAAAGCAAAATAATTGATGATACCCCAGCACAGCTTTATTTCTCTTATAATCAGCATTTCATTTTTATCAAAACAAATTGATGAACAAACAGCAGTAGAAGCACAAGTTACACACGAAGCTGAGGAGAAGTTTCATGTGGTCAGTAGGCATTGTACTGAACGAAATGGGTTTTCATAAAAGACAAAGTCCATTCCAACAAAATGTAGCACTGCCTTTCTTTGCTTGTCTTTGCCTTTTGCTAGTTTCTGTCTGTCTAAACCAAATCTAAAGAACAGCCTGGAGAATCTATTTTATACAAAAAAACCCCATCAGGTGAGACTACACGGAGCTGGAGCAGAAGACTAAAATTAGTGCACTGTGCTCAGATCTCTGCTGATACTCTTCAGACTCTCTTTCTGATTGACAGTCTTGAACTTGAGTTTTCCCTCTTCCATGTCCAGTAAATATTATTGCAAGTGATTTTAAGTCACCCTTGTGTTTTATCATAGAGGTTGCTCCCTTTTTTGCCCAAGACTGTAACACCCAATATTTTGACGTACACAGTCAAAATTATTCCGAAGACGAGTTAAACATTTGAGGCGTAAAACCAAACACAGCCTGTTTAGAAAACGTAGTGAACACAACCAAAGTTGTGATGACTGACTGAAAATGTCCTGTTTATTGTATAATGTGCAAAAGCAGCAGCTTAGGATCATCCTTCAGAAAAGAGGCAAAATGTTTGAGATGGGATGTATGCTTATGCATTTGTACAAATATTTACAAAAGTATTAACTTACTGAACAAACTACATCTCTCAGGACTGATTAAAGCATGTAATAATTGCAGTGTACCTCACACCTTCTGTGGAACCCCTATGGCACCCAGCAGCAAAAACAACACTCCAGTGTTTGCAGTGCACACAGTTGTTCTTGCTGTAAAGCTGTCTATTCCTTTCTGCCTCTTCCCCCACTGTCCGTTTACAGACTCAAGCTGCAAGTGCACTGCTGCAAAAACAACTGTTTTACCTTTAAATAAAAAAAAACCCAACAAACCCTACCCATCTCTCTATTAGTCCTTTGATTTCATTTAATCTCTGCAATATGCTACAGGGCACCTTCAGTGTCTCTGTCATACATATTCAAGCCTGGATGTTCAAACTTGTTTCACTTACTGAAAATAAACTCAGCTAGAAATGTATTTGCTTGTTTTTAAAGACATTTCAAAAAGCACCTTAATGGAAGGTTAGCCAGTTGTAAGGAGCTTGAGATTTTATCAAGTCATTTACTCCAGGGTGGTTTATATCATGTTGCATTAATTGAGAAGGGACAAGAAAAAACATTGCTTGCTAATTAACATCTAATATATATATATATATATATATTTTTACACACACACACACACACTACAAATGCCTCACATCATTCCTAACAAAATGCAATTTGCTTCCAACAGATGCCATCAACCAACAGGACAGGAGACAGTTTCGTTTATGCTGAATTTTCATCTATGTTTCATGAACACACAAGTGCTATTTTTCACAAGGTTTTAGAGCAAAATACTGCACACATGAGCTACAAAAGCTGCCTGCTTCCACGGGAACGTAACTGCCCACATCCTCTGCCTTCAGGAAGATTTAAGGGCTAGCCCCAGATAGCTAATATTTACAGGTCGTGATGCAAGGTACTAAACACAAGGACATTAAAAGCTATTAGACATGTTTAAGAAATTTCATTAGTACACACAATTATGAAACTGAAATTCTCATTGAAATTAAATGCAATGACATCAGCCACCCTGACCTTCTCACAACGAAATGAGAACATTTCCAACTCAGCTAAGATAATGAAGGGTTTTCGTCCCTCAATAGCTGAATGTCTCTTTGGGAGTTTAGACACATGGGGGTTTTGTTTTGGTTTTGGGTGGTGTGGGGTTTTTTTTGGCTTTTTTTAAATAGTTTGACAGAAAATAACTATCAAAATAATGGCAGAAAGCACTTTCAGGTTTTCTCTTAAAATCCCCACGGGATTATACGGGGACCTCAAGTCAAAAACCTTCACTTTAGAACAATAAATAAATAAACCCGCTAAAGCCTTCCCAAGGCTGGCCAACTGTAGCATAAGTAATGCAAGAGGCTGAGAGATGCCAGATAAATTTGATTACTATAAAAGATGGGAATATGTTTCTTTCCTCAGAGAATTCACAAAAAGGGGTCAAAAACAAAGCAGCACTGGAAGTGAACAACTTCATTTCGCCAGCAACTCAAGGCGAAAATACAATACAATTTCACGGGAACATTTTATCACATTGGTGCAGACACCTCCTAATCTTCTATTTCTGAAAAGGGAAAATAGGAGAGATAGAGTCCAAGCAAAATGGTACTCTTCTTTCTCTTCTGGAAAAGTCATTCTGATTAGTATATCAATTTAGTAAAGAGTTCAAGAACTGTTTTCTTCTTCCACCTGCTACCAGTGTCATCATATCTCTCACGCATTTCATTAGGAAAAAAAGAGTAATCTTACACTTGATGTTATTCTTCCAGATTACCAGATCACTTATATCAAACTCATTCAGAGAGCATCATTAGGAGAAATGACCTACCATGCTTTCCTTGTTAAAGAAAAGTTAAATCTTGACTCAATGTTAATTGTTACAGCCCTGAGTAATGTTTAGACATAGAGATCCCCTGTGCACTGTTCACCAGCTAAAACATAGTCCTGATTTCACATTGCCACATTTTCCTCTGTAAATAGACGAGCTCTCGCCAGCTGCTATTACAACAGCACTAGTATTTTGCTAACCTCTCTGGAATTACTTTTTCCTTCACGTGTCCCAGGGTTGCACTTGGCTTTTTCACTAACACATCATGTTGGTGGCACAGTCAGCTAACACACCCTCACCCCTAGCAAACGCGATGCTTTCAGCTAACACCAAAAGCTATTCCTTTTGGAATTTATTAGATTTCAACTCATTTTCATTATTGCTTCAAAGTCATCCAGCTCTTCCTATTTAACATCCCAAACTTTCACTCAATTAACAACAATTGTGTCTTCAGCCCAATTTCAGCAATCCCTGGGTGATTTTTTTATAGGAAGAGTCCCAAATAAGTATTGAAAAGGTTGTTCTTTGAGAAACAAGTCTGATAAATTCCTTTTTCTGCACAGAAAAACTTTTAGTTGCACTTCTTACAAACAATCTTCTGCTTTTGAAAATAATCTTTTCCATGGTGTCACTGTGTCAGTGGCTCTACAGGGCTCAAGAGAGGACAGGCTTGCAGCACTTTCACTAATATTTTTTAGTATTAAAGGAAGAACTGAAACGTTTCTGAGACAAGTCAATCTTTGGCAAGTTCATTTTTAACCTTTTCCCATTAAGTTCCCTGTCTTTAATTCTTCCCTTCACGTTGCCACAGTATTCTTCTCTTATACTAAGGAAAATCAGCCTGTACAGAACACACAGCCCTCGGTGACAGTCCTTGCAAAAATTTTGGGGGGACACTACTAACTTAAAGCCCATTAACCCTTTCAGTACTGAAGAAGTTCTGACCAAGCCTGCGCTGTCCTTAGGCCCACCCTGACACTCAGCCAGTTCTTCTCTTTTCACTAAGGAATCTTTGACTATTTACTTTTTTTTCCTGTAATGACAACTTTTAATTTGAAAATCAATGTAAGGATTTCGGGTTTGTCATAAGCAGCTCTGAAGCTCTAAATGACAGCGAGATAAAGCAATCTGTTGTCTATCACAGAAGATCAAAAATTTTCCCTTTAAGTAGAATTTTTCCATGCTAGAAATTTAAGTCACAATTCCTAGTGCTTTTCTATTAGGTTTTAAGAGATGAATATTCACACAAATTTGGTCACTACCAGTTCAGGAGCATTAAATGCTTTGCAATAACCAAGCAGAACCTTGCTTAGTGTCAAAAACGTTAAGTTAAAAAAAAAGGTTAATGATCTGTTTGGTTCATGCTGTTGCTCCTTATTTTATCACAGTCTACTGTATAATTGCCCTACAACTATCATTTTACCCCTTCTTTGTTATTTCCACTGTATTTTCCAAAATAATCCACTCCAAGTAAAGCAAAGTCTAATTAAGTATCTGTAATAACACATAAAAAAGTTATCTACACTAAATCAACATAAAGGTAACACCTTCATTTTCATTGTTCAAGGCCGAAAGACAATTCTAATCTGGACTGAAGAAGGGTTTCTTTGTAAGAACAAAACATGGATTAGTATGCTAACAAATATGTGAAACAATCAATACTTCTTAAAAGAGTAATTGCCCTCTACAGATTTCAAAACATTTTAAAACAAAGAGTAAGACCAAGACACAAAGTGACTTGACCCAAGGAAAACAAATGTGTCTGATGCTGTTTTTTCCTCACTGCATAAGCAGAGACAGCTTCACTGAGAGGCTGAAAGCTGACTACAGCAGGCAACTGCCCACCCTGGCCATCACGCCATGGGCTATGCACAGGGGCTCTGGGTACAAGAACTCATTGTCAGGTGATGACTGAAGGAGTTTGAGAAGAGGCAGGTCCAAGGAGAAGCACGTTATAAGAACAAAAAGGTCCTAAACTGCTCCAAGGGAGGAAGGAGGGGAAAGAGCTGTAGAGACTGAAGATACCAGGGACGGGAAGCACATCAGCTTTTACTCCCCTCATTGCTAAGCTATGTGCAGTGGCCACTTCACCGTGACTGCTTACTCTGAGCTGAGCAGACACTACAATGAAGCACTTGCAGAGAAGCAGCAGTCAGAAGGTGAGGGCAGGTACCAGACCACAACCAAACCTACAGCAACTAAAAATATTTAAAACGAATTATGAAGCAAGATTTAGGAAGGTGCACTCAAAGTTCTCCAGACACTATTTTCTCTTAAGAATCCTGATGCACAACATACAAATTACTCTTTCCAGTATTGTTTTCAATATTCATGTAAAAAATCCTGACCACTAGCCATTTAAAAACACAACAAACTGGTAAGAGTCTTGGAGACACATATGCAAAAACTCTATGCAAAAAGGGTGCAGTAACTTGCTTCCTGCACTTGACAGATCACTTCTGATACATCTGTAAAACCAAGATGCAAAAATCTTTGTGCTGCAGTGACATAATTAGTTGATTTTTGTTTTTTACACCAAGGGGTTATTGAAAAAACAGTTGAAACCTGCAGAAGGATGCTCCTGCATAGAACAGGAACTGATGGGCAGCTCTTTGGCTGACTGAACGAACAAAAGGCTCCTGTGGATTTTAATTACACTGATCCACTTACGAATCATAAACGATACAGAAACCCTTTTGCATCTTTGAGATTTTCAAGATTTCAGGAAGGTGGGGAGTGTTTTCATCCAACAAAATGTTATTCATCATGATTTTAAGAACACAGCTACATTTGATACCTGTTTGACATGGATGTCCTATTAGAGCCATTTTTTTAGATTGTCTCTCCTAGGCAAGCTTTGTGAAAGAGGTGTAGCAGGTTTTTCACACCCTTTCATAATTATCTGAAATTTTGCATAGGAAAGATGACAACAAACAAGGGCAAGCAGTAGGGCAGTAAAGCCACTACAGAAAGGACCCTGAAACTGACACATCTAGGTTATACTTTCTCATTGTTTTAAAGAATTCTATTGTAGTCTTAAAATTTAGACAAAATTAGTCAATTAATGTAGTTTCTACTGTACCATAAATCGTAACAAAGCATATACAGATGTACTTGGGAGGTAAGATTAACATAGGTCTAAAAAACAAAGCAGCTAATGTTTGCAGAAGAAAAAGCCCAGGCAGCATTTGTTCCTCTGACTCTAGGAAGTCAAGAGAAAACATTTCTTCAGGCTAAGAAACTCCAAGCTTTCTCTTTCTGAATATACAAATACCTTTATCAGCCACAACGCTCTCCTATCTAGACACATTTCTTACTGTGTCCTGACATGACACACACACAATTCTGTATGTATCACGTGGGTGTAGTTACCTGTGCACACATTCCTTGAACAAACGTCCAAAACTACGCTTTCGGAACGATACAGACATATCAAACTCAAACGCTAGGAAACACAACCATTTAACTAACCAGCTTAATGTTACTTTGAACCCTTGTATGTATGCTTCAATGGAAACAATCTCATTTTTCCCCACAGGCACTATATGTCATTAAGTCCAGGAAAAAAAAAAGAGGCTGAGATGGGTAACTGGAGAAGGCTCTGTCACTATCACTGCCCAAGAGCTCCTACTCTGTTATCAACCACGCAAATATGTGGCAGAGAACTTGAACTCCTGATTCCTTGATGGATATCACTCTTACCTCCAACTCTAGTTCTTAAACCCACTATACCTCTCAAACAAAGTGCCTGACTAAACTCCTAGTCTTGGAGCTGGTCATTCAGCTTTTAAAATTCCCCCTTTAGGAAATTTCAGTGCAGCCTCAGCACCATCATCATATCCACACGTCCTACTGGGAACTAACGCTGCACAGGCTCCAACAAAAAACCCTACAAAACTTCCTCGGGATATTTATTGATGCAGCATCTTAAAAGACTTTTTGAACAGTTTTTTTCCTGTGAAAGTGTTGTGTCTTTCACAGAAAAGGATGAGTTTAAAAAATTGAAAGCTGGCATATCTGAAATAGTTGGCATATAGTTGGCATATCTGAAATGGCCCCTTGGAGCAGTGATTCCAGACTGCGCTGGTCATCTGTGCAGGAGACAGGAGTTTCTAGCTTCACACATCATTTAAAACTTGCTACAGAGATTCCACAAACCTGTCTATATTAGCACAAAGCAAAGAGGAGCCTTCTTTCCCACCTCAAATCCAATTCGTGTGACTTTGGCCAAAATTCAACAGTACAAGGAGACAACCATAGCACTACTGACAGAGAAGCAAAGCAAACTTGGTGTTGAATACTGAAGAAAAAATTCTCATATTCACATAAATAACACTGCACATTGCATCTGAATACATCAAAACAAAATCACACCATCTACATCACCAGCAAACTTACTGCAGAAGTAATACACCATACCGAGCAACCAGCTAATGCACACAGTTGTTTCAATACTTTTAAACAGATTTGCATTTATATCATATTTGCTGAAATTACTCTCCCAGGACAGTGTAAGAGCCTGGAACAAAGCTTCTCCTTGAGAACACACAGAGTCACGCAGAGATCACCTACATATTCTGTGGCCATTAACACAGGCAACACTGCTGCAACTGTCCCAGAAAAAATTATGAAGATTATGATTATTGCTGAAGTTATTATTGTTGGCGTGGTCCTTAAATGCTCAGATATAGAGCTGTGTTCTGAAAATATGTAATTCACCAACCTAAACTCACACTGTGGCCACAATTCACACATCTTCAGACTGCACTAGACAAAGCTGAAAACCAGACAGCTTTCACAAAAAACCCTCCTCATTAGAATAACTAAACACTTGCACTTGAAACTCAGCTTGGAAATGCAAAAGGAAGAGGTTTTCCTACCATGTATGAAGGACGTCTGGACTGCAGGATGTCACACACGATGCTCGCTTCCTGGCCGTTAATTCAGTAATTCCACTTCTCATTCAGCATAAATCCAGAGAGTAGCTAGCAAAAATAAATGAAAACACACATTTAGTTGGGCTTGGATGTGAACCAAGCAGAAATTTTTCTTGTCCATTCAACTGACAAAAAAAAAGTCTCCTGTGATCTTCCTTTCTAATGTAAAAGTAAAGGTATGGGAAAGGTTATGGGAGAGGTTCCAACACCTGGTTCCACGCTAGCATGCACTGTGTCATGCTGATACTGGCATCTCAAATGCACACAGTATCAGAATTTTGGGGCAGCAATAATGTTGGCTGTCCAGTGTGATCCCATTGTCACCTGCTGTGCGGGGAAGGTGACCTTGTTACAAAGCAATCTGACACACAGGACAGCAGATCTGGCTGGAGAAGCAGCACCATAGTCATAGCAGGCAGGCTGAAGGAACATGAGGGGCTGACTTCAGCCTTGCAGACTCAAGTTTCCTCGCCCTTCATGTGACCAGCCAAAATCAGCTCAGACTGTGGGCACAAAATGGGTTTGTGCTGACTGTATTTCTTGAGTTGACACTCAAAAGTCACTGGGGGCATGGCCATACAAGGTGCTGGTCTTCCAACACTTATAAAAGCCAAACCAGCCCAAGCTACCTCCAGAATCTATGTTTCTGCATGGAAAAAAACAATGGAAAGCTACCAAATAGACCCCTTCTTTCTACTCTGTAAGACATTGATACAGAGCTTGAAAAACTCCAACCAGATTGTAACGAAAGCTGCAGATGGAAGAACACTTTTGAGGAAAGCACCAGTTAATGTTGTCAGAAAAAGGCCCAAGAGTCAATCATTAAAATCCATATGAAAAAGAAGCTAAATATAGATTATATGACTCTCCTCCTTTCTTGTGTCAAAACAATATTTTAATTTTATTTTTAAATCTGACAATCAGGGCAAAACTAATCACTGAAAAAAGTGTTTTACCTTTCAAATACCTGTCATATGTTATAATTGCCCATGTCAAACAGACAGAATAAGGGTACATGGGCATTTTTCACATTCCCCAGATTTCTGGGCTCATAAATTAAATTACACAGGTATTAATAAGAATTGAAACATCCAGTCAGTAAATTTCTTTTCCCTGGAAAGGACTTTGCAGAGGAAAAGAAGCTTCACACAGCAAGCAGATAGTTTAGATTTCATTTTAAAAAGTTAAGAACAGATTGCAGGGTTTGCAAGATAAGATGGTCTAAAACAGCTACTGCAATTTTAAACAGTCCAAACATTGCCTGTCACCTCCAAGCATTCAACTACATTAGATAACAATCTCAATTAATATCTGACATTATTTCTAACAGTGAAAAGGGACATCATTTGCAACTGACACAATAGCATGCTGTGCCAGTGAGGAGCTCCCTGTGCTGCAACTAGACGACTAGAACTTCCCTGCTCCTCTGTCCTTAGCTGTAAAAAACATTCTTATTCTCTGATGCTTCCTGTACTGGAAGAGAGAAAAATACAGCAGGAGAGGGAGAACAGTTAGAGAGAAGCATTTCTGCTGGGCAGGTACCAACACAGGAACCTGCACACAACAAACCAAAACCCAACAGGATAAAGCATCGGTCTGAACAGATCAGGCACAGAGAGTGGAAGTGAAAATCTGATCCCCTAAAGGGGCAGAGGGAAAAGGAGACAGGAAAAAACCATGGAAGGCAAGACTAGAGGGTCAAGGAGTAGTCTCTGTGGAGCAAAATGCAGGATCCAGGAAGCAATGGGAAATGCATCAAGAGGTAAGTAGAAAATATAGGCCAATGATTTTGAGAAAGATACACCTGGATTAGAAAACCAAGTGAATGTGATGGAGGGTAAGCACGCTCTAGTTCCATGTAGTGGGAACACCTGACTTCAGCACAGCTTAGCAGCACCTACAGCCATACCCAGTGCAACCAGCAGTGCCCCAGGCAATGTCACCCTCCAGCTGCGTGCCTGGAGAGGAGGATACTTTCAGGAATGCAAACTGCTGTTCAATTCTCCACTCATTAATGACTATTAAAATGAATATTGATCAAGAGCTTTTCTCTGCATCGACAGCCACATCACTGTAATAACACAGAAAATACCTTAAAAAATAACTTCTTAGCTACAATGAGGAAAACCACTAGATAATGCTCCATGCTATTAACACTCATAGTTAAACAAAGAAATATACAACACTGCCCCAAGTTCATTATCTATTTGCTGGCTCTACAGCAAAAAGAGTGTTACTGCTACGGAACTGCTCTTCAAAAGTGTTCAGTAACTGCTCAGATGAGAGTGATATACCCTTCTCAGTCAACACCAAAATGTTTCTGTAAGCATCATAACCCTGACAAAATTTAAGTAAATTAAAGGACAAGGTGCAACCATAACTTGAATATTCCTATTATTTTTAACAAGCCAGAACACATGTAAGTTATCAAAATGTGGTGTGTCAGACGAATCAAATGGAAAGGTTATAAAACCTAAGACCATGAGTGACAGCTGGTGCAGAGCTTCCCAAATGACTTGTTCGGGTGCAATGAAACAACCAGCCACACGATGAAAGATTTTACTAAACAGGAAACAAAGGCTAATGGTTATCTAGCTACAGTCATGCAGCAAGTGTGTAAATCTGCTTGTCTGCATTCACAGTGGTTTCTTGAAAAGACCAGTCGCTGACATTACAGTATCACTAGCTGGAAACTTAAAGGGAACTTCCCTATACTGACCAATACTGCATCATTAAAAGAGGTAAGAGTCAGAAATACGTAAGACAACCATTTCTTTAGACTTCTCTGTCAGAGACCCCGCAGGTTCTCCTACATCAAAAAGGTAAAGGCTCCAGTACCATCGCCACTCTGCCTCACGAAAGCACCTCCCCAAAACCACTACAGTATTGGCAATCCACAGAGAGGTCTGTGACCCCAGGCTTCCAGGACCCCTGCTTTGCCCTTCTCCCTCCACCACTGCTTCACTGATGGTATTCACATGCAGACAGCACAGACAGGATTTGGTGTTAACAGATAAACACTAAGAAACCAGTGGACATCCACTACAATGGCACGGCTGTGACAAGAATTCTGCAGCTCCCTGTGTTATTTCTGCCACAGTATTTCCCTCGTAACCTTGAGTTGCAAATGCTTACCTCAACCTAGCAAGCAAGCATGTCAACAAGACCATGCAGGAAAGATCTATAGCTCTAAACTGTTCCACCTTCATTGTGAACTTCAAGTCACAAATCAATAAAATATTGAGTCATAAACAATGAGCCAAAAATATTCTTTAACTAAGCCACTCTCATTCAGAATTGTGAATCATGGAGCCTCCACATTTTCCAACGTAAGTTCAGGAAATAAAAATCTCATTAAAGCTTTAGCCAAAATTTCTAATTCATCAAAGGACCATGTTCTGAATACCAATGACTATCATGAAAAAGAAGCAGTTTTTTCTTGTCTGCATGTCTGTAAAATATCTCTTAGGTTACAAAACTATATCTGATGACACTGAAAAGTCTTTCAGGAACAAAGACAGACAACTAAAACAACCACCAGATCTCTTTAATTCCATGCAAAAGTGTCAACAGCAAAATCACTGCATCTCCTCCATGGCAGAATATTAAATGGTTCATTAATACCCATTTTCCCTTCTTCTCTTTTCAGAGGCTACTAAAATTGTTTCTGTTTGATTTTACATGAGTGAAACTCCTCCCAAATGAAACAGGTACAAGTATCTTGAAAGAACATTCAAGTGTACATCATTCAAGACCTTGGCAGTCCCTATCTCTGTGAAACAACAATAGCATCCCACTAATAACAATGACTTGCTTAACTATTCATTTTTGTAAATAATGGAACTGAAAATTATCTAGTGATGGATTTACACTTTTACAATGCATCTCAGGGATGGAAATGAATAGGGACGAAGAAATTATGTATATTACAATGGGTGACACACAGAACTTAAGATTCTAGCTAGCTCCACAGAAGAACACAAGCTGGAAAATGTGGCACTACAATTTTAGCATTTTACCTTTGTCTAATACTACTGTGAGACATCCTATATGTGTTATTTGTATTATAGCAGCACTTAGAAACTCCAATTAAAATCCAAACACCATTATATTAGGCAGAAATAGTATGAAAATTACAATAGGTGTCATACCCATTTTAATTCCAAACAACCACAATAAATTACCTATTTCTCAGATATGCCTTCTTTCATATTGTAGTTAACCACAGAATTTAACATTTCAGTTCCTATATTCAGAGGGAGCATTAAAAGGATTGCCTAGGCAGTCTTTTCAGCCTTTTTGTATTTGAAAACCACATTAACATTTCCAGTGGAGTGAAAGCCTACTGACAGGAGGTTTGCTTTCCTTCACCACCTTTCCTGAGAAGCTGGCCCCTGGCACCACAAGACCTTGTGGACAATGAGCCAAAAAAAGCCTGCTGCCCTGAGGTGTAAGACTGCACTTTTACAGAAAATCCATGCATTTGGATTTGCCTCTTATTGCTCCTCCTTTTTAGCAAATTCCTGCTTTAAATTTAGCCTGAGAACTGGCATACTGAACGTACCAACTTACTCTAGCAAAGGCTATCATTCTACTCTTAATATATTTACACACAGAACAACTTTAGCCAGAGAACTAGTTAGAAAGTTAATCTGACATAGAGATGCACGTCCAGCCAGTTGGATAATCCAGTAACAACTTGTTTTGACTTCAAGAAAGGAACACCACAAATCAGTAGATAGTAGATAATATCAGGATAGTATAATACTAGTATTACTGAAAAGAAAGAATACTTGGAGGCAGGAAACTGAGAAAGGTGGCAGCTTTTGTGGTAACAACAGAAACACTACGTTTCTATACAAAAAAAGTTAATAGAGATTACTTTATGTTTAACAAATGGCAAGTGTTTACAACTGTGACTATTAGTTAGTTCTCTAGTAGGGACTTTATTATAAACAGTATTTCAAACCCAAGACTTTAGGAGACAATGTATAAATATTTTAAGTGGTAAAACATAGGTGTTGGCTTTTTTTGTACTGTGTCCAGAAAATTTGCACAAACACATCAAATTCTCCACCTAGGGACTTGACTTTATTGTTAAGTTTGCATTTAAAACAAATGTACATGACCTATTTTGGGGCTAATATAACTAAAAGGAACCTATTTGTTGTTTATTATTTATAGAAGATTCACTTCAGATTAGGCCTTTTGCAGACGTGTGTATTTGTGTGGCATCATAAAGCACGTCCAGATATCCCCCAGCACTAAAACAGACGAGGAAATGACAAGTTAGGATGTATCACAGTACACACAGTATTTTCTAAAAGCTAAGATTAAAAGCTGTTTTTTCCCTCTTCAGAAAGGCCACATGAAAGAGCTAGCACCATGGCTAATGCATTGACCTTCTGAGTCTGATAATGACAAGTTCAAGTTCCTAGAGTTGGATAAGATGTGGGACTAAAGTAAGTGCACTCAAGCAATGAGTTCTCCTGCTCACAAAACTAGCCCTACAGAAAGAAGAAAACAGTTTAATTTTATACATAAAAAAACCCAAAGAGATTTTCTAGACCATCAGGAAGCCTCAAAAGGATTTTCTTCAGAAAAAGGCACTGGTGGTTTCTTTCACTTTTTAATAGCAAACTTGACATTACTTCATGTGAGTAAATGATGTCAAATTTACGAAAAACAGGTATGTAAAATTGCTGCTTGTGTCTAAAATTTCACATTTTCAGCTTTTTTCATGTAAACAGAGGAGGAGTAAAATGTATTCAAATTGTATTTGCCATACAAGAGATACAACACCTCTTTAAAAACCCTGCCTTCCAAACTTCCAGGAAATCAGAAATGCATTTTTATGTAACAAGCAGACGAAGTCAACTCCTCTGGAAATCTAGCATCTGCCTTTTGTTTTCAAACAAAGACAACAAAGTCCCTCTTTCCTATCATCAGCCAAGAAAAAACACGGCTGACCTAAAGCTTTATTCCTGCCAGTCATTAGTTCTGTACAGTTCTGCAGGTTTCAGTGTCTGGAGCTCTTCAGAGGCAGAATAAAGCTGGCATGAGTGAGGCAAAGAGAAGCAAGCTGCTGCCACCAAACCAGGCAGCCACGGCAATCGGTCAGACAGATAAGGCAAATAGAGTTTGGTGAGGGAAAAAACTAATAAGCTGTTTTTTTCCTAAATTCCCAGTACCAATAATACATACTAAAATGTACAACTAGTAAACACATGGAGTTTTAGCATGCTGCATATTTTTAAATCTTTACATTTCAAACTACACAGAGATATTCCATCCTTTACATGTTTAAGCTATATCAGACAAATAATAAAGGCTAAGAAACACCAGGACTCAAGCTGGTGTAAACTAACACGTGCATCATCAGTTTTTAATCACCAGATCAGTGAAAGACTCCTGACAAGACAGACTATGATCACAAAGGGAACAATACCGGTTTCAAAAAAAGACAGTCTTTTAACTTTGACTTTTGACAATATTTCTAATTTCCTCCCTCTCACCCCCATTCAAGCTCATCTCACAAACAATAATTTATTTAGAAAGAGAAATTAATCTTAAGCCTTTCCAAAGTCTTGAGTTATTCCACTCCAGTAAATTTTCAGACAGAAATTTTTGCTTTTCCTAAGAACACACAGTGATATTAAATACAAAAACCCACACGTTAAAGAACAGTAACATTTCTAAAACAAAAGCTCAAGTTGAAGTTAAGAAATTGCCATAATTAAACTTGCCCAGAAAGACAGATTAAGGTCAAATACATCTATTAATTTTGGGTAGCCACTCTAAACTACCTTAGATTCGATTTTTTTTTCTTTAAGTACAGCATTTCAGAGCATTTAATACATTCCTAGAATGGTTTTTACTAGTTCCCATTGCGGCTGTAATTTTTCATCACCTCTGCAAACTGAACACCACACATCAAAGCTGAGCACCCAGACTGCGGAGTGGGCAGTTATCGGTGTCCGTGCAAGGGCTGAGTTAAGTGACTTGACCAGCACCACATCAGCAGTTTCTTACAGCAGCAGGAAAAAAAATCCTGTTTTTTAAAGAGGTGTTTATCTGCTTTGCTCATGGAGCCCACACTTCTTCCCGTGTGCTATAATAATTCCAGCTTCTCCTGCTCACCTAGCAGCAGCTCTCCCCTACTGTACACTCCATCACAGAACTGAACCACCCCTAGGACTTTTTCTGTGAACAAGTTGGGTGTAAATGCTTTAGACTGACATTAATCAAGTTCTCCCTGAGGTTAGGGAGGGCAGGACTGAGTGGGCCCTACAAGCAGCAGCCCCCAGCTCTCCCACAGCTTCCAGTCAGCCTCAGGGTGTGCTCTTCTGTGGCCCTATGACCTATGTCTCGTCTCACCTTCCTCCTGAGGGCTCTCAAGAATCTAGGCTGAGCCTCAGTCAGAAGAGCCAAAGCCCACAGTGGCGCAGAGTAAAGCTCTGCTTGTACGTGTGCCTTCCGCGGAGGCCACGGCGGGGCCACGGGAAAACGGAGGGAGAAAACTGGCCTCGCTTAGGGAGGTCTCACTGAACTTATGTTAAGGGACCTGAAATAAACAATGAATGGCACCAGTTCCTGGCAGAGGTGCTGAGCAAAGGGCCCTTTCGTAGCCCACGGCTTGCCACGAGGCCACAGCCACTGCCCACAGCCCTGGCGAGGGGAGATGGGGCAGAGGCTGGTGCGGCCACGGCCTCGCCTGCGGATTTCAGCGTGTGGGAAATGGCACTCTGCTGAAAGAAAAGATGCCTTCACACTTTGTAACACGTTTTCTTGGGGTTTTGTTACATCCCTCACTACTTCTAATTATCAAAGAGACTTTCTTTCTAAACAAAGGCTGCTGCTTCTTCATCCAAGAGCGATGTTAAGATGCTAAATGAGGTATACGATCACAGCGCCTTGCCAAACAAAAGGATAAGTCAAACACAGGCACTTGTGATTTCTCTGCTGGATCAAGGAGAGAAAAAGGAGTTAGAGAAGAAAGCGTAGATTTCAAACAAATGTTTCCATAATCAACAGTTACTGCAAGCAAGGTTCAGAAAATTACAGGGAAAAAAAATCTTTTCCTGTAAATATCCCTTATTGTTTTCTTTATTGTTTAAGGTGAAATATCCCTTTTTTGGTTATCAGTCTCAACATTTTCTTAGCTTAGAAAAAGGAAAAGAAACAGCTAACCTCAATTTTGGTTTTTTTCTTTTAATTTGACACAAACTATTAGTAGTTCCTCTGAATATGCTAGAGCCTGTGATGGGAATTCTGTATTTAGGCAAGTTCTAGACTGTGATTTACACAGAGGCCAGAGAATCATTTGTGCTAATAAGAAAAAAAAATTCCAAGGCAATATGTTATCTTTTAACATTCCTAATTATTCATTAGGGGACACAGAGTCCTTGAAAAGCTTATTGTTTTCTCATCAAATTTTGATAATTTGGGAAGAATTTGTGCATAACATTAAATAAACAGACACTTAGATCCTATGCGACCTGCTCTACGTGAATCTGCTTCTGCAGGGGAGCTGGACAAATGATCTCTACAGGTCCCTCCCAACCCTGCCATTCATTGATTCGATGTTTAAAATACACATAGTACCAATTTTTAGAAAAGCAGTTCCTTCCCATATCCAGCACTGCCTTCTTCTCAGCTTTTGTTTCCACCGAACTAACACACCTTTCCCAGCACACAGTCCATTCTGAGTTTCTGAATCCTCAGCAACCCTGACAGAGGGAAGATGAGAGAATTTTGCTAATTCAGTATCTTCCTGTTCTTCCCTGTAATTTCCAAGGCGATGTTTGCCACATATCATAACATTTTTCTTTCTGCCCTTCTTTATTTATATGCCCCGCTCATTGTGACATAGCACTTCTTTGGAAGATATTTACTGTTGGAGTACAAAAAGCCTCTGATGTTTAGTGATTACAACTTCAGTTTACAAATTAGCATCTGCAGTACAGGAAATTTAAGCCATGCTAGTTGAACATGGTTAAAGTTGAATGATTTCAGCTGGATAACAGGGAAAAGATGCAAATATATTATGCATCCTTTTTATTTATTATGTTCCCTTCCGATGGAATAAGGTTACACTTATGAATTCCTCTTATCCTTTTATATAGTGATGTCAGACCAAGTCACTGTATCATAGTAAGTTCCGTGCAGTTGCACAATATGGAAATGTCATGTTTTGCTTAGACACGATTTCCACAGTCTGTTTAAGAGGATGCTGAAGTACATTTATTTTAATCAGGTTCTCATTTGCAGTTACAACAAAAATCCTAAGTATCAGAAGGCTTGAGAGAGTGTCTTAATTTAAGTGTAGTAAAATCCAGGTGGTGATCTCCAAATACCACACTAAACTTGCATGTTGACTTTCCACAACCACACAAAAGTCAAATAATTGCAGAGGGGTAAAAAAAAAAGGTAGTTTTTTAAACACTCGTCCAGAGAATAAGCAATTTTTAGGAACAGCTGCTGAATTGCACAAGTGAATCACGTTTAAAAGGCAATGTCTGAACCTACATCGCTTTCTTAAAGTAACTTTTAATGAAAATTATTTCTTCCTACCCTGAAAGGCGGCTTTAACCCCTCTATGAGCTGCTATCCTTCTGTACAAACTAGTTCAGCAGAGTTTTACTGCCAGGGGATATCAGGTCAGAGATGGCTCTGTTGTCAGATTAGTCACCGAGTACCTCAATTGCCTTTGGCACATCAGTTAACCTTTCTGTATTAATGCTTTCCAGACGGTACAACAGTAGCTCTTCATGGGAGGGAGGAGCTTAGCGTATCAATTAATGAAAATAACTATTCAAATGCTCCTCTTTAATTCCAAGGTCTGTCTGCTCTACAGGATAATACTGAGAAACTCAAAACCACTCTGCACATTAAATACAAATTAACTATTTCTATGTAAGCAGGTGCTATTTCAGAGCAGACTTCTAGCATACAAACTTTAATGACTTCACAAATTATGAAGACTGGGGCTTACAGTTTTCTTGCAACTCGTGAATAAGAACAAAAAGAGAAGCAGCAGTCTTTGTCTTCAACTGACAACCTGTATGTTTTAGAATACTTCTGTAAGTTTTAATGAGCTAAATGATTAAAAAATATAAGTATTGTGAAAATTCTCTTGATGTGAAACCGTACATACCTAAAACAAACTTTTACTGCCTAGATATAAAACGCTGGAAAACGGAGTTTCTGAGGGAAATACTGACAGAGCATGAGCTAGGCTGGAGCCTGCTAACGGGTGCTGCTATAATACACTCTATTCCAGAATAATTTTTCTTTTTATTATTTCATTAAGTTGTATCTCACTAAAGTTCCTCCTAGGATCTCTCTACAGCACCAAATTTTTCATTGAGAAAACTATAAATCATAGGCCTAAATTACAATTTAATTATAAACGCCTTCTCTTCTAATGCTGCCTGGGACCTTTTACCCTCCTACATAATTCTAAAAAATGACCCCTGTCATAATTTCCTTCACTAGAATAATATGCAGAGATCTAATCCTGAATCCTGCTGTCTTATAATTTAATATAAGAGGTAATTATTATTCAAAAGATAATGTTGCAGATATTGAAAATATTCTGAAGTTTAAGTCTAAAAAAACCCTCGGCTTGGTACGTAAAAGCCTCTTATTTGACTCTTGCATAAAAGGAAATAAATAAAAAGGTTTTAAGACTTAATGCAAAATGCCAGAAGTGCTATTGTAGCTGGAATTTGTCTACTGCATTTTCTATAACCTTTGAACTACAGAGAAAACACACTCACGCACGGAGCAAAACCAGGAAGACACCAGATCATTTATTATTGATTTCTGCTTTTTGCCATAGGTTAGACATTGCTAACCTACATTTCAGATTGCTATTGCCTACCTGAAAAACATGTTTTAGATGGCTCCACGTTCCTGAACGCGAGGAAGGATACATATAAACCAAAGCCAAAAAAAGAAGAAAAGCACAGAGCCAAAAAGACCCATCTCCATTACACCTTTCACATCCCAAGTTTGATCTTAAATTTATCACACAGACACTGCCATGTTTATCCAAAACATTCCTTTAAGGGAGAAGTTAAATAGAATTAAAACTTTACAGAATTAGTCCATTTTTTCTAAGTCAGGAAAGCAAGGAATAACACCATTACATCAATTCATCTTGCACAAGAGACAGTGAATTTAATCTCGTACCAAGAACACGGCTATTATTGCCTGTCTCTATTCACTTTACAAAGAAAGACTTTGACCTTAAATCCCTCTTTTTCTAAAACTGGGATTTCATCAATTAAAACTCGGCTTCTCTTAGTTAACTCTTACGATATGCAAGAATATCTCCAAAGAAACAAACTGGTAGCACGGATGGAGAAGCTTAGGATGAACATGAGGAGAGAGAATGACAGAATTCCTGACAGCCGGATAAAATTCGCTAAACAACTGGAATGTTTTTTCTGTTTCAGATTCAGGGAGCATGTCCCATTTTTTTTCAACTAAATGAGAGATCAAATGAGCTTCATTGCTTCTAACCATATACAGCTCCATCAGAAGGAACAAATAAAATACCATAACTGACAGATTCAACATCCTGAAGAGGTAGAGGCCAATGAGGTTATCAGAAAATGGGGTTCACGAGAGGTAATTATAGCCCATGCTCACCCTTCTTAGGCGAGGCAGAACATCACTATACAGCTCCATAAAAATCAAACTATATAGTGCAGAGGCACCAGTTTACTACCCTCTTTGTTTTTGCTTTGGGAGCAGTTCATTTAAGATGTAATAAATTGAAGTTTTTTTCCTGTCCTTCCATAAATCCGGGGACAGTGCAAATGAGGTGTTCCTCATTATGAACAGAAGAAAAGGGGCTCCCTAGATAGTGACATGAACTAGCAGCATTAAAGCTCTCATTAAAAGGAACCCTGTTCTTTTCTGTAATAAGGAATATTACTTAATAACACTTGAAGCATGGTTCACTTCATATTGCTGAAGTGAGCTTTTGTGGGGCAGTGAAGAGGAAAAAAGGGAAAGTCCATGGTACCACAAACATCATAAAAAAAAAGAGATAAAATTTTTCCTGTAACAAATTAATAGTAAGAAAGAAAGTGTCATTGGCTGCTTCTGTCTAACTCAACTGCTTCATGCTGCAGAGATTTAAGGATCTCAGGGGATGCGTGAAAGACTTCAGACTACACTTTCTAAATGAACAAACCAAACCAGACTAGATGGGCACAGGTGGACTGGGCAAGCTTCACAACTTTGAAGGAATTGTATTCTTAGCAAATCAGAAAGCGTTACTGCAACGGGAACACGCAGCACCAAAAAGGACGGTGCAGGGATAATCTTACATTTCCATCTCCCACCAAAAAACCCTCTCTCTGGGTTTGGACAGTCAATACAACCTGAAGTTCATCTCTTCTGACTAGTCCTCAGAGAGATAACGCAGTTACAGGGTATCCCCGAGTGTGACTGCCCTTTCCCATGCACAGCCACAAACTGCACACACCAACAAGCCTTGTACACATCAGACCTGGAGCACACCAGGGCAGAGGAACACTGTGCCGCGCTGGCATCCTGCCTCACATGACAGTCACACGCTTCTGAAGAGAAGGAATGTTTTGGTGGTCCTCTGCATCTTCATTCCACACCCTGCCAATTTGTTTCAGAACCTACAAGATGACTATACCTATACTGGGGCTCCTGGTTGGAGCCAGTGCTCAGCAGGAAGATTTTGTGGGGCTTTGGTCTGAACTGCTGCAGACCCTCCTGACTGACCTCAGGATTCGTTAAGGAAAAAACCTCTACAGAAGAGGTGAAGTTCAGAAAATAATGTGAATATGCAGAAGCAACAACTGGACATCTTAACCAGGCTTTTTAACTGCCTTTTACAGTGCTAGTGAAACCAGGCACTCATGCCCCTATTCATAAAAGCAGAACAAGGAGGATTAATTGAACAGGTATTAAAGCTGTTGAGAGTACTTTTGTTACCAGTCAATCACCTCGTCAAAGCCTTGATTAACCTGAATAAGAGCTTTGCCCGAGTCAGAAGTGAAAAGCCAAGTTTACATGAGTATTACATTTACATTACGTGTACATCATGTTTACTTTAGAAATTATATTTTTAAAGGGCCATGGAAATAAGTAGGAAAAACACACAGATGGTGTTTCTGACAAAACCGCTCCTCTGGCTGTCCCTGCTTGCCAGGGCTCTGCAGCGGCGTGCGGAGCGGCCAGGCTGCTGCACCACACCTGACTGCTTAGCAGTCACTTCTGAAACTCTGTTTCACTTTGCTTTTGTTGTTTGTCTCTACTGTACAGGCAAGACATGCTAATAAAACTCTGCAAAGTATCCAGACATGAGTTCTTTACAAGGCAAACTCGTTTCATGCAAATAAATTTCCTTATTTATGATGTTGGCTGCTTTTTTCCCCCTTTTTTCCACCAAATCCACTTTATTAATCTTTTGTAGTTTTAGACACTTTAGAGTCATTTCCGTTCTCAAAGCAGAAAGATGGCATAAGATTTGAAGCTATCACCAGGGCAGTTGGCCAAGAAGCTACTCATAGTTAATACATTACAGTTTTTGTGCAGATCACAAACTTTCCATAGGAACATCTTGTAGCTGTCCCTGCAGAATCCCATTTGGTTCCTCCCAAGCCATCATCACCCTTGCCAGATTATTTTGAGCTGTACTCTTATCCTTGACTGTACTCAACAGCTCAGCTTTCTGTTGTCTGCAAGCTCAGTAAGGATATTTCCCACTCTGCAATTGAGCTCTTTAATGAGCAAATGCTGCAGTGACCCAGCATCAGGGCAGACCTCTGCCAAACCTCATTTTATATCTCCTCCTATTTTGACATTCATAAGTATGCCCTAAATACGATTCTTCAGCCAGTTCTACACTTACACTCACCTAAACCCCATTTCTTTAGCCCACTTATGAAGAAATCACGTGCCAGAAACTCCCTAAATTCAAGATAGATGACATCTATTGCTTCTTCCCTGTCCACAGCTGTTACTCTGTTGTAGGAACTGTTGGGTTGATTACACAGTTCTCTTTCTGAAATCCATGTATGTTAATCTATGGTCATCCTCAAAGTGCTTGCCAATAGCTGTATTATAACATTTTCACAGAGACTGGAGTTTAGCTGACTAGTCTAACCCCTGACTAAACTCCTGTTTAAACCAGGACAATACACTGTCTTCCAGTATTTCACCTTTTCTGCTCAGCTTTTCAAAGGCAGCCGCTACTAGTTCTGAGTTTATTTTGGCTCTGCACGTTCTTTTACTGAGCCTTGAAGACCATGGTTCTGACAGCAGCTACCTTACACACTTTAACCTGTTTCTTCTTTGTTCAGGACTAAGATCTCCTCCATTTGGCAACAGCATCAATTCTGATACAGCTGCTGTCCTAGAGACAACCTTTAATACAGCAGGATATAAACACATTTGGCTGTCAGAATTACCATTTGCTCCCCACTGAACAGAGATACTACACTGTTCTTTACTTTCCTATTCCCGCTATTGTTCTTGGTATTGTTATTTTTGCTGCTTTGATGCACCTTGCTAGCTGCTTATTTTAAGATTTGGCCTCTCCAATTTTATCACAACATGCTTCTGCTGTATTTTTGTACTTGTTCTCTGCAAAGTGTTTTCCTATACCTTGCATCCATCCTCCGCACTAGGAATAGTTTGCACTTTATGCCAACATTCCATTTAGGCAACTACTTGGACTTCAGGTCTGCATAATTCCCAACAACTGCCACATTAGGTGTCTGAGATAGTCACTGTCACTGATTATTCATAGCTTTTAATTGCACACAACTCAAAAACCTACTACCCTCTTGCCTATGATGTCCCAAGTAATTACGTCTCAGCCTTCTGCGTTCCTTTGACGTACTCATTCTGCAAACACGGTAGCACACACTGCAGCAAGAATGTAGTCTGACACTGTTAGTGCATGGGGGACTAACAATATTGTCTCTTTTCTCCTGTCTGTAACTAGAGGCCACAACAAAAGAGAGGAGAGAAAAAGCAAGCAAAAGCTTGTATTCTTTGCTGATGGTAGTGTGCTCCTTTATTCATGGGTCCAAGAACATCCATCCTTCCAATTCTGCAAAAATACTTTTGCAGAGGGAACCCAGCCCCAGCACATTTTCTCTCACATTTAATAGGCCACTTTAAGAGCACGTTTACTTAGTCCTCATCAAACACGGATAATTGACAGTTTCCCACCCCTAGCATCCCCACTCTGAGAAGGCGGTTTCCCCAGGAGCCGCCTTGTACAACCTCAAACACTTTATTACTGGTCAATTTGGGTTTCCTGCCCACTGTAAGTGGCAGTGCTGAGGGTCTCTAACTCTCTCTTGTCTCGCTAATCAATATAAGCAGTCACTTCCACCACATTTCCCTGCTACTCAGCAAGAAGGACGATAGAGAGTGCCACTGGTTCTAAATAACTGTACGGCTTTAGCCTTCCATCAGAAAGTAAGTTACACTTCAGAAGAAGAAGGAGGAGGCTTTTTCTTTGGGAGTTCTGGGCTTCTTTTGAGATTTTCCCTATTTTCATGCTTTCCAGAGAGAGCAAAGGCACACAGCTGGTCTGATGCCATTGCTGAGAGCTGCCTCCTCAGCTGAGGCCAGCCCGTCCCCCCACACGTGCAACATCCCTGTCAGCAGCACACGTGGCACCGCGCTCGCTGGAGAGAGCAACAGAACAGTCCCATAAAGTGCCAACCACGGCTTTACGGTCACTGTATTATGGGTATGAGAAAGTCAGGATTAAACAATTATTGCCTCGAACTCACACAGTAAAATTTGTTTATGAGGTAAATTTTAACAAGAAACAAACAGTTAGTGTTGTTTATAAGCAAACTCAAGCTGTAAAAACCAGAGAATGCTTTGTAAATACCAGTCCATGGGCCAGATGAAGTCCTGGAGGGAAGCTCCCTGCTGTTTGCAGCTGGCTGTCACACACACAACGTGACCAGCTCCAGCGGCCAGGTGAAATCAAAGCCAGCACTTTTGCCCAAGGATGGCAGAGTGGCAAAATCTCCACTTGTTTGTAAAGATACTTCCTCTCACATGTCATCCACTGCATGGAACCTCCTTGTAGCACCCACACAAAAAATGGCCACGACTACTACAAATACAAATCTGTTACCTAACAGAAATGATGTCAAACAGACTAGGCTAAACACAATACTGGCGTACAGCAGGTCATCTTGATCTAAACAATCCCTAAATTCAATTCACAGTGGTTTCCCCCGCTGTCTTGGCAGGAAATACCCATACTCTTACTCAGTACTGAAACTTATCTTCTAATAAAATGAATTCCTTAGGTGGAGCTCCAGGAAGGTCTGAGACTTTGTGGTCTCTCTACGGTGCAGTACGATGGCACCATCAGGATGAACACTAGGGTGGAAACACGGAGCACGGACCCAAAGCTCGCTCCACTGGGAGCGTGGTGTGAGGCAGCATTTGCCCTTCCCAGTCCTCAGGGCTGAATAATCCCGGGATGCTGCAAGTGTTGATTGGGCTCTACTGGCTAAAGTATGCGGAGACTAAAGACCAGCTCCTGAAAAACCACTGTTAAGAGACTGATGTGTACTAGTGGGCCCAGGCTCGAAGACCAGGGATGTGGATGTAGGGTCAAATGAGCCCCCAGCCAGCACAGTACCTGCTGCTCCTGCAGCTGGGGCTGTGGGGACAGCCCTCCTTGTGCCTTTATGATCACTGAAGCATGCAAACTAGTTGAGAGCATCAATGAATGATATTATTGTCATTAAAACCCTACGTACCATCACTTGGCACACAGTGAGGAAGGAAAAACACCTCAGCTGATCCAGCTTTACTAATCCAGAACAACAAAGAAACAAAAAACCTGCAGCAAAAAACGTAACGTTGTGCTTTTTACTGCACATACACAGACAAAAAACCCAACCTTTAAAAGTGAATATATGCCTACTGCAAAGTATTGAGGTGAAAAGGGAGGTCTTATCATCCCTGCTCCCCCAGGATCTCTTAGAGTGTGTGTGTTTCTGTGGTGGTTGGCTTGTGGTTTCGTTGTTCACTACAGTTTCCCAGAGCCCTATATTTTACTGAAACATAAGTACAGGCCCACCAATTTGCTGACAAGCTGATCTATTGGCTCTAGGACACTGAGGGGAATTATGCTCCTGCCGCCCTGATGCTCTCCTTTGTTTAGAAAAAGAAGAGAGAAAGAGAGAGAGTGAAAAAAAAATCCTCAATCGTTTAGTACAAGTCATTTTACATGCTGGGATAATGAAGTATAAAAATGCCTTCAAAGGACTGATTTCCTACTTTTAACTCACTACCAGCCGAGCTCTTTGTGAGGCCCTCTGGAACATGCATTCCCAGCCCCACTCAAACAAAAGAGCTGCGAATTCATTAAACTATTTAATTATGCCTTTTTATTTTTCTCCATTAGCAAGCCCTGCCAGTACAAAGTAAATAAAGCCACCATGGTCTTTCCCCAGCAGACACACTGACTGTTTTTATTCTTTATTCAGTTTACAACATAAAGGGCTATTTTTCCCCCTCCTCCTATTCTTGGCTAGTTTCCTAATACAAGCCCTACAAACAGAAGCATCCAACTGTACATGCAACGCATGGAAGTGGAGAGCAGCAGCAGCACTCAGCATTGCAAGCACATACCCTAGACAGCTTTCAAAGTACCAGCAGCCAACGGCAGCCAAACAGCACTTTACAGCCAGGCGCGGAAAAGATATTAGCTTTTTTTTTTATACTCTAGTAAATTTGCTTTTTACATCTATTTCTTTTCAGAAGGGCTTGTTATTGAGCTTACTGTCCACAAATTCCATTGATCTCAGGCTGTGACTCAATCCATATGCTCACGCTTTGACACCAGCACAGCAAGCAAGCGATACAAATCCTGTTCAGGCTACAAACTTATTGATTTTATAGATTTCCCCCAAAGTTGTGATAATGATATATCATTGTTAAATTTGGTAGAACAAACTGCTTTCCCAATCTGTCAATGCGAGCATGAAAACCAATTCACAGCCTTGTTTAGAAGGCTTTCCCTTCAGAAGAATAACTACTGCTAGCGGAAGCAGATCACCAATACCCAGCCGCTGGCACGGGTTTGATGGATGTTACCTCTCCAGTTGCCCTTTCCTGACCTGTGGCGTGCTGGGTTCCCAGACTCGCCTCCTGGTTATAAGAACCACCCTTATTTTTCAGAAGTATTTTTCAAATTCATTATTTAAAACTTGCAGTATATGTAAACCATAATAATGGCTTTTAAACATATTTCCTTTAAATATTTCAGATGCATTAAGACAACATGAAAATTATTGATTTTAGCAGTAACATTTTTTGCTTGTTCCATTCCTGTGCTCACAGAAACAGCAGAGCTGCGCTTTTCCCTTCCATGAGAGGGAGACAGAATACTGCTTTGAAGAGGAGTGGCCTCACTTTCTGCCCCATCGGCTTCTCAACCCAACAACGGTGGGAACAAGAAGACAACCAGCTTCCACCCTGAAACACACTTGGGTGTTTTCCCCATGTCTTCCTACTGCCAAAGTAGAAACTTGATCCAACACTCCTCTCCCAATCAGTGAAGGAGGGTTCCATTCCAGAGGTATTAGGAAGAAGAAACTCAAGCTGTTTCTCAGGTTATGAGAAGGTGACATAAGAAGTTCATCAGTCCTTATCACAGGACAAAAAGGCAGCCGCCAAAAACACGCCTGCACGGTGCACAAGATGTACGAAAACTGTAAACAGCTGTTGTGTTTTTAACAAACCATGAAATAGCTCTAACAAAATGGTCTGCTGGAACGACAGTGTGTGTGCTTTCATTCACACATTCTCCTTAAACTCTCAAGCAATTATTAGGACTCCAAAAAGAGACTTAAAATCCATGAGCAAAAAGCTTTACAAAGGAGCTGAAACCAAACGAGAGGCAAGAATTAATGTCAGAAAACAAAATCAGGAAACCCATGGGAAAAAATAATCTCTCCTCAACACTTTCCCATCACAGTCTTTCTGTTATAATACCATCTTCACCCAACATACATCTCCTTAGCCCTGGAAAAGCAGCTTAACTCATCTGACATCATGCCACGAGGTCACCACACAGTAAGAGCTTTGCTACGTTCTACCCAGGTCTTGCTGTTGATGTCTCCCCATGTATGGCAATCCACCCCTAAGCATTTATCCATGTTCCTGGCACAACAGCTCAGAGAGACACAAACAGTGCCTTTCCTTTCACTTTTGATTTAATTCAAGGTGATAGATGATGAACTTTTTTACCTATTGTGGCTTTTTTCAGCTGGCTGAATGCCCCCTCCAAATATGTCTTTCTGAAAAGTCTTCCTGAACTTCAAGGCACTTCACATTTCAGTGCCTGTCTGCAGGATCCCTTGTCTATCTTCCAACTATGACAAGGAACAACAACTCTAATACACTTCTCATTCATCTAAGGTATTTTCATTGTTTTTCCTCACTGAAACAGAAATGTCAGGCTAAGGGAGAGGTGATGGAACATCCCAATGTCAATGTTTTATCATGGCACTGCTGAGGAGCTGTGCTTCGTGCTTCTCTTTCAGCACGTAGGCTGGAAGGAGTCTCACATCATGTCTTCACAAAAATAAACTGTTTGCTGGACAGAGGAAGCACTATTGATAACATACGAAGCATTCAACTATTTTTTGTCTGAATAAAGTCACTCACCTAACAAAGACAAGTGTTATAACTAATCTCCCTTCTGTGATGGGAGAGCTGAGACATGGTGAAAGCATGGGACCTGCTAAAGGCCTCACGTGGAGCCAGCGATAAGGTAGAGCCCAGCAATGAAGATCCTCATGCCCAATGTCTATTATATCCATATCCACTCTGGATAGCATCAGCTTCCATCTTCTTTAGGCAAAGGCATTCAAAAAGGGCACGTCCTTACCAAGTGCTGCAGGATGGACTGTTGGTCATTTGAGACACTTCAGAGGAAGTGCAAGCACTTTAATGCAAACTACTTTACTCGGTTATGCTCTCTTCCTCACCACCTTTCTGTTCAAGCTCTGCACCATCACTGTGACCCTCATCTTCCCTCTATTCCTTGTTTACTAAACAAATGACTTCAGCTCAGTCTGAGCAGTAGTAAAGGCATCACATGCTGCTCTGCTTGGTTTCTGATTACCTTTCATACCACTTGATATATAATTTATATCACTCCACAATAGGAAAAAATCTATTCTTGGTGTCCTATGGAATTCCTACTCAGGGTAATAGAGCACGTGTGAGGATTAACAGCCTCGTGGTTCTAGATGATTAGAGAAACGTTGTCATTAGGAAAAATAAATAGGCAAGTCTGGATGCATAATCAGAATGTAAAGACATCCAGAGTACAAGTACTTACAAAAATCATCTTCATTCTTTCCTTGCCATCCACCTTCCCCCCATATTGGACAGTTCACAGAATCTCAGCCTTCAATTAACATGTCCTGAAAAATAAGTCTTTTCTTTCTTGCGTCCCACTCTCTCACCTTCTTCCCCCTCCAAAAAGAGAGAGGGGAAAATAAAGGGGGGGGGAAAAAAAGCCCTTCCTGATAATTGCACTGGTCCAAATGTGCTGGGGCTTTCATACAGAATGATGGCTTCCCTTGTCTCCTGCATTTGTTCGTCTCCTTTGGGAGGAGCAATTTACAGAAAGCATTATCGATTTTTGCCATAATAGGTACAGAGATGCCTCACTGTCCCTGCTCAGCCAGCTCACTCTCTGCATCACAACTGTCAGGCCAGTTTGTGAAGCCCGTCATTATTTTTTTTCAAGTAAATCCATCACGGGAGTGGGGGAAAAGTGATGAAAATAAAATGATTTTCACCTTGCCATAGAAAGAACGGGCATGTTCCCTAAGAGCAACGAGCACAACCGCTGGCAGCCAAGGGAGCGGAAGGAAATTCAAAGCAAATAAAAGCTGGCTGGGGGGGGAAGGAACGGGAGGAGGGAGGGTGAGGGGGCATGGCAGTAGCTAATTTACTTTGAAGACATTCTGGAATGTTCCTGTTACAGTCGCTATTTACAACTCTTCCAGTTGTGCTCCGTGTTCTCAGTCGCCCGGAAGCGCCGAAAGCCGTGCTTTATGCAGGTATTTTCTTTGGCTTTCGGAGTGTTGAGGAGATTGTGGGGTTTGTGATGCAATTATTAAATATTATTGGTCTGTGGGATGAAATCTGCCTTTAAAGCTCCCTCTGAATGCAGACCACCCACCCGCCACCGCGGTACCGACCGCGCTCCGCTCCTTTGTGCGCAGAACCACTGGGGGGTTTCTCCCACTCCCTGTTCACCAGGGGCAGGCTGAGGCCACTAAACTCATTCTGTCACTCATCAGCATGTGAATGTTGAGGGATACTTACTTCAAATATTTCTGAAACTAAAAAAGCCTTTTAGAAATCAGATCTAAAAACAAACAGTTCCCCCCTGCCCCTCGGTTGTGTTACTGACTCCCCGACAAGTCCTTTGGTATTCATCCCTCCTCCTTGATTAGTTTTTGCTCTCCCCTTCATGTTGGTCACTTATCCCACACGCTGAAGGTCACAGTCTCTAGTACCCTATTCCAGCGGCCCTGGCTTGTTCTTTATTCCTGAAGACAGCCTTGTTTTGGGCTCAGAAGGTTTTATCCAAGACTTGGCTCTGGATCCAATTCCCAGATCCTCAGTTCATTAGCCATGAAAAGTGATAGCTGCTTAAGATTTTTATGAGACATTGTTCCAAAAGCGGTCCGCAGAAACTGCACAATTACCCAGCACGTTGTACAAAGCCCTGGCTGCCTTTGGCACTGACACAAGGAGCTTGATAGCAATCAAACAGCTTAATGAAAAGCAGCAAGTTTGCTCTTGGTAAGGAGCAAGGAATCTGTGAAGTTTGTTTCCAAGTGGTGCTTTCTGTAAATTTAAATCATCGTACCCCTACTTCAGGAGGGCTGGCACTAAAGGGTACACAGCTTGTCTTTCTGACCCTTTCACCCACGCACTTGCAAACATCCAGCATTTAAATCTCATCTGTCTTGCCCTCTGGACTTTCAAGCAGATCTGGATATTAATGGTGAAGCTGGCCATTCGTTGCCATTAGGCCAGGCAAACTGTGAGCAAGGCAGCTGTACAGAAACAGCAGAGGATTTCTTTCAGTCAGGGTGCACCGAAACCACAATAACCAGTCCCACGTCCAAGTAATTACAAGGACGTGATGCAGGCCAACAAAATGTAAGAGGTTTTGAAGTTAAGTGGATACTCTACTGAGCGGTGGATTAAGACTAAACGCAGCCAAATCCAGTCCAGCAAAAGTGCCTTTGACAACTCCGGGGCTCCTCCAGCTGCCACCCAGCCGACACAGACACCCCCTGCCCTCCCTGCCTGCTCCTGCCCAGCCTCTGCCCATTCCCTCACTCAACACCTGACCAGAATGAATCAGAGTCCCTCCAAGATCAGGTCCCAGGTCTTTAAATCCTGCCTTTATCCATCCTTCCAGCCACATCTCAGTCCATGCTGTGCCTAAGCACTGCAGCACATCCTGGAACAGAAGGATGACCATGCTCTTGGTGCAGCTGAGCACAGGGGCTCTGCTGCCCTGACTCCCCAGGGACATTCCCAGGGCCTCAGCAGATCTCACCACCCTGCCTGGGCTGCCTCAGAGGAAATCTCTCTGCCCTGAGAGACCGTGCACACAGAGAATGAGCACAGCACTAAAACTCTCACCACAGGAGTTATTGCGCAGCCCCAACGGCCCCGTGTCACCTGCTGGCTTGGGGGACGGACACCCACAGTCACTGCACCAACAGCATTCCCTGCTCTGCACATGTTTCTGATCTGTGCCTCATCAGATGCATTCACATACACAGCTCTAATATTAAAAGAAAACTACACATAAAGCAACTGGCCAGGTCTTTCCAGGGATGTGCATGTTAACATGAGATAGCATTGCTGCTGACAGCAACAGACAGCACAGGAACATTTTCAAAGGGGCAGCAGCAGGCGTGACACGGGCCCAGTGGCGTTGGGCTCGTAGCCCTCAGCCCCCCGCTGTCCCTCGGTCCCTGCCGCCGTCACCCACCCAGCACAGCTGGTGCAGGAGCTTCTCCTGTGCCTGAAGCAGCTACAGGAAATCAAAGACATCCTCGGTTTCTCACTAGAAAGCAAAAATTAAACTTCATAATATAGATCAAGCATACCAAGAAATTGTAGCTGGTTTATTAATGCAGAGAGCAGCTATTACTGATATTTATCGAATCCGCGCTGCTGTGCAAACAGGCCCAGTTTCAATAGCAGGGTAATTCTGTCAATGAATTACCATCCTAAGGGAAAAATTAGTTTAAATTAGTTTAGTTTGCTCTTTTGCTCTAACAAGTATGTTCCAGATTGTAATTGTTTTTAAATCTCTTCTTTGGTATGTATGCACTAAGCATTGTGTCAGAGCAGGTGGCTACCTTATGTCTCTCTCATTTAGCCAATATTGCGCTCCACTTAATTCATACATATGTTCAGACACATGCATACACACCCCAAACAGATGTATGCACAGAAACAGACACATACGTGGCTGCTGTTTAATAGAACAAGTACAGTGAAAACATTAGGACTGGGAAAATCTGGACAACAGCCTGCAGAAAAATAACTTTTGTGTAACACTTTAATTTTAAGCTATATTAAATTAATCATGATCACAAAAGGAGCATGTGCTGAAACCAGCCACGTCCCAGTGTCTGACACCCCGACACTTACATCTTGGAACAAAAGGGGTTTCCTGTGTGTACAGAGCATCTCCCTTCACGTTTGGAAAATGCTGATTACATCAAGAGTGGCTTCACTCTGAAAAATCACTACAGAAACGGCAACTTCTTACTCAAAGATCCTGTCCCCATGTGCAAACAGGGTCAAGTATGTTGACTTTAGTGACAAAACAGCTATTTACCGCTTCTTAGCGATTCCAGGTCAATATAGATAATAGTGAGTGTGACTGTTGTACTACTTCACACCAAATACTGCAGAGTTTACTGAGCTTTAAATCAGTTTTAACCAGTGTAAATGCAAAGGAAAACAAAGGGAAGAGTCCGATTCAAGGGACGCGTTTATGCACGAGAATTGCCACGGATCTCACCAAGGCCACCTGTCTGCACTGATGCAAACTTCTGATAGAGACACACTGAAACGGGTTTGAATCAGTCAAGTACAACATGCTGCACCCTGACAGTGCTCACAGGAACACTGGCTAAAGCACGCTTTCCTCAAAGCCTTGCAGTTGTCTGATGAGACCGACTCGCAGCCCTGAAGCACCACGCTACGCAGGCTCTCCAGCAAAGCCCCACACTTCTCCCCTTCATTTGCTAAGGGTTACTTTTGCTATGGCCAGACAGCATTTGTTGGGATCTCCCATCACTTTCTCATTTTCCTTTGCAAAATATAACAGAAGAGGCAGCAGAATTCGCTCCCTGCAAGTCCTTCTGCACTCCTGGGGTCTGTCAGAAACGGGAATGCAGTTGCTGGTCAGATCTCAATTTTAACAGCTTTGTTTATTTTCATGTTTGTTAAAGACTGACAACACCATGCTACAGTTCTCACCTACATCAAGCACAACGTTAAACAAACGTTATCTAATGAGAAATTAGGATAGCTGCTCATCTAAGAAGAGTGAAATAAACTGGGAATGTAATTTGAATGGCTGTGTACACGTGTACGTAAGGGGAGTGATGCATCCTCAGATAAAACCCATGGATGGAATTTCCTTGGCTTTGATGGTCCACAGAGTAAAAGTTGGAAGAACGAAGCATCTTTATATTTTGGGTGGAATTAAAATAGGAAGGGAGTATCTAAGAAAGTGGGTTATTTGTGGAAAAACATACCCTGGCTCAAACGCTAGAGTAGAAATGAAGTCTGCTGTTCTTTCTTTGTGTTCAGCCTCTGGCTGTCCAGCTGGTAACCAGATCATGTGGAACACAGGCCTCTGAAAGGTGGAAAAAGATCTGCAATATGAAGCACTGCTGTTTTACTGCTAATTCAATAGGAAAAAAACCCTATAAAATATTAAAGAAAGTATTTAAAAATATATTAAACACAATTTGTACCATAATAGCTTAACCTGACATCAAAATGCAGCTTACAGCTTGTTTGTCCCGAGTTTCATAGTGTGGATAACAGAATAACAGGCAGAATGTTCCATACAGCCCCCAGCGTTTGACAAAATAGGATTTGGGCTTCGTTAAAACAAATTCCAGGTGGAAAATTGGGCATGCTGATAAAAGCAGTGCAGGAAAGAGTGTTAGCTCTGATAGGGTAGGATGGGTATTGAATTCACTCTTAACATTACAAGATTTAATTAAAGAGGTTGACCTTAGGACCCCAAACAGTGACAAGCTAAGATAGCCATTCCTGCTACAATGTGGTGTTACAAAAGTTAATTCTTTTTAATATGACTCAAACTGGAATGAATATAGAATATCCTAATTCAGAGGAGAAGCACGGAGTACATTCTGCACCTCGCTGCCAAGGTAAAACAAAGAACATACATATAACACACAAACATTCGTGTATCTGAACACAGACCAGCCACCCAACGAGGATTATTTTTTATTTATGAGTCAGAAGGGTTTTGTGCAATTTCCTGTGGCCATAAATATCATCATCTCTTTGATGTCCCTTCTTAATCAGAAGAAGGAACCAAAAGGACAGCAGAGGGGCTTGGGAACACCCTTGGATCTGAGTGTGTGGTGGTCCGTAGTTGGGTGCTAACGCCTCCCAGCCAGCGGTTCCACTCGCAACCACTGCAGAAATATTATCCTTGAAACTCAATAAAGGCATAAATAGATATTTTGAAGTCAAGTTCTTCTCCAGTTAGTGTTTCGGCCTGAATTTGTTGTCCATATACTGATGGCTGTGTGCAAAGTCAGTACCTGTTGTCCATTACCTGCCCTGCACCCGACACTGCCTGCCACATTTGTCATGTAAACTAACAAGAAGCTGCACAAAGAAAGTCAACCCTAAATTAAAGATGAAACATTCCTTAAGTAAGATTTATGGAGAGGAAGTGACCTGTGTGGGGGGGGAAAGCCATGGATGACAGTAGGACATCACTGTCAGTGGCTGACCCTTATCAATAAGGTAAAAATATGCTGAAAACTCTGGAAATCGTTGAACTTAGAACATCTGCAAATGTTAATGTGTAAAAAACTGCATTATTTTCCCCCTTTGATAGCTTCCTCTTTCCCCAAAACAGACCCCAGTCAAAATCCACAAAAAGGATTTTTGAACAAAAACACAGCGAGCCTAAAAAACCATCTGGCCAATCAAATTTACAACAATAGAAACAGTGCAATAAACCTTCACTTCTGAAGAATAAAGATGTATTTTTAAAGGCTTTATATACAGCAATTAAATTAAGGTACAGTTCTAAAGTAAAACTCACTTCAGCTGCAAGACTGAATAAAGACAAGCAGCAAAGCAAAGTCAGCTCAACAGCACACTGCTGTCATCATTAAAAAACCCTCCACTAATCCTTGAAAAGATCCAAATGAACAACCCTATAGGTACATTCAGCACAATTTCTTGCTGTGGGATGGTCCACACTGCTGCACTGAAACTATCCTGAATTGCCAGCCTCACTCTGATGGGCCACCTTAAAACCTGTGGGCTTGAGGTTGAGCTCAGGAATAAAGCATCGTCATATAAGCTTAATAGTGTGACCAGATCTCTCCTGTGATCACTACAGTATAAGACAAATACTACCAAAGCTGTATTTCTCTGCTCTCTCTAAATTACTGTAGCAAATAAGAAGGAAACATACAAATGGCTGTGCTGGGTCTGACCAAATGTCCACTTAGTCCTGTGTTCAGCATCCAAGAGTCATCAAAAGCAGGTACCCAGGGAGGAGTGTGAGAGCAGAGCAGGCATATAGCGATACTTCCCTCAAACACTCTCCCAGGCTCTGACAGCTTGCTGCTCAGGGACCTCCCGAGCAGAAGGGATATGCCTGTGTTTAATATCTCTTAATGGATTTCTCATTCCATGCTCTTGTCCAGTCTCCCCTTCCACCTATGTAAACTTATAGTATCCATCATCCTTGAGGGGTGCAGAAAGGAAACTTTCATCATACTTTTACATTCCCCTTCATTTGCAGCACAGCTGAACAGCTTGTTGCTTTAAAAGAGCAGAGCATGTCTCCTGGATGATGACTAATCAATGCTACATCTCTAAATGCCAACAAATCCTACACCCAGACTCCCATTTTCATTTTGGTGAGGATCACTCATTTGCAGCACACTGTCGTTCCTGATGTGACTGTCTTTTGCAGTCTCACTTTCCAAGGGCTTCTTCTCTGTTTAGTGAATTTTGTGCATAGTTTAACACTTTATGACTTTTCCAGTGCCTTTCTTCAGGAAGCCTGTGTGATGTCAGCCAGAATTCCTGTTTAACTCTATGATTTCCCTCTTTTGCTGTCAGAGAAATACTGGAAACTTGGGGTTGTTTTTGAGAAGCTAGATAAATAACAACCAGGGAGGTGCTGACAGTGTCTTCATGTGATAAAGGGATTCCTACCAAAAAAAGGAAAACAAACCCAGTCTACCATCTGTCCCAATTGCAGCTGGGCCCTTGGATCCAGGTTGGACTCTCCCTCATAGCAGGACGTAGGTTTCTCTATTAGCATCACATCTGTGTGTGCAGCTCCTTTACAGATCCTAACAAATGCCTTAGCCTAGGTGCCTTATTTCACTTTCTATGTCCAAATCCTCTGTGCTTACACTTATTTACTTAATTTTAAAGTCGTGGTTTCTTGTTGTGTTTTTAGGGCTCTGTTTTAGCACAGCTCCTGCAGAGACCCCTTCCCTTCTGCACAGGTACCAGCTGAGACCCCCTGCTTCATTTGCTCCCGCTAAGCGAGATCCCACGACAGCCACTGCTGCATCATACTTGACAAATGAAGTGCTCTTCAGCACTATAGTTTTTTTGGCTAAAGAATCCATAGCAATTCCTGTTATTTTCCTTATCTAACAATGAACAGAACCAAAGATCTGACTATTCAAAGAATACAACTAAGAATAGTTTAAAAACCCCCAAATCTTGCAGTCCATAGAGGCTGAAGGTCCATCTTTCAGAACTAGAAAGCAACTCTTCTGCTCCATCTCCAGTACTTTCTACCCAAGCCCATCGTTTGCTATGGCATGTTTCTGTCTCATGTTTATATTGTGGCACCATCATCAAGTTCTCTACCAAAGGAAGAAATGACAGCAACTGCCTTAAAGAACTAGCAAGTTAAATGTCAAGCTGTAGAAGTGGATAAAATTAGTAAGTGGAGCTGGATAGGTGACAGGGGAGAGCATGAACTAACCATAACTGGATATGAACAACCCACAGCTCGCCGAGTGCTCTGTCATTACCAGGCTGCAGTCTTTAGCAGGCAGAGATTATTTTTTAAGGAGATGTGAAAGAAGGGAGGGCAGTGGCTGTGGGGACTTTGAGTGCTTTTCTCACTCTTCACTGACAGGATGAGAGAAAGTGCAAAAATCCTCATCAGGAAAGGGAGAGATGAGAATAAAGGACAAAGCCATGCCAGAGGAGCGAGCTTGGGCAAAACTGCAAGGGGACTGAAATAAAGTCAAGAGATTTTGTTGGACGCAGTGGAGCCAACAAATGGCCTTAAACAGGGGCGTGATGTAGCCAGAGCAGTGAAATCATCTCATTGCACATATCTGCAGTAGATCTAAGAGGAGTGAGGCTGCCGGAGTGAAGTCTGTGGGAGCAGGGCCAGGGTGATCATTGCCAAGGCAGAGGCAGGGCTCAGGGAGCAGACAGCAGATCCTGGGTGAGACAAAGTTTACAGCCTTGACACAGATCAGAGCAGGATGGCATATCCAAGTTCAGCTGGGCATTTGAAATGGAGCCTGTGGGTATCGTGAGAGCAGAAACAACAAAATAACACTGACAGTGCATGAAGCTCCATTTGGTATAAAATTACCACCTCTGCTTTGTCAGGCACACAGCACCTCCCCAGCCCTTGCACACCAATCACCTGCCACCTTCCATTTGTTCCCAAGTCTAAACATACAGACGTGTCCTGTCCATCCAGAGAGACCTCGATCACTCGGGTGTCTGCAGGCACATGGCTATCAACACTTAGCTGAGGTTCAGGCATACATTTTCTGTGTGGATTTGGGATGTCTTTCCTGGCTCAGACACACAAGTTTTGGCACCAAGATGACTCAGAAAAAAATCCTCCCTAGCAGCTGAATTCCGAGATGCAACTCCCACTAGAAATGATGTTAAATGATGTAACCTCACAGTTCCATTGGATTTGCAGGAGATTCGACACCATACATTTGGCCTTCTCTTTCTCCCATCACTCCTTTCTTCTGCTACTGTATGGCTGCCCACACAGGATTTTCTGAGCAATACAGACAATAGGTTTGAGAGGATTATCAGACTAAGTGAAAATGTCTACAAACCCCAAATTCCTCCGTGGAACCCAAATGACACAGCATATCAGTCCACTTTTTGTAAAAGCCTGATCTGTCTGCCTTAGGGCATTATAGATTCTCCTGGCCTCATCTGAGACAAGTACAAAATACACGTCTGACTTCTCCTGCTTTCAAATTAACCGACAGATGCAAAGAGAAGGATTCAGGGTTGCTCTAACCGACATAGCTGCTGTTTCATCTCCTGCTAGGTTTTACTCCTGCTCTTTGAACAGATGGGATGGGGTTAAGATCAGGCTGTTTCCTGTTGCCTATGTATCTGATGCTCAAACCCCTGATGTCAGAGGGTATAAACTTCTATTTAATGCTACTTCGAAACAGATTTTTTCCCCCAGAAACAACAGATATCTGCTGAGACCCTGCCTTGGGTAACAAAGATCACAAGTTTCCACTCTTGGCTCCCCCAGTGCTCCTCTTTCTCTTGGTCCTGGATGGGCTTCCAAACTCACAGCCTCCACCATGGCAGGACAGCTGCCATCACTGTGATATGGCCATCTCATTCAAAGGAACCTGACAAAGCACAAGCCACTGTCTTGAGCTGCTGTTCATTTATATTTAAATCATCTTTTCATCCAGTGACCCCACCAGCACGTGCCTCACTGCTATCCAGTGACCGCACCAGCACGTGCCTCACTGCTATCCAGTGACCGCACCAGCACGTGCCTCGCTGCCATCCAGTGACCCCACCAGCACGTGCCTCACTGCCATCCAGTGACCGCACCAGCACGTGCCTCACTGCTATCCAGTGACCGCACCAGCACGTGCCTCACTGCTATCCAGTGACCCCACCAGCACGTGCCTCACTGCTATCCAGTGACCGCACCAGCACGTGCCTCACTGCTATCCAGTGACCCCACCAGCACGTGCCTCACTGCCATCCAGTGACCGCACCAGCACGTGCCTCACTGCCATCCAGTGACCCCACCAGCACGTGCCTCACTGCCATCCCGTGACCCCACCAGCACGTGCCTCGCTGCCATCCAGTGACCCCACCAGCACGTGCCTCACTGCCATCCAGTGACCGCACCAGCACGTGCCTCACTGCCATCCAGTGACCCCACCAGCACGTGCCTCGCTGCCATCCAGTGACTGCACCAGCACGTGCCTCGCTGCTATCCACGGACAGCTGCTGCTGTTTTGTGCCACATAGACTTGCCTCTATGTGCTCTGCCACAGAAGAACTGAAAATATGCAGGAACTTCATGAAAATGCTCATGTTGGCCTTCCATCAAGATGATGGAGGAAGAGGAGTCTTCCACTACTATTCCATGTGATAAAGAGCAGTGGATGCTGCTGTTACCTCGGAATCATCCACCTTTGCAGCAGCAAAGCCCAGGCAACGGGCAGGCAAACACTTTGTGGTTACAGATACTTACACAACATCTTCAGAAAGTAACCAGGGGAAAAAAAAAGCAAGCAGCACTGTGGCCTTTTCAGCCTTTGGAGACTTTGGTACAAGAAGCCAGAAAGAACTTTGTGCTCTCAGAAGAGCCTTGCAGCAGGTCTGAGGGCCACAGGGATCGTGACCTGACCTCACACTGCAAACTGACCCAAGGAGAAGGCAAGCTTGCCATCAGCACCACCAGATCTTCCTTCTTCAAAAGGACAGAAAGCCAAACCAAGACACGATGCCCCAGATAAGGCCCCAGGGAAGAGGAGAAGCGTGGCTCACACCCAAGAGCCAACCTACCCCTCCACCACCTCCATCGAGCAAAATCCACCTCTCGCTATAGATGTCGCTGCGGCCCCATCCAGAGCACCTGCACACCCACGGCTGCCTGATGGGAGCAAGGAGAGCATGAAGACTTGAAAATTAATGATGTCAGCCTGTCTTCATATATCAAGCTAATTTGAAAGGGCTTTAATTTTCTTAAAGGATAAAAAAAGGTTTCTTTGCTAGATTAAACTTGCAATTGTCATTCATATATTGTTTATAAGGTACTCATCTCCTCACTCTGTATTTTTTTGTTTTTGATTTTGTATACTAGTTAGCAGTGAAGACTTGTCTGCGTGTATCAGAAGGAATAAAGAGAGAAATGTCCTTAACTGTCAGTTTTAATAAGAGGAGTCAACATGCCTCTATTCAGGTTAAATATTGCCCTGTCACATTTCAATAGAGTCAACAGATTTTTTAAAGAAAAGTCAAAAGCACTGTGTTTGCAAAAAATAATAATAAAAAACCCTACCCCCCACCTCCTTGTCACAGAGTGTCAAAGCCCCTTCTTTACTTGGGGGGGCGTGAAGGCAGGACAGAAAATTCTTTTGTAAAATGTGAAAAATTACTACTCATAATTGGCACTGACATGAAAAAGGTTGGGTTTTTTTGTTAGAAAAACAAAGAAAATCTCTAATTTAATAATCACCTGCAAAGTGTTATTGTGATGGGAACAAAAAACACACAATCAAAGTCATCTCTTTTAAGTAACTATAGTGTTTTTAAGCAATCACTGCACTTTACTGCAGCTCATACACATAAACCGATGATGTGCAAAGTATAACAAGATGCTCCAAATTCCTCAAGTAAAGTTTCTCAAATAACAAGTGACAAGCTACACAGGAGAGGAGCAAGAAAGAACCTGTCAGTTAAAAAGCAAACACCAAAGTGAAGCACAAGGAGGAGATTCCACGGCAACTGATACCATCAAAATCTGCTAAAGTTGACTTAATCTACTGGGCAGAGTCTGATCTTACAGCCTGGTAAGGGAGACCTTCCTGACCTTCACACAGGGCTCATCCTGCCTGCTCGAGTTCTACAGGGAAAGAGGAGACACAAAGCAGATGTCTCAGAATAAAACACAATTTAAGAGCTCTTAATTTACTTCTAGTGACAGCATTCAAAGACTAAGATCGTTACTTGGGATTACTTGTGCTTTGCTTTACTTTGCTGAGGAGAAACACTGTTCAGAAGTTAGTTCTTGGTCTGTGCTACCTCAGTTCACAACCACAGTAATAAAGAAGGGAACACAGACCTCAGGAACTCATTCAAAGCTCCAGAAGTGGACAAGAGGACGATGAAAACAGAGTCACTTCTCAAGAGAGTAGTGTGAACCAATTCATAACCCAACAACTGCTTCTGTCCTCGCAGCCATCCTCAGTCCCTGCAGAGGGATGGATGGATGGATAGCTGCCGTTCCAAGCAGCCTCTGGAGCCCCACTCCACGCTGTCCCTGGGAGCCCCTGCTGCCAAGGCTGGCCCGCAACAGACAGCTGCTTGGATGAACTATGGGAGTCTCATAAACCCTCAAGTGAGGTGTGAGCCTTTGTTTTCATGGGGTAATCACCAGGGGTGACATCGTGTCCTGCATTTGGGGAACATGCAGTATTACAGAAGCACCAACATCTGTAAAACTGGTTTCATGCAAAGTTCCCAAAGCCAAGCTCACACAGGTCAGCGATGCCAAAAAAAGCTCCTCAGTTCAGGTAAGCCAGATCCCCAAATCCAGGTGGTTCCCGAGATTCTGTTTTACAAGCCATCTGCCAGATGCTTACGTTTCATTTCAGACACTAATTTTCATGAAACAGCCCTAAGATTTATCCAGTGAAACCAAACCCTGCTGTGTGCAAAGCCAGGACAGCCTGAGCGGAAAAGCAGAGCGTCGGTGCTGCGTTCCCCCCGTCCCCTGCGAAGGCTCGCGGCGGCCAGCCCTGCTGGGGATGGCTTTTCCATCCTGCCCAGCGCCCGCTGCCTTTGGTGCCTGCCCAAAGCTCCCTGCTGATTGTGCCCCGTGCTGGCTGCCAAGGATGGTCCTGCAGGAACAGAGCCGCAGCCCTGGTCCTGCTGCTGGCCCACGAGCCTCAGCCCTGCACCCAGGCAGCCAGCCCCGGTATGCAGGAAGAGGATTACCTGACGTTACATTTTCTTGCTTTACAACAAGCAATTTATGAAGAAATCAAAACCAGAGTGACTTTGTCTTGAAACAGGGAGTTCTTTGCTCCTGTTTCTTCGTATTTATCTTTCAGATAGCTTGTGGGCTTTAACAGCTATAACAAGTGCTTTCACTCTGCGCTGGCTGCAACACTGTGCACTGAAATAGGAAAGGAAGCAAACCTTTGCATGGGAAGACTGATACTAAACCACACCACGACGTGCTGGAGGTCTGGATTGGAATTCAAGAAGTGATATTGTCTCATATCATTAATTTTTTCCCGTCTTTTTTCCTTTTGCACAGGTCTCCAACACAACCCCCTGTGCACACAGCCGAGGCCTCGGCAACGTCCTTCTCTGGGGCAGAGTAAACGCTCATCAGGTCAACAGTATGCTCAAACACTCCCTGTTTATTTCTCCTCTCCATCAAGCTCTTAGTATAAGAAGCTTTCAGCTTTGTGTTTAGTGTAAGTGAAGTAAATTCGGAGGGAATGGCAGTGGCCTCATCGCTCCCCCCCACGCTCTAACGTCTCACGGCGCTTCCCATTCCTGCAGGATGCACTGTCACCACTGAAACCACAACCTGATGTCACACGAAGGTAATTTCCCTTGGCATTTCACTTGTAACTGCAGCCTTCCATATGCATACTTTTCTGAGGCAGACGTCGCTAGTGTGACCTCATACAAACAGACAACAAATTTCATAAATGAATCTTGGTAAGACAGGGTTCATTAATCTGTAAGAGACTCCCGTTGGATGCCAACCCAAAGGGCATACCACTGACATTCTGTGATGCATTCCGACGTACAAAAGTAGTTCCAAATTTGCAGTCATTATCCAAATAAGCCTCTTGATAAGTCAAAACCCCTAATTATATACTTAGCTTGTGGAAAAAAAATGCAAAGGAATTTCACCAAATCCTCACCTTCCCAGGTAATGCACATTTAATTGCACAGCTCCGTGTAAAGTGGTGTTTAATCAGAGTTTCCACTCTCTTTGCTCAGTATACACAGGCATTACAACCAATCTAGCAAAGCCCACAATGACAACGGCAGGATCCAACAAATATTTCACACTTTGTTCAGATAAATCTTGCAAAACTCCTTCTTTGCCAATTAAAAGACGACATCACGCTTACCACACAGAGAGGGTCCCCCAAGTCCTTCCACGTCTCACCACGCTTGTTCGGGGATCTTTTGTTGGGTTAGTTTGTCTGGTTTGGGTTTTGGGGGGTTTGTTACACTTTGTTTGTTGTTGGCTTTTTGACTTGAGCAATTTGTATCTTTCTCACCCTGACACATAGAGGGAGCTTTGTGGAATTCACATAGAGATGAGCTCTCCACATTTGGGGGTATTTTTTTCAGCCCTACAATTTTTTTAAACACACAGAAAGCTGTCCCAAATCAATCTTAATATTTATTAGAACTCCTGTTGAGAGATGCATATCTGAGCATGCCCACACACTGTGTTTACAAGCAAAGGCATATGCATAAGCAACTTCCTAATTTGCACCTGCAGCCATAACCTTTTGGCATGCAGGTGAATACTTCCATTCTTTCCCTTGGGGCACTTACCACAGTCCCAGGAAAATCTGGACCTGTATATCTAAGAAGCTCCACTGTCTAGCCAAGCTCGAAACCCTTTTTCTGCCCGTGGCAGCACTCTTCTCATTAAGTATGGCCATTTTTCCTTTCTTCTCCCTACGTATACAGTGTTTTCAACTTTGGAACGCTGTCTTTGACTGTAGCAGAACTCCAACACACTTCAGCAGGTACAGAACTCTTTGGAGATTACTGCCCAGCACACCCTGGATTAAATCTCACAATTAGGAACTCAATTTGCATTCTCAAAGTGAAATTCATTGTTGTAACTGCAACAGCAGTTGACATAGTAGAATAAGCTATTGTTGAAGTATTTCCAGCAAAAGGTCATTTACTTAAAGCCTTCAATTTTTCTTGACAACCTCTCAGGAACGAATAGCACAGTTGCTCTGTGCCCAAATAAGTCTTACTGACCACCCTGCTTACTTCCATCTGGGCTATTATCACCCATCACAGACCTCCCTGGCTGTAAAATGCACTTTGGGGTATTTGACACTTCAACATGCACAAGCCTGAGAAGATTTCAGTGTCACCAGCTGAGGATCAGGGCAGAGCAGTCCTGCTGGGGCTCCTGTGTGATGCTGACTACCAGCCCACACATGCAGCACGGCTCCCATCAGTGCCAGAGCATCATCGTGCTTGACTCAATGGTCCTGAAGGTCCTTTCCAACCTATGTGGTGGAAAACCGAAACGTTGCTTCCCAAAAGCAGGGATTCTGCCAGGCTGAGGAGTTATTGTGAATGACACCTTTTCAACATGACTCATCTCTGCTTAAATTTATGCTGTAACCCCTGTTTGAGGAATTCTCCCTGCACACATCCCTGTATCCCATCTCTGGCTGGAAGAGATTCCCAACAATGTCTCATAGCAGACTCATCCTAAGACATCCTGCCTTCAGAGTGTGTGTGTGCCATTTCATTATACCAGCCCTGCTGCTGTTGTTACACAGTCTAATAAACTTTAGGAGTGTAGAGTTACTCGAGTGAACATTATGTTAGTCTTAACATTATCCAGGGGTAGGATTGTCATATTCATAAATTATTCTCTCATTGAACAGAGAAAGAGAGGGGAACCTCCTAGTTATGATTTTACTATAAATACCTCTAGTGGAGAAGATGCAGGCTCAACAGAATTCAGCTCTTCAATTGCTCCCACGAATCACCTATCATTCTTCCCCCTGCCCTCTTTAATCACACAGTATGGCCACGGAGCAGAGGGGAAAGCGTGGCTCCCACCCAGCACACGCAGTAACTCCTGTCTGTTCTGTGGGGCTTTGTCATGCAAAAACCATAATGTCTTATTGATGAGCTGATATTAAGCTATTTTTGGTATCAGAACACAGGAACTCCTTTTCAGAGGCTCTTCTATGCAATGTTGTCCAAGAAAAATCTGAGAGAAGAAACAAGGTGTGTAACGTGAGGCTGCTGCAAGTACACTGGCTAACTGCACAGAGCGCTCAGACTGTTTAAACTCCTGCAAAAGCAAGAGAACACATGCAGGGTACTTGTCTTCAGTCCCAGCCAAAACTTCTATCTCAGCAAGAGGGTTTTTTAACATTTGTGAAGTGATATAAACTGCATTTTACACACATTTTAAGCCTCCCATTTAAAGGTTGCTTGTTTGGTTTTTGGTGGCAAACAGGTGATGTGTTTGTGGATACTGTTGTGATTCACACAACTCATGTTTGTATTTACTGTAGCTGCTGAGTATCTTTAGTGCTGTTACTAGGTGAGCAAGTAATCAGCTCAATGTCTTTTGGCCCTGGAACATAAAGTGTTAGTGTAATGAGTATTCTCACCCACCCCTTCCCCCCACACACAAGAAAACCTGGCTGTTTGCTGAAGATATATTCAGTTGTTTGTTCTTTGCAGGTAAGAAGATTTCCTCCAGAAGCCTTGATGCTTTGCACATCACAAAACGACAGGGAACAACTCAGCACCTGCCCCGCTGCAGGGTCAGGAGCATCCCCTGCTTTGGGGCACACTCCTCCCATGGCAGGTAAAAGGGGGCATCAAAGACCAACACATTGCAGGTCTAAGAGAGGTCACCTGCTCTAGCCAGACCTTCTGTTCAAGCTGGACTTTTCACTACGATCCCATTGGTTTAAAATCATGGCCCAGTAACTCCCTGGGGCACGTTCAGGTGAATTTGGTTGCAACCTACAGACTGTTCTGAACCTCTCTGTCAGCCCACCCAGAAGCCCAAGAAAACCCCCAGAGCACACAACAGCACATGCTGGTGTTACTCCTGCAGTGCACTAAGCCACACTTGTCTATCTGACAGCCTCCTGTTGCACCTTGGGGTGGCTCTACACCTGAATTAGAATTGGAGAGATTTATACTCACACATCTAATAAGATCCAACAACCATCACACACGTGTGCAAGTCAGAAACTAGAGAAAAGGCTTAACAACAAAACACAGCCAGACCTCGCTGGTAGGAGCCACTTCCTCATATAAAATTCGGGGATGGGGTGGTCGCAGGAGACAGAAAACTCCCCGATGACTCCAGGAAACTCCATAATCCACCCAACTAATCCAGTTTTAATTATATCAATAAGCAGACAGGGGACCAGACTATTTTTTCAGGATAGAATGTAATGTATGAATAATTTTTCATGCTATTTCTATTCTGCTTTTAAAGAACACCTAGAAGTTATCAGTGTGAGCAAATCTACGAGGAAAAAAAAATGTAATAATGTAGCATCACCATATAATAAGGTTTTGATGTTTGTGTCCCCCGTGAGAACAGCGAGAACAGCGCCCAGGCCGTGCTGTGGCTCCGCGCAGCAGCACCGAATCGCTCAGCGCACGGGAAGAGGCGAAAAAAAGGTGTTTGTTCCTTAGTTCCTTGCTTGAAAGTAAAAGTGTATCCTGAATTGCAAAGCATTTCCCACCAGAGAGCATGAAAATGGTAAAGGAGGGAAAGAAGTGCTGCTCACAGGTATAAGCACATCTAAGAGATAAGAAAGGATTTTCAGCAGAGCAGAGCACGAGCAGCCTTGCCACACGAGGGAACCCATCAGGCTGAGACAGCCTGTGCTGCACAGTCATATAAACAAAGAAGCCTACTTTATGTGAAATTCAAGGCAAGACAGCAGCATCACAGTTCTTAAAAATTCCTGTTAAGGCCAAATTTTCCTTTTAACAAAATATTAAGGGGATGGGGAAGATTCAAATCAAACCCAGCGACGTCAGCAAGCCCTCCGCTGACTTTATCAACCGTTTTACATCTTGTTGCATCCTATTCATCATTCCTCACACCTATATATAATCTTCAAGTCTCAACTATCTGATACAGAGAAATTGCTTTCACACAGACCCATGAAGCAGTCATTTCTCTTCTGCAATTACATAATAAATGTGACTGGTGCAAAGGCTGGAAAAGAATTTCTTGAGACAAAAGCAGGGTGCTCTGCAATGGCAGCTCTGGGTCCCTGACACTCCACGAGGCGACATGAAACACGGCTCATTTAGTTCTCAGCATCTCTGAGAGAAGTCCAAACGTTTTCACACACGCTGGCTCCTTGCAGAACAATGCTGGTCAAACACTCACACAGCAGTGCAGGAGATGCCACCAACCAGCAGAAACCAAACCTTGGCTGCTTCCTGTACCACTCAAGCTACGTGGTGTAGAAGCTTCTTTCAGGTGTATGGTTTTGACAGCAAGACAGACACAGTAGTCACTCTGTGTGGTGTCACCCAGGGACCAGCTCAGCCCTCAGCCCCAGCAACCTGCCCCAGTCAGACTGGCAGCATCACAACCCCAAACTTGAGTTGTTTGATTTTCCCCCAAGAACCTTCTTCTGACTTTAGCTCTTGGAAATTGTTGTCTCTTCCAAATCATTTTTAAGCCCATTTTTGTAGCCTGAAATAACAGCTTTCCTAGAGAAGGCTGTGGCCTGATGGCAAACAAAGTGTTTAGCAGATTCTGATTTGCAAAGACTCTTAAGATTCCTTTCTAAAGCAAAGCTTGGAAAAACTGTTATAGCAACACTGAACTACCTTATTACTCCTTATTTGTTGTCATTTCTGGAACAAAATATTTCTAGTCTTTACTTTAAATACACAGTAGCTCTAGACAAAAATAACACTGAACTTCAAGACGTGAAAATCTCAACACAACTGGAGGGATACATAGCTGTTCAATGCATATTCTCCTCTTTCAGGGCTTTGTTACAATTTGGAAAGACAAAAACTCCATAGGAGCTCTGTTTACACAGTCCCTCGTAGAACTTTGGTTTTCCATGTGCAAATGGTAAAGATGAAAAGAGCTACAGAGAGAGATGGTGAGCTGGAAACAAATTCCTACATTCACTTTCCTTTTTCAGGACTATCTCTTAGTTTCTATCCCAGGGCTGGTCTGTATGTAAAGCACAGAGTGCTGGCTGCTTCAGAAGTCACAAAAGCATAACCCCATTTGGGTCTAACTTGTGTTTCCAGGGATGGACATGGCAGGATGTTTAAGTTAAATGCTATCTTATTTTTAGAAGTCTGAAGAAATTCACAAAACTAAAGCAGTTTAACAACAGTGTAACTGATGTGTCCGAGGGAGGTGTGTCATTGCAAATAAATGCTAATTCATTTCCTACCACATCTTGGTTATTAACCCTGTTTCACAAAACCCATTTGTGTTCATTTGCAAATAAGGAAGGTAAAATAGATGGTGCTCTATAAAATGTCTTTTGTTTATTGTCTCACTGTCCCCTCTCACCAGGCTGTTGCTCCACCTGCAATATCTCTGCCACGAAGACTTAAAGCAACTCAAACCCTACTGAACCCTCAGCTATGATACACCCTAAGTAGTAACACCAGCTTTGCTGCTTCTCCCCAGAGAAGAGGCAGATGCACGGTTCCTCTGCAGCCTGCCCTGACTGAGGTGGTGGCACCAGCTGAGGTCCAACACCTCCACTGGAGTCAATTCTTTACACTCTTGAGACAAGCACAGATGCAAATCCTCCCACTCATGATCTGCCAAGAGGAAATCAGCAGCAGAATCACTAACTTATTACAGCAGAGCATCCCAAAGGCAGAGCACAAGCTTTCCTTCTGCCTTTCAGCATGTGGCATTGTTATTTTTGTCTTGCTCCCATGGCCTTTTAAAACCAGATCTGGCTGTGGTGATGAAAAGTGCTGCCAAAATTGGTCTTCCCATTGCAGACCAAAACCTGAGCCAGCTACTGCACAATCTGTGAACTCATTTCTTTTCACCCCTGATACTCCAAATAGGAAAACAAATAAAGATCAGGACTGAACAGTTTGTCTGGGACAGTAACAAAGGGCAGTGTGTCAGCTATTTACATTTTATCTTATTCCATTTCCACACCAAACACAATATTTCCAAACCATGCTCGGTCCTGCTGTACCTCCAGTGTCTCTGCTGCTGCTCTGGAGGGGTTGTACTGGGTGATCTTTCAAGGTCCCTTCTAACTCTTAAGATTCTGTGATTCCTTTCCCTTGGAGCAGGACAGATTTACCTCTGGATTTACAAACTGATCCCCTTGCTCAGCTCAGGAAAATCAGACCTTCTGCAGTGCAATTATTTGTCTGGAGGCAAGCAGCACTCCCATTCCTGCACAGCCACGAGTTCAACAGAACTCAGCCTACCAAAAAAGAAGAGGAAAGAAATAAGCATTCCTACCAAGGACATCCTTACCCAGCTCTGGATCTTCAAGAGAAAAAGTAGAAATCTACGAGTACAACTGAGGCTTCTTTATTGCTGTCAAGAGTCAGGAAGGAGGCTTTTTGGGCTGGAATATCATCAATCTAAAGAGCACATTAGAACAAAAGCTTTCTGCAGCAAAGGGCAGTGTTTACTTTTCCAATTTGAGAGCATGTTTGAGACAATCTCCCCTTTCAAGTTAACACTTGTTTGCACCACAGAAAGGTGTTTTTAAGGACACTGAAACCAGGCTGCCTTTTTCTCCACTCTATTAGACACTGGGGCATCGCTGGGGCAGGTGCCTAACCAACATCCCAGCTACAGGCAGGAGGAGCTGAGGCACACAACAAACCATAGAATCACAGAAGTGTTGAGATTGGAAAAGTCCTTTAAGATCCTCAATTCTAACCATAAAGTATAAAAGCAACTCTTTAGTGCAAAGCTCCTGCAGCCCGGTGCTGCCCGCACCCTACACCCACCTGGTTCACACCAAGTTCACCCTTTGTCTTTTTTGACCAAGATAAGAGACACTCCAGTGTCCCCAGTTCCACCCACCCCCAGGACCAGCTGCGGCCAGGCAATTCCCACCCTGCCAGGGACTCTCCTTAGAGACACTTGAATCTGAACTCACTGGAGATGGGGCCACTGCTTTAGCTACCTGGGCTGACTCCGTGCTAAGCCCCTATTGTGTTCAGGCAGCAGAGGAGAAAAATAGGGATATTAACCTCTAACACTGATGAAAATAATAGCCACAATAAAACAGGGATGAAAACCACAGTGGCAGTAATTATTCTGCTCTCATTTACCCAGGAGGAAGCAGAGCCTGCAGGAATCTCTGACGTCCCTTTGGCCGGTGTGGTGCCGTGCCGCAGGTGCCAGGGCGCAGCGAGACGGGGCCAGTGGCTCCTGGCCATGAGAGGGACCCTGCTGCTCGAGGACACTGCCTCTGGCACGGGCACAGCACCCTCTGATCCCTCTGGCAGGAGCCTACTGTGGAAAACAGAGCGGGCAGTATGTCAAACCACCCAAACCAACCGGCCAAGCGCACTAAATTCTTGCTTTTGTGTCTGGCTCTTAAATTCCTACAGACCTGACTTAACAGACAGGAGAGGGCCATAAAAGCAAACCTGTGAAACAAAACCAGACCTTCAGGGATCTCTCTTACACACACAGCAGGGATGCCAAAACCACTTTCATTTGCTCAGGTTGCATTGCTGGGTGTGTGTATGTGGGCACACAGAGAGTACTCACATCTGGCTGATGTGCAAGGGTATCAAACACCCGGGCTAAACCCTGCAAGTGCAAGGATGGCTGTTGGTAAATGGGCTTTGTGTGGCAGGGCAACAATCAATGCTATTCAAAAAGCAACTGTTTCTTCCCCTCCTCTATTTTTTTTTTGAGATACTCCATGTCTGTAATTAATTTGACACATATAGCATAATTCCCTTCCACGAGTTATCTTAGTTCTTCTCTGGTTTAAATGTCACTCTCCTTTGAAATCTTCTCATTCAAAAATCAAGTTGGATCTAATAAAAAATTCAAAGGTGCATCTAATAATAATGAAATCACAGCAGCAAAAAAACATGCACCTGCATTTATGCCAAAGAACAAGGGATATAAGAGACAAAAATGTAGGGAAAAAAGAAATTAGAGGGAAAATCATGATATTGCTGAAGTGCTGCTCTCACACTAAGACCAGGGGGATTGGGATAAGGCTAAAGTTAATTGCATTTCCAGATGACAAACCTCTCACCTCTGAACTGAATGGCTCTTTATAAAAGCTATCAGTAATAAACTGTAAATCTCAGCTATGATTGCAAATAAAGGTCATCCCTTTCATGCTGCCACTTTCCTGGGCCTTATTATATTCCTGTCTGAACCTTTCTTACTTCTTAAGGTGTGCTGGCTGCCCATAGAAGCAATCAGTAAGGCTTTTTTATTTTGAAGGATCCAGGCGATCAGATTTACATTCTGGCACCGCACTGATCCAGAATGGAAAAATCACTGAATTCTGACAAGAAGACAGAACCCTGCTAGCAGAATTAATCTTCATCTTATATTAATGCAAAGAAAGGCAATCCCTTCCCTCCACTCCTGAAATTTCTATTTTCTTCCTCACCAGTACAAACAGGCATCTCCAGCTTTCTTTCAGCCAAATGCCAAGACTATTGTGCTATTCCTCGGGGGCTGCAGGGGATGAAGTGACCAGGCACCCTGTCCCCACTTCAGATCACACAGCCTCCCCGTGACAAGGCTCCACGACAGCAGGCACTGCTCTGGTGTCCTGGGCAGGTACAGGTCCTCAAAGCCTTTGCCCAAATGGCCAATAGCCAGTGTCCCCCAGTACCACCAGCCTGGACTGACACAGAGCTGCCCCAGGCAGTGTGCAGGACTCTGTACAAACTGGGAGTTGAACACAGCAGGAGAACAAAAGCCTGAACCCACCACCCCATCCGGCCTCCTAAAGGCAGTTCAGCACTTGGGGATGCAGACTACAAGACCCCGACAAGCTGCCAGTGCAGCTTCTCAACTGCTAACAAAGGACCCCGTCAAGACCCCACAAGCCAGAGGTGTGGGTCTGACAGGAAGCAGCAGCCAGCATTAGGATGGGTGGTCAGTCCCCTGCCTCCCACCTTTACCTCTCATTGACTCACAGACCTGCTGTAATTCAGATGAGCAGGATGCTCTCTGGGTTATCTTACCAGGCTCTGCAGGGGGAGTGTGAGATGCTGGGATCTGACTGTCTATTCAGAAAGAAAATTCTCTATGAGAGAAAAGATTTGCATCAGCTGAAATGCTTCTGATTGATTTTTGTTTCTCTGCAGAATATTTCATATTTGTGAGTACCAAGATTTGACACAAAGAAGCCGCCCCTCTAACCTGATGCTGTGAGAAAACAGACTGCTCACTGCAAAGGCTTTAACCCAAGTAAACAAAACATTCCATGAAAAGCCTAATGAATCTGGGGGAAGTCCACGTTCACTGCTGGATCCTCAGTTTACCATGCAACACTTGCTCTTCAGGAAGGCCTTTGCAATGGGTTGGTGCTGCCAGGTCCAAACACGAGGTAATGGCAGAGGGGAGGGAAGGCAGCGTGTGGAATGGTGAGAGCTATCTTCAGTGCCATGAAGCACAGTGGGTCTGGGATTTTAGTTGCCCCAGACTGATGCTGTGGGTGTGAAGGTGCTGTGGGTCCTGCAGGACACAGGGTAAAATCTCCACCAAAACCACGAGGACAGCCCAGTAGCCCCAAGAAACATATTGAAGCCCACATTGTTCTCATCATACCTGTCCTTCTCAGCACAAGCTAAAACAGAACCAAAACTCAACAGCATCTGTCCAGTAAAGTATCTGAGGTACTACCAGCCTTAAAGACACATTTGCCAGGTCTGTTGAGCGAGAGCAGAGCCTGGAGATGGCTGTGTCACAGCCCTGTGCAGCAGGTTACGGCTGCCCACGGGCTCACAGGGACTCGAGAGCCTCTGAACTGCCCCGTTTCTGGTGCAGGGCTGAGGGATGCCCACACTCACTCTGGCTGCCAGGGCCAGGCCTACAGCATCTCCAAGAGGGGCAGAAGATCTGGCTTCACCAGATGGGGTGAGTTCTCCTTAAAGGCTGAGACTGGCAGATTTGTTAACTGAAGAGGCATAGTGAAACACAAACCCTGCAGATTTATAAGGTGATCTGGGACTAGGGGAATCGAGACAAATTTAACTTCACAAAATGTTTGTGTTTGCAGCATAGGCAAACGGGAAGTTTAAGGAGAGCAGCAGCCTGATAAGTCTGTTGTACCCTTTAAGTGAGGAGAAAAAGATCCAGATAGGCTCCAACTGCATAGCCACAGAAGTGACTGGTGTAAGGAACAAATAGACTTGTCTATGGGACGGGATAATTGTCTTCCACATCTTTAGACTCTTGGAAAATGTGACAATGGCATATCTGAATGAGGCTTCTGACAAGTCCCAGATGCAGCCAGGTTTCTTTTAGTGTAGCTTTTAATTTAAACTGCTCGTTTTGAAAGTGATACACTGATAGCTCTAGTTAGAGGCAGGAAGTAAGCACTTTCCTACAGCCCTTCAACAATGTCCCTCACTCACAAATTACATTAGTCCCAAATACATCATTCCTCCAGCCCTGCCAACATACCACACTCTTCATCCACTCCATTCCTCAAGTACAGCCTTGGGAAGACTGTAAAGAGAGACTTGTGGCCGAAGGAGTGCTGCAGGGTACACTGATTTGCCGCATGCTTTGCTTCCTCAGCCACTGCACTTAACACGTAAACTTAGCAAATACTTCTAATAGTCTCTGAACAGCTGTGGAAAGGAGTTTTACAGAGCTGAGTAAACATCATCATTCTGCCTTAGAGGAGTAACCAATTGGCTGATGATGAAATTGAAGTGCCATGTTCAAAATAGCTGTTTTCAGACACACTACTCAAAACCAAGACACTGCAAATCTGAAAAGTATCTGAGTATTTCTCAGGTACTTTGCCTGGAGAAGCACACTCAAGTATTCATCCTGGCTCATGCTCCCTCTGAGCCCACAGAGCCAAGGCTGTGTGGAGATCTGCAAGCAAATTGCCCCAAGACACAGCCATATCCTGGCACCAGTGCCATGCCTGCTCAGTGGGTTGTGGTCCAACCCCTTGCTGGTCTTCCCCTTATCTCTGCAGGCCCAGAGCACAATCAACCACATTTCACCTCCTATGTCTTCTCACAGCTAGGACGTCACGTCTTGTTCCACACTTCCTTCCCCCTCGACCTTCTGTTTAGATGCCCAGAACAATCAAGCAAACCTTGTGACAATAATTCTAGGCATTAATTGTAGCACATGATGATTAACAGCCTTCCTTGTGTCAGAGCATCCCTACTTCAGGCGTGCTCAGCAGATACAACCCTCGCAAACGTCACCTGTGTTGCATGGGATGCATTTGTTAGTGTCTGTATCTGTGACATTTAGCAATCACACAGGTACTTGTTCATCCCTGAGCAACAAGAGATACATTTTAGGTATTGCCATATTGATACATGTGAAGGATTACAGTTTAATGGGAGTTTTTAAGAGTAAGTGGACTGATAAAGGAGAGAACTACTCCCCACGCATCCTCTGGACCAGTCTTTGCACATGCCAATTGACTCTGCCGTGTACTCCCGCTTCCTTTCCCACTTTACAAGGGCGTGCACTCCGTGCCAAGGGTTGCCTGCTGGAAGCATCCATGGGCAGAGGGTCAGGCAGCAGTGGGCTGAGATCAGGCCTCCAGGCTCAGGGGAGTGTTCAGCACAAGCATGCGAGGGTTTGTTTCTGTTTTGCACTGTACAGAGTTGCCTGAGGTTCTTCTACCGAGGACAACTGAACAAGCACCTGGGCAAATAGGCTTTCAAACCTGACTTTGCAATGAAATGTGACTGTCTCTGTTATGTCTAAGGCCAAATGCTTTTGACATGGAGGAGAATTAATTTGAGGTCTTACTGTACGAGCCACAGCCTGAGAGGCTTCTCCTGCCAATCTCTGTCTTTCTGCAAGTTTTCATTTCAGGGATTAGCATGGCTCCCAGTTAACACATCAGCTGCAGGATCGAGAACCAAGTCTTTTTGGTGACAGGCTGGTATAGCTCAGTGATCATCACATGGTGCAAAGAGTCTGGGTATAATACAGTTTAGCTGTGAGAGTCATGTCCAAGAGTCCCTTAATGAGAAGAACACAATGTTTTATCCTAGGCTGTATCAAAGGTTGCAGTAATGTGCCAAAGAATAAAGAGCCTGCATATGGCAAGATGGGGTTTGACTCCAGCAGCAGTCTCAGAGAAGGGTCCTGCCTGCCTATCCATCTCGCTCCCTCTCCTCAGGAGAGCCTCACCTGGATGAGGACCAGAGGCAGGAGGAGGAGGTCCAGCGAGAGCAGCACGCCCGGCTCTGCTCTTCCCATGGCACTGACACACAAACCGCCACTCCTACTGCTAAAAATGCCATGCTGGACTGAAGGGATCGGTGGGACGAGCAGCTCAGCACAGCGGGAGCCCCTGAGGACACTGGCCAAGTGGGAGCAGGGCAGATGTCCCTGCCCCAGGGTCTGCAGGGGCCGTCCTGGAGGAGCACCAGGAGCTGGGGAGGCACAGGCTGTCACCTCCCGTCAGTCAGCCACAGGCAAAGGGCAGCTCTGACACAGCGTGCTGGCTGGACACACATCACACACGCCTGCAACCCCATTTCCATGGGAGTGAACAGATTCACCTTTAAAAATGACTGCAGCCCACACACACAGAGCCTGTAAAGTCACAATAATTGCTCCAAATAGAATAAAAGTTATATTGTATGTATAACATACAGGAGTTACTGAACCTGCTTGATTCATAGGATCACAAAGAATTATTTTTAAATCTTGGCTGTAATAAGTGTATTTCAAGGCAGCAGCATCCAACTAAAATGCTGAAATGTAATCAGTCACCAGAATATTTTTTTTAAAGCTTAAAAATACTTCCTTTCTTGAAAATGGGCACTAAAGCCCCAGGCAACGTAACCACCGAGGTTTTATTATAAAATACATTTCAAAATAATGGCTGAAAGTCTTAGGAGCACAGAAGATGAAAAAGAAGAAGTAAACAAGCCTTTTTCTGCCACTAAATGATAAATTAAAAGCAGTATTTTGCTGTTCTGCTTCATTTTTTAATCACGCTGCATTCACACTGCTGTGGCCACGGCTGTGCAGGTATTCCCATTAAACAGCACCTATGACTGGAGGCTCACAGCCCCGAGGCAGCTCTCACCTGTGCCAGCCAAAACACAGCCACGGCAAAACCTCCCCCCAGATCAAAATTTTGATTCCATTTGAGGGACAAGCACTGCCTGCTCGGCACCAGAGGCTGGGCTGCACACACACCCCGCACACGGCCCTCGCGGAACCGGAGGGATTCCACAACGTCGTCTTTCGGGATTTTAAAAATCATAGTGAAGATGCTGTGGGTGCTGCTGTTGCCATCAGATAAAAGGCTGTCTTAATCCTGCTACTCTGTCTTGCCTGGGTGCAGATTCCACCTCAACATATCTGTGGAGAAACGCTAGAACAAATAAACAGGTGCTGGCCTGTGAAAAGGGAGATTTGCAGATGGGAAAGGGAAACAGTACCAGCTTTGTGGTCTTTGGCTCAGTGTTTTTTCCTAATTAATATGCAATTTACTGTCACATCTATAATACAGAGATATCAATAAAAACACCTGCAGTTGTTAATCCCCTTTTTAAGACAAAATTTCCAGTTTGCATTTCCTGTGTTTGCCTCCTAAAAGAGTCAGAAAACGTGGTTCAGATAATACATGCAGCATGATTCAAAGCCTGCAGAGCTTTGATACCCCTGCTGTATTACAGAAGACATTTAAAGAGAAAAACCATCCTATTTCCCACCCTCCAAAGGGCTGTGCTCTGAAAGCCCACAGTGAGTGTTGCTGGGCAGTGAGACGGGGCAGGCTGGTACCTGAGCTCACGCCTCGCTCTCTCACCATGAGGCTCACTGGCACCAATATCACAAACAGGACCAGAGCAGCACTGGTGAGAGCCAACAGCACTTCCACCCTCCAGCAGTCAGGGAGATGAGAAGACCCCGTTTTCTTGCCTATCCCAACCCATCACATGGCTCCCAGTGAAACCAGTTTCCTATGGCCCATCCCGCTTCCTTCTGGGAACAGTCCAGCAGCAGCCACGAGCTACGCTGGCAGTGCCACGGCTCAGGTGTAACTGAATTGGATGCATTCCTGTTACTAACGTGTGCTAAGGTGCAGTAAAACACACTTGGATCATCGCAGGTCTGTCTGCACCGACGTGTCTAAATCCTGTTTGTCACCAACCAACCATAAGGAAGTAGCTGATGCATTAACTGGTGTTCTAAAACATCTCTGTTTCATGTAATTGATGCATAAAGAGTTTGTTCTTTTTCATGATACTTGTTCACATAAGAAATCGTATCTTTAACCAGCAGCCAAATTCAGCCCAACCTTACCACAATCACAAAGTGCCCTTTCACCCTGACCTCCCCCAGAAGAAATCAGCAATATTAAATCAACAGAATAATGTGAGGTGGAAAAGCAAAAGACAACCGTGGACAAAACAAAAGGGAAAGTTTTATTAATGCTAAATACACTTTCCCTTTTGGGTTTACACTACTGTTCCCATAACTGTTTCCAGATGGTTCAGTTACCATCCAGCAGAGAATGAAACAGCAGCTTGCTGCCTCTTTTAGACTAAGGGGGCAAAATCCTGGGCATAAACCTGATTTATGGGTTTGATAAGCGAAAAATAAAGGCAAAGGCACACTGAGAAGAGCAGGCAGAAATTACTGGGGTTTTTTGAAAAGAAAAGCTGGCAGATGAAGAGTTAAGCACAACCTTCTTCCTTTTAACACAGCCTTCTGTAGTAGCTAATGAAGGTAATGAAATATGACATGTAGTTTGGCCCTTGACCACAGAGTGCACCTCCCTCCCCTCTGCCTGGCGAACAAAGCCAAAACAGATGTAGCTGCTGGGGTCGGGTTTGGGGTTGAGGGCTGTGAGGCAGCGCAGGGCAGCAGGCGTGTTCCCAGGGCACGGGCCCTGGCACCCAGCCGGGCAGTGCCAGCGGCACCCAGAGCCACGCAGGCCCCAGACCCAAGTCCTTAAAACCCTGTTCCTTCCATTTAGGTAAAGATGAATATATGTTTCACGTGCCCGAGTAGTTCATCTGCTGTTAACCTACGTGGACTTTAACAAGAAGGAAGAGTCCTGCTGGGGCGGGGCAGAGGTCCCGCATGAGCATTACTGCCCTTACAGGCCAGGGAAGGAGCCACTGCAAGCACGGCACTCAGCACTTCATTAGCAACAAGCCCAAGATGGAAAAAGCTTTCTTAAACTCTTACATGAAAAAAAAAAGTTTTCAGATTCACAACACAGTACAGAATTTATTAACCTTCAAGTTATTTCCAAAGCTCCTCACACAGCCCTTGCTATCAGGGCAAAGGACTCCACCACACTCTGGTCTGATATAGCTGCCAGACTGACAACCTTGAGCAGGGATCATGTGAAAGCGTGCCATGAGATCCCACACAGATACTTCATAACACTTGATTCGCCAACACAGAAAGCTCCATCCCAGCTGCTGGTTAACACTGAACAGGCAGATAACGACCCAATGGCAGCAGCTCCATCCCTCCCTTGGTTGAGCAGCAGCAGCATCGGGGGTGTCTCATTTCTCAGGGCAGAGGTCACCCATCCATCTCCCCCAAAGAGTTGGGTTTGTGGGGACAGAGGGGTGCAGGCAGCCCTGGGAAGAGGAGCTCCAGGGTGGGATTCCTTTCCCCCGTCGGGACCTCAACTCATTGGTAAGTCTGATCTAATCAGCTCATGGTCCCGTTGCTGGTGCTGGAGAGAGAACAGCATGGCGCAGGGCAGCTAAGGCAGGCCAGACAAACAGCTCTCCAGAGGCAAGCAGGCAGCTCCCCAACCTGTCCTAGCTGGTCTCTGAAAGGGGTCATTGTCAACCCTGGCTCTACAGAGAGCCCTGATGGCTCGCTCCAACATCTGCATCTACCTCTGAGGGCACCCAGGTGCCACCCCAAGTGACATCTCCATCCTGCCATGATGGCCCTCTGCTGCAGGAAGGACCACTGACTCCCCCCACTCACTCATACCACCAAAGATTCCAGAAAAATCTCAAAATCTGGAGTAAGCCTGGAAACAAAGAGGGTCTCTCGACTCTGTTAAGCCTATAGATGCAGCAAATGAGCAAAAAGTGTCCCCAAGCTGCTGGAAGCCATTTGGCCAAGCTGTCAACTGCACCACCCTCCTGGGGTCCACACGTGCTCCACAGGACCCTCTGGCTCTTGGGGCTGTCTTCCAAGCACCATGGATGCTTTTTGTAAGACTACTGCCTGTAAAATGCTACTTTATCTGGTATCTCACAAGCAAACTTTGAAGGTGTCTTCACAATTGCTCACTGAGGACCAACACATCTCAAAGGGCACACGGTGAGTTGAGGAGGAAAAGATGGGCTGTGCATTCAGCGCCTTGGTCAGGAGCTAACAGACAGAGCTGGGAATGGGGAGGGGGGACATGGGGTGTCACCTCCACCTCTAGCACCTGACCTCTGCACTTGCATCAGCCACGAGGCTTCTAAACCAAGAGCTGTGACCAGATGAGGGAGAGCGAGCTGGGGCTGCACATGCCAGTTCCAGTACTTCCAGAAGCATTCGGTGTGTTGCTTCAATTTACACTCTTAACGACCAAGGTGTGTATAAAGCTTTAGACCCTTAAATGCGTGAGCTGTGCTGCCCGTGCCGCTGTGGCCAGACCCGCCGCACGGCCACGGTGCGATATCGGCCCCTCTCCCCCGGACCAGACCTTCGGCAAAGTTCAGCACAACAGAAAAGGGGGGCAGGGCCCTTGGAAATTGATAGCCTGTTTCAAGCGTTATTTATCATTCCCAGCACAGACACTGACATGTGCCTTTTGAAAGGGGATACTGTACCTTTAACCTTGACTCTGAGCGCGCTGGTAATTTGGGATGCGAGCCCGGGTTCAAGCGGGGTGACCTTTCGGGGGGAGGGGCGGCACGGCGTTTATTTATGAGGCAGCTGGAAATTTTTGACATCACATGCTAGTGCCATTATTCACATGTTACATGACACGAGATCGGCCCTTTCTAATGCAACAACATCACATCAAAAAATCTGATTTTCTGCTCTGCCAGCAGGCTCGTCCTCTGTAGCTCCCCAAAAGGTAACCTGGTCGGTTAACGGCGGCAGGAAAACCACCGAAAAAGCACACGGCTTTCACGGAACATGGGAAAACAGGTCCTGGACCCGGAGCAAAAGCAGGGATGCTTCAGGGCTGGAAAGACACGGCCTTTCAAGTGCAAAAGCACAGTCAGCGAGGGGAATCGCCCTGCCTGCCCCCGCGGGATGCAGTGCTGGGGGTACCCACCACTCGTCCCCAGCCCCCTGGCTGCGCTATAGCAGGGCATATGCCCACATTCAGTCTGAAAAAGGGAGCTTTCCATGCAAAAAAAAACCCCACACCACAACAAAGTCTAGGTTTACTCTGACTCTTCTATCTGGAAATAATATTTTTCTGTGCACAAACTTAAAAACTTGAGTGCCAGGGCTGTGCTGTAGATTCACACCAGAGGCACACGTGCAGCCCCAGCCGCAGCTCTGCACGTGCCCACACGATGCACAGGGCTGGTTCATACACTCAGCATCTCTCATTTCCATAGAATTTAAAATATCAGCTAATGCACTTAAAGATAATGAAATGTATTTCACAATAAGGCACCACAAAGCAGATACATTAAATTACTCATCAGCTAATTCCACAGAGATAAAATAGTTTATATGTTTAACTTCTCTATACAGCCTCAGTTGAGGGTAGGCAAGAGAGGAACCTCACGGTGGTTGATTTATGTCTGGAAAAGCATTTCTAAGATTGCTACAGTTTCTTTGCAGAAATGCAGCAGGGTGATGAGGCTGATACCAAAATAACACTACAAGCAAATAAAATGGGCTAATTCTATCAATATTTTTATCAATTTAAGCAATGTTTTCTAAATATGTTGCCAAAACCACAGGTAAAGAAACAAACAAAACCAATGTTTTAGGAATGAGTAGCTTTCTCTTAGGGGTCCAAAGGATGTTTCTTCTATTCTTACGGCAGAATTTCAGGTGTATTATTTACTTCAAGGCAGTCAAACCCATCAAAGCACTTCTATATTCAGGCTTTCACTCTGGTAGCCAACACAGGACCAAGCCCCTGGGCTGGCTGCAGGTGATGCTGAAGACTGGCAAGTTGTAATTGCCAGTGGCCTCCAAGTCACATCACCAGATCACCAGGGGAGCCCACGCAGACTGGGGAAGCCCAGCCAGGAAGACACAGGCAGCCAAACCCCAGGCTGGGCTTCCCCAGCCCACACAGGCTTTTTGGAGTGGGACACAAATACAAAGAGCAAAGTTGCTGTTGTGGCAGGAGAAGGACAAGGGGAATCACATCATCTCCAATTGTAATGCCCATGTTTCATGTCCCACTCCAGATCTCCTTCCCTTCATGTCAGCTGCCTGAAACTCCTTCCTGCTGCCCCTCACCACAGCAATGGTCACAGCACACCAACACTCCTGAGCACCACGTCATCCCCACTGACACACTCCACTCCCTCAGCATTATTTCTGTTTCAGGATCATTATAATCACATCAGAAAGACACCAACATCTGCACCTCACCCTTCACTGGCTAAGGAGCTCACCCTGCCTTTTTGCAAAGCCATCCCTCCCTGGCACCGCAGGCAGGATGACAGGTAATCGCCAACCAAATCACCAGCCTTCGCAGGTTACAGCAGCCAGGTTTATAAGCCAAAGCTCAGAGAGAAACACATTCAGGAAAACTCTCCTCCAGGAGCAGGAAGATCCTAAGGCTGTGTTACATTTACAGATTTACATAGGGTTTGAAGCAAGTCCCAAGACTTGCAGAGCACAGAGGGGGAATTATTCCCTGCTTATTAGAAGAATGAAAAGACCCAACATTGATTCTGTCCTTCATCACCACACAAAAAACCCCTCAACTACTGAGAGGATGACGGTATGGATTATCACAGCACCGTAAATCAAAGTGAATGTATTTATTAGGGTGACTCTCTTTGTTGTACATCTGTGCTGGTTGTTGGCCCATACCGTTATTATTTTAATTTATGGCTTGCTTTTTCAACTCTTTCCTCCCCCTCACAAGACTGGAGCCTGTCCACAAGTTTTACTCACGCCAGTTAAAATCAGCATAATGAAATGTCAGGGCTGGATCCCATCGCTGGGCAAGGCCATCAGGGCGGCCGTGGGACACGGCTGCAGGGTCCTGCCAAGCCTGGCACCGCAGGGCAGGGATTGACACACGGGGCCCTGAGCCACCTACAAATCCAGCAGCACACAGGCAGGGAGCCTTCCTTAGCTGTTTAACAGGTCTAGCTATAATTAAGTGCAATGATTATAAGCAATTTGCAATCCCACCTCATGCCTCACTGTTACAATCACAGCCTCACTATCAGTATGGCATATCTGGGGAAGTGGCGTCACATGAGGCTGCTGTGATATGAGAAGAGGGGAGTGCATAGAAGAGTTCAGCTCAACCCTCCATCTGCCCCAGTTTAATTTAAACCAGACTTGACAGTCTTATTTGTGGCAGCTAATGACAGCACCCACTCCCAGGAATTGCCAGGCACAGAGACACAGCTCTAGGTGTGCAGAGTCATGACTCAGGTGCTTGGAAAGCAATGACACTTTCTTCCCCTAAAAACACCCAATTTGGGCTTTTCTGGTTTCTGAACTTTTGGGGTTATTTGTTTTAACCCTCTCTGAAACCATGAAGCTTTTGGTGTGGGTGTTTTTCTTCTTTAAAGGTTTACTGGAGAATCCCAGGACAGACTGAGCCAGTGTCCAGCTGTGCAAGCCATGGCAGCACAGCAAGAATGACCCTACAACTGTCACATACCAGGCAGATCTGCATACGAGTCTTATTTAATAACCCAGCTGTGCAGCACATTGTATTAAGCACAGACACAAAATGTTTGCCACAACACCTGTATTTTAGTGCAGTACTACCCTAAACAAGGAGATGATCTCTTTGGAGCTGAGGCCATGACCATTCACAACTCTGCTGAGAAATACCAGCCATGAGCACAGCTCTGGGAACAGCCTGGTCTCTCACCCCAGAGGCAGCAACTGGCACTCCAAGATCACTTATGTTCCCCCTATGATACTAAGGTCAGCAGCTGGACTTGATGATCTTAAAGCTCTTTCCAACTGAAATCATTCTATGATTCTAATGTCAGGGGAGCAAACAACGATGCCTCTGCATCACAACCATGCGACGGCTGCTCACCTGTGAAATCACAGCTGGCTTCCAGATAGTGAGCGTTCACTCTGTGATGAGCATCCTTCTCCAACACTGGACAGGACAGCACTTGCATTTGCTCCTTCCTCCACAGCATTTTTCAGCCCTCATTTCTCTATCTCCTCTCCCAGCAAAGTCCTGGCACATCCAATCTTCACACCCTCCAGCTCCAGCTCTGCCTCTTCTGCCCTTACCAGCTCCTCCTTGCCTCCTCTGCTATCACTGTCCAGCTTCACTCCTGCCTCCTCCTGCCCATTTACTGTTTTCTTTCCCTTCTCCCTGACTCTGCTTTATCAGGAACAGTAAGATCAGAGGAAAGTGTCCCAGCTCTATGCTGAAGCTCAGACAAAGGGCTGCTCTGCAGCAGTGACAGGGCAGCTCTGCTTGGCCACTGCCCTTTGGAGGTGGAGGCTAGACTCGGACAGGCTTTAAAATCCAGCTGAGCTAGAGACAGTTTTCTACGAGATGGCAGGAGAGATGACCTGATATCAGACAGGAGTGCCCAGCTACAGGACAGAGCACAACCAGGGGGAGTCTGAGGAACGGCAAGATGTGACACATGGGAAGATGCAACTTCTATCAGCTTTAGACTGGCAAGATGCAAGAGCAGCACTACTGTTCAGGAAATGAGCTAAGGAATCTGGAGCGAGACAGTGCAATGAGAAACATCTGCTCAGCTCCCAGTCCTGCTTAAAGAGTCAACAAAAATAGTTGATTCTGCCAAGGCTATTACTAAATGTGTTGGGAATATCCTTACAGAAATCAGTATAACAGGCTTTTCAAAAATAACAATGGGATCACGCCTACACCATCACCCATCCTGAGCCACTTAAGATCCCACTTCCATGACATCACCTCTGATCAGGCCTCCTTGTCTCCTCAGTCCTTCCCTGGGGAGCAATAACCCCTTTCCATCACACCAGTGTTGCCACCACATTTCCATAACACTCCACAGGTACCTGTTCAGTCTATTAATGAGAATTCACAGTCCTCCTGGTCTGTATTCACCTTCTAACACTCAAGGGCAATTAAAGAGTCCCTTTCTTTTTGGCTGCCTGGTGCCTCTTATTTAGCATAACACCAAAATGTTGAGGCCAGAGTTAAGTACCCATCCATTTTCCCTCTTCATCAAACATATATGAAGCAGGTCAGTGTTATTAGGAGAGGCCAGCTGAGGCACATGCTAAGATTAAGCATGTTCTATACAAGCAGACAGGGACACACAGGCAGTTGTGAGAGCAGAGCTCACAAGCTCCTGGCTCTGCCCAGGCTTCAGTCTAACATCTCCAAGTTATAAACTGGAGATTGTTCCAATGTGAGCTGGAAGATTTCCCCATCCCTGTGCTCAACAGGTACATCAGGCACAGACTGAGTAACAACAGGCCTGTGTGTGAACACAGAAAGAGCATCTTGGAGGGCGGGAGGATTTTCTCAACACAGCAGATCCAAAAGTGAAAGAGCCTTGCAGAGAAGGAAGTTCCACTTCTAGTACTGGGTTTATTTTGTGTCTTTGGTTATTTTCCTGGGTTTTTCTCTGGAATCAAGAGGAGAGAGGCGAGGTTTGCGTGTGATTTGCTCCTGTGGCCGCCGGCAGCAGCCGTGCCTGCACCGCACTGCTCTCCTCGGGCTGCTAATCCACTCGGGTGCTCCACGGCAGAGCCTTGAGTTTTCACGGATTTATGCCCTACACTGCACACAGCTCCGTCTGTTTCACGGTTATTGTTCTCACCAAGGCTAGTTCATCATTTAAATTATTAACAGCAAAATTACACCGAGATCTCCTACAATAGGTGGCTTTAAAATACAAAGGCTTGTGCTGTAGTGTATTGATGCACGTTGTCTGGAACGGGTGAAACCGGGAGAAATTCAGATTTAAGGGTCATTGCTTCATTTCAGTGCTGGCTGGAGGCTTTTTGGTATAACAGAAGGAAAAGCTGCTTTAGATGGTGACCTGCAGATGGTCACTCATGTCCAAGTACCTCCACATAACCCATAGCCTGAAGCTGCCCAACTGATGTGCCACACACCAGAGCAGGCAGCATCTCCAATGCTTCTTGGACTGGCCCCAGCATCAGCCCCATGCTCCAAGTCAGAGCAAGTGTCCAAGAGACCCTGGAGCAGCAGAAATCTGCCATGAACCTCAGTGGGACAGAGCCTCTACACCCAAGACACCGATTCTTCCACCAAACAGAAGGATATCTACAGGGTACAGACCTGGTATCTACACACTGGTCTTAAGTCAAACCCCTGCTGAGAAAAAACACAGTGACCCCAGTGGGTGGAGGAGGAAAAGCAGGACAGAAGCATCAGGAAACTTCTGGGTTCTAGCTCATTGATTTCTTCTCTGGCATCTTCTCACCAGCAAGACAAAACAGCATCCCACCAGCCTGTTAAACCTCTACTGCTGCCTTTATCCAGGAAACGAGAATCAAGTGCACAATTGCATGAAATCTCAGTAAACCACCAAATCCCAAGCAAGTTCATCTCTCTCCTTTGACTATGTTTTTTAAATGTGGCACATGAGAAAGGGTGATTGTGACAATTCCATTCCAAAACCCAACAAACCCCATCTGCTGCCTGCCACGCTGACCTCCAGCAGTTTGGCCTGGCCAACAGCTACTGCAGTCTGAGGCGACTCCAAACCCATCTCAGACTTAACAACATTCATTCATAACAGACTAGACAGTGCCCATGTTCAGACCAGGCATATGGTTTGAATACAGGGAATTTGTTTTTCCCATACAGGACATTACATATTTATCCTGAAACAAAAGCTTGGTTTTATTCCCCCCTCCCCACTTGGAGGGTAATTGACAGATGGATCCGATTCAGAAAGTAATCAATGCATTCAAATAGTTTCTACCCAGGCTGCTTTGCTGGTCTGCAACTATTTCATAACACAAAGTTCTCTGGACATTTTTTTTACATTAAAGTTCATGCAGCTTTTCACAGGAGATCTTATTTTTAAAAGCTCCAGCCTTCTGAAGCAACAGTTTCTCTACAATCAAGTAAAAATCCAACATAGCTTTCACTGTACTAGTAATGAAAGTCTTATGTGCAAAGGCAAGTTCCTTTCAAGTAAAAATAAAGTGTATTTTCCTTACATCATATATCCAAAACTCTAATACTCTGTTGGTCAGTGTGCTGGTTAGAGGCAGGTTTTCATAGCCACCAGGTGCGAGTGATAGCCGAGCACACAAGCTTCATTCTTGAGAGTAACAATGAAAAGAGTACTAGGAATAAAAAATAAGCTTCCTACTTGCACAGTGGGGAGGAAGAGACAACATAGTAGTTTTGGGGTGACTTGGCATTGGTAGTTGCCAAGGTATGCTCTTTCACTATTACAAGGATCAAGAAACCTCAAGTCACAGCTGCCATCGACTCCAGCAGACAAATGTACGAAAGCCTCCTGAAGACATAAACTGCTTGTAAAGCAGCACTTCCAACACTGCAGACTGGGAGGCCCACAGACAGCCTGGCTAAGAGCAGAAGGCTTTAGCAAAACCTTTACTGCTGAAATCACTTACATGACACAAGATCATTTCCTTACAGACACATGGAATTAAAGTCTCTTTTTGATTCCTATAGCTTCAGAGAAGCTTAACCAGATAAGCACAATTGAAACCACAAACATACCTTGCTCCTGTTCGAGCAGCTCCTTCTCTCGGCCAGACCACTGCCATTTGTACTAAGCAGCCCCACCTTCCCTACCCTATCCCATACACCACCTTTGTTAAATTGCCTGATGCACTCCTCCTGTGTAGTATCTAGCAATTACCCAGCAACTAGTTATGCATCATATCATCACCTGGCAGAGGAGCTTGGGCTGGGCTCCTATCCTCACCCCAGGAGGTGAGATGCTATGAGGCCTCCTAGAAGCAGCAGCAATAAGATTAGAGGGGTCCCTGCACCCCAGGGGTGCAAAATCCCCCATGGGCTCCTTCATGCATTGGGCTCAAACTCAGAAGTGCATCAAAGAAGCTTAAAGCACGATTCTTCTTTGCTTCCTGAAAAACAGTTAGCTATTCTTGTCTTTGCAGCTTCTCTCTTTCCTCATAGTTCATAATTAGATATCTTACATCACTGGCCAACCCTCAGCTCTCAGAACATCTAGCAGAGAGTGGGCTGCTGACTGTGTCACTAAGCTGCAGCTGAGTAAAACGCTCTTCCTCCTCGAGTCTGTGAAAGTCCTAATGATGCTTCCAGTTGGAAATAGATAGGTTTTCTCCTCATAATGAATCATCTCACAGAAAACTTGCAGCAAAGGATTGATCACTGCACTGAGCTTGGAAGGCATGTTTGCAGATCACCTAGTCCAACCCCCCTGTTCAAGCAAGGTCACCTAAAGCAGGGGGTTCACAGCCACGTCCAGCTGTAAATCTCTAAGGATGGAGGCTCCACAATCTCTCTGGGCAGCCTATGCCAGTGTCAGACCACACTCGCAGAGAAAGGGGGTTTTTCTTGTGTTACAGCGGGGATTTCAGGTTGTGGCCACTGCTGCTCATTCAAGGGCTCACCAAGAAGATCTGTGTAAGCAGATCTCACAGGTGTGCTCCCCAGTCTGGTCATGTTTAGTGTTAATTGTGAGCAGCTGAATTTGAACAAATCATTGTTAATGCTACAGGGGTGCAGAGCCTGTTTTTCACACACATCTTCTTTCCCAAACGTGTGGTTATTGTATGGAAAAGGTTCTGGAGACGTTGGTAAGCTGTCACACCGATGCTGACTGGGCATGGCCAGGAGGGCTACGAGGAGCAACAGGAACTCACCATGAAAACCATGTTGAAGTTTATCTGTATTTGTTCTCAGCACATCAATTATTTGTTCCTGTAATCACAGGGGTGACAGTTAGTGATAACTAGTTCATCCAGTTTGATCTAGTTAATGTCCCCCATACTCCCCACGACTCTAAGCTGCCAACAAAAGCCGTGCAGGCGGTGCGGAGGGGAAGGCGCTGGAACGGGCTGCCACATCCCCCTCCCTGCTGCCTGGCGGGGCTCTGGCAGCGGCAGCGCGCACAGGATCACAACAGAAAGCATTAGACGTGCTCTGGAAACCCTTTGCCCAGCTGCTCATTACGACTGCATTAGTCTGTAAACTCAAGCGCAAAACGCCTAGTTCAAGTTGCTCTTTCTTGATGTACTTGAAAGGTCCTGTGAATTTATGGCAGGATAATGCGGAGCACAGCACCTATTTATGAGTTGATCATTTGTACAAAACCCCCCTCAAAGCACCGAAGGTTACCATTCGACCAAGAGCTGCACTTAGCTGCTCAGAGGGCAAGAAAGCCAAGTATATGAAAGTTAAAAGCATTAATAAAAGTGTGACTTATAAATTACTTCATCTTTGTCACCCTTTTTGAAATGGGGTGAGAGAGGCCAGGGTAAATTTATTTTTTAAGTGCTTTCTGAGACCTGCAAGGGTCAGCCCTGAAATGCTGTACTCTATAAATCATTCCATGCGTATCTGATAGATGCAAGTGCATCATAACATTAACAAATATTGATTTGTTTATCATTTGCAACTGTTTACAGCAGAACAGCTGATTTTATAACATTTGCAGGGAGAGGAAACTTTAATCTGTGAGTGTGCAGAAGAGATGCTGCCTCGGCTGCAGGAGAAAGGAGCAACCACGGTTGTTCTGTCACCCAGACGCTGGCTTGGTGTGCATGTTACAGTCCTGTTATGAAACCAGTTACTTCACAAAACGACTAAAATGTCCAGGCACTCACGAAACAACGTGTATGGCTGCGAAGCACCACGTGCACACCCTGCCTCCGGGCACTCGGCTGAACCATGGCCAGGGAGCCACAGGCAGAGCCTGCAGCAGGAGAATCAAGGATGGGTGATCATCCCCGTCTCAGGGCAGCCTCCCTGGCCCAGCACAGCTCTAGTTTCCTGTGCCACGTGGAGCCCAGCGTCGGGGACAGGTCTAGAGCCCCTCCCCGCAGCCCTCCCCACCACCACAGGCGTGTCTGCACCTCAAGTGCCAAGGCCCTGTGGCCATCACACGGTCTGGAATCAAACAGGAGACGGCTTGGAGCTGTACACACACACCTACGCCCACAGCTCCCTGGGTACGTGACTCTCAGTCAGGAGTGCCCAAGGGCCATCTCTAGGCACTTGGCATAACGCTGCCCTGTGCTTCCCACACGTCTGATGAAGCTACTGAAATCGGTCATTTCGCAGAATGACTGAAGGCAGAACTCAAGCCGTGGGGCGTTTGATTTAAAAGCCCCTGAAGATGTAACAAGTACATGCATTTTGCAGTACCTCTGGCCTGCTAACACTGATCAGGGCCACCAACAGGTTCCTGGCCACAATCAGTGACACGGGAGTAAGAATCAGCCCCTGGAGCATCATCACAGCCACCAGCCCACCACCAATCACCCAAGCCCAGGAACCGCCCTCACGTCCCTGCACTCTGCAGGGTTACAGACCTGCCAAAACACAGCAACATCAACTGTCCCATGTCCCCCTCAGTTTAACGTTATACAGCAGGTTGTAAACGCAGGGAAGACACCTGGAGCAACAGGAGCAGGTTTGACTAGAACTACAATAAAAATCTCATTAACCTAATGAGGGAGACAAACTATCTGGCAAATCTCTTCCTGATGCTTTAAATCATTAGATATTAGGGTAAAAAACAAACTCTTCATTAAGCAACTACAGTAAAAACTGGGTTGTTTTCTTCCCCACCTTCTTTTTTTAAACAGCATAACTCCTTGCTTTTATTTATTTTTGGAACTTGACAGGCTTGATAACCAATTTCTATGCAGAACCACCCACCATTCACATCTCAGAAAGCTAATGAAGGATAATAAAATTGCCCCAGGAGACACGTATATGGAGACACGCAGAAACTTTCCAGGAGAATACTAACTGTGATTTCTTCAGGTGAGAAAGTAAAATTACAGAAGATAAATGAAAACAAAATCAAATAAACACCACCCATCAGTAGCGAAACAGTTTGCAAAGGACAGGCACCTGCTCTGCTGTGCTGCAGTCAGCATCAGCTTCTACCATGGGCTACAAAGCACTTCTCAGCTTTCCACGTCAGAAAAAAGATGGGGAGTGATAATACCAGATTAAATGGTACCGTACCAAACCGCCTGTGACATGCAGGGAAGTAGCAATAACCATTCAGACAAAGGGCACGAATGCAGCAGCTCTCCTCTCGAGGGCTCCCCAAGTGCTTTCTGGGGGCTGCATTCCCACTGATACAGATATCTTTTTGTCTGGCCGAGTATCACACCCTGGTATTTTCCATCACAAAATGCTGGAGAGTGGGACTCTCAAACAGAAGGGTTTGAGAACAATGTTGTCCTCTCAGAAGGACTCCCGGAGGCATGCACACAGCCACATTCAGCAAAGCCTTAGGTACCTCCACATCAAGTATGTGGTTATTTCCCTGAGAGAAGGTTGTGCTGTCTTTGCAGTGGTACCTATTTGCAAAATCCAGGTGTTTTAGGCATCTGTTCTTCAAGCTTAGTGGAACTGAGCCCTCAAAGAGGAAACTATTCTTAGAGCATAACCAGCTAAATCAAGACCTTCTGAAACCCAAAGCAAAATCTGCCAATGCAGAAACAGCAACAACTCCCCTGCCCAGCTCTCGGCCCCAGTGAGAGCATCCATTGGCATCGAGCAGCAGAACCTAATCCTGGTTTACATCTGAGCAGCAAAGTTAGACCATGTTGCACCTGGGAGTGAAGTCCCACACCTCTCACGCAGTGCCCTGTCTGCCTGTGAGAAGCCTCGATTCTTCTCAAGGACAACGGCAGCACAAGCCCCAAGACAACCCATCCCATTTCAGGCAGGAGATTTCGGCTGCGCTGCCTTGCAACTGGCCATGGGCACCCTCGGGATTTGCACAGGGTGATTTACAGGCAGCACACTCAAAACCACGGGGTTCCAGGCTGGAAAGTGATAATGCCAGAATTGGCTTAATATCCCGGAATTACGGCACCATCGCTTGGCGTGTGTTTGAGCAGAAAAGCTGCTCCTCACTTAAACCCTTTGCTTCCCAGGAACCATCTGTACCTGCTGTAAGCTCAAGGCAGTTCCTGCTCGTTTTAAAGCTTCTCCTTCCCAACCCACACGAGACACGGTCACCATAAAAACACGTTTACCAAATGGCCACACGTGGAGCAGGCAGCAGGAAGCGACAGCTCTGCATCCCAGCTGAACCCCAGGCAAGGCTGAGCTTCGCTTTTCCATCAGAGGCAAAGGAATTACCAACAGCCCAGCAGGTGCTGGTCAAGGGGTCTGGAGCTGGCACCAGCTCCAGCCTGAGCCAGACCTGGGCTGATGGAGCTGTGCTTGGCCGGGCAGGGCTCAGCCCACAGCCACAGCACCGCCGCCATGCTTAGAGCATCGCTCCAACACAGGAGAGAGAACTCAGCAAGACCCTCTCTTACCAATTACAGGTCGTCAATATTGACTATCTGAGGGATTTCCATGCTCAGGAAGCAAATTAGAAACTCAATACCTGAACTATTCCTAAATGCAGTTATCAACTTCAGAGTTTTATCTCATAAAACCAATTCAGCTTAGAGTTTAATTCTATTAAATTAGGGCTTAGAAATAAGATTTGCTCTGAGAATGAATGCATCATTAGTTTTAAAATGCAATATAGTGAAACCCAAAATGTGCAGCATTACAGTTTGAAGAATAAATGAGTAGAGATGGCACCCAAATGTACTTCTCCCTAAATATATTTACCAGCCTTGGAAAAATCCATCAGCTCATTAGGACGGCAAGTCTTTCGGTGTGCGGGACGTCCCCCTTCTTTAGGGAACGATAATCCTCTTGTGTCTCTCCTTGGCACAAGTTTTTCCTTTGTTCTTAAAACCTTCTTATTTCAGCAGCTGACAGAGAAAAAAGAACCAGCATCCTCTTTCTTAATAAAAATGCCACAATGAGATCCTGTCGGGCTTGTGCCAGGCATGTCAAAGGAGCAGGGACTAATACTGGAAACCTCAAGAACTCCCCGTTTTGTGCAAGTTACAGTATATGGAAGAGTCATGTAGGGCTGTTTTTTTCAATCAGGCTTCCAATACATGAAAAGCACCCTTCCATGGGGTGCACGTAATCTCTGAATAGGGCCCTTAGTTTCCTGTGGTATTGTATTAAAACTGATCTTTGATACAATAATGCAGGGATAGAACATGCTCAGAAGAGGACAAGGTAGCCCAACGGTGTCTGTCCCCTTGCATTACGAACCGCTGCGTGCTCTTTCATGCTGTACTGGCCGAGCCGACGCGAGTCCAAGGCACACCTGCACTATCAGGATTATGTGATTCAAAGTTAGGGGAAAAATAGCAGGGAAAAGGCAAACGCCACACCAGAGTCCCTGGAAATCTTAAGCAGAAGGAAGATATTCTGGTGGCATGTGTTTCACCGTTGTTTTTCACTGCAGATGTGGGGTTTCAGAGTGGTCTGGTGAAAGCAGCACGCTGCCCTTCAGGCCTGGCCACGTATTTTGCATTTAAAAAGCTCCTTTTTCAAACGCACACGACACTGCCTGTCTCCAAACAGCACTGCAGAGTAAGTTGGCAAACTGCATGCTGCTGCTATACCAAGATAAAATAATTGGTAGCCCATTGTCTCTCGCACCAAAAGACTAGGTTAAAGCTGTTAAAGATGCATTATAATTGTGTTCATTTACTGGTTTTTACTCAAGTAGACTGTAAGAGTTTTGTTCCTGGTAGAAGCACAAAAATAAACCCAATTCAAATGATCTAATTAGAATTTTTGGTAGCAGAAGAGTCATATGGAACAACACACTCGACTCCATAGAGCTTAAAATACTTACCAGTGAGTGTTTTAATGTAACAATTTGTTTGAAAATGCATGCAAAGCTGTGCAAGTAAAGAGAAAAGGATGAAATTGTATCTGTCCATCTCATTAGTTCCGCAGCAGCTCTGTGGGGTGTTCCCACACCACGGCCCCCCCTCAATCAGCGTCTGATTTTACAGTGCTGAGCCAAGTCTCACGTTCAAAAACTAGTCAGAGAAGTACAACGTGGTCAGATGTTTGTGTTTTGCCACATGGTTTTCCTCTTCCTTAATTTTTAAGTTATATTTAGATCAAACTAGTCCTTGTGTTTTACATGAACAAAAGTCTCAACCTTTCCCTTTCACATTGCACCTTCAAAAGCAGCAGCAAGGCGTCCTGTGTGCCAGGCAATGCACTACAAACATTTTACAGCTTTGCTCCAGTTCATGTCTGCTTTTACTTGGTTTTCATTGAGTAGAACGACTTTATCTGTTTGGAACAGCGAAAAGGAGCAGCTCAGCCGAGATGCTGCAGGGCTGCTGACACTTGGAACACTATTTCCAGTCCTATTTTACATACACTTTCAGAATTTATCCTATGAAAAATAAAAATCAGTTACAAGATGGGCTTATTGGTGTCTCTGGCAATGCACATGACCTACTTTCAGTCATAAGGCACAGGAAAACTGCACTGCTACTGGCAGCAAAGTTAAAGGAAGAGTCACCACCGATACCTGTGCAAACGCCCGGGGAGGAAAACCCAACCTGGAGCAGCGTGTTGGGGAGAGAGAGACTGTGTGAGCCCTGCTCAACGTGCTGTGCCAGGCTGCACGGGGCACTGGGCAGCTGCACCCAGCTCCCCCAGCCAGCACACTCCCAGGAAAAGTCCTGCCATCATCCTTACTCCTGACTACTGCTAACGTGCAGAAGAATAGCTGGGAAGCAAAAGGGTTTAATAGTTGTAGCCAAAGAGTGACTATTACCTGACACATCTCTCAGTGATGCACGTCACAAAAACCCAGGATGAGGGAAACGCAAACTGGGGGGGGACACAATCCCAACATTTTCCACAACTGATTCTTTGAAAACTGATGCCAATGAATCAAGGCACTACCTAAGAACACAGATTAAAAGAAAACTAACAAAAGGAGCTGTTAAGGTTATGATAAACAAGCACATTGGTGGCTAAAGCAACCTCATCGATACTTTGTGTTTCGCGTGGCTCCTTCTGCCTATAAACAAATTGTAAAAGATGGCAACAGCTAATTTAAAAAATAAAAGGCAAAGTGTTGCAGCAGAGTCTAAATTGAGTCTGACAGTCAAGGTCACATAACTTTTCACTTGTATTTAAAGACATTGCCTTGATTACTGAAAAATATTGGAAGATGTCTACGCAGAGCCGTGGCGCCGGGACAGGCAGCCTGTGAGGCTGCACCGACGGCTCCTTGTCCTGGCTCTAAAGGGAAAAACCACAACCATTTCTTTAATTGCCAAAGGTTGTGTGATTATCAAATCACAGGAAACCATCAGAAATCATGGAGATAATTTTTTGAATGATGCTTTCAGTGTAAGCAGCATGTCCCAACCAGTCCTGTTACGCTGAAATAAAGTCAAATGAGTTCTGGAAACGTGAAAGAGACTCGTGCTTTAGCTCACATCGATGTGAGAGCTTTCATCGCCCCTTTGATTTATTTTAATCGTGTTTATATTGTTCTAGTCCTTTTGCTGCAAACTTTGAGAAAAAAAGAAAGTCTTAAATCTAGTTGTAAAATTCATTATCTGTAAGGAAAATGAGTCGAGCCTGCAATATGTTTCTAGCACGGAAGGATCAGACGAAGTGTACAAGATCTCACATCTAATGCAACCGTCCTCGTGGGCCCATTAGAGTCTTTATAGGTGGATCTCACTTAGAGCTTTGTTTAAAAGAAAAAAATACAGATTCTGAAGAGAACTGGAGCTTATTTGATGTTCAGCCTCTATTGTGTCCCAGGCAGACCTGAATGAAAGCTTAGAATTAAACAGCCTTTGAATATAGTTTTCATGGTGATCGTTGCAAGTGATATGAAATAACACAAGTGGGCTCACACTTCCAGGCTCTCTGAGCCAGCTGCCACACCTGCCCTCATTCACACACCTTCAAAGTTCACGAAATTATGATATAATTTTGTCACAGAATTTTTATAAATTAAAGGCAATATTCAGGCATTTTCTTTTATCTGCAAAAAATCCTTTCTGGGACCTGCAGCTTTCCTTGTTTCCCCCTTACTGCAGCAGACAAGCACCTTCAAATATCCACACCTGCCCTGGGCTTTGAGAAATCACTTCCACGCTCATTAATACATACTTAATTAGGAAACAAATATAAAGTCACCAATGTTTTAATTGTACACAGGCAACACCAGCACAGGAAGAGCTGCTGAAAGCCACGGCCAGCCCGGCAACCCCCAGGAGCGAGGGGGAGGCTGCAGGGACACCCGCCTGAGGCAGGAGGGGGAAAGGCTGGTTTCCCCCAACCACAAATGAGAAACCAAAGTATAAAGAGACAAAAAAAGGTTGTTCAAGCACAGAGGTAACCTGAAGTGGACTTAGGAGTTGATAGTAGTTGGTACAGGGCTGTGGGTTGGATTCAGTGTGAAGGAAGGACTTCACGGTTTCCCATGCTCTGCCAGCCAGGAGGGGCACAAGAAGCTGGAAGGGAGCGTGGCCAAAGGGATATTCCACACCATGAAACACTGTGCCCAGTATATAAACTGGGGGTGGTTTGCTGCTGGGACATTGCTCAGCAGGTGGGGAGCAACTGCACTGGGCAGCATTTGCCTTTCTTGGGATTTATTTCTCTTTGTTATTGTTATTTTCCTCTTCATTACAATCACTACTAGTACATTTTATTTAATTTCAATTATTAAACTGTTCTTTTCTCAACTCACAAGTTCTACCTTTAACTTGTATTCTCCTCCCATCCCACTGTGAGGGGAACACGCAAGCGCCTGTGCGGGGCTCAGCTGCTGGCTGGGTTAAACCATCACCTGTCTTCGGAACCCACGTTACCCTTTCCTGGGGTTTCTGCAATCCCTTAGATACAACTTTCTCCAGATAAAATTTGTACCTTATATAAATTATCAACGTGGTCTTACTTTTAAAAGTCACCCTGATGTTAAGCCACAACAGTAGTATGATACTGGTGATACTGTTACCCTTGCTCCTAGTCTGGGAGGCTCGGGACGCAAACATCCCGCACACACCGTAGCTGCACGTTTTCCTCCATCAAGCTGCCGCCTCATCATTTTTCTTGTCACTTGAGTGGCATCCTTTGAGGAGGTGCATTTAGCGGGGTTTGTAGCTGTATTTAGGCAGCGCTTTTTGGCATTTGAAAAGATTATTTTAAATCGGGATCACGAAGAAACCACTCAGGTGGAATAACGTGTCGTGCCGGGCTCATTATCCCAAACACACTGCACAGCCTTGCTATTTTAACTCTGTAGTTTTTTACCAAGGTACGTCGACTCATTCTCACTTGGTGGCATTTCCACATTAAAGTAAAGCTAATTGCAACCAGTTTCAGAAGATAAATCCACTGCAGACAGGGTAAGCAGCTTTGGAGCAGACTGAGGCACAGGCAATGAAGATGTGGAAGTGTGGAAGGGGAGGGAAGGCGAGTCATCCCGACCCACTGCCCCAGCCTGTCCCACTGTGCAGAGGGACCCCAGGAGGCAGAAGGGTTCTGGGTAGGAGCCGTGGCTTGCTCAGGGGTCTCTGGCCCTCCAGCCAGGCCCTGGCTCCCCAGGCTTTGGGCAGGGCCATGCTAGGACTGTGCCTGGTCCCTCCTGGACAGTGTTGCCATTGCCCTGCATCCTCTGTGAGCTCTGCGCTGGCTGCAGGCTGTCGCCTTGCATGCTCACCTACTCCCCCTCAGAGGGAAGGGCTACAGTCCTCCCTGCTGCTGCAGCTCCCCTTCATTCATTCCCCGTTAGGTCAGGGAATGCCTGAAATCCCACAGAACTATTGCAGCAGGTGAGGTGAAGCCACTTCGCCTGCTATGGCGGCTGATGCGTTCTTAAATGGCCACTGTCACACCTGTGTGTACGCTCTGACACTCGTCACAGGAGGCCACATCCCCACGGAAGGCAGCAAAACCGAGCACAGGAGCAGCCTGAAACGCAGGAGCAGTGGGCAGGGGGCTCGGTGGGCTTGGGGAGCCGCCTGCAGCCAGCCCGCGTGGCCACCAGAGCCGGCTGCTCGCTGCCTCCTTCCCAGGGAGGCAAGATGCATAAAGAGGAGGGAAAGAGGGAGGGAGCAGGGTTAGAAAAAGGAGAAATCATAAATTAAAACAAAAACACAAAAAGCTCTGCCAAAATGGGGTTTTTTCCCTATGCAAAGCAGTGGTGGGAAAAGCATCCAGCCTTACTCTGTTTCTCCATCTAATGACACAGAAAAAAAGTCTTTTTCTGCAAATAATTCAAGTAAACAATCTCCAGAAAGCATGAACAACAATACCAAATTTCTTGAAATTAGCCAAGCTCACAGAATCAGCAGGCTATTACTGCTGCTTGGAGGCTGCATCTCCAAAACCATAGATGAGGCAATTTGGGGCTGGGGGGCGGGGGGAGGGTTAGAGAGAGAAAAGGGCAGAAAAAACAGCAGCTCCTTTCTCCATTATCATTTACCTGGAATTCAGTTGACTCTAAATTTCATTTCGAAGGGAAAAAACCCTATGGCAAACTCACCTTGGCTAAATATCCTTTAACTGTGCTCTAAAAAAGATCTGATCCACTTTAACTTGCTAAACACTTTGTCACTGTTTTATATGCACCACTTCCAAAGAAGGGAAAAATAAAGGAGAGATTTTTAGGTCAAATGATTAAGGAGAAAAGGGATTTAAACCAACAATTTTTTTTAAGTTCTAATTGTTTGCTTATTGACACCAATTTACATGGAGCCACTTAGTGAATAAAGGTTTTCACAGTACATGGCACTTCTTTATGTCAGTTTTTAGCCATCATGTCACAGCCTGGCTTGAAAAGAAGAAATGCTGAAAACTCGTAGGCCAGAAATGAACAGCCTATTAAGATCTGAAAAGCTGTCATCCCCACTGAAAAGACTTGCGTCAGCCACTGAGGATATATTTTAAACCGCCTGTCCGCAAGAAAACTTTAATAATGCAGCCTTGCTCTAATGTCTTGTGAGAGGAGAGGCAATTTTACTTCTTCTATTAACCCAACGTGATTACAATGGCTTATTTCATGGAATATTAAGTTCAAATTCTGCTCCCTGGGAGGACAATAAAAAAAAGAGTGTGCTTATGACATTGCCCGAAATAGCCACAAGGACCGCAACTCCTTGGTGCCTTTAATGCATCCAAGCAGTAATCCACCTTAATTTGCTAATGGTTAAGTAAATTAGCAACAAAATAATAAACCACAAAAAGGTATCAACACAGGAGTGAAATGCTGTCCTCTAAAAAATATTAAACCCACAAAACGATGTTCTCACGGGGATTGCAGTGGCCTCTCAGCCCGTCCCTCCCCCAGCCACCCCCCCGACCGTGCAGGCGCAGAATAAACTCCTTGTGTCGGACGGGCTTTGGCCATGAGGCAATCATGAGCAAAGCGGTTTGTGCTGAGACCACAGCTGGGACGGCTTTGTGCAAATGGAACCGTTAATAACTGCCTGGGAGCGACAAACACTTTCCAAACTACCTGAACTGTCCCTCTGCAGACACCGGGAAAATGGTTTCCTCAAAGAGGCGGCACCCGGCCGGGGTCACCGGCGCCTGGCCCTGCGCCCGCAGCCGCACCAAAACGTGCCACCGACGTGTCCCCCAGCCCTGGGACCCCGCACACCTGCCCAGCACACTCCAGGCAGAGGGGGCTGTGAAAGTGTTGGGCTTAAACACCTTTTGCAAGTCAAGTCAGGTGTGTCCCTTCTGCAGGAAACCCCTGGAAAACCCAGCGCTGGGGCAGGAACACGCGTCCCCGGGCGGCTGCTCTGCCAGGAGCTCCTGTCCTCCAGCTGCCCCAGGGGGAACCAGGAGGGATGCTCCTTTCCAGACCTGGCGGGCATAAACCTGCCCTCTTCTTCAACATGCATGTGTAGGCTTGATCCTGTGCTTAAAAACCAGAATGGGGTCACTGGCACTAGCAACTTCAGCCTTGATGGAGCACAAGAACGAAAGCCAGCACAGAGGCTGCCTGGGCATCTGCTCTGCCCTCCCGGCCAGGGGCAGACACGCATTAACCACATCTCACTTCGCTGCTCCGCTTGGCACAAGGCTGCAGCCGAGCTGCTCGTCCTGCCGGGCAAGGAGGGGAAGGTGCTGGATGGCCAACGGCCGCCCGAGACCCCGGCACTGCGCGTGGGCAGAAGAGACCCAGCACAAACCACACGTTCTGCTTCAAACTGGTGCAGGATGCAGAGGAAAACTCCATCGCCTGCTCCCGCTCCCTGGCACTGCCCTTCTACTGCTTTTTTCTTGTCATTTTTTCTAACATGGAAACAGAAATAATTTTTTTCATTAAAAAAACAAGTATGCAAATAGCCAGTGAGATCCTCCACAGCCACCACGCAGCCCTTCCACCTAGTTCAGCAACTCCAAAGCAAAAAGACGAACTTAAATAAATACATTTAAAATCGCCTGCTGTGTAATAGTAAAGAGACTCCATAAAACTAGAACAATATTTATTTCTCCTTTTCGCAACAGCTCCCTGTTTTATTAGGCCCGTGTTCCACAGCGATCTGATAAGAAGGAGCGAGGCTAAATGGCAAATGGCAAACATCCCAAATCGCAACCTGATGTATTTCCACAGCCCTGACCTTCAGATAAAAATCGTGCAGAAATCTGCAAACCTACCAAATATGCAGCACCACATGCTCCCGGCATTTTCAGACGCAACAGTCGGGGGCAAAAAAAAGCAGAAAAGAAATAAGGGCGTCGTTATTTACAGCCCTTGGCCTTCCCCGCCCGGAGAATTTAAGGATTATGCTCCTACACAGCACGTCCGAGGGTGCTTATAGCCGGACACGGAGCCTTCTCACATCCGCAGAGGGCACGGTGGGCTTGCAGCTGCCTGTCTGTGGCTATCAGGGAAGCACATTATATATAAAGGATATATCCCACTGCCATATTATATGTGTATTTAGGAAAATACTTCAAACGGCAAAAAACCCACATTTTGCACTGTGAAATTAGCTAAAATTATGACAACTGTAAGAAAAAAATTATACGGGCAAAATTTGGGTCTGGTGGAAGAACTCTTTGATGTCTGGATTCCAATTTAACCCCGACTGAGTTCTAAGAATCAAATGAACAAAGTATATCATACACCCCAAGTCTGCTTGTCAGTGCCAGTCGTCATTTGTATTTTATTCTTTCCAGCCACACGTACTCACGAGAGCCTGCTCTGACATTTCCTCCCTCCTCGCTGGCTACGGCTACTTGCCAAACACATTTGCAGCACAGTCCAACTCGGTATTTATTTATTCATTAAAACACACGCATTAGTATCAATAAATATGTATAACAACATTTTCCTCCCGTTGCCGTGCAGCTCCCTGCCACGGCCCTGTCTCTGGGTGGGTGCTGCGTGGTGAACGTACAGAAATATGGGCACATCTAACGCCTGAAAAATATTTGCAGTCGGAAGCCTGTGCCATAAACACTGCACTGCACCCACATCAAAACGCACCGCGCAGGGCACGGCCCTGCATTTGCTAAATAAGGCCGCAGGTGAATAATAAGCCCCTGCTTAAATGCAGATGACTGTTCCCAGCATTAGTGCGGCGAGGTGCTGGCCATCGATGGCAGCCAAAGGGAACATCGCCTTTATTTTATACCGAGGCGTCAGCATGAAGTCTCCATGAACTGTACGTACCGCAGCCTGAATAAACAGCATCATCCCTGGGTTCTACAGATAACAATCACTTTTTCTCCAGGTTCTGAAGCACTTTATCCCATAAACCTGAACCGAGCGCCGGGATTTTTGAAGCAGTTGTAAAACATTAATAATATATCTCGGTTGTTTAAAGAATATTTCCAAATAACATGAAATATTTAGTCCGTTCCCCCCGTCCCCACCCTCAACACTACCACCACCATAAAAAGATAAGATTTATCATGAAATGTTTGAGGGGTAATCAGCCATTTTTGGCCAATATATTTTAATATTTATATACCTGACATAGCTGAATATAAATGATACATCACGATTTTCCATAGTGCATGGAATTTATACAATTAACTGAGGGATCCAATGGCTTGAGGGCACACAAGGTGCAAACCACGTTACAGTGGTTTGCTGATGATTGTTATAAATCTTATAAACCATAAAGACATTAAGGTGCATTTTGTTTACACCAGTTATTTTCAAATATTATAGACAACAATATTATTTGTCATTAAAAGAGTTACACTTTCCCAGTGCATTTGTGTCCTGAGCTACATTTATATAACTACTTAAAAAATACAGCTTGCCAAATACATGCCTGAGACAGGCAGTAAAACGTGGCCATTTCCAAGTTACTTCTGAAGATTAGGGTTTTTCATTCTAAAATCAAGCAAACATTTAAACACTGGAATGCCTCATTTATTAAAGAAAAAAACAAAAGCCCCAGTTGGGCTGAGAAATCCCCTTTGTGCAGCCCTCCCTGCGCCCCAGAGCCAGCCGTGTGAGCTCTCCCAGCACAGCGCATCCCTCCCTGGCTCCCCGGCCGCGCAGGAGGTGCAGCCCCGCTCCCCCGAGGACGCTGCCCCCGCACCGCCTCTGACACCCAGCCTGCAGATACCACACCACGGACGTGGAAAACCTTAAGCCACAATTTCAAGAGAGAAAAAAGCATTTACAAACGCGCAGCCCTGGATTTTACACCACCAATATGTCTTTTTTTCCTGGAAAGAGCTGCATCCCTCGTCTCCCTGTTCCTATTCTGCACAGATGGATAGATGCAGGAGTGCGAGCGTATATACTTACAAATAAAAAGTCCCCCAAATGTTCCCAAATGGTTATAATGTCCTAGTATTGTTTCAATTATTTTCATTTGGGTTTGCATGGTTTCTGAAGGGCCGCAGCCCCAGCACGTGAAATCTGACCCGCACGCGGTCCTGAGCGCGCTGGCAGCGCGGGGCTGTCCAGCCCTTCGCAGAGGGACCCGAGCGCTGCAGCTGCTTATCAAATCAGTTTTATGTTTCTGAAATGAGTTCCTGCTGCTGAGCCTGAATTCATAGACAGGCAGGGGGAAAAAAAATAGATGGCTATAGCCCAAAACAAAACCTCTGCAAACCCAGGCAGGGCACCGTCCCTTTGTGCACGTACAGAGACAGATGGGTGTGTTTGTTTTACACCTCTGGAACACGACACGCCTGTTACACGTATGTGTGTGCACCGTACAGCGATTCCCTGCAAAAGCAGCCCAGGTCGCACCGCCATGGACCCCGCTGTAGTTTTGTTTGCTTTACCAGAAGTGAGCGAGTACTTTCCCTTTTTGCTGTCCTTCCTGCAGCACTGGCAGTCGGGTTTCTGGCCGAATGGAAGAGGCACACGCCGCTTGCCAAATGCAATCCCGGTTTTCCTCGCATTCACATTTTTTTCCCTCCAGCTAACTCACTGGAGAACTAAAAAAGAGCCAGCATGATTTTCCTGTTTACTGCCCTTCTCCAACGTGAACGCAGCACCAGCCCCGTGGGTTACCCAGGGTTTGCCTTTCCCGGTAGGACCCACTGGCCTGCTCCGTGGTTTGTTCCTAACACCCGTCCGACACAGACGCAGGGAACAGGAACGTGGAAATGCACCGAACTGTCTGTTGACTTCAGGCATCGCAAGTGTTTTGTTGCAAATTCAAAGGTGCTAAAATCTCATCAATGAGTGGGAAACACTGCTAAACACAAGCTCTGCTAACTTTATTTTTAATGATGACTTTAAAAAACAAACCCGGGGATCAGCGAGGTGAATGTAAAAACTGTTAATCTTAAATTTCTACAAACCCGAGTGTCAGGGCGAGCGTGTATGGTGCATCAAGCATAACAAGATGAAAACGAGGAGGTGTGGGTGGGGAGGGGGTCCGAGACACTTGCTTTTCTTGAATCCCTCTGAATACATTTCACAATTCATCAGTTTTTGTCTTTCCTGCCACGAGTGAGGACAATCAGACCAGACACCCATTAGATTTTTCAGGCAATTTTTTTTCTCTCTTGTTCATGACATGTTGGCAGGGAGGATGGCAATTCTGAAATCTTACCAAATGAGAAAAATGTCAGAAACTGAACTGACAGCCAGTGGTTACTATGGTGATAGGTGATATTGGAAAAAAATAAAATAAGACTCGGTTAATTCAAAAGGAATCAAGTTCAGTATTTTTAAGCCAGTTGATATAGATGAAAACTTAATCCCGACACTGGGGTGTTATCTTGTTTTAGCTAACAGCCAAAGAAACCATTTGCTCGATTAGATAATTAACGAGATATAACCAAACACACAACGAAAACTGTGGTTAAACCAAAACTTAAAAAGAAAATACGAATGGTGTGTTTATAACAAAGAAACAGCTCTGTTAGGGAAAACGGGTCAGGAGAAACCTCTGCCTGCCGAAGCGACCCAGAATTTCCTCTCCATAATCACAATTACCTACACGGGTCCAGTTTTCTCCCATCAGTTTTGAGAGAGAAAGAGTAGTTTCATTCAGTGACAAAGACAAATCAGCTGGAAGGGAAGGAAAGCTGCTGACTGATGGCTTCAATGGAGAGACGGCGGCGCATGCAAGTTCCACAGGAACCTGAATATCTCCGTATTTGTGTTTATGTATTTTATGGGCTTCTTAAAAATTCCCAGGGGAGCTATTTATGGGGCCGGAATAACGCGAGATCTGGAGTTCTCATGCTATTTCCATCGAGGAATTGAAACACTGAAATACCATGAGAACATCGGATCTCCTGTTATTTCGGCTGCACTAATGGTTCCCTCAGGTATTAACAAAGCCCGTGAAAAACAAACACAAATATTTGAGGCAGAAATAGAAATGCTGGGATACCCACCGCCCCAAAACACACCCGGTACACCGTGCTCACACGCACCCTGCCTCGCCTGACCGCACATCTGAGAGGAAAATGACACGGATAACCAGACACGTCCACAATTAACCGTCTATGGAAATCATCTGGTAGCCACCTCTTTGAGTTTGTTTCCCAACAACCCTCGAGGATTCTCCCAACACGAACGCGCGTCGGGCTTTTCGGGATGCTGCACGAAACGTCACTTTCGAATGCAAGGGGGAAAAAACAGTCCCGTGTCCGGCAGGGCCTGCGCTCGCGGGGTGCAACGGGGGGCGGCGGCGGCCGGGCCCATGGCGCTAGGGCCGCGGCGCCACGGCGCGGGGCGGGCCCGGCCCCGCCCGACACAAGCGGCGGGTGCGGACCGGGGCGGGCCCGCGCCGCGCTGCGGCGGCCGGCACCGCCCCCTGGCGGGCATGGCGGGCATGGCGGGCATCGCGGGGCCGCACGGCGGGGAAAGGGCCCGATCCCGCGCGCGCCGCTCCGGCGGGGGAAGCGAGCAAAAGCGAAACCGGCCCTGAGAGCGATCGCCCGAAGCACCGCACGCCGTGTGCGGCCCCACGCGCCGCCCTCGTGCCCGGCCGCAACCTCCCCGTGCGGCCGCCGGAGCCAGCGACGGGCCCCGGGGCAGTGCCCCGAGCCGGGGCAGCACCGAGCCGGGGCAGCACCGAGCCGCCGGCACAGGCGGTGCCGTGGGGCCTGCGAGGCGCCCCTCCCGGTGCCCCGCGTGCTGCGGCAGGAGCTGCCCCGTGTCAGCGGGTCCAGTGGCCACAAGAGGCTTAACGGCGTGGAAGGCAGCGAGCCAGGGACGGAACAGAAACCGGCTTCTGTAATTATCCCTCAGGACATTTAGTGTGTATCTCACGGCCCCGGCACACCCAGCACACCCCGTACTCAGTGATCAGGATTCGTGTGCACCGAATCTGCTTTCTCCTCAAAAACAGACCAAAAAAGTGGTGGCCTATAAACAAAAATTGCCTCTGAAATAGTTTAAACCTAGATCCACGATGCCAAACTTTGGCTGCTCGTCACAAGGAACACAGACGCTGCCTCCTGTTGCCATCCCCAGCACCGGCACAGAAGTGTGCGACGCACTCCCAGGACGGCCGAAGCCAAACGCTCTCGGGTCAGGCAGCACTGAGGATGCGTTTCTGTCCCTATGGGTAAGTTTGCTGGAGTGAGGATTTTAATGAGACTCCTGCTTTTCCAGCGCAAGCAGGACTGCTACTGGGATGCCTTTTCATCCCAGGTAGACAAAACATCTCCCCTAGGATCAGTGATGGCCCCTACGTTCGACTGCATATTAAACTGCTTCAGGAAGAACATCCAAACAAGTTCCTTATATGCTTGCATGAAAAAACTCTTGTCTAAACAACAGAATTATACCAAAAGTTTAAAATTGCCATTTAAAAATAATTGTAATTGTGAAAAAAGGCTCTTGGTGATAAGGGAATGAGAAGGTAAATAAACCGAACCCAAAAGATACAGCAAACCTCATTTCAAGATAAAAAACAGTATAAATAACTGGTTTGGACTGTTTAATGCTGTAATTATAAATGATACTTTCATGAAAAATGGAGACTGTTTAAAATTGAAGCCTACAGGAAAAAAAAATGAGGTAAGTATGGCAGCCCTGTAAAACTCTTCAGGAATCTCTCTTCTGTCTAACTTAGAATATTGTAAATTCAGTGAAATCCTGAATCCTAGCAAGGAGGTTTTTCTTCCAAGCATCACACCAGGAAATCTGTAAGATGGCCACATGCAAATACACACTGAAATGGAATCTATTTTTTTCAGTAACAACCCAAAGTGCCCTTTTTTTCACTGTGGTCTCCAGGATCCTTTTATTGGACACGGAGGCGGAGATCACAGCAGATAGCTGCTGTTAACTGATAACACAAGACAATTAAGAATAACACACTTCACTCTTGGCCCCTTTTTGCTCTTAAAATGTTGATAATGAATTAAATTGTGATAACATTTCCACTGGTATATGGCATTATTGTTTCTTCCTTAGTATTTTTAAGCGAAAGCCAGATGGTGCCTTTTTGACACAGAACAAAATGCAACTGTGAATTCTGGAGCGAGCGGAGTCCCCACAATCTGTTACTTTCGTGTGTACACACAGATCTGTCCTGGTGCAAAGCGACGCTGTCGTCTGCTCAGGCAAAGAGAAAGTCATCCTGCCCCAAGGAGCTGACACAGGGACTTCACCCGAGACGGAACGAAAGGTCAGAGGAAAAGTGGGAGATAATAAGGAAAGAATAAAAACATCATTAGAAACATGTAATCACATAAACCAACTGCCCACACAAAGTAATGGCTCCAAATTGTTTTCATATATGCTTGAAGCAAAAATGCAAACCTCGACTGACCCATCACAGCCTGCCTGACACCTCAGCCCTGCTATCACGCCATGCTATGTAATTCAAGAACCTTTATTTCACCACACACACCTTCAAATACAGGGCTTTTCTGTAATTGTGTCAGACCACACATATTCACTCATTCAGAATAAATCTGTATGAACTACCTCCAGCATTTTTAAGGCAACGCCGCCTGTGAGGTCTGCTGATAGCTCAGAGAAACACAAGACTGCTTTCCCATCTCATTCCCATAATGGACGAGCTGCGGAGCAAAGGAACACTCTGGACACTGTTCTGTTTGTCACACAGGAATGGAAACTCTTTGATACTTCCACATTAGCCTTTCCAAACAGAGCTGTTTTCCTGGTCTGCTTGTGTGCATCAGGGACTCTGATGGTCACAGAAGGCTTTTTTTTTGTTTTAATGGAAAAAAGCACATGTAAATAACCCCTAATGATTGGGTCAATGGTCTAGAGGTTAAAGCAGGGCTTCCCATTGCTTTTTCATAACCCTCTGCTTTGGAATTCCACACGAGCATTTCAAACAGAGCAACCCAGACGCTAGCAGGAGCCCAAGGAGCCCTGTGGCACTTGGTGTCCATCCCCACCAGAGCTGAGCCAACAGACAGCGAGGACCTTCCATCAAGATCCATCTGGTTCCTTCTGTGTTATCTACAGGTGTTGTTAAATGCTATCTCCAGAAATGCCACACTTTGGGGTCCAGTTCTTATCCCATTTCAATGCATATGACTTCAATGCAGTGAATCCTGATTTACAGCAGTAAATGAGAAAAAACAGGGTTCTCAGTGGAGGAACCTTTCACCACCCCCCTGGTGCTACCAGCTGTTAACTCGATCAGTTCTCCTCTTTTCATTTTTGTTCAGGCACACTCTAGTGCCCAACACTGAGTTCAGTGGGATTCCTGCGTGAGGAGCCGGGCTCGGCCGCAGGCGCAGCGACTGATGTGCAGAGGTTCAGCAGAGGCCTGGCCGCAGCCGCCCTTCCCGGGGAGCGGGTCCCTGTGCCAAGGTCGCCCATAACCATTGCAAGCTGTCCCGAGTTCGGGGTGCTGCCGAGGTTCTCTCTGCTCTGCCCCCGTTCCGAGGGCCCTGGGCACAGAGGTACGGCAGGGATGTGTCAGTGAAGGACAAGGTACTATTTTCACTGTCAAGGATGTTTTGAAAAGTTGTTTAAACAAAGTAAAACACCAAACTATGAAGGTTATACAGAAACACGATCACTGAACTTTACATTTAGGAAGAATTAAGCTTTTAAAGAGTTTTTTTCCCCTGAAAAAGCCTTTAATGGTAGTTATCCAGGTGGCCCCTGGATTTATTGTTGGATTTCGCTTTGACTGCTACGGAGTTCCCAAGGGGACTATCACGTCAATAATTTCTAAGGCAACATTTTATTCCAGGTAACTGAAATTCCTTAGAAGATGAGAGCTCCGGCTTGGAGATCTCAGATCCCATTTGAAATCACTCATCCTGACTAGGGAAGAGTGTAAAAAATAAAGCATTGTAGAGGCTCCTGCTTCCATCTCTCTCTGTATCATCTACCCATAGATATTTATAAACATTCTTTATGTAACAGTTCAGAACTTCATTCCCCTCAAAGCTATTAAAACTATATACTTAATTACATTCATAAAGGAGTTTCCCGGGACAGAGTCAAAACCTACCACTAATTCCACACGTATTATATACTGACACACTTCACAGGTCTGAGGATTTAGTAATACGGGCCATGCACTGTGTTCACTCTGTGCATGGAACTCCCATCACAGTCAATCAACAGCCTTTATTTATAAAGTCTGGGGTTTTATGAAGAAGACTGTAATGACTATTTTTGGTCAAGATTAAAAGAAAAAGAAAAGACACAAAGGTCTGCTGGTCTCCAGCATGTGCAGCATATATGGCTAGCAGGAAAAGTAGAGTGGGACTTCTATCTAGACTAAACAAATTTCAGCATAAAGTGATAAATGAATCGAGGAACTTGCACTCTCTGATCCTAAATTATATTAAGTCCCTGATTTTATGAAGCCAGAAAAAGGTCATTGCGTGATACTTATAAACTATAGTAAATAACCGAAATTTATGCAGTAGGATGATTTTAATCGTTAGTGTTCTTAAAACCCTGGAAATCGATGCAACTTGTAACAAATCAGCAAAGTTAAATGGAAAATATAATTGTTCCTTTTAAGACCTATTATGTTTAATATCTGTTGGCCATATTTGTTCCACAGGTCACGTATAAAAATAAATTTACTATATTTCTTGCATTTGATTAACAGAAAGAGCCTAATGATACGTGTCCGAATTCCCAGAGTGGCTGTCTCTGCCCCGGTGTCTATCTGGGCTTTCTTGCACAAACTGAAAACCATCTGTCAGAAATACATAATCGCTCTTAAACCCACCCCACCCATCCCTCCTGCTCCCCAAAAAGGACGCATGTCAAGCACGGCCTGCTCCTCAAGTATTCCTTGCAAGTCGCTAAGTGGATATAAAAGAACACAGACCTAAAACAATCTGCAAATAACTGTAACACAAGCCCTGAAAAATGCCTTTGGAGAACCGCGTCCAGCGCCCGAGCCACCGCCAGCGCCGCGCCTGGGCACGGCCGCGCGGGAGGACACTGCTCCTCACTGGTTTATTTTGCCAATGTGAAAGATTCCTACAAATCTTATTTAAATCAAGTTTCCTTTTGAATATTCTCTTATAATTGGACAAGTGTTGAGCTGCACCGGGCTGTCACAGCTGTTACAATACATGAACCACACTTACAGTAACAGCTTTCGTTCCACATTTTTGTGGAGTAGTTTCCATAGCACTGTGATCAGGGTTTGCATATTTTTATACCACTTGCATATTGAAAACAAACTCTGATGTTTAGATTGCTTTCTCCAAGTGCATCTGGTACTTAAATTTCCTGAAAAAAAACAGGAAATAGGCAACTCTGATTTCAGACCAAACAGTCAGGGCGTAACACCTTGGGTTACTCTTCATAAAGTTATTTTTGGCCTTCCTTTCCCTTAAAAGTGTAACCTAATAGTTACACTGGGATGAGAGAGCTTGGAAATAGGCATTTATCTTATTGTCATCCTCCTAATTAAAGATGAGGGCAAACTTTTCCGTGCACAACAACATCCAAGAGTCGGGTGTTCCGCACGCAATGGCGCTGCTTTGCCCCAGTGCCTGCGCCCTACTCAATGCCCTGCCCAGACAAAAGCAGCGTCTGTGCGGTGTGTCCAGCGCCGGGCACCTGCGTCCCGGGGGGCTGCGAGGGGCCTGGGGAGCAGCCCCAGCCCGGCCCCTCGGCTCTGGGCATCCCGAGCCCTGGCCGGGCAGAGGACAGGCCCTGTTGTGCATCCTAGATGAAAGAGTCGCTTTTTCTGAGAAAAAGAACCGCAATTTGATACATTAGTGACCGCAGCCGGCCGATGAGCGCAGGCGCCCCTCGGCACGGGGGCCAAGCCGTGCTGCCCCCCACCCCCAGCTGCAGGGGAGCCGCCCGCCGGGCGTCGAGGCTGCCCAGCCCCTGCCCACGCAGCGCTGCTCCCTCACACACCTCCCGCCACAGCAGCGGAATTAGCAAAATACAGCACTGCTTTTCACTTTAAATTTTAATCAGAAACAGAGACATCTTCTCTCTCTTTCTTCTGCTGTTCCTCCCTCTCCTCTAAGAACAGAAGGCTGCTGGTGAAAGGAATGAAAATCTGGAAAGAATTTGGGGTGGACTGGCCAACCCCCTTTCATTTCCTTCAGATGTTTACAATCCAGCACCTTTCTGAAGACAAAGATGGGAAAAAAGCTATTTTTTCTTTTGACTGAAGGGTGAGACAGGGGGGTATTAAAAACTGATCAATGTAATTTTTTTCACAGAAGTATTTGCACATCTGTGAAATAATGTAATTTATGAAAAAAATCTTTTTCTGTGACATTCATGATTATAGCCTGATCTGGAGAATTATTCAAATATAAAATTAAATACTCAAAAACTAGCTGTGCTGTGGATGACTGAGCTTTTACCAGCTGTGCATCACACTTCTGTAATTCTATTAAAAGTATCTAAGTGAGGCTTTCCAAGTATGTCTGAGTCTCTTTTAAAAGGAATGTTACATTTCTAAATGGCTTCATGAGCAGTTGCTTTTTGGCTTTTTTCTTGATTATCATCCCAGTTGTTGGATATGTTTTATCTGACTGTACAACAACAAAAAGAAGAGGAATGCATACCCATGGCAAGCGCTCTATAAATTATATTGTGTTTTATTATCACAGGGCTTAAGGAAAAAAATTGGCTCTTAGGAAAGGTTAAAAACCTTTAAAGTGAATTCTTCTGTTTGGTTAAAAGTACTTTTGATTTAATATGATCCATCTGCAATCTGTACCTGGGCTCACCCCCCAGGACGGGCAGTGCTCCAGGGGACCGGGGCTTTTGCTGCCCAAAGAGAAGAAGTTTGGGTCTCCCGTAAGGCAGCCTCGGTGCTAATCTCCCTCTCAGCAAGAAGTCAGCGCTGCTCTCTACCCAGGCAGCAATTCTCAGGTTTTTAAACAATGAAGGGGGGGACGTGTGTGCTCCCAGGTGCTGGTTCCCACCCCAGCGCTGCACCCGCAGGACTGGGCCCGGGCTCTGCTCCCTGGGGCGAGGGCAGCCTGCTCTGCACGGCCCCGCTGGCAGGGCTGCACTGCCACACAGCTCCTTCTCACAGGCTCAGCCTCCAAAGAAAAGTTCAATCCTATTTTCTAAGCTTAAACATCACGTTTGGTGCGGATCCTCTGCAGCTCTGTTTATATCTCCAGGTTACAGATAGCGTAATCTTGAAATTAGGTGTTCCTCCCCATGCCACAAGCCAGTATTTTGACTAAAAGGGAAATACGATCCTAAAACGCACCCAAATGCCATGGTATAAACTAGCCATTAATAGGAGAGCACCAGCAAAAGGCCACATTAGTAAAAGACAGGGGCTGCAGTTGTAGTTTAGCAAAGAGAGAGGCAAAATAAGGGATAAGATATTGTTTCTGCTGCCTAAGACAGACGGACTTTAATAACACTTAACAGAATGATGCACATTAACGATCTCAGAAAGCACTTCTTATGCCTCATCCATCATGCGGAGGAGAAAATGAAGCCTTCGACAGCATTAGGAATTATTCTAGATCTTGTCAGTAATTCGCAGCTTCTCGGTAGTATCGTAACACAAATTTGTGTGTATGAGACACTGACCATTAATCTAAGGGCTTTTTTTCCCTCGCCGCAGCGTGCTGAGAATGTATCAATTGTTTCATGGAGAAATTTCACAGATGAAACCTTACTAAATAAAACAGGGCAGAGGAAAGAGATATAGACAGAAACATAAACAACTGGAACTCGGAGACAAATTATTATCTTTAAAACAAGAAAACCACAGTAAAATCTCCATATGTGTGTTTTCTGAATGGGCAGCAGCAAGCCTGCTTCTCTGGAAACGGTCAGAAGCCCTGCCTGTAAAGTTGTGCTGTGCTTACAAACACAGATTTCATTTTCTGGGAGGCTTTTTCCTCTCCTTTTTTTTTTTTCCTTTTTCCAGAGTATAGGGGGAAAAAAAAAAAAAAGATAAGGCTCCCGATTTCTGCTCCCCAGAGAGTGGTGTGTTTTTACAAAGAGTAGCAAAACAAATTTCAACACAAAATGCCACCCGACTAAATAAACAATAGCTTTTGGCAACCTCGTCCTCAGCGCAGTGTGCCGTTCATCGCGTGGTAGCTGTTTCCACTGGAATCTGTACTACAAAGGAAAAGGTCCATAAATATTTGTACAGCAAACTCCCCAGAAAAAAAAAGCCTCTCTGAGAACACTCCAGATTCGTTTCTATACATGCAATGTAAAGATGAAAGCTAATGAGTTATATGAAGTTTATGATGAATTAAAAGTGCTCGGCTCCCAAGGCCGCGCGCCAGCAGCCGCGTGTTGACACGGACCCCAGCGACTGCTCTGCCACAAAACCCTTGTCAGACAGAATGAGGCGAATTCGCCTCTGGATGTGGAGGAGCTGAATTGTCTCAGGGACAAAAAAATAAAAGGGAGAGAATTTGATCAAATACTAATCAGGCAGCAATAATCAGCCTGGCAGTATCCTAAAACATACCCTACTTTATCTCCATTGAAATAGTGACACACATCCAAAAAGTCCTCAAAGAAACTTGAGCTCAGGTAATATATTGTGATTGCAGCAGATATGCAGGATTAAAATCAGTCTTGATCTTCAAACAGAATAAGAATGCATAGTTCTGTTTACTGCACATATATTTGTATATAAAAGATATGACAAATACTGTAGGTTATTTAGGAACCCACATTCCTTGATTTTGAATTTTCATGGCCCAAGTACTGGGAAAATGACTCGACAGTCACAGGTAACACACGCAAATTACAGATTAAACCCATTAAAATTATAAACACTCATAGAGACTGTTAAACCCCCTGACAAAACCTGAAAATCAGAAATCCAATACCCAAGCATCAATAGGGCCTTTATCGGCTGGACAGATGTTTAAACTGCATGACGCTCGTGTCGGGAGTGAGACGGAACAGTTGAAAATCAAGGTTTGCATTAAATAACGAGGCACTGATGTCAGATCAGATCATCCCTATGAACTGTTTTAATCTGTCTTTTGTCAGTAATTTACTTTCTCCTGCTACGGTGTAATTTTGTTGTTTGTTCGTTTTTGATAGTATTTAAAACACCAAATAAGAACGTATGCAGATGAGAGCGAGTGCTCCCAGTCCCGCAGCGTGCTGGCAAACAGCTCGGAGCCCGGCTGCGGCCAGGGGGGCTGCAGGGAGCCGGGGCCACCGCTTCCCACCAAAAAGGTAAATAATGCTTGCAAAGAAAATACTGTCTGCAAGCTCTAATTTTTGTCTTGTTTGATTAAATTGCAGAGGGAAACACTGGGGGAATGGACACCTCACCCATAGCAACTAAATAAATCCCCACAAAGGGGCACTTGGGTAGCAAAGGGAAAAATTGTTTGCGTTCCTGATGTTGGGTCTGACCTGGAAAGGATAACAAAAGAATCTGACATGAATATGTATTTTGATGGGGAGTGGTAAACATACCAAATAAAAGAGAGGGGATTATTTTAAAATAGTTTCTCCTTAACTCTCAATATGTTTAATGTGACGATATGAAAAACCATATATAAAGCAGAAACATATTCAGCCCCTACAAAATTCTTTACAGAGCAGTAAAAAGGCAGACGGATTTCAGCAAAAGAAAACAAACAAACAGCAGAAATCCTGTAAAGCTCCAGCATCTCCCCCTGAGCCCGCCTGCTCTCCAGCGCCGAGATAAAGACCCAATCTGCTCATCAAACACCTCCGGGCTCGGCCATCTAATAGGAACAAATTGGCAATGACTGCCCAAGCAAGTAACACAGGCCCACTGATTTGTAGATTGATACTGATGCCTAATGATCCCCTTGGGCAGATCAATAGCAACAATCCTCATCCCTGCCTTTCTTCTTTATTGGCACGGCGGCGCGGGGAAGCCGCGCACAGGCGTCGTGCTGCAGGTGCAGGGGCACCCGGCGCAGGTGCTGGCAGGCGACGCCGGGGCGCGATGCACCCACAGTGCCTCCGAAACAGCGGCCGACACGTCACTTTGTCCTAAGAGGTATGATGCTGCCAGAGCTTTCCCTCCACCTGAATACTGACAGTAGCTCTGGGTGTGTATGATCCTTGTGCACAGGGCCCGAGCTGGGAGCAGGAGCTGCTCCCGCGGCGCCCTGGTCTGCATTGCACATGGCCAGCGTGCACCCCAGGCTGGCCCATGGCTCTGCCTTGGGCGAGGGAAAGCTCAGAAACGCAGCGAGTGAGATGAAAAAACAACATTTACAAATCAGGATGTCTGAGAACTGAAGGCAAGTGTGGCGTTTAGGTGGCAGAGAAACGAGGGAGGTGGTGACACCGGGCATTGTTTCGAGAGCAGGGCACACAGACGGGTGGGTTTATCCTGCCTGCGGCTGTAATAGGGCTACACTGCACTCCTCTTGATGCTCCTGCCATTCCCCTCCTCTCCTCTCAGTTGTCTTGTTGTCTCTTAGAGCACTACTGTATGATCAATCAGGCCGATTCAGTGCAGGATTTTTATTCAGTTAACCGCGAGTCACTTTCATCCGCTTCCTCCAGCCCCACCCCTTGCAAGAATTAGGGATTTTTGGTTTATTTATTAATCTAGTGAACGGAGCTATCCCATTAGTATATCCTTTTAAAGTCCCTGGTCATACCTAAGAAAAACTGAGAGGGCCACTTTGCATTTATTTGTCTTTTCTCCAGTGAATTGACATTAGTGACGCTCTGCAGACAGGCAAGAGGTCACTTCCACATCGGGGTGCTGGCAGGCATCAGCGGCAGTGCCCAACCCCTGTGGCAATTGCTCTCCCTAGAATAACCACAGATAAACGTGACATTTTATCAGATACACCCAAACGAGCAGGTAGGGGTAAAAAATGATCAGAAAGTTTGTGTCTGCTGCACATAAGATAAGAAGCTTGCCATTGATTTGCATGTGGCATCCCCTGCGCTGCCTCCCCGGGCAGCCCCTCCGTGCCCACGCCGAGGGGCTGCTGAAGGCACAGCGAGGAGCCGTGAGCACAGGCACAGTTCTTACATCCCATTCAGACCCACAGCTGCCTGCCCGACATCTGCTTTGTTCAGCATCCACTGTGGCACTTTTATTCTTTCTGGCTGTTTGATGAAGATGTGGATAAAGCAATAGGCAAAGGGTAAAAGTAAATTTCATTGAGTGTAAATTTCTAAACCATCCCTCTGACAAAAGGGGTTCCTCTAATAACAAAAACTGCCTTTCCCATCTTTTCACCCACCTCATCGGGTGCTCGCAATAAAAATGGGACTGTGTGAAAAGTCTTTGTAACTCGACCCCTGCCCTTCCCAAATGAACCATTCTCCGGGCCCCGCACGCAGCCGGCGATTTTAAGCACAGAAAGTTCTGGGGGTGCGGGGGGTGCGCGGCCCTCCGGCGGCCGGCTCGCCATTGAAATTCCGCGCTAATGAGAAGTATAATCACCGCAATCATCATCATCGCCATCATCTCCGCCGCGAAGGGGAGACGCGTTCGGTACCCTCTGACATCAATCAGCGGCGCGGGGGAAAACCCCCCGCCCCCCGCGCCACACACCCCCTTCCCGCCCCAGGCCGCCGCCGTTAATTCCCCGCGTGATGCTGCCGGCCGCGCGCTCATCCCGGCCCTCGCACCTCCGCCGGCAAACCAGCGGGGCCGGCGCGGGGCCGGCGCGGGGCCGGGTCCCGCTGCGCAGAGCCCCGCGCGTGCGGGCTGCGGGGCGGGGGCGCGGCTGCACGTGCCGGCGCGGCCCGGCCGCTCATTTGCATATTCACATGGGCGCGCGCCCCGCCTCCCCGCCCCGCGCGCGCCGCCCCGCGCCTCGCCCCGCGCAGCCCCGCGCAGCCCGGCACGACCCCGCGCAGCCCGCCTCACCTCCGCGGACGGCTCCCGCGCTCCGACCGAGTCCCCCAGGTTCCGACAGAAATTTTTGAGAACCATCCTTCAGGGGGGTTTAGTTCTCCCGGTCTCGCTCGCTCGCTCTCTCTTCCTCCTCCTCCTCCTCCTCCTCTTTCCGTGTTGTGACTGGGTTTATAAAAAAAATAAAAAAGACAACTCCATGTTAGGCTCGCAGTCAGGGCATGGTGAAGTCTAGGGCTACAGGGGGAGGGAGGAGAGGAGGGGAGGGTCACAGCTTCATGCCTTACAAAAGGCAACCAAAAGCCTGCATATTTTTTAATACCTTACACAAATGCTGGTGCACACCCGTGGAACACACAGCCCGGTACAACACACACCCGTGGAACACACACCCCAGTACAACACACACCCGTGGAACACACACGCACACCCCGGTACAACACACACCGGCATACAACACACACCCGTGGAACGCACACCCCGGTACAACACACACCCGTGGAACACACACCCCAGTACAACACACACCCGTGGAACACACACGCACACCCCGGTACAACACACACCGGCATACAACACACACCCGTGGAACGCACACCCCGGTACAACACACACCCGTGGAACACACACCCCAGTACAACACACACCCGTGGAACACACGCACACCCCGGTACAACACACACCGGCATACAACACACACCCGTGGAACGCACACCCCGGTACAACACACACCCGTGGAACACACAGCCCAGTACAACACACACCCGTGGAACACACACGGACACCCCGGTACAACACACACCGGCATACAACACACACCCGTGGAACGCACACCCCGGTACAACACACACCCGTGGAACACACACGCACACCCCGGTACAACACACACCCGTGGAACGCACACCCCAGTACAACGCACCCCCATGCAATGTACAGGGACACCCATGGAGCACACAGGGCCCCAGACCTGGCCCTCATTACATCTTCACCAAAACTGGCAAGGTTCAGCCAATGGCACAAAGAAACACAACGACATCCTGAGTTTAACGCGTGACCTCAGCCCCAAGGGCCCGTGGGTCCCGGCAGGCGTGGGGCCCAGGGCTCACAGAGCGAGCAGCTGGACTTGCCAGAGTCGCTGTCACAGCGGAGGTTCAGGTCCAGGCTCAGCCTTAACCACAGTTACTGACTTAAGCTGTTTTTGTCACAACTTGAGTTGTGTTTGAGGTGCATTTTTGCTCAAATTAATCACACAATTTCATAGCTCTGGGGACAGTAGGGAAAAGGGGAAAAAAGAAACAGTTGGAATGGTGTTGCAAACGTCCCAGAAGTGGCATCACCAGGTTTGGGGACCAAGTCCCCAGGAGCACAGGCCCACTGTTCTGAAAAGTCCCAGCTCTTGTGAGCAGGCGCAGCGCAGCCAAGCAGCCAACGGCTGGCACGGGCTGCCCGAGCAGGGGGAGCTGCCGGAGCAGGGGAGCAGCCCTCGCCCCGAACACGCCCTCGGCCTCCGCATCTCATCCACTTTTTAACAGCCTCCCATTAAATGTTTGCACAAATACATGGTGTGTGCACGTGGCCCTTCTTTACAAACGTGTCATTACCGCGTGTGATTAAGGGCTTCATTGCTTCCCGGTACAAGGTCTCAGATCAGCTTGCTGACTGATGGCTGAATTCCACCGTACACCTCACAACATGATTTTAGTGAGAGGATCGGGAGGGAAAAAAAATGCGTTCTATGAAACATTTCTTTGCATGTGGAATATTGAGGAAGGCTCGGATTTATTTTTGCAATTGGCAAAAGCAAATTTGCCTCTAAGCTGAACTGCCGCGAGTCGTGTTTCATCCCAGAGCACATTTTTATGGGGAAGTTATAAAGCCCTGAAATACGCGTTGTCTGTCAGAAACGCTGGGATGCTCCATCACCCGTTAGAGCAGCGCGGGCTGCGCTGCTGGGGCCACGCGAGAGCAGGCGCGGGGCTGTACAGTAAAGACGCGCGCGTTTGGTCGCGGAGGGGCTGCGGCACTGGCGAGGCAGACAATGGAGCTGGAGGCGAGGAAGGAGGTAAAGGGGGGTCTGCCCGTGCCCCCCCGGCCAGGTTGCGCGGGGAGCGGGCGAAAGCAGGTCACTCCTTATCAAGTGGTTAAGCAAACGCCAAAACAAAGAGTGGCTCTTTATTTTGACGAGCTCTTGGCAGACACGCTTTCCTATAAAAAATAATTCCCCTGCCTTTGTTTCTCCCCTTGTCCTCCAAAGGCAGCAGGAAGAGCAGCCTTTTGTGCTCCCACCTGCTCTCCAAAGGGAGAAAGGTGATTTTTAAGACTCTGACCACTGAGCGCCAGTGACTCGTCCTCCCCACAAAACAGGGTAAAAACAAAGGCGGAAGAAAATCTTTGACAAGACTCAAAGGGTCCCTGAAATAAAGAAGAAAGAAAAAACCATCCGAAACATTAGGCAGAGCAACGTTATATTTCAGTATTATCATATGAATTAAATGTGCTCCGTGAAGCGGCCGCTCCCACGGGTCACATATTAGCCCATTTTTTTCCTTTTTTTTTTTTATTTAATAGAGGTCATCCAGGCTGAAAAGCAGAACCCAAATGAAAAGCATCTTCAATGTGGTTATAACATGAGCTGGACGAGGTCAGGCAGTGTCTTGTATGGCCTCATAAAAAATACATAACCAGACAGCCTAATAGTATTTCTTTGCATTCATTTTTGGATGGGAGCTGGCGGGTGGGGGAGGGGGCTGACGGAGACAGGGACATATAAAACCCCACATGTACATTTCCATAATGTGCAGCTTTTCATACATTTCAGTTCAGAAAAAAAAATGAACGCTCGTTTTAAAATATCCTTCAGCGAGCTGGCTGTAAAGGAACGAGCCTGAACACAATGGCTGGGCCCCGAAAATAGAGGTAGGGTTTGAGCATCGCCCGTCTCGCACAGGCACGCGCACGTGAGCGTTTCATTTTGGACGCTCGAGCTACAGTCATGCTTAATTGGGAGTGCAACCATGTTGGGCTTGCTTTCATTAAAAATTTCTAATGCACTTTGTTACTTGTCCATACACAAACACAGCCTGATTAATTTGAATTATTTCTCTTCTGAAAAGAAATAGAGATGAAACCCCCAGTACCAAGGTTTCTGCTTTAATTTGCTCTCGCAGGGGAGGGGTTTACCCGCCACGCGGGATTTATGCAGGTTGCAAAGATGCACTGGGTGGGAGAGAGGGCAAGAGAAAGGCAAGGCATAAAAGGGGGCGGAGGGGTGGTAAATAAAAATAAACAGTGCTAAAAATGCCAGGCGCTAAGAGAATGTCTAAATATCACCTCCCTTCCCCCTCTCCCCAAATATAGCCTGGAGACGGGTGACCCTGCTGGGGAGCGGAGCCGCAGAGGTGACCCGATGCTAACCAGCCTGTTAGAACTAATAAGGTGTGCTCCTAAGCCAGGGGCTGACACTGGGGCATTGTGGAAATAACTCTCCTTGTTATTGCCCATCCTCAGCTTGAAATTTACTGCTCCTTTGCATTATTAAAGAGACAGCTTGCGTGCACTATGGGGGAGAGGCGCTGGGCAGGAGAAATAACTGCGCACGCTTCTTTTAATGTTATGTTTGTGCTCTCCGTAGTCTTTATATTAAGATCCCAAGCATTAAAGCATGCTGGGTTAATAGGTTGTTATTTATTATTTGAACTGTTTTCAAAAATAAAATCTGGTTTCCAATATTTTTTTCTTTCCCCTATGGCAAATGGTCAGGAAACAGGGAACCTGTGAAGCATCAGGGAGATGCCCAGGAAACAGGGAACCTGTGAAGCATCAGGGAGATGCCCAGGAAACAGGGAACCTGTGAAGCATCAGGGAGATGCCCAGGAAACAGGGAACCTGTGAAGCATCAGGGAGATGCCCAGGAAACAGGGAACCTGTGAGGCATCGGGGAGATGCCCAGGAAACAGGGAACCTGTGAGGCATCGGGGAGATGGTCAGGCTGCAGCCAGTGTTGAGCCTGTGCCCCAGGGTGGATAACAGGGATGACAAAACAGACACAAAAAGGACCCACTGCCATGAGGGTCCATTCTCACAAAGGCAACATGAACGGGTGTCAAAACGTAGAGTTGTTCTGCAGCCCCAGGCTCTTGTTAGCTTTTAGAGCAGTTGTGGAGAAAGGCAGAACCCAGAGAGATGTGGGTGGAAAAAAAAATGGTGCTTGTGTCTCTCTCTGCTCCCACAAACTCATGTTCCTGTTCCTCCAACATGCCCCTTCCCACAGGAGCACAACACAACAAAAAATGCAAGTAGCACACAACAAAAAGCAAGTAACTGGGAGCAGGCTGGGCCAGCACAGCAGCACCAACACGGACATTTGCACATGACAGAACAGATTTTATAGAAGCTGAGCCGCTCTTTAAGATGATTTTGCCATCCCTGAGTCAGTTTCTATGGGCAGGCATTTTAAACCTAGTCTTTGTAGGGCTGGAGAGTCTGTACCCCACACGCTCCCGGGGCAGAGCCCTGCAGCCGCTGCTTCCAGGGCAGTACCTACAGCTATCAGGACTCAAGTATTAGTAATTTTCTGCAGCAAAGTCAATGACTGCACATTGGAGACATCATTGGGAATGGTGATCAATGATGAATAAAACCCTTAAGGGTTTATGATAAATTTACCCTCAAGTAAATCCATTACACAGGCTATGGTGGACTGGCAGAACCTAGGGCAGCTTTGCATGGGACTGAGCCAAGAGGGCTGGTTGGTTCCTTGGTGGTTCATTGTCAGGGATTCCATGAAATCAGCTACCAGAGGGATCTGAGAGAATTCTTTAGAGAAACATGAGAGCCACAGCAATACTTCAGCTGTCCAAGCCAACTGTTTTTTCCTGTGTGTTCAGAGACAACCCATTCTTCTAAAAGGTTAATGTGGTCAGCTGCTGGGAAGACCCGAGATGACAGCAGGAATCAATGCATAGTAATGTGATGAAATACGTGTAACTGCCATCATATACTGAAAGAGTATATCACATCAGTCCCGCACCTTTGGGCACCAAAGAGCAGCTCCAGAGGCAGATGTAATGTTAAATGAGAACAGAACACCTCGATGGACCAAACGGTCCCTGGACGTGTGCTGGAGATGAGTCAGAGGGTGTCTTTGGCAGGGGTACATTGAGTGCTGCTTGTCACAAGAGGTATCACTAACCATCCAGGCACTGAAAGTGCTTCATGTGTGCATAGGACAGTCAGGCTGGAATCACAGTCTAAACAACATCTGAACATGTTTGAAACTTCTGTTTCACACCACTCTATCCTGGCCACAAAACTAGCACGAGGGAATGTTGAGCATCAGTGTACAAAGTGGGTTTAAACAGCGTGTCACCATACATTTGTGATAACAAATTACACAGAAAAAGCATTGCATCAGAGCCAAGGGATAGCTGCCAGTTTAGACAAGGCAGGGAAATCCAGATTTTTTATAGTACCAAATATAAACAAAGAATTAAAGTTGATAATGGGACAAAGAAGCAAACCAGAAGCCTCACTGAGCCCTCCCCGGTATTCCCTTTCTGGCAACGTGATTCTGTGAATCATCTAAAGCAGCCAAACTAGTCCTTATTGGCATCTGAACTTTACAGGTATTTGTAACTCCTCTGTGCCCACAGTATAAAGTTACTTCTATCAAAACACTCAGATATATGGTTGGATGTATTTGACCACTTTTGCATATACAGATTTTAACTCATATCCCTTCTGTGGGTAATAACAGCAGCAGCAGGAGCGATGCTTTGTCATTCCATTGAAGGACCTGAACGGTTCAGGGTGAACTAAGGGTGTGGCGACTCAGAGGACGGTGCTTAAGCAGCTCTGTGCTCAGCCTTCAGGTGGTAAAGCTTAAGTAAGGAGAATATTAGAACCGTGACAACACTCTACTGGATTTAAAAACGCAATTTTCAAAACTGATTGCCAAACTCTGATCTCAGTGGCATGCCCAGGTTGTCTTCAGCTTTACCAGCTGATCCCGTAAAAAGTATTATTCCTCCTTATAAAGCCCAGCAAAGTTAGGCATCCAGAGACGAGCAGTTTGATTGGAGGGTTTCTAATCCCCCACAGCTCTCACGGTAACACTCAACCTGCTCCAGAAATGACAGCAAAACCATTACAAAAACAACAGCCACAATTCTTCCTTAGGGAACTGGACTGGATCGGGTCCATATCTCCCCACATAAAGCACAGCAGTGTTTACCTGCCTCACATTTCGTTCTGTACCTCTTTAAACTGTTTAAAGGATTCTCTTGCCATTTTGTCTTTTCTAGATATCACATTTCATTGATCTATACCCTGTTTCTCTGCCTTTCTGATACCTTAACACGCCTCCGAACTGTTGGCTGTGTCCGTGTTGCCCGTGTAGCTTTTGTACCAGAGGCAGAAGGGGCTGGTTGTCACCCATGATTGAATTCTGCTCAGGTTATGAGCACATTCAGAATAAGCACGTTCTCATCTCTCAATACATAATTCCATGGATGTGCCCATCTGCAGATCACCTTCAAGCAAATCACTACTCTGAAACATGAAGCAGTGAGCCCATAACAGACCCCTCTGATGCTCATCTGCAGCTGGCAGCTGCTGATGGATGAGTCAGCAGCATAGAGCCACGGTGAAGACCAGGAAGGCTTAGGGAACTCCCAAGCTTACTCATTCACTCACAGGTGGAAAGTGGCCCAAACAGGAGATGCCACCTCTGTAAGGATGGAGGAGGGTGAAGGTAAGAAGCCATATTCCACCACTCCCATCGAAGTGAGGCTGCTGGCTCAGAGACAAGACATCAACACAGGGTGTTCAGATTAAATGAATAAAAGACTGAAGATCTATCAAGGCTGAGAAAGGCAATGGCTGGAGATGAGCACCTCTCACCCAGGAAAGAAGGGAAGGAAGAGAAGACAAGAGCGGCATGAAGCAGCTGTGGTGGTATAACAGCCTCAGCAGTTTGCATCGCTCAGAGCTGCCACACACAGAGCACGAGGAGCAAACACGCCTGTAGCTACTCTGCACCTCTGCAGTAACACTGGCACTGCCCTCCTCCTGTTCTCCAGGCAAAAAAGCAACTGACAAAGAGCTAAAACTTCTTAAAAAGTGTCCTGTAACTAACACTTCCATGCCAAATGCACAGGTCCATTTTAAGGCATTCATTTGGGAATCAGACCATCAGATCGCTTTGTGCAGAACAGGTCTTGGCTGCCACATTTCCTAAGCAGCATCAGTCTCACATATTAAAAAAACAGCTCACAAAGCTTTTAGCATCCAAAATCCAATAACTAAATACATGAAGCCTCTGCATGTGTCCTATTAAAAGTTACAAAGTGAACTTGGCACTGTTAGAGAAGCCCACGGTGAAGATGCTGGGCTTGCTCCAGCCTCTGGGCACTCCCCCAGCTGCCTCCTGAGCTGGGGATGGGTTGCTTAATATTTGTGTAGAATGAGGATGGTCATTCACCTCTCCCATGACTCATCTGTTATAGCCATTTAAATTGAAATTCCACAAGACAAGGAGACAAATTTTAGCTCTTCTCAACCCAGGGAGTTTTGGCACACTTTCCAATAAGTTAAAATCGCAGGTTAAACAAGTTCAGGTGTCTGTACAGCAAACCACTGATCTTGCCTGTGCTCTCTCAATGCTTTTAGACTGCTAAGAATGAGAATGTGGCATATCAAGACTACACTGCAGCCACAGAAATGTAAAGTTTTCAATCATCTAGATGCTGCCAAAGCCATCTATGCAGAAAAATACACACCAGCAGCAGTTCAGATCTGGCAATCATGGAAATGTCACCTCCTCTTCACTTGCAACCAGAGGTACTCTGGTACATTATTGTAGAAAATGAAGAGGAGGAAAGTAGAGACCACAACTGGGATTTCAGCTCCACAGAAAACTGAACTGAAAGTGAGAGCTGCAGAGGAGTCCAAACGTAGCTATGCCAGAGAGACACTATGGCACATGAGTCTGGGAGCTGAAAGCCAGGAAGCCTCAGGCTACTGAAGCATCTGCAGAGCATGGTTAGGGAGAATCATCTTGCTTACAAGAGACTCCTACACGAGCAACTGGCTCTCTGTGTAGAACAGAGAATGTCCTGGAGAAGCAGCCAGGTTTCAGCCAAAGGACACATGAAGAAGCCTACGGATCGTTGAACAAACAGCCGAATCGCCAGTGGTTACAAGCCAGAGTGAGATGGAGGAAGACGTTTCATTTATCGCAGTGATGAGCCCTGCTCCTTTTTAGGCCTTTTCAGGGAAGATTATTTCACAGTCTGAAAGACTTTGTTGTTAGGGACAAATGAACAATATTCAGATTTTCGCTGAGGACCATGCTGTAACCCCGAGCTGCCGTAAGCAGGAAAATCTGGCTTCTGAACATTAAAGGAAGCAAAAAATCTCAGTCCCCAGAAGTGGTCAGCTCTGTGCACAACAGGGGCATCACTTTATTGTGGTTGTTGCTTAAAAACCTTAGGATCATAGTATTGCAATTTAAGAACTAAGACATGGAGTAAGTGTGCTCATCTTTCAAAGTCGCTTTAAGAGTAAAATATTTTACATCATTTAGATACTTGTGTTGTTATTCTGTTTTCATAAAGGATTTAGATGTAGCTCTGGCCTGTAAAGGCTGCAGAGTAATTCTGACTGGATTTCCTTAGCGAGTTGGGGGCTATGTTAATAAAAACAAAGGCAGGGGCTTAAAACACACAGGGTTGTAACTCCCCAGATGACCTTAATGTGGAATAAGGACGTTTTTATTTTTATTTACTTTAGTGGGTCCTAAAGTTAGGACCAAGAGACCGCTCCCAGTAGTGGAAATTCTTGGAGGCACCTTGTGTTGCCACACAGAACCGACTCATTCATAAATTTTACTGCTTAATGTAATTCTATAGACTACAGTTAAGGAGCCAGTGGTTTAGTTTACAGTATTTTGGAGAAGTTAAACTAACCCAAAAAAGCCAATTATTCCAGACAGAGTGATCCATCAGCAGAACTGTACTGCAGGAGGAGGTGTAACTTTCCTGTGTAAACAAGTCTCGAACAGCTCAAGTCCTCCTGAAACTCAATGGCACTTGTGTTCATAAGTCACTTGGATGCTTTTGAAAACACATGGATCCATTTTGTTATTTCAAGTTCTGACGCCGTTGAAAGATACAGAGAAATAAAAAATGGCAAAAAAATCTGATGACTACTTGTGCATCCTGTGCTTTGAACCACCCTGCAGCTGGTTCCCTTCTGCTCTGTTTCTACTGCTGAGCCTGGTGCTGCCACCCAGAAGCACCAGGCAAAGCAGGATGGAACTGCTCAGCAGGAGGTGGCTTACTTTCGAGCATCTTGTGGTGTTAGGTCCCAACTCAAATTACATCACAATAAGGGTCAACCAAAACCCCATCACTTCCAACTGAAACCCCAATGGGGAGGGTAATGCCACCAGACACAACTGCTCCCATGTCTGTCCTCGTGCCAGTCAGTGACCAGTGAGAGCTGGACTGTTCAGTACGTGAAGTGCAGAGCCACGCAATTCAACTTCCTTCATTTTGCCTACAGCTCCCCCGCCTCCCACTGCTTGCCCACTGACTTGATCTACAGCAAGCAGGGAATAAACATAAAATCTCTCAAAGGGGAATAAAGAAGGGCATTTTAAGAACAGATAGTTAATTAAGCATTATCTGCAAGTCCTGTGCTTACATCTTTAAACACAAAGCAAAAAAACCATTCCCTTTAAACAGCAGCTTACTTGTACAGCTGCTAGTTGACAAGTCTCATGCACTCCTAAACAGATGTTCTTACAAACTAGATGATTATTCCTGGAACTGTAAATACAGAAGGGTGTTGGCACCATGACTTTAAAGAAAAATACAAAACATGCACACAGCACATACATTCTACTGCACAGTTTATGTTTAAGCTTGAAAGTCGGGGCACATGGTGAAGTCAGTTTTTATACAAAGACATGGAAATGTACACAAAGAGAAATATTCTCAAAAATAACGACAAGCTAAATCTAGTAAAACTCCAGTGTGTCTCAAAAAGCTTTCTGTACAATTGCATGAAGCAGTAATAATCTTGCAGGCCATTTGAAACTCAGCTACCCTTTCTAGATGTAATAGCATAGCTTCCATCACAGAGCCCAACCTTAGCAAGCTTCTTCTGCCTGCTGGATGGACTGAAGGAACAAACAGAAGATGACCTTATAATAAAAGACATTCTGTTTAAAAATTGTGTAAATAATTAATAAACAGATGTATGTAGTTCTTTACACTTCATCTCAAATAGGACAGCGCTTGCTTTCCATGGGTTTCATTTCTTAAACGCCCAGGGAGACGAGCAGGCTGCTGGCTCAGGGTTCCCTATCAATGGCAAATGGTTTATGTTCATTAAATTGAAGTAGAATTAACACAGCTCAGCTGCACTTTGGTGAACTCCTGCTTCCATAAAACTGAGAGTGTAAGGAGCTCAAACGAGTGCCCAGCAATGCCCAGCAATGCCCAGCAACGCATCCCCCTTCATGCTGTCGGCACTATCTAAATACCGCATCCGTGACTTCGATTTGGAAGTTGGCGATCTGCTGGCTCTGGCTAATTAGAACTGAGAGCTTAAGAGATGCTTTTCCTTCAGAAGCACTAAAAACCTCAGTTGCTGTTGAGCAAAACTAAGTATTTTGCCAGGCGAGCTGAACTCCTCTCTCACTCATAACCCGTCTGCAGTTCTGGCTCCACCATGACCACCACTGTATTTACTCCCTGCAACGCCCCAGGAAGGAGTTATTCCAAACGTTCCCATTGCTGTACTTGATCTCGTCAGCTGGAGTGCCTCTGCAGCAGCCAGAGATGGCTGCACTCTCACAGAATCTCAGAAACTTAATTACTCAAATTGAAATTATTCTCTTCACATTTTTCTAGTTCTGCATGTCACTGTTCAACTCAGATTTAATGATTCTGTCTCTGAGATAATTCATCTGAATTGGTGCGAGACACAATTTCCATTTTAAAATATTAGATACCTGTTACTCAAGATTCCAAATGCTCCCCTCTGTCCAGACTGTCCAAGATAGTTCTCATACAAATGTTTTAGGGGACCAGGGAATACAAACGTTGCAGCTCCCACTGCATCTGAACAGAAACAATCCCGAGACTGTAACTCAGTTAATTCACACACTATCAGGATAAGGAACGGGTGCACCTCTGGCAAACTAGCAAACACACAGAGCAACCACAGGTATTATTCTGGAAGCAGCTAAAGACCAATTTGCTTTATTATTTCTCTCAATTCATGGTTAAACCATTAGCTAAAATAAGCTAAAATGGTAAACCAAATATGAGCTTTATTATCTTTGACAAACGTTGTCTGTAATTAATTTGTTATGGAAAGCAGAAAAGATTATCAAGGGCCAAACTTCATTTTACCCATTAAAGAACAGCTCACCATGGTGTCAGCAACAGCAATACTGAAGGTTCTCACCAGCATTTACTTTTTCCATTTTGACAACCTACAGAAAAGAAACAAACTCCTGGGTGTGCACTGCTGATCTTTTCCTAAAGGTAATACCAGGCTGTAAGAGTCATTCGTGCTGAGACCAGCTAGTTATCACCTCTCATTTTATTAAACACACCCCGTGATTCAGCAGAAGGCTATTCCCACCAGCCAAAATACCCAAAAACTAATTAATAGCTTCCTTTGCTGGTTTTATATCCTCCCTTTCTGCTCTGCATTTGTGATAGGCCGTTTGGAAAGGAGAATGGGTTCTTACTGAAGGCACTGAAAGGAAAGGATATATGGTTTTAGCACCAAATAATTGACATCTGGAAATCTGAAGCCAGGGCTTGAGGAACTTTCACCTTGTATTTAACCTGCTTATGCAGATCACAGTTCCAAAGTACATGTAGGTGGTATTTCCTAAAGCTACAAAAAGCATTGAAAACTGATCATAAGACAGGATTTCTGAGAAAAGCAAACAAAAGCACAGAAGAAACAGATTAAATAGTAAAAAGACAATTGGACAATGAAGAAAGGTCATTGTTGAATAAAGGAAGTTCACTTCAGCTAAAAGGTGCCTTGGTTTATTAGCAATATAAAATCAGCAATTACAACAGAAAACCAAGACGACAAACGGAAACAAGGGCAATAGGAAACAAAAATTAGAAGCTGTGGGCAGCAGAAGATGGGTGAGGGAAACTAAAGACAGCAGAAAAATGTTTACAGAGCGAGGGATAGAGAGTTTTAAAGTGTAATAGAAAACATAAATCTCGGCAGTCCTGTGAGACTACAGTGAGATGAAGATGGCGAAGCACAAAACATGAAGTAGAACATGCAGAAGCCTTCACAGTTCTTATTGCAAAAGAAGGAGTTTGACAAAATTACCAAGGAGGAATTACAAAGCAGTGAACTGAGTGATGTTAAGGAACAGCTTGGAGCAGGCATGTTCTCCGAAGCCAGCAGCCTCCTGGGACACCAGCACTGCTGATGTCCATCCTCAGCAGGTCTCTGGGCACAGCCAGAATCGAGACCTCATCTCAGTTCCTGCCAGCATTCCAAAGCAGATGCACGTAACAGGACAGCAAGGTGAGGGGGTTCATAACATTCAGGTTAGACTAGGAAAGATAACACTGGATTTGGCTCATTTTAGAAACTGGGAGAGTATGTGCATACTGGTGAGGATTGGTTGGTTTTGTGCAAAACAGAGGCTGCAGAAGGGGAACCCTGGTGTGGAAACTGGGGAAGATGCAAAGGCAAGTGGAGAGAGAACCAGTCCCACAGGGGAAGAGCACAGACCCTGTGTCTGCAGGACTGAGACTGGGCCCTGCCCTGGGCAACAGCTTAGGAACCCTGAGGCTAATAATAATTATTGAAGAAACATCACTGCTGATAAAGATGACACAGAAACGCATCCTTTACCTTGGGAAAACAAAGATCTGGTGTCAGATAGCTCAAATGAGAGTCCAAGGACACGTTTCTTAGCACGAGGGTGATTAATCTCTATGAAATCTTAGAGAAGAAGAGGCTGATTCTCCATGTGACATTCTTAATCCCACATTCAGCACCTTTCTTGAGCAGAAGTCTCAGTCAAACCCTGGGGTTTTTACTAGACAAATCATTAGCTAAAAACCCCTCAATTGATAGAGAGGAAGAACAGCCCGAGAGCCCCCTGGCCTTCGGTTCTATGGGGCAAAAAAAAGGATGATGCCAAAAATACCCTCAGAGCAGCCTCAACAACTGCTACACTGATAACAGACTCTCTTGCACTTGAGGTATTTCTTTTCCTTGCACTTGCCCAACAGTGAAGTACCACTGGGAAAGCTGCAGGCTCTGGGGTGTTTACCTGCTGGGGGCAGAGGGACAGTGTCTTGGCCAGGCCAGTGCTTGGCACAGGGCAGTTTTTGCACCTACTGCACCTTAAAACACTGAGACCGAGAGCACAGAGATATGGATTAATTTTCATCCTTATCAGCTCTGTAAGAAACAGAAAGAGAGACTTGCTAAGGAGCTCCTTGCTCACAGACATCTCATGGGTTGAGTGAGGACAGACTATTAATGTACGCTGAAATATCTCTTTTTAAATGAGGGAAAAAAAGGTGGGGGGCTTTAAAAACAGATTTTAGTGTCCCAATGAAAGCATGACAGCACCAATTTATAATTTTCTGCTGTCCAGTCCCCTCACTGTTTCTCCCTGGCTGTGCCTCTCTCCTCTCCCCCCACTGCCAGCCTCCATTTCCAGATAACTTCTCCTCACGCTGGCTCCAGCCTCATGTGAAATGGTGGCAGCGGAGGGAAGAGAGGAAGAAAGGGAGGAAGAAAGGCGCTGTGATTGGGAGGGCAGGGGAAAGAGAAAGATTGAGAGAGACAGAGAGAATGTCAAAGCTCAAGTCTGGCATTTGCCTATTTAAATTCAATCATGCAGCCCTCGCAGAGCTGGAAATGGATGGCCTGCGTTATGAATTTCTGATCAGACGGCTGATAGGTTATGAGCGGGGACGTAATCCCATTGAGAAAGCCTTTTTTCCCCAGCAAGGGCAAGCAATAACTGCCCTTCAGAGATGGCTCTTTGCTTTGCCCTTTTTATAATTTTTTCCTTTTCTTAAAAAAAAAGAACAAGCAGCCCAACAAGCGTTTTTGCTGCTGCCTGGGATGTGCCTCAGCACAGCACACATGTGCTCAAAATACACTGCCATCTTTTTTCTTTTTTAAACCTAATTAGAATTCTCTCCTTCTCTCAGCTCATTTTGTACCAACACTAGTGATCTAAAAGGAAAGTGAAAGGAACGAACACACGCATGGAGACTGGTGTTTTTAATGTCCTTCAGGGTTTCTAACGTTTTGGAGTTTGCCTTTTTAACACCATGTGTTTACATAAAAGCATACAGAAAAGTGTTTTCCTTCCAATGGAAAGAACCACTGGCATACAGCAGGGGCAAGCCAGAAATTATTTTAAAAGCTGATGTTTTCTTGCTTCTGCCCACATGATATCATTCAGTGTTGCTTCGTGTTACAGTGACTTGATCAAAACAGCTGAGGACACTGAAAATTTGCAGTAACCAAATTCACCAGTGAGGGAAAGCACATACACATAGAGCAGCATCTTGGCAGTGTATGCCAGCACCAGGGTCTTGAAGAGCCCTCCTAACTTTTGCAGTCTTACACAGTAGAAAACAAGGAGTTTGCCGTTTAAAGTTCAGGACATACGTGTTGCAACAGCACCCATCCCAGTGTGCAAGCACTGCGAACAGTCACAGGGGACAAGGACGTCATCCCAGAACTGTTCTAACAGGGAGGATGCCTGATGTGAATGGAGCTTCTGTAAATGAAAGGGGAAAAACTAGCTGTAGGTGTGGGACAGAGAGAGCAGCACACAGAAGCATCTCAGTGTTGGTGGTAAGCAGGAACTTGCTCTTGGAGCTGCATCTCCAACATATTTGAAACAGCAAGGAATGTCAGTGAAATACTTTGCACATGTGAGTGCTATCAGAGACCATGGCTGTCCTCACCAGCAGGTATCGCTCATGGCACAGGAACCTTACAGGTGTGGATATTGTTTAATTGCAACGGGAGCACAGGAAAGGTTTAAAACATAAAGCTAAGTCCTCTTCCAGCCATGAAGAGCTCACAGACACTACATCATACACTATCATAGAACGATAGAAGGGTAGGGGTCGGAAGGGACCTTTAGAGATCATCCAGTCCAACCTCTCTGCAGAAGCAGGTCAGAACAGTGGAATTTGGATTATTCAATTCAAATCATATGTATCAGCATGGATGTTCTTGTTAGCCACAAAATAAAACATCTAACATTTCCAATCGCATTGCACCAACACCTCGTGGTGATGAGTTCCGAGGGCCGAAAGCACGTGATGTGAAAACAGCATTGTTTAAATTTGCCACCTTTCAGTGCCTCTGCCTACATTCTTGCATTGGGAAAAACAAAAAGGAAGGGGTGGGAACAAATAACTTATTTGCCTTCTTCATCTCTTTTTATGTCATATATGGAGTAAAATATTTGCTTTAACCGAGGCAGTAGAGTTTTGCCAATTATCCAGCATATCATGCAATTTCTTCAATTAAAGTTTCTTAAAAACTCTTATCTTGCATCACCAGATCTTAAACCCAAGTGCTGATATTCTCCTGCAGTGCACAGGTTGATCCATTCCCAATGTTCCAGAAAGACTTTTTTTTCCCCATGATCTGTGTTCTAATCAAACATGGGAGTTCCTAAGCTGGTGTCTACAACTGCTCTCACCTGGATGTGCAACACCTGCTTTACATATTTAATTGGTAAATCAAAAAGAGAGGCTGGCTAAAGCAGCAAAGCTGCAATAAGAAAGTGTCTTTGTGCAAAAAGCTTGTAGCAATTTCTTTAACTTATCATTAGATTTAAACTCATTTTTCCTAGTTTTCAGTTCTACAGTTAATAACTTTTATATAGCAATCCCATAATTACATTAACAAAGAAGTAAGTTTCCCCCATTCCTCACAGCGTTGCCAGTGTCAGAGCATTAGTGGTACTTTACCCAGTGAAACCGCAAATGAAGCCAACTCATCTTCCACTGATAGGGCGTGAATTTGTAATTCAGGCGGGTTTGAAGTTTTCAGTGGTTTTTTAACTATTATCAAGCTTCTGCTTTTCCCAGTGTAACAGTAAAACCCACACAGGAGTCATTTTCACATTCTAATCACCACACAGCCCTTTTTATTTGTTTCCTGAAATACGGCAAAGACGGGAAGTCAGTTCCAGCGAGGGACAACCGAGACATTCGGCTCCAGACACCGGCGGCGTCAGTGACACCCCGAGCACCAGCCAAAGGCCACAGCCAGGGATGCACATGGGCTTCTCCAGAGGAGCATTTTTTTCTCTAAGCATGTCCTTCTTAGCCAGTACATTCCCTCAATGCTCAGTCACATCCATCACACGTTATCCTCAAACTCACATGCTACGGAACATGTCAGTGGAAGCATCACCTCCACCAGCACATTCAGTCCCAGCCAACCAAGTGAAAGCCATTAGTGCAGAAGAGCTCGTAGGACACCAACTTCAGTCCTGTCTATGCACACACCTCAACACACCCATGCCAACACCTTCAGTCACACACACAGCTACAAAAATGGGTCAATAAACTAGGGAACAAAGAGGCAAAGGAAGCGTTTGTGAGTATCCACCCTGGCTCCAGTGCCCTGGACTCAGCATCCACCAGAGGAGAGGGACAACAGACTCAGGATAAAATGAACAGGATCTCAATAATAACTTTAACAGTCAAAAACATATCTTTGGAATATTAGATTTATGCAGTGGTAAGGAACCATCAAAAATGTTCAATTTCAGAAACATAAAGGCTTAGTGAGCTAGTGAAGCACAACAGAAACACTCAGTGATAAAGGACATCACAGCCCTTTATAAACTGAACCGGTGGTTTCCCAAATTTAATATGCATGAACAGTGCATGTGAGTCCTCTTAAATCCAAGTACCAAACCCTGCCTGTTTAATAAATCTCACCAGTACTCCACTATTAGACAGGGGATTAAAACTAATCTATCAATCCCAAAACCAAGCACAGAGTGGATTAAAATGCAAAACACATGAGAGTATGAAGATGCTTAATGCTAAATAACAAACATTTCAATCACAGAAATCATTTTTATCTTCTTGTTTATGCTAAGTAGATACTATTAGGCTTAATATCTGTATTAACACAAGTGGAGGAAGAAACAGTTTTAAGGAGACCTAAATACTTGAATGCTACTGTATTGCTGCAAGCAGAAGCTCTCACGTGGAAAGTGAGTACACTGTGGCGTTTAAAATCATTGTTTGCTCTCTGAGCCCAGCTCAATGGTGCTTGACCTTTTTCTCTTTTTTTAAACCCAAAGCAAGGCACCCATAAGGTCTTGAGAAAGACAGAACTTAAGCCTGTGTTTTGCATCATAATATCTGAATATCACATTACCCCAACTCTGGTGTTGTCACAAATGTTCCTCTCGCACCCTGCTGTTCAGTGCAGCTTGTCAGTGAACTGCTGTTAGGGGTGGGTTTTTTGAAGAGTAAATGAGAGAGAACTCATCCTGCACAGAGATGTGGAGAGAAGACTGGAACTGCATTTGGCAATACAAAATGGGAATCACTAAACATGACTCACCACAGCTCCCAGTTCACCCAGTAATTCACTCTATCACTGTCACTCCAAATTCACAGCAGTGGGATGATCTCCCTTTCTGGCACTGCACACTAGCAGCATGAAGTTATACATCTATGTCTGCATTTGTGGCGATAAGGATTTGGGAGTGCTGCACCCAGTTGTGGTAGGAGGAGGCAGTCTGTGTGCTCCTCCTGACTTTCTGAGTGGGAAGTGCTCAGGGTTTGCCTGAATTCACCCGAGAGCACCCAAACCCCTCAGAACTGGACCTTACCGCTCAGTATCTGAGCACAAACAACCCACTGAATCAACGAGCAACCATTTGATTTGATATTAAATAATATCTACCAGGGATCTGTTTGAGGTCACCATCACCCTCATTCCACTCATAGGCATATCAGGTTGGGAACTGATGTCTGCAGATGTGAAAGCTGGAGCATTAACCCAGTGGTATTATCACCAGCAGAATGTATAATGAGGTGTGTGAGGGTGGATAATGTCACAGGAGTTCTCCAGCTGGAGAGGGAGATTTGGTGACAGGAAAAAAAAATGAAGAAGAAAAGCCACCCCCCACCCTCACCTCCACAACACTGACTTACAGTGATGGTTATTTGTCCGTGGGGTCTGTCTCGCTGCTGGCTCGGCAAGAGGCGATGGTGCTATTGCAGCTGAAAAAGGCAGCAAAGTTGCACTATTCTTGTCTCTCTTTGCCTTGGCAGCTAAACATGTTGTCTGAACTGTCGGCATTCACTAGTTCCTGAGTCCTTCCACAGCTCTCTACATCCTTAATGGGAAGCTGGAAATAAAGAGAGAAACATACTATGTTTGCTGAGGGTTAAGACAGTTAAGTAACAGATTTACACTGTCCTAATCTCTTAATTTTAGCAGAAGTCACAAATCCAAGACAAGAAAAAGGGAAAGGAGCAGCAATTTGATTCAAATTTCTACATGAACTGGAAGCCTCAGTATTTTACTGCACAATAAAGTACCAAACACCAAAGAGCAAGCACACCCTCTCAGCTCATCTGTTTGACAGTTACATTGCATGTCTGACTACAGCTCAATCTTTGCCTGTCGTTACCCTCCATACTGCCCGTGTCTGCATCACCATAACACACAGCATAAGCAGGCCAGCTGGGAGTGTTGACAAGCTCACAGAACACAGCGTGACTCTAATTTCACAAATGAAGGCAGGCACCCAAGCAGCTCTCAGCTGCCTCCCTCTTCCCTCAGGAAAGTGCTGCACCTCACACCTCGTGAGCAAGGCTGCGCTGTGTCCTCCCTGTGCCCCACCAGATACACTCCAAGCCTTTACTCTGCCCCTTTTTCCCTGGTTGTGGTGAGCATCACTCCCCAGCTGTGGTCACTGGGTATCACACAATGCCCAAAGTGGTTCCATTCTGTTATTTAGAGGAATTTTCATTTTCCCCACTTAATATAACACTCAATGCCAAAGGTGGCAAGAAGGAAGTAGGAACACAGGATCATTACAAGTAAACAGCTCACAGTCGTTAGCAAAAGCAGAACGGAATAAATTAATGGCGCTCTCATCAGTAATGGTGGAAGCACTCATTAAAGTGCCATTCAGAGAGAGGAAACACCTTTGGCAGTGGTAAAATACCTGAAAAGTCTGTGGCAGTGCAGGGATCAAAGGAGAAACTTGTGGGCAGAAGGGGGGAAAAAAAAAAAAACAACTGTAAAAGGCTTCAAGTTGCAGAAACTATTTGAACCTGCACAGCAGCTCTGTATCAGCTGGAATTACCTAAAGCTCCATTCAGCTTCTCTCAGTCATTTCCCCGTGGTAAACAAGCAGTAGCTGCTGTTGTTACTTGCCCTTTCAATGCCTTTCCTCAGAAGAAAACCCTTGTGACTGGTGAGCTGAACAGAACAGTTGGAAGGGACCTACAACCATCATCTAGTCCAAGCTACCTGGCACAACTCGAATGATGAGAGCAACGTGCCTGTGTGCAAGCCAGGTCCAGCACTGAGACTTCAGCTTACTCTGAGGGAGAAAAATATCCGTGGCCTAAGTACTCGTGTCTTCTACACAGCCATACACCTCTCAGTCTCCAGCTTTACTCCCCATGCTTGTGGTGTCACAGGAGGCCAGGCAGGCACGGCCCAGCCTTTGCCACCACCTCATGTAGGGACCAGCTGCATCATCTGTGTCACTTGGGTACCAGCGGCACTAAGACATCTCTGGGTGGAAAGCGTCTGTCCCTCTCCCCAGCCAGGCTGCCCCAGAACAAAGGGGCTAACGGGACCCTGCGCAGTCGTTGGGCAGATCAGAGCGGCTGGAAGTGTGGAGAGGTTTTATAAGATTAATTCTTATCTCTCTGGGCAGTGGGTCAAGTCAGAACCGTCATTCAACGAACTCTATGGATAATCTCCCTTTATTACTTTCAATCAAACTAAGTGTCTGCAATCTGCAGTGTGGTTACTAATTTGTTGAAAGAAATTACTTGTAGAGCTTGATTATATAATAGACAAAATATAAAATAGTCTGGGGAAGCATCCATTAAGTTTTTCCATCTCGCATTGCACAGCAAAGCTTCCTCAGCCTCGCTGCCTTAGCAGCTGTTCAGTGGGTGACAAGTCACAGAAAGCAGTGGACATTATGCTTGTCCACTTCCTAATTAAAATAAGAGAAAAAATAAATGGGATTAGGGTTGTATTTGGTATCAAATGTAAAAATGTGCTGTTTGTGAATATTTAACAAACGCATTTGGTGAGAAATCAAATTTCCAGCGTGTTCTGGTTAATGGAATTCTGCTGCAGCCCCTGGACAAAACAATGTAAAGCTGCCTGGATCGTGGAAATCATTCTCCTCCAGTGATGGATAATATAGCATGAGGTTTTGCTTGGTTTGATTAATTTCAGAATATTGCAGAGAAGCTGCATAATCCCTCAGATAGCACAGAAAAGAGGGAAGACATGATGAAGGAGGATAAAGGCGCGCAGTAATGAAGCGCAGGCTGCTGCGGGTCTTATCGAAGAGCTCACGAACTCGTGGCTTTTTGGCAAGTGGCAACCACAATAAGGAGCAGCACCAGAACACACTTTTGCTTATGGAATGATGTTATGAGCTGAGATGGGGTATTTTGAAAGCAAAAACCTGCTAAACAATTCCCCAGCTATGAGCAGAGACAGAAGAGGAATAAAAAATGCACGTTTCCTTTTCTCTGTGCGCAACAGCCATTATTTATACAAGCACTGAATATGGAAAAGGCTCTGACAAATTTACAGTGGTGTTTGGATGGATGAGGATGACGAATGATGGATGAGGGAGGCAGAGGATTCCCTTATTAAAGCATCAAATCTTTCCCTAAATATCAAACAGACATCTTAGCCTCAATTGCTTAACTCACACTGAAAATTACACAAACCAGTGGAGTCAGATCTCGTTTCTGTATGAAAACTGGACATTTCTCTTCCGTCACACACACTGAATGCCCACTCCATGGCTGAGCACTGGGCTCATCTGGGCTTTGGAGATATTTGAAATAAAGAGAGAGAGAGAAATGCTGACAACACACACACACACAAACACACACAGAGAACTTGAGAACAAACTAGGCAATCAGTGTAATTACAAGTGTGCCGTGTGGGGCAGCGCTGGGAAGCACCACAGCCCCTGACCTGGAGGGAGTGAGAAATACACCTGAGCATTGCACCACACTTTCCCCAGCAAAACCCCAAAATGCTCAGTAGATAATGTACCTGCTGCTTTCTCTCCAAAGCCCTGTTTGCTCTCGATTAGGTTTCACACATGCACTGACTTTACCTTCAGACCACCAAGCTGTTTGTAGGTTACACTCCTCAAGCTGCTCCTGTGTTTTCTTCTTAGCTACAGAGCTACACATGCAAACCCTCTAGATGAAAAGCCCACAGACAGCACAGGTTCTGCACTTCTGGGTTCAGCATCCCAGGAAATGGAATCCACATGACAAAACATCCCCTTAACTGCCTTTTTATTAAAGCTTGTCAGAAAGCATTTTCTTTCCTTTTCTGTGTTGGGAAAACCCCCCAGCCTAGTCCATTGACAAAGATAATGGTCTGGCCCAGCTTAATCAAAGGGAAAAAATCTGCTTTCAAAAATTAAATTGTTGTTTTTCATGTTAAAGGTCAAAGATTTTCAATCATGACAGATACTTGGGTGGAAAACTCCATTTCCTCACACCACCACTTTTAGCTGGGAACGAGTGAAACTTTTTTTCCCCAAACATCTCTCACACCCTCAGCTCCATGGGATGCTGCCAGCCTCCCCCACGGCCCTTACAGGCAACGCCACTGTCAGCACACCAACACACACAGCAGGAAGAAGAACAGGCATCAATGGCAATGTGAAACTTTTAGATAGGTCTTCACATTAGAAATCACTCATCAGTCTCCTGGGAAATGTGTGCTCTTACAATCATCTCCCTTTCTGAGACTGGGGTACTTCCAGGCTGGTACAGTTACATGGTGCTTCTGTCTACCTGCCCAGACATTCTACGTGCTCCTGTACACCTGCCACACACCCAGAAAGGTAAAGGACTGAGAGCAAATATACACAGCAGCAGGAAGATGGATGGCACGTGACTACACAGAAGGATGATGGACCCTTATCTAAAAAGCAGCTTAGAGAGGTCAGGAGAATCACCTGTAAGAAGATCTCAATTTGGCTTTGCTTTTGTTGCAAGTGCTCCCTGCCCACAAGATGAACCTCACAAAATAAACCCCTGCACCACATCATCTCCCACGCACACTCACACAGCACAAACCCCACCTTGGATTTTACCTCCTCCTTGTGTTACAGACTGAGGGAAAACAGATGTCTGGGCCACGCCAGTGACCAGAAGGGCTGTTGTGCCCCAGCAGCCCTGAATGGCACTTGCATGCCTTTGCAGAGATGTTCCCCCAAGATGGCACATGCCCCCTTAAATAAAGGCACCATCCCAAGACCCTATCACCTTTTCTTGAGCAAGGTTTGGCAGAATTGACACACAGCCTCCACTGAAGCTTACAAGTGCAGCTCCTGCCTGAATGCAGAGAAATGCATTCTTGTCCTCCCGGATAACAACGTTTGGTAAATAAGAGGTTGCATGTATCTAAAGAATCAAAGATGAGCCTGCTGCTTTACCTGTGAGCAGTGCTGTAACCAGCAAGCAGCCTATCATCTTTTACCATAAGGAGCTGCAAAACCAGCAATCAAGGCACAGCTGTCCTTTTGGTGGTATCTGCCCAAAGACTCCATGTACAGAGATTTCTCCTCATGACAGGGAAAATGGACCTGACTGTGGCTGGCCAGGTTAGCACTGATGCACCCAGCAAACCACAACACACACAGTAAAGCACTGAAGCAAGAGGAAAGGAAACACTGAGCAACAATGCAAAAGGCTGGAGAAGCCCTGAAGCAGCAAGCAGAAGGGAGCAATTTTAGTTCTATTCCTAGGATGTACAGTAATTTTCTTGTCTGCTAATAAACGTGCTAAACTACATGAAAGCCACAGAAAGATCACTTCAGGACCACGTGTGGGATCCCTGTGTCTGCAGGAAGGCACAACAGATCAAGCACTGGCTGTTTTGCTAAGGAGATGCAGGGGGAGGAAGATTGGATGGGACAGACAAGGATCAAGAGATCCAAATGATGGCAAAAGCAGCACAGCCTGCCCAGACCTTCAGCGCACGGCTGAGGGAGGAGCTGGCCGGGGGTACCAGCACAGACCCAGCAGCAGCTGACACGGGATAACAGGGGTCTCCAGACTCCTGTCCAGTAAATTCAACTTTATTTATTTATTTTACTTTTTAGAAGTGGTGAGATCAGTTGCTGTGATCTGCTAAAGCTGAGGAGTTTAGTCTTCATTCAAACAGAAAGTCTGCAAGGCCAGAGAGTGAAAATCACAGGCTGATGTCACCTTTAAGGGCTGAGGGAAAAAAACCCTCTTGGGCTTATTGAGCTGCCCTAAAGAAAGGAGCAAGCTTCAACAAGAGCTTTTCAAGACAGCAAAACTCTCGAGTGCAGTTCCATGTTTTGTTCTGCATATGCTCCAAGAACACTGAGGAGTAATCCAGCCCAAGCGTCACCGCTCCGCCACAGACGCGCATCCGAAGGGGTTTCCAAATGTAGGAAAACAAGTCTATAATTACATAATTAAGCAGATGCACTGCAATTTTTCTTTTATGTTACTCTTTATATTTTTAAAAGGCAACAGGACAGAGCTGTGCTAAAAAGCAATAAAGCATGGGTAATTTAATACTAAATTACATCCATATTGAAAAGTTTACATGAAGTTGAGAGCAGACAGAGGTCAGGTTTTCAACAGGACTGTCTTTAATTGTGGCCATCAGTTTTAGCAATCCAGATCTCTGGATCAAAGACAACTATAATGCATTTCCTCAACACTGAGCAGTGAAAGCAGACAGTAAGCATGGCACTATCTTGCACCAATAGGTCATAAAAATTATTATCAGAGGGGGAATAGGTTTTGCTGCTTAACACACCCCTCCCTGCACGGACACACTGGGCATTTCCCATGGTCACCTCATCCAGCAACAAGGAACATTAATTAAAAATGTTACTGTTAGTTTTCCAATGCAAAGGGGTTTTCTTGTCCCCTAATAAATGTGCCATCTTTGTGTAGGTCTTTCATTTTTTCACTTGCTTTCAATCATACTCTTAGCCCAGTGAAACAATTCCTCCCTCCTTAGGGAAGGGGGGGAGTTCAGACACTGTTTTTTCCTTCTAATGTTGGGGGGGGAATAAAAGAGAAGGGGGGGGAAAAAAAAAAATCAAATGAGGAGTAAATTATCAGCAAATCAGATAAAAACAAGTTTCCTGGATCTGCAGATCCATTGTACAAATGAAGCAATTTCATCTCTGCTTGCTCTGGGGGGTGGGATTTTAAGTGGCCAAGGGGGACTGGAAAGGGATGCTAGCAGACGAAGCATCACAACATTTGCATGCATAGACCACTCAAATCTGCACCAGGAGACTACTTGTGAGAATCCATCTTTTTTCACTTAACAAGATACCAAATATAAAACACATTTGCCTCTTATTAAGCCTCTCATGTAAGTGGTTCCAGGTCCACCATTTTTAGAGGGGGGGAGAGGGGAGCCTGGATGCTCTCTCGGGAATTCCTCGGGAGTGACTGGAGATGAGGTACAGGCTGGGAGCCTTTATTACTTTTTTACCTTTTTTTTTCCCCTCCTTCTCTCTAAAAGCACAGAAGGAATAACATTTTAAATCATTAGCATTTACTTTAAGTAGCGCTTTCTTCAACTAAGCTTCCCTTGCCGGCCCTCACCCTGTCAGCCCTGCACCCCGTGCTCAGGCACAGCAGCTGCCCTCATGGAATCGCATTCTGCTCTTCTGAATGCAGAAGGTGCTTTTTTAAAATCTCTGGCCTCCAAACCGAGGCAGCTGTGAAAGAAACTGTAATCTTGTTTTAATTTAAAGTGCACTGAGAACAGGGTTCTTGTGCTTATTAGCACACAGACCTGCAAAGCATATAGCCTCTTAAAGTTCCTTTAGTGCCATTGGAGTGGTTTCTGCTTTGGTTTAAAACCCAAACAACACAACATCACCAGTCTCTGTTAAAAACAAGGATTCTTAGCAACCTAAATTCAGTTTGCAGTCCTGTGTCACAAATTCAGTAGCGTTTTCATCACTTCTGTGCTTGTTAAATATTAGATGCAATATTAAAATATTGAAGAGAGAAAAGGAAACTGGTGGCAACCGCTTGAATTTACAACAGACAAAGAGAGAGGTGGAGGGGAGTCATGAAAGAAGTCAGGGAACCTGCTGGTTCAAGCACGTTAAAGAAAATACTTGTGAAACACCCTTCATTTGGTGTTCCAAAAGGAAGGAAAAACAAGTTGCTCCTTTACCTGGAAATTAGGTGTTAATGAGACCTCTTCAGAAATAAAAGTCATGTGATTTTTCCCTGCTAAGCAGAACATCTGCTTTGCCTTTCAGTGTGCCCAAAAACTGCTTTGTCTTGGATATCTAGTATTTCTAGGAAAATGCACCACTTTTCTGGAACAGAGCAAGCATCATCTTTCATTCCCACATAAAGAGAGAGGCACCAGAAATTCTTTAGAAAACAGAGAAAGGGATGGAAAATAGAGCATCTGTCAGAGGAGAAGAAAAAAAATCACCTCTGCTACACTTGGCACTAAAAACTTCTGGGCATTTCCAAAGCATCTTTCACAAGTCAGACAGTTGCCACATTTCCCCTCAATCTCCTAGAGACCCTGATTTGCCAGCTATAGCACATGTCCAACAACTCCTTTTGTGGTGTAATAAGTTCAACAAGAAAGTTCACTTCCTTGGAGCAGCTGTGCAGAAAGGTTAAACACCGGGCCCAGCAGTGGTTTGTCACAGCTCAGGAGGTGAGAGGTGTCTCTAATCGGATGCACACAGCTCAGAGCTGGAGGCACATCATCACTCGAAGGTCTCCTTTGGGGTGAGAGACCTCGCAGGGTTCCGTGGTGGCACCAGCCAGCTCCAGCCACAGGGCAGCTGCTGCACAGCCACAGGCTCATACCCCAGCAGAGACACACAACATCTATTGGCCATTACTTGCAGCAGCAGACCCAGGCTAGGCAGGGATCTTATCTCTCCCCCACCTCAGAAAATCATTCACCACCCAACACTTGAGTGCCTTGAGCACCCTGCAGCCAGAGACACCCACTTCTGGACTCACCTCTCAAGGACACTCTCTACCATCTCCTTACACTACCAGTCGCCCTTCAACAGTTGTTCCTGGGCAGCCACCGAGAGAGAAGAGGGGACAAAGACATCTTCAACCTTCCCAGCAGCAGAGAGCTACTCCAGCCCCAGCTGAAGAGGTTGCTGCTGCAACGTGGCAGAGGCACCTGACCTCCCCGGAGCTCCCAACAAAGCGCCGGGTCCCTCCCTTGAGTGCACCAGGTCACATCAATTAAGACACGTGAAGACAATCAGTAATCACAGTGGAACACTTCACACCTGCTTCTTGTATTAACAGCATCTTGTATCTCTCCCACCAGCCTGAAGGCGGAGTTGGGCGTGGATTCATTTGTTAGAAGGGGTTTTTTGTGAAGGTCCTGGGCTGCAAGCTTTGGAGAAGCTGCCAGTAAAGCACCATTTCCCTGGAGCACTCCCCCCACACACACACTAACTGAGGAAGCCATGCTGCTAGTGTTGACTCCTAACCAAGTCTTCAGCTGCATTGTTCTTTTCTGGAGGAGTAACTCTTTTCATCTCTTCAGTGGGTCTCAGCATTGCAGCAAAGGTTCCCAAACACCGTATTTCACCTCCAACTTTCTCCTTTCAGTATCACAGTAATATCATTACATTTGTAAATATGACACCAACACTGGGATTGGCTGCAGCCAATAGAGGTATTAACTAACAGATGAAAACGCAGACTCCAAACAGCCAGGTTTCCTTCCAGCTCTCTCCCAGTGCCATCTTAGTGCTTTAGAAGCTGTTTTGGTGACTTATGTGCTTGTAAGAGGGTTTGGGGCAGGAGGAGCATTGACCTGTGTGGAAGGTACAGTGCTGAGAACTTAATCCTTCGTACCTCAGTCACCTAATCCATAAAACAGGGATAATAATGCTCACTAATCTCAGAAGGCTTTAATTGATTATTTGTTAAGATCATCAAGAACTTACCAGGAGAGCTTTAAAGACCTGCAGAGATATTAATTATTTTATCATTATCGTGACTGAAAAATTCTGTGCCTTTCCTCCTCCTCCTTTGTGCTGCTCAGACCCAGAAGGTTTCAAGAACTTTCTGTGTTCTTGCTTCATCACACAGCACGTGACACCCCGAGGCCACATCTCAGCTGAAGCCTTGTGGTGTTGTTATAATAAATAAGGATAATTTTAGTAGTGAATTCCTCAGACCAAGGATTTTGTCCTTCTGATTATCTCATTGTTATACAGAAAAAAAATGAACACAATATGGCAAAATCCAGTGCTGTGGCTAATGAGGACGAGTGAGGAAGTTCCATACTAAAATGAATTTGGCAAGGGGAAGGCAAAAACATTCCTAATGGGGGAACTTTACGTGTAGCTTTGCATTGTCAGATCTCAGAGCACTGCAGTGGAGCACCAGCCCCTTTCCCACACAGGGAAATAGCAATCCTGCAAAGTCAAGTGGCAGAGATCCAACCAAGTCCCCAAGTCAATCTTAATGAGGCATTACTATAAAAAACTAAGGCTGTTTATCACTGCTAACACAATGATAATTGCATGTTTATTAATGTAATATATATAATCATATTAAAACCATATGTTTGTCTGCACATGGATTCATAGATTTTTTTCCTTACATCACTTGACCCAAACTTCAGTGTAACCACACCACAGTAATTTTCATCCTTTAAGCTCAAAGGCTTGTTAAAGCACCGACCAGGAAAGTTGCCTGACCAAGTTACAGACAGCCTGAGACACAGAGTTCACCAGCTCCTTTGGTTTACTGCTCTTGCTAACCTGTCTGTGCCCTATTCCCCATCTCAATATTGGTGATTAAAAGCTGAGCCTACTGCCATTTGCAACAGCTTTCTCCATGCAGACAGACACACACACACACACAGAGGGAAGAGTTTCATGTCAACTTACACAAAAGAAGAAAGGGCTGAGTTCTCTGTAGTGCTTTAGGCAGCTACTTGTGCTCCAAATTTTCTGCGTTTTTAGACCCAAAGATTAAGCAAAGCCACCAAAGCCCACCTAGAGTGAGACTCTTCTGATGCTCTGGGGTGAAGACCTTTGCATGGCTCTGGCAATATTTGGTCACACCTGAAAGCTTAGCTTGTCTCATACCAGTAAGGAAAGGTATTTCATAGCTGATGTATTACCATGTCCTAAATGACTTCAACTCACATTTAATCTTTTCACCTCAGAGATCCAAACTGCTAAGAGCAATGGGCAGTGTGAGCTGAGGCGGGCAGGAGCAGCCGTGCCCATTACCGCCGCTCGCACGGACACCCAGCCCCGGCTCGGTTTATTATGGCCTCAGGACACCGAGCCAGAATTGGTCTAACAGGAAGGGGAAAGTTATTGAGCCACAAGCTTTCTCTCAGATGGTTTTCTCTTCAGAAGTTTACTTTACCTCCCAAATTAAATTTTTTAGTAATATTCAATATAGTTTAAGAAAGCCCTAAACTGGAGCTGGAGCAGCGTGTCCCCAGTTATTTATTACCTGCGTCGGGGTCTGAACAAATCTGATTTTGTTGTCAATAGAAAAAGCACATATGGTTTTGGTTGTCAAAATTATGATAAAATTCACTGTATCCTAAAAAATGATTGAAAAGTTTGCAGATGGTTTCTGGGCAAACCAGGGAGGGGGAGGATTGAATTTCAACAAAAGACGTGCCAAATTTTTTTCTCTTCTTACTGTTCACCCTGGTTCCACATCCACCTTCTTTCTTATTAGATACTAGAGTAAAGCAGGTATTCAGCCCAGAACTCATATGTTTCTCTTTAGCTCTTGGCATTCCATCACACTTTGTCGTGTTCACATTATGTTATACCCAGGTTCATTCACAGATAAACATGAAGTGACATCATGAGCCTCAAGTCACAAACAGCAAAAAAACAATTAAGAGAAACCTAAAGACTGTCACATTTGCACCCCAAAAATGTCCTGTCTGAGGAACGTTGGGCTTCCTCGTATTCTGGAGCTTTGCAGTCAATTTAAACTTTGCCTTTTTTCTTTCTCCTGAAACCCACATTCTGTTCTTCTCAGTTCTTTTATTTCCCATGGGCAAAAAAGTGGGGAGAGGGCCAGGAACTGCCAGCCCAGATCAGAGATTATCTTATTTCTTGTTTGAGTTGATAACCCCCTTCTCCTCAGCACTGTTCATAGTCACAGTAATCACTTCTGTGGGCTTTGCTGTAGCTGTTGGCTGTGCTTTTGTAAATTCTGTAAAACAAAAGCCCTGTGCGAGCTCTGCTTCCTGCGTTTCATCTCCGAACGTCCTTACAAAGAGTTTCACCTGTCACTTGGTGAAACACATTCTCCTTTAACTTTGTCTTTCTGGAGAAAAATATTTATTTAAGTTTCTGCCAGTATGTGAGCTCTGCAGCAACAGTGCCCTGCTGCAGTGACAGTGCCCTGGAAGCAGCAACAGTGCCCTGGAAGCAGCAACAGTGCCTCAGTACAGCAGCAGCCGGGTGGGCTGCCAGCTGGGACAGATCCCCAGACATTGATGAGAGCGGGGGCCTGGAAGCTGCAGGCTGGAGCCTCGCAGCCCACCAAGACCCCAGGGAGTTTGAATTAACCACTGCACACAGAGACCGACATACTTTGCTGAAATAACTTGTAGGAAGCACCTCTCACCTTCTCCTGCTTTCCATTAATTTGGTAACAGACTTCAACCTGTCAGAGAGGTTTTCCTCTCCGTGACACTCGGGGTAGTTGATGATCTGCTACATCACCACCTCTAACAGTTGCTCATACTTTGGCGTCCACATGTGCGTGTAGGTCCACGCTCCATGTGAGATCAGCATGGGCTGGAAGAACAGGAACCTGGGCAGGAGGTTCTGCTTCCCCAGGAGGGGGTGGAGGGACAACATCCTCTCTGCATTTGAACAAGAGGCAAGCTCTGAACTCTGTCCCTACTCTTTCATTGTAGCCATGCTAATGACAGATAACACAAAATACTGAGAACTTATTCAACCTGCCAGAATATCCCCACTTCTGCCAAAGCTGTCAGTGGCTTTTGGCAGCTGTCGTCCTGCCTGCCCAGGGATTTCCACGGAGCAACCAGCCAGCCTGGAGCAGGCAGATCACTGCTGAGGGGAGAACATCTGGAAGGTGTCATTGGAGTGTTAGTAGCTCGCCCTGTCTGTGAGCTATGCCCAAACATGTCGATAAGTTCCCCAACGTGGAATTCATTTTTTATAACAGGATACATGTGGAAGTTCACGTTTCAGCAGTGGCCAGAAGTGGCTCTTTTCTTCTTCAAAAAGATTTGTGACCTCTTCTCCAGGCTACTGTAATATGATTTATTTGGGTCTCCTTTCACAGAGCACTCACAGGCCACAGTATTGCAGAATGCAAGAGCACAGGCTTTCGGTTCTGAGTTAATGAGAGTTATGCTCCGTGACCTGCACCATCTGCCCGTGAGCCAGCGAGCACAGCGTGTGCCTGCCGTGGCACAGAGCTGCTCTGCACCAGGGCTCTCCGTCCTGCACCCACGGCAGCGTGGGCTGGGCTGGGCAAGGACAGCAAAACTCCAGGCTGCAGAGCCAGTGTCGGAGCAGGACACAATGGAGGGATGTTTCCCACCCCATGGCTACAGCAGCCGTCTCTGGGTGTTTTCTGTGCTCCGTACACGTGCTGGCAGCAAAGGAAAATGGGATGTGGCCTGGTACGGGCGAGAAAGCACAGAAAGGCAAGAGCAGAACAGTGGCTGTGCCTCCTCCCTACAGCTGCTTCCATCCTAGAGGAGACAGAAGAGTGCCTGGGACATGGAGGTTTGCAGCCCAACTCAAACACGTCTGGAAGACTTTAGATGCCTCTCGGGAACAGCTGTCCTGCAGCAGTGATACACCTTCTGTAGGCAATTACTTGATAGTGCAAAGGAAAAACATTGCCAGGTTTTTGCAGTGCAAAACCCCGAACTGACCGAGGAGCAAGATGCTCTCCATAGCTATGCCTGTTTCCAGTAGAGAAATGTAACCTCGTTGTATTTTATCTAAAGCTACATTCTTATGCAGGGTCTCCTCAAGCACCTGTTTAAAGAATCAGTTTCTCTACCGGGATAACCCTAGAGAAACTCAGCAGCCAGCTCTTCAGCAGCAACTCAATAAACATCCTTGCAGAATACCACACATCACACACATCTCAAAATACCATCCCTACAAAGAGGTACCCTTTACTGAGGCTCTCAGAGGCACCTGTTCAAAAGGAACCACGAGCACACTACCTCCATCTCGGACAGACTGCAACGTGCTTTTCCGCCTTGCCTGAACTGCCACCCTCTGTCTGAGGCACTGAGAGGCAGGATCAGCACTCTGCGGTAGTACAAATCCTTGATACGATACTTAAACCTCTAACCCACCAGTTCAGAGGGAAGAATTCCACCCAATAAACCTTCCTGACATGCAATAAAATAACACATTTATTTACTTGCTTGAACCCACCAATGTGCTGTTCATTCCAGTGATTGATAGAATTGGGTTATAATAAGCATACTTTATTATTGAAAAATTTAATTTAAGGTTTAAACATAAAACAAATGGTATTTTCAAATCTATTTTAATGAAGACTATCAAAACCATTCCATTGCCATAAGGGAAAAATTCTGTCTCCATATCTGTTATGTATATATGCATAAAATCTTCAACCTACAAGTATAAGTCGCCTGTCCTTCTATCAATCCATCATTCTGAAAATAGAATACAGAAAGCCTTATTTTTTCACTTAATTTTCATTAGATTCTTGAGGGAATTAAAGTAACACAATAATGGGCAAATTCTGCCACTACAAATCCAAATGACAGCAATGAATCTGCTCACGAGTGGAATTTGGCCAAAACTCCAGCTAGGAGTGCCAGATACAGAGCAGATACCCACACAAGTATCCTTAGAGCTCAAGTTTGCCGGGTGGATAAGTAGTGTCTTTTGAATTCACAGAGGAACCCGAATGCCTTCCCTGTGCCACAGCGGGTAAGGGGCTGGCGGCTTGTGCAGCGGCACCGAGCACAAACAAGGCCCTTTGCCTCTTGGGGCACATCCCACGCCTGGCACTGTCCATCGCACCTGCACTCCCACCCACGTTGCTAAGGAGGTTTTCCTTGTGCAGGGCAATGCAGGACTCGCAGTGTGCCTCCAAGAAGGCTGTGGGACACCCAGCCTTGAGACATGCGGTGCTGTACTGCTTGGTGCTCACAGGGATGGACTCGGCACAGCTATTGTCACCTGGGGCTTCCCTGCATAGATGTGGGCTGGGTGTCCCTGCAAGCACCCTGCTGGAAAGCACAATCCAGCAGTGTGCTGGACCGCCTCTGGTTCCAGCAGGACTGGGGAGAGTCACCAGGCTGGGGGCATTTTCTGTGCATGTTGTGCCCACCTATACACTTGGAAAAATTATTTTGGAGGATATACTGAAAAAAAGAACTTGAGGAAGCTTTTCCCTGGCAGTTGTCAGTGACCTCCCCACAGTCATCTTTAAAATAAAACATTCCCTTTCCCTCTCTTCTCTTTCCCCAAGGCTGGCAGGAGCAGAAGGCTGCAGGCAGCTGCTGTGGGACAGAGGCTTTAGGAAACAGGCTCCCAACTCCATCCCCTCTGTTGAGTGGCTGGAAAATGCCTCTACTGTGATGGTGACAGTGGCATCACCACCCGAGCTGAAAGACTCCCCTGCAGATCCCCAGCCACTGCCACATCTGCTGTTAAGTCCTTGCTGAGAAGAAACAGAGTGCTCAGCAAAGCAGACCCTGGACAGCCAAACCCCACCTGCCCATCAGCTGACAGGGCTGGCCCCACCCTCCTCAAACCCCTTCTGTATTCTTGTCCCATGCTGTTTGGTTGTGGACATAGGAGAAGCATTTTTTAAAACCTGAATGCATTTAAAAATGCAAGTTGGGGGTTCCTGCTTGTTCTGATGGCGTGTGGAAGGGAAGCTCTGGCCATGTGCCGCAGCTCAGAGGGGAGGCACAACAGAACCCCAGTAAGGGCACTGGGAATGGTCTCAGTCACACTTTCCTTCCATTTTTTTTAACTCACCTCAAACCACAGCAGTACATTGACAGTGCAAAGTGTTGGCTGGATTCCTGTTTGATAATTTCTAAGCGATCATCCATATTGTAATTTGGTTTGCACACTGCCCTGAGAAGTCAACAGATTTGTTTCTCCAGCAGGTCAGACCCTTCCTACATCCTGCCTCTTTGCAGAGAAGAAATTTATCTTTTGAAATGACTTATTCTTTCCCTGGATGTTCCTTTGATCCAGGTCTATTGTTTCAGAGTAAAGAAAATGTATTCCTTTAACAGGTTTATGCCTTCAATGGAATTTGTGTAAGTAGGTTCCACTGCACAAACACAAAAAGCCCTAATACATGCAGGCTGGGTCTACATCACGCCGTCAGATGTCAAGTTTGATGACTGATGGTACTTACACAGATTTACACAACAAAAAGTACATTAAAAGGACGTTAAGATTGTGAGTCAATGTCACAAAAGCATGGAAATTCACATTTCAGGATTTAAACACCCAATATTGACATGGAATGCTGAATACTAAAATGGTTTCCCATTAGAGTTAAGGCGCTGAATAATTTTTAATCTAGACTATTAATTTCCTGGAATTTGTTGTTCTCTCTGCCTCTTATGGCTTTCACAATTTTAATTAAGTTTTTGTTGTGTATGTGTCCTTGTCTTGTAATTTCTAAGTTGCTCCTTCTGTGTCTGGTATAATTACATAATATATGCAGCATGTATGATAGCTTAATTGGAAATGTTAACCACCATATGTACAGAAATCATAAAAAGCTTCATGAAACTTTGAGGGTAAATGTTTCTACAGATTTACTGAGGTTTATAAATGGTTGTTTCCAGTATTATTCTCTAATAAAAACAATTATGCCTTACGCCAGCCCAACTTGGAGTAGAATTATGAATAACAATACGAAGAATTAGTACTTACAGAATCCTTATCACCATGGCGTTATTGGTTTCAGATGGAAAAACAGATTTAGGGGTTAAGGGACTTGCCAAAGGGCTGACTTTGAGTCAGTGTAGAGGGAAAAAGCCTAAAAAAGCCATGCTTAGCAAACATGCATCTCGAACCAGGCTCAGGCAACAATATTAAACTCCCTCTCTTTGATCATTTGACCCCCTCCCCCACGTGTCTGGCATTATTCTCACAAAACCCTTTTGGATCCAAACCTTTCAGACATTGAATTGCTCTTAGGTGGTGAGCACTAAAATAACTGGGAATTGAAGGTGCTTAGAGACGTGCAGAGCCAGAACGAGGGGAAGGTAAAAATAGTGCACTCAATTGTGTCTTGACAATTTTTTTGTAATGCTAAAAAAAAAATGATTGCCAAGTTTACACCTCTCGTGGCAGGCCCTGCCCTGGGGTGAGTCCTCCCAGGACATTTGATAAGCCTTCTGAGCTGAAGTGTGCAGCAAAACCCAGAGCATGCTGTAACTTTAACTAGCAGCCTCACAGCCTTGCTGCAAGAGAAGCAGAAATGTGCAAGTTAAACCAGTGGATAAAAAAAACCTCCACTGAAATGAGTATTTGCTACGCTCTCAGAAGGGGCTGGGACAGCTGATGAGGAAAGGAGAGGAACCCAGGAGGAAGGCAAAGTGCAATGAGATAAAGCAGGAGCCGCTATTTTGAATGCCATTTACGTCTGCTAATTCCATTTCTATCTCTACAGAAGTGAGGCTCCATCTTACAGCACAGTGCAGCCATTTTAAATTCACCAAGGACAAACCAAACAGAAAATAATACTGTTCCTCAAATAAGCCACAGCACTTGCTGGAGCGCTGACGGGAGCTGAGCAACGGCTAACGGACCAGTGCGGCCAGTGTAAATGTAACAAGTCACATTTGCTTCCCATCCCAAGTCTACTCTGTAATTCCAGCACCAAAGGAATCACCTTTCTCCAGATGTGCTCCCACACTGCCATTTTGGTGTTCAATGGGTACTAAAACACACCAGCTCTGTACAGACACACTATCTGCAAAACACGACTACTTCCTGGCTTCCATTTTTGCTGAGTTTGCTTTCCTGCCTGTAGTGGCTTCACTTGGGATGAGCAAGAGCAATCCCTCCCATTCCCCTCTGTGAGCCAGCACCTGGGATGCTGCCACCCCATCAGCAACAGCAACCCCAGGCTGTGGCATCAGAGAGGGAATGGGACAGCAGCAGGCAAAAGAGAACAAACCACAGAGGAAATGCTGTAGTGGTTGACAGTGGAGCACCAAAGACAGAGACAATGTGCAGAAGCACTAAATACACCTTGGTGAGAAACATTCCTGGAATGGAGCAGACAGCAGAGGCTCTGCTGGGACACACAGAAGGGAACCTGCACACGGCCACCACCCCCTGCTACGGCAACAGCAGGAGGCGCCCGGCAAAGGGCATCGCTGGCACCGGGCCCCTCCGGATGGTGGGTCAGGAATGGCTGGGGGATTTTTCCCTGGCTGAGGAAAAGTGTGTGTGCTTATTTATCTGCTCCCTGTGTAGATATAACCAATGGACAGGTCTGATGTGCTCTGGTAAGAGTGTCAGGTTCTGAGAGTGGCAGGGAGTGCATCAGAGATAAGGTCTGTTCCTGAAACAATGGGCTTTTGTGACAATATTTCATGTCCCCAGATCAAAGTCTGCTGTTCCTCTTCAGTCACTTCTAAAATAGGGTTCTGAGAAACAAGAGGAAGACAATTTCTACTGAGGGGGGGGGTTGTCTAAGGGGTGTTTCAGGTGGTTTAGCCTTTTTCTCCCCACCAGAAAGCAAAGAGAACATAAGTTACTAAAAGAGGAGTTTTCTCACTATGGCCAAAATCCCACACATTTGAAATCTGGACACAAGATAATCTGAAACATGAAGGAAAAAAGAGCTGAACAGTCCACAGAGTCACCCCACCACACAACACTGCTGATCTGCAGGTTCTCAGGAGCCCTCTGCCCCGAGCGGCTCCTGCAGCTGAGCCCTTTCCTGCTGGTTGAAGAGGCTGAGATTTGGGTTTATATTGAGAAACAGGTTTCAGCCTCTGTTCTGAATAAAGACAACACTACTGAACAGTGGCAAGCACTCTCAGCAAAACACTAATATCGATAGCTTCAAAAAAGCTGTGTTTCAGCAGATAAATTGTTATGAAAGAACACAATTGCAAGCATCTCCTCGCTAGTCCAGCCCTGAGCCAGGGCTCCTTCTCCCACACCACCTCCTTGCACCAGTCAGGCCAACACTGATTCCTCCTCCCCAGCAAGGTTGAGCAGGGCACTTTATTCTTTCCAGGTGTCCTGCACTGGTTTATTTATGGTCTCTCTTTTTTAGTGCAAGAAATCCTAGCTTTTAGCCAGCTGTAAAGGATTGGCAAGATGCATTTGTAAGGGGAAAAATATTAGTGATGCTTTTTTCTTCACAACCTTTGCCCACCTTATTAGATGGGGAATTTTCCAGTGGACTTAAATAAACTCCACAGCAGCCTCAGCATCTACCCCGTGAGTAGTGATGTACACAGGCAGAAACCAGCTGAAACAAGGCCACACCTGATAAACCTGGGCTCTGGCCTTAGGAAAAACTTCCTGTGAGGAAGGAAAGGAAGACAGACCAGTATTTCTGTTCTCAAGGGCTTTGGCAAAATCTCAGCAACTCCCCCTAAAAAGCCCAGCAGCCACCATTCCTCTCACAGCCACCTTCTCCCATTGCAAAGCTGGTGTGGCGGTGGCAGGAGCGGAGAGGAGGGGTCCCCAGCAGTGCCCATCATGCAGCATCAGATCAACACAAAATGACATTGACCAGCTACTGCTTCTGCACTGGAGCCCCTTAACCCTCGACTGGGATGCATCTCCCTTGTTTGAAAACGTCAATGGCACATTCAGAAAGGAATAGTTGTGCGTCACTGTCAGTCTTCTACCTGTAAATTCACACACACAAGCAGGGTGTCATTTTTTTTCCTGGAAAAACAAACTCAGGGCACAGGGAATGTGTTGCAGCAGCTTTGTAAAGCCCAGAACCCCTGTGGGATAAAACCTGATGAAGTTCACCATCATCAGATGCAGCCCATGGGGTCTGTCCTCATGGCAGAGCTCCTGCCCGGAGCCTGTCCTGCAGCATACTGGGCTCTCTGTCATCAGAAAAGTGACGTGGGAAATGTACCAAGAGCTCAGCTTTGAGACAGAAAAGCATGAAGGCCCCAGAAAAGTTGTTACCTGAAAGAAAATTAATCCTGGGTTTATCAAAATGAAGTGTCATGTACCTTTATGCATATGCGAGAGAGACCCTACCCTGCCTGGTTAATGGCAGGTTATTCCTTTTCTTGTGCTGTCAGCGATTGTTACTGATTGTTAATAGCATTAATATTTCTATCACTTAATTTATTTTATTAATCCCATTCAGGTTTACCATTACCAGCATATGAACTGTAAATAGCAATAATAATGCCATCAAGGTTAATATCAGTGATGCTGAAGGGTATTATGTAAAACACGGCGTGTGAGTGGCAGCGAGACAGGCGCCTATAAAGCCTCGGCTGCGATAGCGGGGGGTGGGTTAAACAAAGGTCTCGCACAGATTTACAGAATTGCGTTATCTTCTGGAAGAGGTGAAGATTTAATACCAAAAGCCTCCTTTAAATTTCCTGTAATGTTCCTTTCTATCCCCCGACTGTAAAAATATAGCCAGAGAACACGCTTAAGAAACAGCATTTTTATCTTAAATTATTAAAAGTCTAATAGTGGCTTCAGTTTTCTTCTAAAAGCAAAGGCAATGGAAACAGACAATTTGTCAACTTCTAGATCACAATATGTAGGTGTTAGGGTGACTGCAAGCAGTGCAAGGAAAAAGTCTGTGTAAGAGACCACGGCGCAAACAAAATTATGGATGTCCCCCTGAAAGCCCGATGCCAGGGTGGGAAGGGAGAGGTGGCCAAACAGGGGGATTCACACCCCCAGTCCCATGCAGCCAGCACAGACTCCCCTTGCTCAGTTCTGCAGATATTCCAGCTGTTGGGACACAGCTGCCATCAGTACCCTGTGGGGCCATGGAGCTCTGGGGCAGGGACAGCCCGCAGCCCCGTCCGGGCAGGGACAGCGGGACACGGTCATCAGGCTGCTTTCATATATTGGTGCTGGCTCTGGGAGCCTCATGGGGCAGCATCACCACATGGCAAGCCTTGCCAGCAGGTACTGGGCACCCCTGGCACTGCACATCACAACCCCAGGGGAGCCCTGTGCCACTGGGTGTTGGTGGATGCACTGTGGCTGGCTGAGAAAAGCAGGGATTCCACCATCAGAAAGCACGCTGTGTTACTTGTTCCTTCAGAAATGAAAAGAAATCAGCTAGCTAAAAGGTTTACCAGCAAATAAAAGGCCAAAACACCTTTATGCAAACTCTTGTTCTCTCAACTGGAAGCCTCTGGGCACAGTGGGGAGATGCAGGTCCTACGTGGTCATCACGGTCACAGACGGGTAACCCCAGTAACAGAGCGACAGGGCAGGGACAGCCAGAGGGGAAGCACCCAGGGACAGCCCTGCCACACACCCTGCAACCTCAGGAAATATTTGCCAACACTGCTTTGGAAATAAGGGGGTGGAAAAGCTTCAAGAACAAGAATTGAAATCCCATAGGAATTCCAGGAGAATACAGAAGCTCCTAGCAAGGAGGCCACTGAATACGGTAGTTGGAAATCTGGAGAAAGGGCTGTGTTTGCACCTCTGGGATGGATTTCTGAAGGTAAAGAACATGTTGGCCTCCTGCGCCCAGACAGGCTGATTTACTATTCACACCACTTTATTTGGGAGGAATTTGTAAAAGAGTTTGAGCTATACACCACCTTCCATTTTTCATGGATGCTGCTGCAGAGGTTGCAGAAGTCTGCCAGGGCAGGGAATGGAAAAGGACATTTGCCATGGAGGAAGGCTTCATCCTGCAGTAGGAAGTGGCCCATCGACACAGACCCTCCTTTCTTTGTTACATCTGCCTTGCCTCGAAGAATTAAATTAGATATACAAGGGGGAAAGAGAGAGGGAGAGGGGGAGAGGAAGAGAGGGAGGGCAAGGGAGGGAGGGAGAGAGAGACGAGAAAAAAGGCTCAGGCAGGAATATATTTCCTATGTCTGGATAAGGGGAAGGATTCGAGGTAATTGCTTGCTTTTCTCATTGTTCTCAGCTGCCAAGCAGAGATTCATAGAGCGTCTGCAAAGATCTCTCTCTTTTTTCTTTTCCTTCTAATTCTTCACAGCCCCCCCGAACCCCCATCTGCCCCGATCCCCATCCCTCCCCTTCCTCCTGCTTATTCCACCCTAGGAAAAAAAAGTAATTTGTCTGGTTTATTTATGATGCAATGAAGGTATGCTGAACGCATCGGGATAACCTGACACTGGTCAAACTATCTGTCAGCAAAGAAGAACTGCCTTCATACTCCAACGAGTGCATAATTTAACCATTTCTCTACCAGAGGGCAACGCGAGACCATCCATTCAAAACAGGAGGGTTTGTCACTGCTTCCTTCACAATAAAACCCACTTTTGTTGCACCCCGGCAAAAACTAGCATTTGACGTGTTTTCAATCAACCCTTTATCTTCTCATTTTCTCTAGTCACACACAGATTGTCTGCATGTAATAAAACTTCTAGTTGGAAAAATAGAAAATGATTTGAGATATTCATATGAAAGCCAGGTCCCAAAACAAGATGGAACACACAAATCTGCCAGCGAGGAAACCAATTCAGGATGGATTTAGGACCCAGATAGATCCAGACAATTGGATGCTGAGTATGGGGAAGAAATAGTAATGCCTCAGGTCTGAAAGAAGTACAGATAATCCCATCCTTCTGATGCACAGGGAGGCAATGGCTCCAGCTTGGAAAGAAAATGCAACCCGTCCAGCGAGCAGGGTAAAAGGGAAATGTGAGTTAAAGGGGGAGAGGGAAGGCAAGAGGGGAAAGAATAAAATATTGGCAAATAATATTCCAAAATATGTGAAACGTGAACCAAGAATAAAATAATCAGCATCAAAAACGTGCTCCTATGCAATAGGAGCTTTTTTCTTTCATTTATAAAAACCAAAACAGATAAAGAATCTCTGTAAGCCCAGTTGGAACAGGATGGAGCAAACAGGGGAAAGGAATTACTAGTTGCATTCCACCATTTTCAATTAGTCACAATATTTTCTGCTCAGCCCTGCTGGGATGCAGCAGGCAGCAGGCACGGCAGTGTGCTGGCAAAGCGGGGCCAGAGCAGCCACCTGCCTGGGCAGCCCGTGCCGGCAATGCCCGCTGCGCCGTGCCCCAGTGCGGCCGAGGGCTGGGATCCAGCCACGGCAGGCAGCTCCCTGCAGCCCCCCCAGCTCTGCCGGGAGCCCGCACAGCGCTTCATACAGACAGAAAAGGACACGTTGAGTTTGAACAGGTTTTTGATATCATCATAAAAAACAATCCCGAGGATTCGGCCCAGAGCAGCGAGTTCCCGCAGCGTGAAGCCCCGCGGGCAGACAGCCTGGACACGGGGGTTGGAACTCACTGGAAATATTCTGGTGTTTAATAAATGACAGAAGAGAGCGTAAAATAAATAAAAAGAGATTTTGCAATATAATGCAACACATGCAACAGAGATCAGGGAAGGAACTCCAGGAAATAAGGGGTTTGACGAATAGCTTCTGCTCATGATCTTATTTATTTCTGATACACACCAGCACTTGCCTTCCCACTGTAAGCAAACAGGAAAAGACTTTATGAATGGGAATATCTGTAGCAAGAGGGAATGTAAAATGGAGGGGAGATAATAGGAAGGGTCGGGTCAAAGCCAAGAGGCGGTCCCCGGGCCAGGCGAGTGACAGCCGCCACCACAGGCCACCCTCGCCAGTCCGTCACCCTGGGCTGGGGCCTGTCCAGGGGCCACTGGCCTCCTCACTCCCTCCTCCTGCTGCTGGATTCCTCAGTTTTGGAAGGAGAGATTGCTGAATTAAAATCAGATTTTACTGTGCATTACCAAGGAAGCAGCCTTTGGCATTGACAGATATTTCCCTTTGTGAGATTATTTAGGAGTCGATCATTCTGGCTGTATTGTGTATTTACCTGTAACTGGACAGGGATGAAACACACATCACGAGAAAAACAAGGCTAACTGGCAAAACATAAAAATAAACACTTCTTTTGGATATGGGGAAATCAATTAGTAAAAGAAGAGATTCTGTAGCAGATATATAAAAAAGAGACACATCAGTTGTTTGTCCTGCCAGTCGGGAAATCCCGTGTCGGCACCAAAATGATCAACAGTCATGTTCTCCACACAGAAATTGCTCCTTAATAATTAGTATCATTGGGAACAGCTCGTTTTACTTTCCTTTTCACCTTTATATTTTTCACCAGCAAAAGAAGAAATATCATGAAATCACAACAGCCAGCCAAGGACATTTTAATTCACAGTCATTTTAAAAGGAGCCCCCCAGTCCGGATGCACCCAGGGAGCTGTGGGCTTGCTAAATTTCAACTAAAATTAAAATTAGTTAAAACAATTTACATTTGTTAAGAAAAAGCTACGATGAGACTGGAATATTCTCTGTCTGTTTTTAACTTGAACCAATTTTTTTAAGGCTGAGTGACAAACCTGAAAACAGGATGTTAATACCTGAAACAGTTGCATTAATTTAAAGGTAGGAGCCCAAATAACATCATTATAATTCTGAACAGGTTGTTTTATCTCCTCAAATCCAGAGTTAAAACCTGCTAAAATAAAATTACAAGAGCCTTTTCAACAGACAAGCCCCTTCAAAAGAAACTGTACAGTTCTCAAACCTGATTTCTGTTATGGATTTTGAAGTGTTTGTAATTTGTATTTGTGGAACACGCTGGATTATTACGGCGGGGGAGATCGGATCAGTTTCCCGTCTGCCTGAGTTTCCTACAGAAATCTGACAACCCTCCTCCATGAGCCCCTCTTTAAGTAATTGTTCTGCCATTTTGTTGTTGCTTCTTTTCCACCTGCCTCGGCCCCGAGAGCCCAAGCCACATGTTTAAAAAGAGATGAGAAGGTCCCAAACTAAAATTTGCCATTAACACCATTTCTCCCGTCCGTCCTCACCACCGAGCCGAGCTGGGGATGTGCTGATGGGAGGGCACCGAATGCAAAGCAGCAAGGTTTTATTTTAATCAGAGATTGGAGCAGATGAAAATCATACTTTGTAAAATTGAACAATTTCCATTGCATTTCAAAATGGTCATTTGTTGTGGTTTTTGTTTTGTTCTGTTTTTTAGAAAGGTAGCAAACCTTGTCAGGGAAAAACAAAGCCCAGGAAGGGAAAAGGCAAGAGAGGATAAACAGGGAGCCACAAGCGACTTGAACAATAATTTCTCAATTCACATTAACAATGTAAAAATTCTTTGGCTTGCAGATTTCTGCACTATCCAGCCTCACATTTCTCAGGGCTGGCTTTGCAGGCAAGGGATATTTTTGTTTACGTGCTCCTTTGCTGGAATAAAACCAAATAATAAAATGCAAGTCCTATTAAATCTGAAACGCATCTGCAAGGGCTTTTTCCACCTTGGGTGAGTTATGGGCATAGGAAAGTGCATGAATGACCATTTTCTACACTGTTTTAAAAGAACCATAAACAATTTCTGTAATGTATTTTCAATAGGAGCTTGTTAGTAATACGAGATTTTATTTCTTTTTTTCCCCAAACTCCACAGTACTTAATGCCTATATTGTTTTATCATTTGGCTGCTGAGTATTTATTTATCACGGACATGTACTTTAGAGCCTCACACAGAGAGATCCCGATATTTCTCTGGGCTCAGCTCTTTGTAAGTCTTTTCCTTTCTCATATATAAACATGAAAGGAATACAGTTGAAATAAATATTGCTTTTCAAATGCAGTGATCATTAATACTTTGATGGCTGCAGACTAACAATACTTCGGTGTATTTGCCCCACTCCGTTGTAGGCTTTTCCCTGGTTTTGGATGCTGGTTTAATTAAGGCATTACATTTTAAGGCAGCCAGGGAGCCTCTCCCCGTGCCCGTGCCGCGCGTTCCCCGCGCCCGCACAGCCCGCACAGCGCGCCGGCCCCGCTCCCCGCGGCCCTCCGGCCGGGCCCTCTCGCTACACACCCCGCTTCTGTTGCTCTTCCCTTTCTCCTGAAATCTCAGCTGCTGTTTCAGCTGGCCTCACGCGCTACAAGGGAATCATTTGCTTCCATAATGTAAGGTTTTCCTCTCGAGCCGTGCGCTGGTTTGTCGGGGGCCGGCCGCTGCTGGGGCTGCGGGCAGCGGCGCTGCCGGGCGGCCGTTCGTGGGTGGCGAGTGCCCTCTGCAGGAAGCCAGCCCAGCCCCGCAGCGCCCGGCCCGGCCCGGCCCGGCCCGGCGCGGCCCTGCCAGCCGCCGCGGCAGCCCAGCACCACGGCCACGCAACAAATCAGCTCCCGACGCCTGGGGTTTTTCCCTCATTTAATTATTGCACAAGTCAGCGGTGCTGACGGATGCGGGGAGCGCCGCTGGACCCCTCGGCTGCATTCCCGACACAGCCCACGGCTGCCTCGGCCCCGGCCCGACCCGCGGGTCGTCCCGTGTCAAATACAGAAGCAGAATGAGTAGTTTCATTTGCAAGGCGATGTTTTTATGGCAGGCTCTAAAATCCCTGCCACGTATTTCAGCACACAGACAGGCAGCATTCCTGCTTCTCCCGCAACGGAGCTGCACGGGATGGGATTTTTACTGGGTTTGCCCAAAAATCAGCTCTTTAGGAAATCCCCAATCAATCCTGTTCAGACACCTGCACGGTGACGGCCCTCGCAGGATGCACAATGCACTGCCCACTCTCCTTTTGAAACAGCTAACTCTGATTTTGCCTGTGTGTAGATTTTGGTAAATTCGGTGCAAAACGGTGGCCAGGACAAAGCTACAACAGCAGATTTCAGTCAAAAGAAAACCCAACGAACAAACCAAACCCCAAAACCCAATCCAAAGAGGAGACATCTAAGGCAGGTCTCTAACCAGGAGCCTGCGAGACCTGTGACAGCCAGTGCAATATGAGGCATCCTGAATGCCTTCTAATGAAAGGGCCAGCCCCATGCAGGGACCCAGCTGCCATGTACATCACCAGCCATGATCCCTCTCGCCAGCGCAGACGTGGGTATTGCGGAAGAGGGTGGGATTAGGGAAAAAACCCTTCTCTAAAGGGAAAGCGTTTCAAAAGACGTCATGAAATGAGAATTTACTTGTCTTTTCCAAGAGGTAATAATGCCTGTGCAGCACAATAGGCATCGCTCACTGTGCCACAGACAGGACTTGCAGACTCCTTTCTGTCCCCCCTCCCTTTTTTAAAGAATATAGCTTATGCAAACCTCACCACAGACTTTTCCTTGAGACTGTATATCAGAGCAGCAGGGGGGCTGATGAAGTGCCCATTTTTTTACATCAGTCTTATAAATTGCTCTCCCCATTAATTGTTTCCATGGAAACAATGCATTTGGTTTGTATGGGGCTCCTGAACATTTTTTAATGGGATTCTTAAAAATGTGCAGGAGGTGGGGGGCAGGAGGGTGGGTGCCCTGAAACACCCTCAAAAAAATCCAGCATAAGTTCTAACAAAACGTGCAGTTAATTGCTTGTTTCCAAATGTTGCTAGGCTGAACCCAGATTAAATCCAGGCTCTGGAAACATTATTCAAATGACCAGGGGAAAAAAAAAAAAAGAAACAAAAGGGCAAGTACAGATTACATGACAGCAGAGACGAGGATTTTCAAACACCTCCTAGCAAAACACAGCCATGAGACCATGACCAAATAACAATTCTTTAATGTCACAGCCTTAACTAATAATTTAAGCATGAGCAGTCCTTGATAACCCATCAGATCTTCCAACAAATATTGTGTTCCTCGCAGAATGTGCCCGCGCGGCTCTGACACAGACAGCGGTAGCTGCACACAGGCTGCAGCAGCGCAGCCAGACGTGCACACAGCAGCTTCTCTTCTCCCTCTTCCTACGCCTGAGAGAATTTTTCTTTTACTTTTTTTTTTTCCCAGCGGGGAAAGTATTTGTATTACAGGGTATGAAACTAGTCCAACATGCAAGCATATTTAATTTGGAAAATGTGTGGCTAAATGCCACTTGTTATGGGATTAGTTAACAGCTGCAAGGCTGCTACTGTGGAAAGAATGTTAAAAAAAAAAGGAAGAAAGCAAGCAAAGGGTTGAACTGCGACCCAGGATGTGCCATCTCCCAACTGCCTCTGTGGATTTTCAAGTTACATCCAGTTTCTCAGCACTCTGTGGGGCTGTCCTCACTTAACTGTCAGCTCAAGCTATCTACACTTAAATTAACTCCTCTCAAGTTAGTCTGCTCGAGTGAGAACAGTTAGAGCTGTAAAGCAGCCCCTGAGCTGCGCCGTGAGGCGGGTTTGGAGCCGCTCAGCCCGCGGCAGCCTCGGCCCTGCTATGGGCAGCCTTTGGCTCCAGCCACAGACGTGCGCAAGCGTCGGGTTACTGGCGGCTCTCAAGTGATACCTCAAGCTAATCACGCAGTGAAGACAGGCTCTAAATTACTTGTTAAAAATACTGTCCTCGTCCTGAGTGTCCTATAGTGTCCTCCAACGCTAAGTGCTGTTAATGAAGGAGAATATCATCTTTAACACATCAGTCACATAAGACAAACCCACCAGTCACTTTATTTTCCCTGTCCATATGGCCGTGACCTCCCTGCGTGACCGATAACAGATATTTTCATAAAGATGCCAAGAAGGATGTTTCTAGACCATAATTCCACCCCCCCACCCCCCCCCGCTGTCCCAAAGTGTTTCTCATTAGTATCATGTTGCTGTCCTCTTTGCTGCTCAGGAGCAGCTTATCTTCTCATGAGCCTAAGCCCTTCGTTGACCTAAACTGCTGTGTATTAACGGTACCAGGCTCAAGGAAGGACCCAGAGTCAGCCGGGGACCTCCCAGGGAAGGAACCACTGCAAATCCTTGTCTGGAGAGGCACAAGGATGAGAAGGGCTGAAGGAAGAGGAAACATGCTGATGAGCACAGATGGACTCCCCAAAACTGCCTGTACCTCTAGCTGTCCCAAAGCACCTGTCTCTGAGCGGAAGGCAACGTTTGCCTCCTTCCCCCAAGGCTTTGGAGGGCTCTTCCCAGCCCTAAGACATCTGGAAGTTCATCTATCCACCTTAGAGGCTCTAAAAGAAACTGTGAGTGGTATACCAAAGAAAAGCTTTAAGGAAATGCTTTACAGCCTGCCCTTTAAAGCAGAGGAGAGCCTGCACGAGGCCTGAGACAAGAGAATCCAATACCCTGTGCTCCTTATAGGCAAAGAAGCACTTCTTCAGCTGGTGTGGTGTGATCACAGGGCTCAGGTCGCTCCTTCTCACCACTGCCACTCTGTTCTTCCCACACCGTCTCTGGTCACCTCCAGGAGAGGCAGTTCTGCTCCCCTAGCTGCTGCCCTGGGCACAGATGGCACCATCACCATGGGCATGGCCTGGAGGGAGGATCAGCACAGAGAGGAGCTCAGGAGGCTCCGTTTCCTTTGCAGATGTAACCATCATGGTTCATCATTTATCTAGGGGGGAGAAATGACTAATAAGTAGGAAAGTGGCAACACAGTGATGCATTTATCTGCTGCAGCCAGTCTCTCCAGCATTGGTCCTAACTATATTCTATGTGATATTTTGGTTTATTGCTCAACAGCCCCTGATGAACTGGTGATGCTGGCATTCGGTGCGTGGGTTGTGCCAAGGCAACATACCAGCAGAGTGGCCGGGAAACACTGTTAAAGGATCTTTAAATGGTGCTGAGGGTAAAATGTGTATTTGTAGCTTTTGAGGGTATCAATAAGTCAGCGATGAGTGGCAAACCAGCACAGTAGCTCCTAGGACCTTACAGGCCTCTGTAAGCCAAAATTTGCCCTTTCAGTGAACAAACATAACCCTCTCTCCCCACCTCCAGTAAAAATAAAGGTAGAGTGTTATAAGTCCTTAGAGCAAGCAAGCCTCAAAAAGCTGCATGGGAGCTTGCTCAGGTGAGCACTCCCATCCCTGTGCACCTGTGTATGTCTCAGCCAGACAGAGACGTGGAAAAGAATGGTCCTAGTCCTGCAAAGAGCATCAATACATCTTAACTTCCTGCACATCAGCAGCTCCACTAGAGCCTGCACATTGCACACACATGCCAAAGGGGAGAGCAGTATGAGGAAGAAAGCTCTAATTTCCTTAATGTTAACTTTAAAAGTTTCGGGCTGAGTAAGTTTTGTTCTTCACAATGGTACAGCAAAAGGTTCCTTTTCTGATATTACCTTTTAAAATTGACAAAACTAAAATCATTGTTTCCAAAGTTGGAGGTTTGCAACCTCACCCCCCTGGGGAGGCTGCTGAAGCTTTTCTCTGTTTGTCTGCATTTAGAATGGGTTCCCCTTTAAGCAAAACACGTGAGAAATAGGTTTCACCATTTCAGAAATGAAAGGCATTTACCCTCAAGACAGTAAAACAGATTCTTTTAAACCTTTCTGATGTAAGAGAGGAAATGGGAAGTTTACAAAAGTAAAGCTCCAGTCCTGCACACACAGACCTGCTCTTCCTCGTGTGTATAGTTCACTGAAATCAATACGATTTCTCACGAGCGAAGCCGCAGACGCACAGAAATGTTTCCATGGTTGAATCTCACATCAATACTTCGGCTGCATTAAGGAAAAAGCCATTCTGCACAGTATATTCAAAAGTTTGTCCCGTTTAAAAACTATTTATGGCTGACATATGTACTGAAGTGTTTCAGCAAATCATGTCATTGGTGCATTTATTTAATGACAGTACCCAGCTCTGGTGTCCCCAGAAGCAGCTCAGCCAGCACCTCCCTGCACACAGGCAGCATTTACAGGGCTGGCGGTGGCAGAAGCAGATCCCTGGCACCATGTGCACCCAGCCCAGCCGCTGGGAGAGCATGTTTGCTCGGTGCACCTCAAGGCAGAGAGCTGGGGAATGGATGGAGAGGGCAGCCCTGCTCCAGAGAAGTGCCCACTGCCCCACCAGCTGCCAGGACCCTTGGGTTGGTGGTGAAGCCGATCCCTTTTTAACCATCTTGTGATGCCAAGCATACAGTACCCAGACACTTCTTTACTCCACATAGTGCTGCAATGGTCCCTCAATATGGAAAAGCAACAAGTATTCTACTGAAAGGACAGCAAACAGTAAAGATCAGCAGGAATTACCAAGACATAACAGAGCAATCGCTTCCCCAAGGCCTTCACAGCATAATCATTTCTCCCACTTTAAGAAGCCACACAAAGCAAATCCCAGCTGCTAACCATAAAAAATGAGAGCTATTTGCTAGAGACCTGATAATGTTTAAAAATATATAGTCAAACATCTCGCTAAGTGAAGGCATGATAAAGTCAAGTCCATCTCTTACACTAACCTTCAAGGTAAAATTAATAATTAATTAGTAAAGCCAGGACATGGAATGATTGCTATCAATATTTTAATACTCTTACTGCTAATTTCATTCTCCCTCCATAATCTACTTTCTGAAAAGGCAGGAGAGCTACGTGTGCATTTTCAGTGTGGCACCCTGCCTCAGCTGGGGTCAACATTGGAGAAGAAATAGCCCCCAGAAGTGTGCCACAAAAGTAATTTCTGCAAGAGCCAAACCCCACCCTCCATCGCTTGGATGTTGTTCTGTGCATTTGGCAAGTGCACACTGCAGCCTGTCACAGCCTCTGCTCCAAAGCAGGGGCTGCTCTCCTAAAGCCAGCAAGCGAAACCAGGGGCTGCTTCTAATGCAGATCAACATAATGCACCTGAAAGCTTTCCTATTAGAAACATCTATTTCCCTGTCCTGCAACCAAGCAAGGAAAACTTTGTCCCAGGAGGCAAACTGCTGGGAAAGTTGTGAGGGGACAAACCCAGGTGGGTGCAGAGGCCAGGCAGGAGCTCAGGGCAGAGGCAGGAGCAGAAGCCATTGCTGCCCCAAGAGCAGGCGGGTGGGCCAAGGGAAGGGAGGCAAGTGCTGCCCTCCAGTACTGAAAAGAAAAGTGTGTCCTTGCCTGCTTTATTTACTCTTTATTAGTCTAATGAGGCTGTTTCCTGGGAGTTTAATTACCATAATAGAGACAATTCCTTTCTTAACCCTCTTTACAGCCTGGAAGAGAAAGAGCCTCTGAAAGGGCAAAGCTGAAGACACGAGCCGCCAGCAGCAACGGGCTGTTGCAAATCTCTCTGAGAAGCGGCACGAAACCTGCGGCACGTGGCCGCGGAGCCGCCCGTGGGCTGGGGATGGCTGCATCGTGCTGCTGGGGGTCCCGGCCCTGCCTCCCACCCTGTGAGTCCCCGAGGGAGAAGGCAACACTGCAGAAAAGCTGAGAGCACGTGATCAGTGCTACATAAAATGTGTGGGTTACCAGCCCTTTGAAATCTTACCTCTTCATCGTTTTACATTTACAGTTTACTAATGAAATTAGATATGGTAAAGGGTTTCTTTCTTTCTTTCTTACTTCCCCCCCCCCTTACATCGGCTGTGCATTTTTTTAGAGTTAAATCAGCATTTTCCATTCTACATTCAGCAAGAAATCAGCAAATTAAATGTTGGGGCTTTACTGATGCTGCTAAGAAATATTTCCACCGTGTTGCCATAATACCCACAGCGATTTACATGTTAGTCTTGCACCTCTGTGCACAACGAGGAAACCAGATTGGATTAAACCAACGCTTTTTAGCTGGGCTACTCCGTGCTGACATAAACCTGAAATGAGCACAAACCAGATGAGCTTTCCCTCCTCCCAAGAAGGCAAACTTGTGTTACATGGCAGACAATAATGTCTGCTCCTTACCCTATATATAGTTTAAAAAAGTAACAATCCAGCCTTCAAAACATTAGTGGTTGGTGGTTTAAAAGGAGAGCAGCCAAAACCAAGCTCCTGCACTGATAGCTGGGTAGCCCCGTGCTCCTGGCTTCGGACGGCTGCAAGGCTGGACCTGGCAAGCTGCTTCCACAGTGTTTTGCAGCAACAGATATTCTAGAAAGGTGAAGGCAAAGACGCAGTGAGGATGAAAAGAACCAGATCTAAAAGAAGAAAAGGTACAGCCTATGAAAAAACCAACACAGAACTGTGCACCGAACTCAACCAGAAGTCTCTCCTAGCCCACCTTCTTCATTCCTATGGGATACAGACAACATACTGTTAGAGCAATTGATAAAACAAGGATCTGCAGCAGAACTGAGAATAAACTTCTGCTGGAGTCCACAGTCCAAATCAACACACAGAATCCTTTGCTAATTTTCTTCTAATCAAGCTTCAGGGCCACCTCAATGGGGGAGTTTCCCTGGGCTGGTGCATGAACCACCACAGTTGTCACCTGCACACTCCCTCCAACCTGGAGGGATTCACCCCCATGAATTTCCTGCTCCTTGGGCATGGAGCAACTTGCCAAGAGCCAGTGAGATGGGCTCAAGCAGAGGCACCTCTGGAGCCAGGGCTGGGAAGGAGCCGAACAGGGGAAAGGAGATGATGGCAGATGGCTACACTATCCAGAGACTAATGGAGGGAAATATGCATGATGCAATCAACTACCACTGCTTCTTACTTTGTTTAAAGTTGCAACACCGCTGATTTTCCTGACCTTCTCCTTTGTGACATCCCAGCGTGGTCTGGCACTGTCCCCTGCCAGGGCCAGCAGTGCTTGGTGAGCTGACAGTGGGGCTGCTGGCAAGCAGCGCTTTGCTTTGGAACAGCAATGACCATGTCATTCAAACAATGGGGTGAAACATCACGTTATTCTGAAGCCCTGTTTCTGGGGCAGCACAGTATTGATGAAATAAAGCAGTTAAAACATCACTGCTGAGTTCACAACTCCAATGAGGCCAGGAGACAAGGTTCCCACTGGTGTTACACAGTGTGTGCCCACCACTGCCACAGCTCGCTCCCTTCCAGGTCAGCTCTCCAGCACCACCTGCCTCCAGCGCCGCTGGCATCCTGGGGCTGGCAGCAGGGAATTCTCTACTTCAGGTCATACTAACAAACACAATTCCTTCTGTTTACTTAGCTGTTACCATAACTTGACTCTGGTAAATTGAATGTGAAATGAAATAATTAAAGACATTTCCCCCAAGGTTCTGATCACAGAGTTGCCACAAGAGCGAAGGGATTAGTGAGCCTCAGGCTTCACGAATCCGATGCCATGGATTTAGATGAATGCTGTCTTTTTCTGTGTTGCAGTTTGAAGGTTAGGACTTGGCAGCAAGAAACTGCACTCTCACTAAAATTCATATCTGGATATCCCCTTTGAATGCTTCTTGACTGGTTATTTGAAATAACATTGTGTTTATTAGCAGAACAGAGGAAGGGCTGTAAAGCAGGAGAAGCAAAGAGTTTGATTTCCAGTCAGTGATGAATGGCGGCGGAGGCCAGGTCACCCGGCTCCGACATCAAAGGGGCGACTGAGCCCGCCAGCACACTTGAAGTTAGTTAAAATGCCATAACAATTTTCTGAGTTTTTCTTTTTTCTTACATTTAAAGAAATTATATTTCATAGGGCTGACTTCAGCCGTTATTTCCAGGTCTCTTGTGACACCCAGGACTACAAAAAGGCACCACACGTCAGCCAGCCAAGGAGCATTTGCCACACATTTCAACTGTGATAGGATGTGCTCCTATCCTCAGCAAGAGCAATGTCTTTTAAAGAGCCAGAACAAAGCACCCAGCCCCAACAATGTGCTATGATGCATCCTCCCATCAATCCATGTCTCTCCTAACATATCAGTATTAAATTGCCAAGTAATTTGCATGCTCTTGTTCCTTTTGGGCTAAAACCGGCCAGGCTCTTTCAGAGCTTTGCAGCTCCAGCCTTGCCCTTGCCCCTCTTATCTGCCAACAGAATAAGGAATGAGACAGTTTTGGGGTATCCCTTGGCAAGAGAGAAGAGTGATAAAGCTTGGCAGTAGAGCAGGACCAAATAGAGGCTGAAAAAATAAAGTCACATACTAAGTATACCAAGTCATTTACTAAGTGTAAAGAGTTAGCAAAAGTAAATGCAGCCTTAAACCTACTGATAGGAGCAAGTTATATGTATTGAACGAACGTGTAGATACAGAACTTCAGATCCTCCATCAAGCTGTAGCAAATACTGAGAGAAACCAGCCAAAACCTCTGGTCATGGCAGTGCTCTGGTGCATGCCTCACTGCTCCTTCCCCAGTCAGCAACTGCTCCAAAGCATTTTTCCAACACAGATTTTCCTTTCTGGAGAAAAGAGACCATAGATAACGTGCTCAGCACCTATTTATTTTAAACAACCGCATCACACCAGGGCATCTCCCAGCTGCCTGTTGCCGCACTCAAGCCTCGTTCCAACCCACCCGGTTACAGCAGATGCCCCATGCCCGAGCGGCCCCCGGAGCTTTGTTTCCAGACCGCTTTATCTTTCATGGCAGGAGAGCAGCAGGGGGCAACCTCGCCCCGGGAACGCGCCGGCAGCCGGGATCCGCCTGGCGCTGCGCTGCACCGGCACCGGCAGCGGGACCCGCCGCGGCGGGCGCCTCGGGAGCCGCAGACGGGCTGCCCGGTCCCCGCGGAGGGGCTGCTCCGGGATAAATCGCCATGAACCAAACCGAGCTAAATAATAAAATAAAGCCCCGCAGCCCGTCACCCCTGATGCCGGCAGGAGGAGGCTGTGAAGGCAGGCACACTTACCGGCGGGTTTGTTTTAACTTTGCCTGCAGGCACTTTTGAGCCCGAGAAACGGCGGATCGGGGAATAACAGGTGTTTATTGATTTCCGTGGGGTAGTTCGGGTTGTTTCAGCCGCAGAGCTGCAGCAGTAAGACATATGTAATCCATATGTAGCACTTCAGAAAATGAAAGGCAGCAGAAACACCGAACAGGTGGGCAGAATGGGGGGGAGCTTGGACTCTCCCCCCAGTAAATTTTCCCTACTTTTCCCACATCATCAATATTAAGAAGAAAGAAAAAAGAATCTTTTAAAAACCCGACCTCCCCTAAAATGGCTTTTGGTGTTGATGCAGCACCCACCCGAATGGGGAACCAGGCTGGGTTCCCTCCTGGCTGTCCCATGTGCAGGCAACTTTGAAAGTATGGCAGGTAGAGCATGGCACAGCTGACCCACCAACCACCTGAAATCGAGGGGGAGACGCTGCTTTGCTGCCAAGGGAACAAAGCCCCAGATCACAAGGATAAAGCACAAAGTCTAGAAGACGCAACCAGGCCGTGATATAAGGCTGAGCAGAAACACATTCCTGCATGTTCTGCTTTCCCAAATTATCTCCTAGGTAAATAATCCCAAACTGGCCTCTCTGCTCTGACATACATCAACTTGCCTCCATGGGCGTTTTGCCTGGGCAAAGAACCCAGGCCCTGCGCCCAGGTTTTTATCCACTGAATTACAGATATCCAGGCTCGTCCAGCCTGACTTGGAGCACGTTGACGAGAGACAGGGCTGCCAGCACATGGCCCTGCCTGAACCCAGCCCTGCCCGTGCCTCCCAATTGCACAGCACCCTTTGCCAGGTGTGGAGTATCTTTACCCTGTCTCCTCCCTCTCTGCAGTGACAACAAATCCATCTCCACCACATTAGTCCAGCATTATCTTATCAAAGCGGGAGGGGGAATAATATTGATCATTTTGCTCCGATTTTAAAAAGAGGGTGAGGGGGGAAAAGAAAGAAACCAAGAAGGCAAAGCAGACAAAGAAAGGCTAAATCAAACCACAGTGCAACAAAGGAGGAAAAACAGGTGGAAGATGGGAATTGTTTTCTGAACCCCAGCTAAGTGGGGAATTGAAACGAGGAAGGCACTGCGAGAGGACCAGGGGATGAAAGGGAGAGATGGTAAGAAACAGAAGGGCTATATAAGTCTGAAAATGGCTAGAAAGAACAAGGGAGAGAGGAGGCAAGAATGGAAACCTCTGATGTTGGCAGGAAATGTTGTGATTCTAAAGATGAAACAACTTGTGGGGAACGAAATTGGGAAAAAATACCCCTGTGTATTTCCGAGGGTGAACTCGAGCAGTAAATGAAGTGCAGAGGAGACAGCTGCCGGACAGCGGCGGGCAGGAATGAAATGGCACAGCGTCCTCTGAAGGAGAATTCATTGTTAGAAAATGACATCCTTTCATAATACCCATCTTTTTCAAAGCCTGCCCCAGCTGCAGCTGCAGATGTGGCTTAAAAACCCGAGCAGGAGGCCCTTTCCCCTACGGCAAGACTATATATTCTATGACCGTAATATTATTGCCATAAAGGGAATGGGAGAGATGGGGCAGGAGAGATACTTAAAACTTCCAAACTCATTCAAGACAAGTAATAAGGCACATGCAAGGAGTTTAGGAGAGGCAACATGATGGCTTTCTTACTTATCTATGAAATTATTACAGAAATGTTTATCATGTATATTTTCACTGTCCCCTAGAATGTGAGGGGCTCTAATTCCCTTGGATGGATGCCAGAATGTTGGGGGAAAAAATGCCGAGGAGAGGGAAGGAATACATTTGCTAGAAAAAAACCTGCATTCCTTCCAACCTTTCTGCAGCTTCTTAAAAAAATACAAAAAGCCTCCTTCAAACTGCTCAGTGCCATACCAATTTCCTGTGTAGACCTGAATATTAGTATATGTTTTTCTGTGTCTCCTAAGTTTTCCAAGTTACCTAATGCATGCTCAGCATGAAGTATTTTTAAATGAGTTAGTCTTTATTGAATTATGATTTCCAGCAGTCACTAATAACAAAATTCAAATTGCTCCAGCAGATGAGGATTTTAAGAATGCTGAGAAGAAACTGAGTTTTTAAGAGACTCTACAAGAGCCACCCACTGCTTGTGTATAGTAACCATGAGCCTCTTGACGAAATACTTCAAATAGTTAATTAGATTTGCTAAAAAAAAGGGGAAAAAAAGGGAAAGAAAAAGAAAGAGTCATTAGGAGTTGCCCCTGTGGGAGCCCCTGGCTAAGGCTGCTCCTGGCTAAGGCTGCTCCTGGCTAACGGCAGCGCCTGGCACCCAGGGCTTCAGCAAAAGGAACGCTACAAAACCTCGGTTTTTAACTAAAGTTTTAGGTTTTCCTCACACTGTCCCTGCAGTCGACACAATGCAATTAGCAACACATCTAAAGGGGAAAGAGGAACTTTCATTCCATTAGGACTTCTTTTTTGCCTCGGGAATTTCTTCAGGCTGCTAAAAGGCGTTTTTTCAAGCGAGGAATAATAGGGATGCTCGGAGCCTACCCACAGCCCACGAGGCTGAGAACTGCAGATCACCTGCAAACTGAATTTGTTCTATTTTGTTAACCATTTATTTTGTCTTTACTGGCTGTTCAAAGGGAAGTGTGATAATCCCACTGTTCCTCACTTGCTCAGTGGGGAGTTTAATCTAATAAAGCTATTACAGCAGAATGGATTAAAGCAACGTGAAGCATTAGTAATTTGAGGAGCAGTTAAAGAATGTTAACGCTGAGACTCTGCGCGTATTCTCCTAAAAACATGATCACAGAGATGAAAGCAGAGCTCCTACTCAATAATGTCATTTTTCAGGCACAAAATTTAATTCTTTCCGTGTCCTCATCCAGATGTTTATAGTGAGGAGCAAGAGGCTGGCCATTATTTTACAACTGCTGAAACCAGAAGGCATGGGGACCGGAACGGGCATGCTTTAGCTTACCCCAATTTTGATTAATCCCTCTGTTATAACAATATCTCTTTTTTAGAAAGAGAGATATGTGACTGAAGTCATCTGATACGACATATTAGGATGAGATGCAGTATTAAAAGCTGAGGGACTTAATACCATTGCCTGTTCTTCCCCCCTTGGTGCAGCAGCTGTGGAGCATTGCTGCCAAGAGGACTGAAGCCCCGCAGCTTGCAGCCGGCAGGTACGAGATGGAGGGAAGCTGCACATGCAGTGGGAAGGGTTTGGCTCCTACATCGTGCCTCACACCAAATGCAGTCAGACCACTGAGGTTTGGGCAAAGAGCCGTCCCGAGAGCCTCCCACATGTGCCTGAGCTAAACCTGCCCATTACAGCCCCAAAGTAAGGATGTTAATTCATAACCAACGATTACGAACAGGACTTGAGCTGCACCTCATGAGGAGACAGGAGAGCTGACGGCTGCCAGGTGCCCGTGAGTGAGCCAGGCCTGCCGACAGCAGCTGCCAGCTGCCCACATCCCAGCAAACTCCTTTTGCAGAGAGGTCCCCAGTGTGACAGGCCATAGCTGTGCCCATGGTAAAACAGAGCAGGGCAGAGGGGAAGGCTTGTGGGCAGAGCAGCCTCCAGCAGAGAGGTGCGCTCCACGCAACCATGTGCACTCACCAGAGGAAGGCTGTGCCAGAGAGCTTCCACCTAGCAAATCTCTCTCTTTGCTGACATAAATACTTTTCTAAATACAGGAAATGTTTTGAAACCCTTCTATTTGATAGTCCATAAGTGCAACAGTCTTCTACAGAAAATTAACAGCTAAAATAGAGCAGACAGCAATTCTTTTAAAAGCTAGGAAGCAAGAGAGTGACTGAACAAGCCAAAGTCCCATCCAGCACAATCAGTGCATCAGGCTCGGGAGATGCTCCCAGAACCATCCACAAAGACCTGGACAGAAGCTCACAAACCCAAGTCACCAATACTGTCCTGAGGAGCCAGGCTGACTCAGTAGATTTGCAAACGCAGATTAATGCATTAAAAATTCCTCTTCTGATCTTCCTTACTACATTTCCTATGAAAAAACCCAAGCTACATGCTGACATATGCATCAGTACATGGCAGCAGGATTATTGCTAGGAAATTTGTGGGGAAACCTGGAAACTGGACTTGAAGCATGAAAATAGCTGGCAGCTCAACTACGAAAAAACTAGTGCCTCTACATGATGCAAGTTCCTCCACTTAATTCAGTCACTGGTTAATGTGTTTCTTTGTTTAATATGATAGAAACCCCAGGGATCAAATCATTCATAATAAAATTATATTAGTACTTTATTTTTGTCACTTGTGATTGCTCTGAGCAAGCGTTATTGGATAGTTTGATCATGGGATACAGAAAGTTTCCATTTAATTAATGTGAAAGGTGCCTAAATTTTGAATAACATTGACGAAAGAAGCCTTAGGACGTGGCAGGAGATTGGGATGTATTATTAACTCCTATTGTTTCCTGCGCTGCAGTGGCTTTCGGCTTTTGGGTGCACTTCAGGACGTGAGAGTTAATCTATAAAGACTGGAGTTGCTCAGAATGTTCTGGTCAGAAGTGTCCATTTTTCACCAGTTGTGCTGACAGGATGGTGAAGCTGATCTGTGTCACAAAGGGGCAACCACAGGCGGGGGGTGCGGCTGGGTGCCGGCTGCTGCCCCTCTTGGCTCTTGCTTTTAGAGGTCATCATCAACGACAACCAACTAATAACTCAAATTCTCTCAGGAAACCATGAAATTATTATTGATAGATTGAGTAGAACCACCAACCCTGTAGCCACATGTTCACATTAAAAAGTGCCAAATCTTAGACAATATGTGGATAAATGTTTTTCCCAGTGAAAAGAGCCTGGGTGACACTGCAAAATTGTCCTGGATCCATGGAATCCATTGAAAAGGTGTGTGCTCTGGTCATCCTCTGCTTTGCCTATACACCCCATTGTTGTCTCCAAGGGCTATTGTCAACATCCTTCATTGCTGCCCACTGGGGAAACCCCGTTGCATGCAATGATTTTCTGTCAGGCACATTGATACAGTTCCTGATGTTGTCACCTCATCCAGAAGATGTGAAGTTTGTTGAAGAAGGCTGTTTGCCACTGGTGTGCAGTGTGTTGAGGGAGCCTCCCAGACACCCACTCCCCACTGCTGTGCCACACTCCTCCCCTCCTTTCCCAGCTCTCAGCTGGATTGCAACAACTACCAAGTTCCATTTCATTTCCCTCCAACACAAACCACTGCTCAATACACTTTGCTCGTCTGTATCAACCAGCCGGGCAATCCCCAGTCACCTCTGGAGGGACACAGGAGACAGCATCAGGCATCAGCAATGGCCCAGTTTTATCAGGCTCTGTGGGGTCAGTTTGCCAGTGCACAGAAAGCAAACGGTTGCATTAGTAATCCAATACTTTCAAGGTACCTAGCCTGAGATCCCCAGGTCATAAACAGCAAAAGTTGAAATGACCAGGAGATAAACACTGAATCAGAGGATGAAAACTAACACGATGGTGGTGAATCCAGCCACCAGCTGTAAGCTGTACCTACAGTGCTGGCTCACCTCTTCATTCAAATGGTGGCACATAGTCCAAGTTCAAAAAACCGCAAAGATATAAGGCTGAAAATATGTGATTTAACTGCTGGTTTAAAAATTCATTGCTGCTAAATGCAGCCCCTGCACCTCCAGGGACAGACCTGAGGGCAAACCTGCCTTTCACCGACCACCCATTAACCTTTCAGAGGGTACTCCTCCGTGTTTCCCAGTCTGTGAGTCAGACACACCTCCTGCCTCATCTGCAGCAGCAATAGATAGCAATCATCATCATGGACTACCTGAGGCAGAAAAGAGAATAATAGAACAATATCTTGGAGATGTTTAGGGGGTTTGTTTGGTACTAATTGAATTTCACAGGTCTTTAATGCAAGCTTGTTATTGTATAAGTTTTGTAAAAGACTAAGAAATCAGGGATCTCCCTGTGAGGTGTGTGAGGGGTAACAGGGATCTCCATATGAGCTGTCTGCTGCATAACAGGCTCTATACTGCATGTCTAGTACAAAACTAAGCATCTTCTACAAAAGGCAACAGCAAGCCAAAAGATTTGAGACCATTACATTAGAATATTCCTTAATGCTGGTGAGAACTTTGATTTAGTCAAAGAACATCTCTCAGAAAGCCATCCAAAACACAGACCACAAAAATGCTGGGCAAGAGGGAGAGCAGAGCAGCAAAGGCTGGAAGGAGGTTGGTAGGAAAGCAAGAAGAAAATCAAGCACAAATTTACAAAGCTGTAGGGTATCAAAACAAGTCAGGTGCTCCCTCTTGTCCACTGTCAGACACGTGCCACTCATCTTCACTTGCATGGCCCACCACAGCCCACTCCTTGGTGCTGCTCCCCAGTGTGTCTCAGCACAACACCACGCTGGGGACATCAGCGATGGAGCCTTCCCTGCATCATCCTACCTGTCTTTGAGCCACTGTGCCCAAAATTTCAGACATTAAAAGGGCTCTGGGAGCTTGCTGGGCAAACCCCATGGTATTAAAGCAAGACCAACTGCAACCTGGTCTAAAAAAGCCTTAAACCGGGTTAAGGGTTTCAAAGCATTCCTAAATCCGTGCCCATCTTTTAGCACTCCAATAGTTACAAAGCTGTGTGTTACACCCTGGCCAAGTCATCCTGTCACAAGGTAACTCTATGCTGTTTAATGTGTTTGGTAGAAAAGATAAAAGTTTGAAGATAATTAGCACAGGAGAGGATAGTGAGGAAAGCAAGGGAATTGGAAACATGATTGGAAATGAAAATCAATGTTAATAAGTAGAAGAAATTGTATACTAGAGGCAAAAGAATAAAGTATGTATAGACTTGACAGCATTCTGGATGAACAGGGTCAAAACAAAACACGTTTTCATAAAGCGTGCAATTGGACTGTCCCAAAGGAAGTCACTGCAGGCACAAGCACAAAGAGATTAAAACCAATGAGTTTTCATAATTAATTTTAATAAGTTTAGAAAGGATATTAAACTTTGTACCCTAGGGTTTATGTCAATCTTTAACTACTATAGAGCAAAATAAGATATATATTCTGGGAAGAGATTACACAGCACCAGTGTCTTCTAAGGGGCTTGGGTCTCCCCCTAGAAGATGCAGAACGGAGATGAGTGTGAACCAGCAAGGGAATCCCCAGCTGGCAGTGCACAGCACTTGTTCTCTGCAGCACCAGCTCTCCAGCCATTCACTTCTGCCCACACAGATTCACACTGGACTACACTTAACAGCATCATAAAGACAAGCAATTAAATTGTTGAGTACTGGGCACAACTTGCACTAAAGAACAAGAAAAGGCCTGATATAAAAGACAGAGCACATACAGTTTAACAGCAAATGAGCAAACCCACATCCCATCCTGCTCCCTGGGAAATCATGTCCTCTTGTTGCACCCTACCTGTGTAGGGCAGGTGGAAGTCTAACGAGCATTTGGGGAGTATTTGGGCACAAGACCACCCACTAATGATGAATCTGTCCCTTCCTTGTGGCGAGGATAGGTGCTCCCAACACTTTATGTATTTGTTGCTTTTGGCTGAAATCATTGCTTGAAAATTATAACCAGGACTAGCCCAGGCTGAACAAAAGAGTCTGCTTTATCCCAGCAGAAAGGTACATTATTTTTAAATCCCAGAGTCTCTGATTCAATTTGGGTGCTGGAGTGGCGTCCTCAGCAATGCAGCTCGTTCATCTTACACTGCTATGCTGCTGAGCCTCTTCATGGCTTATGAGCCATCCAGCTCCAGCTTTGCAGGTTTCCTGTTGTTATGCAGACTGTCCAAGATTACACAGTGCACCAGATTAATTTGTAAGGAAGCTATGCCTTTCTAGTTGTACATCTTTAAAAATGAGACCTTATACCTACGTGTGGAGAAATTCAGAGTTGACATTCCCATAGTGAACTCAATTTGCTCCCCATAAGAACAGGCCATGGCCACTGAACATATTTATGAAGGCATTAGAGCTGGCTATGCTGGCTTCTGCACAGATTGCACATATGCCTGTTTAATATAACAATTTTAAATGCCAACTATTCATTCTTTGTTGGTATGGCTGAAGAGGGTAAGCTGGGATGGGGAGCAGAAACTTGCACAAGTTTCTCACTGTCATCAACAGCTTTTATTGCTTCCAACATGCAAAGGCAATATTTACTTTTTAATTGTTGGGAGTAGTTTAATAAATGTGAAGGTTATGTCACCTCATTTCAGGTCTTCAGCAGTTCTCTCTCTTAAAAACGTTGTAATTTGTTACCAATCAGCTCCCTAAAGAGTCATGGGTTATAAGTTAAATAGTTTGCATTTCCATATCCAGCTGAAGCATTTTGGAAAAGCCACCAGTGCTCATTATCCTTCACTACACAGACACAGGTGTCTGCTCTTGCCAGACCCTTACTAACCTTGATCTGCATACGGAAGGTACTGGAATAGCACCGTGATAAAATGCAGGACAAGTTGGCCCATTTCATATTTTACCTGGGAACAGTTCATCCAGTACTAGTGATCAGATAGGCACAATACCAACAGATGTTTCTGCTGGTTGCAGGACACTGGGGTCATTTGCAGACTCAGGGATTCCCGCAGAGGACAGAAGCAAGGCTCCACACAGCACCCTCATGCCTTCAGCATCAGCACCTCCAGAAAAAGCCTCAAGAGAGCTGATGCCAACCCAGCACTGGGTAACTTAACAAAGCAAATTTTCTCTCCTCTTTCAAGCAGCTGATAGCTTAGTTATGTTCTGAAGCATGATATTTTGTACATCTTGGCATGTTTCATGTTTTGGGGAGCATTTCAGTTAGTCCTCCCAACAGCTATGCTGTCTTGTTTTGCTGAAATATTTGTCTACAAAGCACCTCAGAGCACTCTTGCCCTCAGCAAAAAAAAAAGGGAAGGTTAGAAAACAGCCAGGACTATTACCCTTCTCCTGATCTACCCAGCACTGCTGTCCCCCAAGACCTCTAGCATCATCCTTAAGAGAGTGGACTCAGCCATGTGTTAATCCTGCACTTACAGCTTGCTCATTTAATCACTCCATTTCCAGCTTCATAACCTAGAAGAAAGCGTTTCTCTCCGCTAGAATAACCTTCAGCCTTGGACAGGGTTCAGCGTGACCTCCAGTGAGATTTGCACACTGGGGGCCCAGAAGAAATGCATCTTTATAAAGCACAGCACAACAGTTTGTAACAAAGCCTCACCAAGCAAGCAGGAACCCAAAAGGAATCTGCAAAGTGGTTTGTCCTGCCAGGGTACAAGGGGCAGACACAAGGCCCTAGAGCAGCGGGTTTTTGGCACAGAGCAGGAGTCAGGAGAGGCTTACCACAGCAGCAAATGTCCCTCAGTTGACACACAGCAAAGGAAAACCTTTTCTAGCATTGCCATCATCCCAGTACTGATACTCCTCTGGCTCCCGTTGGGTCTGGAGCTGGCAAACAGCTTGACCTTCTGCTCCAGTAGGAAAGTAGGAAATTCTAGTAGGAAATTTGCCTTTGTGTGATCTGTAGGGGTGATTATCCTTAATGCACTACCATGGAAAAGGACCCATTTCACCTGAGAAAATTAGGCATTGAGAATAAATCTGCAAAGTACTTTACCCTAACCCAGACACCTTTGCACTTCATCCTGCTCCAGTGTTATCTTATAATCCTCCACAGTTAGCAAATGCCTTGAAGTGATCTAAATATTTCTTTTAACCACTTTCATAATGTATTGCAGATTACAAGTATTACTTATAGGCAGGTCCCCTCTGCAGTTCAAACAAGTGCAAAACCAAGTAGGACCCATTCAGGCAATGAACAGAAATTGATTCTATTTATAAAACTTTTTTGTTTTGTAAGACACTCACAAATTGTGACATAATCAGCCTCCTTGTAGGTCCAGTATGAGTAGTTCTCTTCATTAAAGTTAAAATAATTAATGTTTTTAAAGTCTGTCAAGGCTTTGGAAGTTCAAGATGCTATAGGCTACAAAGGACAAAAAATAAAGCTACAGTTAAAAACATATATTATAAATGGTCCCTTAAACCCTAGTGTGGTATCCTTTTATCATTCCTTCATTCTGAGGTTAGTAGGTTATTAACCTGTGTCCCCAGGGAGAAAGGATGCACATCAATTATATCAATTGAATAGACAAATGAAAATCGAATTAAAAATTGAACACGCAGAGCCGTAATTACAGTGCAGTGCTTCTGAGAGGATGCCAGCCAGGCGGGCACAAACGCTCCCGCGATTCTAACCCTAATTTACAGTAGCAGGGAAAAGTAGCCAGAGATAGGCAACGTAATGAAACGGAAATCTGCATGGGAGGGGTCAATGAAGTCCTGAAACACTGTTGTGACCAGTCCATTGTAATGTAATCGGCCAGTCCAGTATTTAACCGTGGAAAGCTTTAAAAAGAGAGATTTATGTGTGTTACTTCTAGCCAAAGTCTAACATAGGCACCATCAAAGCTGAAGACCAACCAGAAGCTCCGTGGCTTTGCCAGCACGGCTGTGAGGCTGTGCCCAGGTCCCCGTCTCCAGCCTGGCACTGCCACCCCCAGTTCTCTGCTCCGTGGTGTCAGTGTGCCAAAGGCAATTACTATTGTACCCACTCATCACACACTATTGGTGCCTACAGCTTCCAGAAGGAGAGCAGGGCACTCATTCATTGCAACTGCTAGACAGCTAGTTTCAAGACAATTATTAAAACCCGAGTGAGCCAGAGAAACCATTTTTTTGCACACATTTAAAGTTGTGCTGTTGTGGTCCTCTGCATTTTGTGCCCCATGGCACCTCCACTCCTAACAGTAAATATTTAGAGGCATCCCTCAGAGAAAAAATTACTTTTCTAAATCTGCCACCCACTGAGAACTTCTGATTGCAATTTTAGTCTAAGATGCGAAAATATTTATCTCATTTAAGTAATTAAATGTGTTTATACTGTGTAATTATATGCATTAACATTGGCATATTTAAACAATTAAATAAACAATCACAACGCTTCTGCCTTTCATGGTATTTACACATCATAACAAGCTCCAGCTCCGTGAACCCTCCAGCTGCCAAAGTCCTGCTGGAAACACCGGGATGCAGGAGGGGTCTCTGGCCATTGAGCAACCACCCGATTGGGCTGTCACCTTCCATTACTGCACTTGGACGCAGACGTGAAAGACGGAACGGCACAGTTAACGCGTGTCAGTATCTCCAAGGGATGGCAAAGAAGAGAGAGGAGGCTGGGCAAAACAGAATACCTGGCAGAGGACAGGCTTTTAAGATAGCTGCAGTGATGCAAAAAACTGTATGTATCAGCATATATAAAACAATATAAAAGCAGGTGTTTACCCAAATTATCCACGTTCTAAGACTAACAACTGGCAACTAGACCCAGCTTCACAGCTGTTTGAAAACTGTAAAAGAGCCATCTTGAGGCTGTAGAAAAACTCTCCAGAAGCTGCACCAATAAACCTCTCCTGGCTTCCCATGGAGGCTCAGAAGTACCACACAACAGCAAAACTCACATTGTTCCTGCAAACACTGCCCAAGACTTCACCTGAGAAGCTACAAAACAAGTGCAACCAACGTGCAAACACAGGACCTCAGGCTCCTCATTGTTCCTGCAAAACATCGAGGAGAGCCGTGGAGAAACAGCTGTAAACAAAGGAGATAACAAAAGTCTCAAGAAGCACTTGGAGTATCGGAACAAAAAGAGACTTTGAGGAATGCTTCCCATTCCCAACATCAGGTCCTAGGTATGGTATGCTCTCGTTACGTGCTTGTTTGACTTGCCTCCAAAGACCACCACGAGCAGTGCAGATGCTGCCAGTGAAGACAGAAAATTCTAATACAGCTGACAGGAAATACAGGAATTCCTGGCATAAGGAAATTTGGAAAGACTAAAATTAGGGCAGCCAAACCCTTCCCTTTTACCATATAGGCTTGGCCAAGCATTCCCCCAAGCCATTGCTGGTCCAGGCCCTCTCTGGCAGGCACAGGGGATGCGTGTCTCTTCCTTCCCTGCACTGCCTGCATTTCTTAAGCCAGAACCAACTTTCTAGCAATGACTCACAATTATCTTAACACTAAAGTGGGGGAAGAAGCAAGAGGCTCTGCTTCCCTCTGCAGATTTGCCTGTAACTTCAACACTTCATCACTTGTAAGCTGAGGACAATTACTCAGAAGCAAATAGAGAACAAAGGCAGCACTGTAACAGAGCTATGCCATTTTAATGCTATTTCTGTCTATATAAAATCTTCTGTAATTTGTTTATGACTACCAGATTCAACAATAGTGTGCAAATGCAAACCCATTTATGTTAATGTCCCCTCTCTCCCTTTCTCAGCTCAGATTCTGAATAGAAATTAGGTAAATACTCTGTTTGAAAATATATAAGATGAGAACTAGTTGGGGAGGGAGCAAGAAAACCTCCAAATGCACGAGCCTATCAACCACATTATTTTTTTTTACTTAATAACTTAAGTGTACTGTTAGTGAAATTACAACCTGCTTGTGACACAATAAATTTACAACAAAATTCATCCCATAAATTATTCAATTCGCTGACTGCAACAACTGAGAAATATCACCATGAGCAGATGATTAGCATGTGAAAGGAAAGCCATCTCCAGCCTGAAACAATCACTGTCACACCTCCGTTTGAAGATGCCTAGTGGAGTTTTGTAAAATTACCATTAAGAATACACGTTTAAGGCTTTGTAGTTTCTATAAAAGCGTTAAGTATTTGATTTACATTAGATTCATTTGTTCTTTCTTCAACTGTCTCTTTTTCCTACAAACCATAACCGTTTCAATAAATGCTGGCTCAATCAAGTGTGCATTAAAACAAAAGAATTTAAGTCCAATAAAAGTGATGAATCAGAACTAGAAGCTAACCTTCCCTCTTCCTCCCCTTGCCTTGCCACATGATTGCTACAGCAGGAGAAACAGGATGATTTGGTAGCCTAGAGGCACAGAACAGTCTTTGTGCAGATGGACATACACACCTGGAGAGATAATCCAGGGCCTGGACCACTGCTCTGGAGTTGTTGAATCCGACACAAAGTCCTTCTCACTATCAGTAAGGAGAGAAGGCTGGTAATGAAGAAATGTTTCTATGTAGCACCTTCTGTTCCTTTAGATAAACGGTGGAGCTCTCCATGGACAAAACTTGTGTCTCACAGTCTAACCTGAGCAAAATTAAACTTTTAGCAAAAGTTCAGGTTGGCAGTCTCCCCAGCCACAAGAGAATGAAACTATTAAATGCAACCAATGTCCAAGCATCATCAGCATCTACCACAGGCATGAGCAAAATCAATGGCAATGCTTTACTAGGCTGCTGGGATGGTTTCTGCACCTTCCTCGGCTACTTCCTGCCCCAAACAGCTACACAGCAGCTACAGAGCAGTATAACTGACTACAGTTGTATATCCCAAACACCATTGCAACACCATTCTAGCTGCAATTCTTTATAGCAGTCCCTTAAAAATACTGTGATAGGGCAAGGAAAAGATTAAAATGTTCCACTGCACTCTCCTTTTACACTAATTGTTTGAAGAATCCTTTCTATTTCAGGATGCAGGAGCAGCTGCTCTGAAGACATGCGTTACCTCTCTGATAGTGACCCACATCCAACTACTGCAATGTCCCACCCAGAGAAAACAAGCTGATGGATGAACGACCTAGGTGGGTTTATCAAACACCTCCATACAACAGCCTCTTCTGATCCAGGCCCATGAAAGCTAAGTGTTTTACCTATTAGAAGTTTAAATGGCTTCCAGCATCTTTACCTCCTGCTAGATTTTCCAGCTAGAGAAATCTGAGGAATGTATGTAAAGAATTGATTTCCCTGGCAAGGAGGAGCAGGGATTCTTCTTGTTCTCAGGATCAAAATAGTGAATTTTTACAAAATACTTAAAAAAAAATTCCAACAGCAGTGTCCCAGTGATTCAAGAGTCACTGCCATGGCAAAACCCAATTGCACAGGCATGAGTGTTCCAACGTAATAGCTTATGCTTCTAAGCCCCATAATGACATGAATTGGGCTCTTTCCTCACCAAGTGAACAACTTACATTTAAGAACCCAAGATTGTTCCAGAAACAGTGACCGCAAGAAAAAGAAACCTTTTTGCTCCCTTACCCAGAAATTGTATTGGCTCAACATAAGACTGTGCTTCTCCATCCACTGATAAATTGCTTCATCTTATTCTGAGTTGATTAACAGCACTTAGAGATGTTCCCTAACTCCTTCTCAAAGCCTCTCCCATCTGAAAGCAGTAGCTTACATTATTCATAAGGATAATCACAAATATGCAGAGCCTTAGACAAGTAATGGAGAGGCTGGCTTGTATCTGATCCAAATTCCATGTGCTTCATGGAGCTTACGACTCTCCCATAAATTTTTGCAGCATGGACATACCTCCATTCCCAGCCACTCCAACCATCCCAAAGCAGAGGTGACTTTGGAAGAAGTTTTCTTGCTACCCCATAAAGTTTTATTTCTTTTGAAGGCTGGAAATCAAGTAGCTCCACTATGCCACCTTTTCCTGGGCTGTCTGGTTGGATGTGTCTGTTTACACGTGCCACCTCCTGACTGTGTGTGTGTAAGGCACAAATGGTGCTCATGCTCTTACACAATACTCTGGAAACGAAGTAAAATCACATGTTTTCAAGACCCCAAGAACAGCAAAATCCAGTTACTGTTGTTTCCAATGACTCCACAAAAAAGCCATGAAAAGTAAGTGCCCTAGTTACCATCCACTGCTGGCAGCTAACACTTAGGTGTTCTTAAAGGCAGCTTCTTTACCTTTGGTGATGTACAGAGACTTCTTTCTCATGTACCTTGCAAGAAGCACCCTGAGCCAGCCGGAGTCCTGTTGCAATTCCTTTACAAGACAGAAGGTAGGGTTAAAAGCCAAGTCAGCATAGAAGAGGAAATAAATTAAAGATATCTATAACTAGAGGTGTTGAACTGATGATTGCATGGCAGATCTTTAGACAAGGACAGATAGAGAGGGTGAGGGATCCTTATGGCAGGGGCTTGCCACTCCTGCATTACCAGAAATATCCCAACCCCTTGTGGACAAGATTATTAAATAACAGTAATAAAGTAATGATTTCAGAAAATGAAATAATTACTAAATCTGTCAGGTTTGAGACCAACAAAAGATTCTTTCCATTAAGCTTCAAATCTCTCCTGTGCAGATTTGTGTCATCAGATGCAGTCTAATAAGGAAGAGACGATGCATTCACAGCCACATTAACTAGTAATAACTGTGTAACTTCAGCAGAAGACAGAATCATGGAGACATTAATAAGTGATGAGATCACAAAACATCTGGAGAAATGTGAGCTGATACAAAAAGTAGCCAGCAGAATCTTATAAAGGGTAGATCTTGTTTGACAAATCTGCTGGAATTCTTTAAAGAGGTAACACAGACTCCAGTCAGGAAGAAAACACGGGATATAATCTGTTTGGATTTAAAAGGTTATTTGACACATCACAGCCCACAGGCTGGTGTGTTCAAGCACAGCAAGTCAAAAAATGCACCAATTTCGAGTGGACAAATAAAATCAAGGAAGTGAACAGCCTGGCAGTGGTATTAGCAAAACAGAGGGAGCAAAGTGGGGCATGCTTTGTTCTGTGCATGTAAGTTAAAGAGGAAGACATCATAGCACACACATCCAACCAGCTGGATCACATTGAACCATTACATGGAGAATATTGAGTAATACACTGTATAATGGCCATGATATTCATTTTAACTGTAAAATGAGAAGCCTTATGCATAAGAAGCCTTTGGTATAATGATGCCTTTGCAAGATGCACAACAGAAGAAAGTGAGAGAGACTCTAGGAATCTAAACTGCAGAAGATTTCATGATGGGCAGGAGGCTGACAAGGCAGATGGAGCTGTGCATGACAGGAGAAACTGGCTGTGTGCTCCATGAACTGTGTGCTGGCCAGCTGGGGAACCCACACCTGGATTGCTCAAGAATGGAGCAGCGTGCCTCAAGCCTTTTGTCTTAAGGACAAAGTAATAAAGGCTAATGGTTTTACTATTTCTTTTCTCAAAACCCTTTAAAATCTCTGTGGTTATATCTCTCAGAATAAAGAGAGAACAACCTGCCCAAAATCAGGTTGACAGTTGTGGGCAGCAATTTTGTCTCGGCCAAAGTTTTAGGGTTTTCCATTCTTTGGCAAAAGACCATGTAGTGAGATCATCCTTGAAGCTCTGATCCCTCCTACTGCCTGGCAGGGATAAAAGCCAGCATTCCCACATGGAAAGTCCATATGCAGATGGACAAGCATCTGAGAGATGTCCCAAGAAACAGTTCAAATTTGGTCCTTCTGAAGTAAATCCCTGGCAGGAAGGGAGGAGTTCTCCACACTCTCCAGAAGCTGCAAGTCAACAGTGAGCTAAGCAATGACTTGCCAGCAGTAAGCTGATGAGCTCTTCAGCAACAAGCTCCACATTTATCCTGGGAAACCTGTCAGGAAATTTCTCTCCCTTGAAACAGTAAACAAAGCCTTGGATTGGAGGGGCCACCGACAATAAGGGCTCCAGATTATCACTAGACTGAAAATCTAGAAAGCAAAAGGACCACTCCAGGGTTCCTCTGGTTGTATATAAAAGGATGAAGGCAGCAAAAGAAGCACAGAAACAGAAATTAAGTCCAGAAAATAGTTTGGTTCCAAGGGGATGCTGTTGTATCTCTGGCTTGAGTAAGTGTGACGGTACAAATACAGACAAGGTATACACAGGGCATCTGCTCAAAGGAAAATGCACATCAGTGCCTTCTCTTTCACTGGTCCTTGTTTTTTCTTGATAAACCATCAACGACTGAGATATTTGTTCAGTTCTGTTGCCTCCCCACTTCTTTGTTTGCAGCACAATTCTTTTTTATGCTGTCAAAGTGGACTCACAGGGAGCTCCTGCAGCCCTTCCCCTGGTTACTGTTCCTTTGCACAAAACCAGTTGTCTTGTTTTGGTTCAAACACCCCTGGCCTTTTTTTCCCCTCTGGCAGGCAGTAACAAGTAAAAAATAATGTAGAATTCATCTTCTGACATAATACATAAAACTTGATCACATTTTCTGCTTCTCAGCTGAAACATATTGATCTGATTACTCTCTGGGATGAAACAAGGAAGAAGACAAGTTCCTTATATATAAAAATAAATTATTTAATGTAGATGTCCAAACACATATACAGTTCTGTTACACGTGTAGATCAATACCTTATTTTTGCAAAGCATTTGTCCATCTCTGGAGATACAGAACATATATGAAATTAAGCCCCAATTTACCACATTATGCCAGTTTAATATATCCATTAATAGTATTGATCTTAGTGGAGTCTGACTTTCAGGGAACTAGAGGGGAATAAGGATAACCCGGAGAGGAGAGAACCTAAGAAAAAGTGGGGGGAAAGGCAGCACAAGAGGAGATGTCTCAGGGACATAAAAGGAACCTGGCAGCTTCTGTGGGGTTTCTGGTCCTGCCCAGGGTGCCTGTGCTGAGCATCACCTCAGGAGACACTGCCAGGGGAGTTTTTTGAGGTTTTTTTTCAGTTTTTGCTTATAAAACTGAAGCCTCGACACAGGGTGAGATGCAGCCACCCAAGCTGGGAATGTCCAGCTGAGTGTGAGGCAGAAGAGCCACAGATCATTAACAAAAGCAGAAGGATCAGCAAGCACAGGGCAGGGCAACAGGCAGAAGAAATTATGCACGACACTTAGAGATCCTGTTTGGTCAGGGGCTGCAGTCAGCACTGCCTGCTTCATACCAGTGACGAGGCATCCAGCTCCGGGACACGTGGGATCTGCGCGTGGGGATGTGCAGGGGCACAGCCCCCCCAGCCCAGCGCTCCACAGTGAGAGCCCGCGGCACCACACACACCCTGGGAGGCCAGAGGAAGCCTTCAAAGAAAACCTGCTTCAGCATTTTCCAACTTCTGGAATTTGAAACTTAAATAATCTTCTTTTCACCTTTTCTTTAGAAAAGTAAAGAAATACATCTATATATGCAGCAGGCTTGTTTTGCGGCGCAGGCTGCAGAGAGCAGGCTGCTGAGGCAGCAGCACATGCCTCAATTACAATTCTTATTTATTATTTTGGTGTGCTCCCTATATTTTTCTTACAGCACAGAGAAGGAAAAAGGCAATTTTCAAAAGTTTATAACTCAAGCCTACTGCAATGAAAAGTCATTTGGGAGACAGAAAAGTGGGGAAAGAAGGACATTTATGGCAAATCTCCACTGCCGGTGCTTTTTCTTGTCTCTTTACAAATGTCTGCAGAAAACACCAACAGAATTAAGGCTAACAGGGGCAAAAAAATCACAAGCATGCTACAGTGGAATCTTTTAGTACATCCCAATATTATCTATCCCCATTTTTAACTGTTGGTACAGAAATCCACTTGTGGCTGTGTAAATGTCTGTTCCCCGAGGGCAGGATGGTGCACTGCAATGGGTTTACAGTGGGGAGCAGCGGGGCCGGGGAAGGCATTCCCACTTGTGATCCTGCCAGTACAGCCACATGCCACAACATGCCTTTGTCACCATTTTACTGGGATTTACTTTGGAAATATTCTAGCAAGCACTTATCCATATGTTTAAGGAGAGTTACTGCATTTTTCCACCTGTAAAATTTTAACTGCGTTGTGCTTAATTGCCTAAAACCTCAGAAGGAAGGGGGAAAAGTATGAAAACAAAGGCCTTGGATTTCTCCTCAGTTGCAAGAGCTCAGGAGATTCCCTTCAGCTTGGGTAACACTAACCAGCATAAAACCAATTACTAGAATGAATTCAAGTAAATCTCTTCTCCCAAAACTCATAACTTGAAAGCCAATTCTTGTGAGCCTCCCTGAGCAAAAGGAAAGGGCTGAGCCTACTGAAATCATGGGGTATCTCCCTCTTATCAGGTCAGCAGGGCGGGCTATGGTGCCCCAAATGAAGCACTTGTGGGGTGAAAACAGGAAGAAAAGGAGACATTGTGATGAGCAGGTATTTTGAACTAACAGCTGTGAATAAAGTTGATTAAATCTTTGTGCTGTTGAAACAAGCTCTGAACTGTGAGCAGAGGGCAGGGAAGAAGGGCAAGAATGCACACACAAGTCACCATTTGAAGATATTATAATGAGTTTGCTTGCAGATAGATAAGCAGAGAAGCAATATGTGCACCCACAGCTCATCACAGATGGCTAGCAACTCAAATCTCAAACTCAGGAAGACTGTGCTCCAGGAACAGGGAGCAGCTTTACCTAAGAATGTTTCATTGCTGTTCCTGGAACTAAACGCAGACTGTCACCCAACACTGAGAAACAAACCCCGAGAAGCTGGAAGTGGTCACCGGCAGGGCCCCAGCCCTCACCCAGCATCCCCTGTCCTGGTGCCCAGCAGGGTGACACTGGCGGAGCAAGGAAAGACACAACCACCCCTGCCAAATGCTCTCAGATTCCCACATCTGAAACTAGCAACATTTACAATTAAATCTTACTGGGGTTTTTTCCTGGTGCTCCCTCCCAGACTGCAAAACTAACGTGAGGAAGGAGTCTGAAGAGCTGACAACAAATTCAGCGTTCTGCCGTGTACGTTTGAAATCTATCTAAAGTCATGTCTGTGTCATCCATGCCCAAAGGAAGCTGATGGCCGTCTCACCAGCCTGGTCCAGAAGCATCACTAAGCACGGTGTAAAGTAGGAGGAAAACATGACAAGAGGAACATATACACTGGCATGTCAGGCAGGGAGCTTATTGTCAAGTATGACTTGTTTTTTAACTGCAATACATAATCTTAAATTCTACACAGACTTTCTGTGTAAAAAGCACAGTCAGGGAAAAGTTACACTAATTTAAACAAAATTAATAAAGAAATGTTCTGCTTTTTATCATCTTTCTACCTCTCATCATTTATCATGCAAATTAAATTGCAGTAATAGAAAATGTAAAGAAAACAAACTCTGCAGTACACCGAAACCCCTATCCAGCAAGAGATAAGGTTGAATATTAAAAAGAAAGGTGCAGAAAATTAGCTGTCCATACAATAACTGGGAGGGAAACTGTTTTATTTAGCCTGGAGGGATTTTTTGTTGCAAACTGACTAAATTAAAATCCAGACTATTATACCCAGTATCGCACCAGAAAACGTCTTTTCTTTGCACTTTTAGATAAATTTTCATTGATCTCATTTTATGCATGATTACATTTTTAATGAGATGTACAATATTTCAAAGTTAATTTTAAATGCATTCTCTCTCTTCTTCCTCTATTCCCCTTTACCTCCTCCCACCACATCCACACTCACTGCTTGTTGGATTAACATTTCTGATAAATTGCTAGACCAGAAAGGAGTTCTACCAAGAGGAAATAAATTACCCCCATCTTTTGCAGCTCCAGTGTAGTAAAATGACCTTAAGAATGCCCACTGTCTAATTATGGCACCTTCAGTTCTTTCCAAAAGAAAGAATTACATTTCATGTAATAATTTTATTTGTTGTGGGTAACCCTGAAAAACACACAGCTATGGTAAGAAGTCACTTCCCTCTGCCAGCAGTACTGGCCAGAAGAATCAGCACTCCCTTGAAACTCAAAACTCCTCTAGAAATAAAAAGTTTATTTGCAAGAACTTTGACTCTTGTGAGTAAAGTACAAAGCAGGTGAAGGTGGGTGAACTGGCCTATTGCCAGCGTGTGGCCATCTTGACTTGAAAATATTAGGCAATAATTGATTTTCAGCATGGAAAACCTGGCTCATTCCCAGAAGTTTTAAACTTTATTTTCTTCCTTTGACTATTTTTGGTAAAGTCATACCCTGTAAAACAAAGGGGGAAATTGCAGGGACAAAGCATGAAATAAAAGTTTTGCCTCCAGCCCATCATTAAGTACCCAGCACTTTATTTTCCTCTTTGATTTGAGGGCTGCTTTTTCGTGCCTAAGGATCGGGTTTGTTCGTGTGACAGACAGAGGTTTGAAGGAGCACATTGCAAAGCCCGAGTCAGCAAGCATAACAGCAGAAAGAGGCCTCAGAGATGTCAATAAGTGAGAGCAACAGTCAGAAAATGAGAGTAACAAAAGAAGGAGGTTTTGCACATCATATCACCTTCATACACTGGACATCCTGTTTTAATGTGTCAAACAGCTTCACTCTTTCCAAGTCCTTTCCCTGGGCCACCCCCACCCTGATGAGCTCTCCAGCTCTGCCATCCCCCAGACAAACAGGGCTGCCTTCTCTGCTCCTCCTCTTCTCCCCCAATTATTTCATGTCTTTTTCAAAGTGTGATGCTCCAGCCTGACCCATGCAAGGTAATATCTACACCTTAACAGATAAGGTAACACATCCCAGAAGGCTCTACCACCGAGACACTAATATATACCCCAGCCCACTGTCAACTCACCATCAGTTTGGGGCTACCTCTGTAAATTCTTTGTACTTCTGCTACCTAGCCAGTTGCTCTTCACTGAACAGCTCCTGTCCAAGGCAAACCCTCTCAGGTCTCCACATGATTTGCCTTCTCAGTTTAAGAACAAGCTATTGATAACTACACTTTTGATAAATTTCAATCTCTTAGCAAGTGTGCACCCATCTCACAGGGTGTCAGTGCAGACAACTGTGAGCAAGGCTGCACGGGACCGTGTCAGGGCAACACTGAACTTCAAATGCGTTACAGCTCCAGACTCCTGTGGGTGAGTGCTGTGATTGCTCCTGGGAATGGCAATGACTGTGTGTACCAAGCCCTTTTGCATTTCTCTTGTGGCTGTTTGGCCCTGTGGCAGTTGTGTCAGGAGCCACGAGCACCTTTGCCACTGGGTCTGCAATGGCAGCTGGTCTGGTGACGAGCAGAGACAAGTCAAGAGGAAGGAAATCGGGAAGTACGAGATGGGATAGCTCTGAAGCAAAGCAAAGGTAGAGAGTGAGAGAAAACTGGTGTGGATGCCAGGGGAAGGGAGTTGGGATGAGATGAGACTGGGCTCTCAAAACCACAGAAATGAAAGAGCAATGGAGGAGTATCAGCTCAAGCTGAAGCATCATAAGAGGGGATTAGGAGTTTAGACTCAGGACAGTGGAAATGAAGCTGAGTAAAACTTCCTGCAGACAATGGGAGCAGGAAAGAATCTTAACTGCAAATCCACATTTCACAAAGGATTTATCGTTATCCACCCCTGCTTTGAGAATTAAGTGTTTCCATCAGAAGTCCTGTCCCAGTGCACTAACAGAACAGACAGCGTGAGCCTTTCCAGATGTGGGAGTGTGGATGGGCTTATGGACCTGCAAAGCAAAATACCTTCCTGCTCTCCCCAAACCACTGAATGGGACCTTTACACAACATGCAAAAAATGATCCCTACCGAGAAGGCATTGTTACAGCAACAGACAATGGGGTCCTGATCAGAACCAGGGTGTGACAACACCAGAAAAATTTCTAGCAAGGTAAACAGTTGAAGAGAGGGAATATAGATCACAGAGCAAAACCTGGCCCTCGGGATGCACCCATTTGTATCCAGTCGTGGCTGTGGAGGACGAGCAATGTCACGGGCTTTCGTGAATAACTGACAGGTCTTTGTGGGGAAATGAAAACATTTAAAACTTCCACAGCTAAACAATCCCAAGGAACCATTGTCACAGATCACATGAGCACAGCTGCTACTAAACAGAAACCTGGGGGGAAAATGATGATTTCCACAGATACACTTTGAGACGTCCTGCAAAGGATACTGGCAGCGGGGAAGAAAAGAAAGGAGGGGCTGGGTAGAGGCAAAAACATCCCAGGCAAACTAGCCTAGGAATTCACAAGAAGAGCAGCTAGAAATCAGGACGTCCATGGCTGCAAACCCATAGCAAGAAAAATGGCCTCTCAAAGGTAAAGCAAACTAATTGCAAAGCAGTTAGAGTGATCAATATAGTTACAGTTAACATCTTAAATGCAAAAATCTGCACGTTCATGTGGCTTCCACATGTACCAAATACATCCATGTTTCTCCAAATACATGGTGTGCAAGCCACAGACTACTTATGTTTGCTCTGGTTGCCAGCATTTCATACATGTCTTCTTAAGCCAACCATTGTACAAGCTAAACACCATTTCCCTGCCTTACCTGACACACAAACTTGTAAGGAATTTAAACCAAGGATGTCTCCCAGTATTTGCTTCTGATAGGGGCCATTGGTGGGTGTCTGGGGTGAGCACAAACCATTCTGCACACACAATAAGCATTTTAGCATCTACTGCACCAAAATCTTTTTCTCTGGGCCCAGTTGCATTCAACAGACACATGAGTTTTACCCTAATTCTGCAGGTCCATCTCAGTTGGGACTGTTTTCAATAGAGTATGTTTTCAAAATAATCCCAGACATTTGGCAGGGAAATTGCAAAAGCTGCTTGTAGGCTGTATGTAACTTTTAACACACAAAAGCAATTATTGCCTCCATTTAAATGGCTCTCCAAATGGATCCCGTTTGTGTGCTGGAAACTCAGAGAGTCTGAACTGAGTCTACACTCAGGAATGAGAATTCTGGACAGTGCTGGATTGCAGGCTCTTACCTGAACTCCCAATCCCAGCTATGGGGCAAATAAACAGCCCAAGCTGAGTAGCGGGCAGCCCGAGGCTGGGGAAGGCTGAAGGCAGGGACAGGGGCAGTCGTGCAGAGATCAACCCTTTCTTTAGGCACAGGCGTAACCAACTCCCACACCTTGTTATTGCTGCTACTGCTTTATTAAAATGCATAAAGCAGCCAGAAGCAAAGACACCAATAAATTCTTCTGTAAAAGCAGAAATGTTTTTTTCAAACGGCTCCCTTAACACTAATAATCACAGCTCTCTTATGTGTACTTGACTCTGGTTAACCTTTTTCTGGCACTTTTTAACTTCTCCAAGTCAGGTACTAATATGGAACTAATGTGGGGTTTATTTTCCCTATAGGAATAGCAGAAAGAGCACTGCACATTATCGTAATCACGCAAGCTCCTTCCAGAAACTGCAGGACTTTAGATCAAAGCATCCGCATTATGGCACAGGAAAAGAATTTAATAACAATTGTGGGACTAAGCATTTTTTTAATGTTAAGGGGTTTTTATTGAATATTAATCCTATAAAATGCTCCTGAAAGTTGGCAGAAGGAAAACTGATGTCCCAAATAGTTACCGCAGCCTTCCACATCGTAGGGATGCAATTGCAGAGTAATCAGAATTCATCATGCCATTAGCAGGAGGACAACAGGAAAGGAGACAATTTCTCCTGCACCATGCTGCTTGAAACAATAAGAACTGTGAGAACAGAGCTCTGACTTGTTCACCTTAGCCAAGCATTTAAAGTTTGCCTGTTTTTTTGGTTCATAACTTGCAATTTCTTTCAACACCACTCATACTCAATATCTGCAGTTTCAATTTTACCTTCGATTAAAGATTTGCATTATATTTCATCTCTCAGGGGAACAGAGATGCTGGGAATATGTCTGCTGTGAAAATGAACATGAGGTACCCTGAGATTCCCCCTGCCCTCCTTCTAACTGCTGGATAGTTTCTTTTTTCTTGGAGGAGGTCACTCCAGCTGCCTGACACGGCTGCAGTCGTGCTCCAGCTGCATTAATCCCTGCCCTGCTGAGCTGCAGGAGAAACAAGAATTCATCCAACACCAGTGGGGGAAAGGCAGAGGGAAAAATTAAGGGGGAAAAAAAGAATGAATAAATAATTCAGACAAAGGATGAATACTTGAACAAAGCAGCCCCAGTGCACAAGGGAATGTCAGGCTGTACGAGAACTGATGAGAGCACCAACCGACAAAGGCACATGTTATAAAAGCAAAGCCAGTTTACCTGTCTGAGGTTCAGAGACAAGAGCTATTCCCAAGCATCACCTGGACACACACACTCTGTGCTACAAGCAAGACTGCTGCTGCCTGAACATGGCATGGCTAAAGCACCACAAAGCCAAGAAGCATCGAGCGCTGGGCATGTGCCTGGGCAAGCCTGGCGTGCTGCCTGTGTTGGTGCCAGACAACTTAGTTGTGACTGGATAGAGAGACGCTCAGAATAACTTCGCCTTTTGCTGTCTAAGGGTCTAGTGGTCTTAGTCATATGCTTTAGAATTTGCTAGGTAACTTATGAAATCCAGCCCTAAGGCCTGGGTGAAGGACCCACACCATAGAAAAAGCCTCATGCTTTAACCTCCATTTCAAATACTCTTTTCTCCTTCACAAGCTAACCACTGAGCAGGCAGTTTCAGCATGCTGCAAGTGCCAAATCAAGGTTAGGACTGTAGAAACCCACTCCTGAAGTACCTGATGCTGAAAAGCAGGGCATCACAGAGCCTCCACATCCCACAAGTACTCTGTACATTGGCACAGTGACTGAGTTAAGATAAGCTTGGTGTTAGTTTCTTATACAGAGATGTTTCCAGCTTCTCCTTTACTGGAAAAGGAAACTCATTACATATCACAATACCAGGTTATTTAGTTAACAGTCTAAAATGAAGCAAGGACAGAAACTACTTTCCTCACTACTCTCATCAGTTTGGAGTTTGCTGGCACTCAGTGAAGATGTTTTCCCACCTGTTTATCAGATACCTTAAAAAAATAAACAAGAGAATGACCAACCAAGTGCAATGCAAAAGATGAGTTGTTCCCCCATGGCCCCATACCAGGATCTGCACCATGAACATTATTGTCACCTGTGAGCTGCTGCAGCAATGCCTCTGAGCAGCCCAGTCCCCACTGCACTGCCACCCAAAAGGGATCTAGCTGCCACGAGCATCAAGGCTGGGGCTGAACAAAGACCACATTAACACACTTTGATATCTTAGTGTTTTGTCAATGCAATCTTACAAGTTTATGAGCATTTGGCTTTCTTTACACCAAGCAACTCAATGCTGCCCCAGAGCAGACTGCCAGCTGTGCAGTATTTACTTCTGCAGTCTCATCACTTGTGATGGGACAAGTCAAACCAGGAGTGCTCTCCCAGATGCTCCCCACACACTCCTCTGGGGACCACTCTTCAAACAGGTTCACCACATTTGTGACCTGCCTGGAAGCTATTTCAGAGATGAGACAGCGGTGTCACTCAACATCTGGGCCTGGGATGCAAAATTTTAGTCTAAACATCTTAAAGAACAACAAGGTAGGTGCTGGAGTAGAGATTCAAGGCATGGATTAGGTATGTGGGGGATTCCAATAGCTGGGAAGTTAGTTTTGATTCATATCCACATACAGATTTCTCGAGATAAAAATGTTAAGCTTGCACTTATGTAATAACAAAGAACATATGTGGTATCATGTGCCCTCAGGAATCTGCATGTTTGGCATTTGTGAATGGTCAGAACACCAAACTGGACATTTCAGCCACATACAGCATTTTCCTGTGCCACTCTGCCATGACCTAACCTTGCTTTAAAACTCCTTAGTAACTGAGTTTTCTCCCATCTTTGAGAGACTTTTGCTTAAAGATTTCATTATTGGTTGGTTTTTTCCTACTATTGTGTAAACACCTGTTTTGTTAAACTCAGCCCTTCACCTTTGGTGTGTGAGACAGGCATCCTGCTGCAGAGCAGCTCTTCCCATCGCCACTCACAGCTGTGCCCATCTTTGTTAGGCTGATGTGGCCTCTTAGTCACTGCTTAGCCAAGCTAATTTACCTCTCAATCTCTTCTCTTAAGTCAATTCTTCCAGGTCTCCCGTTCTCTTTGTTGCTTTTCCGTGAACTCATTCCAGTTTGTTAACAGAAAGCCACGGACATGGTGCCAGAACAGAGCACGATTTCCCAGCTCCAGCCACAGGTCACTATGAGGGTCCCTATTATTTTCCTGCTCTTTACCACGATGGTTTAGTGCAGGCAGTCCAAATCTACACCGATTATTTTTCCTACATGACACCACAAACTCATTTCTAACTCCCTGGCTGCTGTTACCCTGAGATGTCTCTCAGCATCGCTACTGCTCTGGTTTTTCCCTATTGAGTATACCTGTGATGGATTAGTACTTCTGTACACAGGCAGCTATATCATCTGTATTTTTCAAGGCTGAATTTCATTTTTCCCCTTCCTGCTTCTAATTGCTACAAATAACCTGGTATTATACCCATATAAAACCCCTCACTACTCATCAGTCTCCAAAGTTAGTCTGATGATGTTTATTTCATCTCTCAAGTTATTAGAGGTTATTAAAGGAAACGCATAGTATTAATTCAGGACCAGCCACATGGCTGTAAATAACCCCCCATCACAACATCAAAGGTTTTGCCTTTACTGCTGTTCTTAGTCTTGAATCATTTGGTGAGTTTTCCACGTGGTGGACAGAGCTGCCACCTGTGCCACCACAATTAACTTTTTGAACACAAGTCTGTGAGAAGACAAGAGCTGTTTGACTCAAATCTGCCACAGGGATTCTACTGCCTTCCTCACACCCACTCCCCTTTGTGAGCCAAAGTCTGGGAGCAACTTTTGAAGAATCCCAGTAGCTGTATTGCTAATGAATCTGCAATTTTCAGCCACAGGCACAGTTATGATTATTAGCTCCTGGGCCATCCATTGAAGACTGAGGCAGTACTTTTGGTGCTGTGGTGTTGGGAATTGTTTGAAGACTGGGAAGGCACACAGAGGAAACGTTACTTTTCCTGCCATATCTACTGCAATCACTTGATTCTGTATCAGCTCCATCAAAAAATCTGGGGTAGAACTTAGATTAGGTCAAAGCCCTTTAATACAAACCCCACATCTATGGGGCTACTTTGAACCCTCTTCTAAGTTCTATCATGCTGGCAAATTTTTCCCACTAAAGAGCACTCAGAGAACTTTGAGATGCTGGTGGAAAGCTGATGGCATAAGAGTCCTCTATTTGCAGCTAAGCCTAGCAATCTTCAGGAAATGACAGTGTTCAGGAGATGCACACAGCCTCATCTGAGCCATGCCTGTGGGTTTTGTCCAGAGCAGAAGGAAACCAACACATTTAACCCTCCAATTTCAAGCTGTGATAGTCTTTATTTTCTTATCCATAAATTGTCTGAGCACTTCTCTTTTAAACATTCAAAGAGAAAACTTCAGAGCAGCCTAAAGGTAGGCATTTTATTGTAGTGAAAGAAAAAACAATCCTAAAGGAGATTGCCATCTTGACAATCCATTAAAACAAAAATCAAACCCAAAAAATGCAAGGGAGAAATCTTGCCTGCATACCTGCTTTAATGTACCATGCAGGCCATCTGAGTCACATAAACAACAAAACCTCAAAAGCTGTCGACATCTGAGTATTTTGAAGTTGCTGCAAGGCAATTTTTTGGCCAGTGGTCATACAATTATTTGTTCTGAATACTCTGCATCAGCTGCAGAAGTAGTGAACACAAGACTGCAGAAGTTTTGTCTGAACATGGAGCAGAAGAAGTGAATGATCTGTGTTCCCTAGCAGTGCGTCCCAATGCTGGCTCAGCCACAAGAAAAAAAACCCAAACCTCTATTTTTCAGAAACAAATTTTAGTCTTACAACAGCTGGCTAAAGGAAAATGCCCTTTTGGGCATTTGGAAAATGGCTAAAGGACTATTGCCCTTTTCATAGGACTCTTGGAGATGACCGATCCCAGGCTACAGAACACTTTGAGAAGAGGATGGGGCTCTAGGATTGGAAAGTCCTGTGTGCAGATCCTGCAGATGGGCAGGGGCAAAGCCACCACAGCTAGTTGTCACCATGGACTGTCAGCACCTTCAAACTGCCTTTTCCAGTGATAGCTCCAGACCAGCTTTATGTCATAGGAGAGAAAAGAAGCAGGAATCAATACTAGTTTAGATGTTTTGAGGTGTAGATCGCTGTCAGAAGGCAGCAGATATTAAACCTGGGCTGCTCAGGCTAAGGACACAGCAAGGAGGAATGTGTTAAGCATGTCAGGACAACAAGAAATTCCAAGAATTAGGTCATTATTCAATGGAGATTATATTAATAAGGATACAGACAGGGTAAAACTGGTCAATGAATATTTTGTTAGGAAAGACACAAACAGCATACTTAAATCAGATGAAGGCAATGAACTAGTCTGAGTCTATTTCTAGCCATGGGGAGTATTAAACAATCTAAAATCTGACAGCCTCTGGATGCCTTGTGCTACTAAATCTTAAAAGAGCTGCTGAGAGAGATCACTAATCTGTCAATATGAACTGAAAAAAGTTAACATACCAGGGAAGTGCCGGAAGAGCATGAAGATGATATCCATTCTCACACAGAGCAAGCAAGACTTGGAACTATCGGTTACTTAACCTGACATCAATCCTCAGCAGAAAGTAATGGAAGTTAATATAGAATTTGATCAATAAAATATTAGAGGATGGGACTAAATTTAACTAAAGTCACAAATGTTTTGTAGAGAGTCTTGTTGAGCAAACATTGATTTTTTTTTTTTAGGTTTCATAGAGTTGTTTGAATTGACTGATTCTGAGTCAGAGCCTTTGGGCAAACAGGGCTGCACCACGCAGCAAACGCCTCACAGGGCTTTCCCTGCCCCAGCTCCACAGCAGGCAACTGTGCCCAATGGAGAGGCAGAGAGACGGGGCACCAGGCAGCATACAGGGATTATCACGTCTCAACTAGACCCTCCCTACCACAGAAAGGTATTTGATGTAGGTTTGAGAGCAACAAACCCCATCTTTCACTTCAGTTCACCTTCTCAGTAGACATTGGGGTACTGGGCCACACCACAGAGAAACACATGGCAAAACATAAGAAAATCTGAGTATTATCACATACTGTTGGAATTTGAGGCTATTGTATTCTATCTGTTCTCACAGCTCAAGAAAGATGGCTAAAGGTAACAGGAAAACCATCTCCACAGGTAGCATACAACAGCAGAGACACTTCTCACAGCCCCCACTATTGCATCTGCTGCCTCTTGGACCAGAAACACCTCCCAGGCCACCATGTCCAACTCTGCAGAGAAAACAAGCAAGCGAAACGGAAGTTTGGCCTCAATCCCCTGCAAGCAGGAGATCATCTGTAAGTGTTACAAGGTGTTCCCATCCTGCATTATGGCCAGACTCCAAATTGTGCAGAAGCTGAAATAATGGCTTTTATTAAAGGAGCTTGAGGCTGGCCCTTGGCTAGCTGCTGCGTGGGCTTGCTGAGGAACAGAGGCTTTCCCCTCGCTCCTAGGTGAGTTGAGCTGATGTATCCATGGTTTAGTTTCCAGTTGCTCAGGTAAACACAATTCCAGGCTAATTTTTATTAGTTAAACAAGTTCTCCATGTGCAGATTTAGAACACATGTGACTAACTCAAAATTTTAATTACAAGCAGAGAATGATTAAGCTTCTTATTTAAAAGGAAAGACAGAGCTAGTCTGGTGGCCTTCTAGTAGCACTCCATAACATGACGGAAAGGCCTGGGCTGGCACTCAGCTCTCCAGCAGCCTTGCTTATGGGGCCAGCAGATGAAGTATAATCATCTGCTGGAAGGGCTCCAATACTTGTCTGGGCCTCTAAAGTCATTATTGCCTGGAAAACAGTGAAAGCTGGGAAGAGGCCAGGGTCCCTGCACACACAAAGCACTGGGTACCACCACTCTTCTTGCCCTTCCCAGAGAGGAGAGAATTGTTGGCAACGGTTGAATTTTGGGGGTAGGTTTTAGGTGTTTTCCTTTTAAGAGGCAGGGCATTTTTTGATGCTGCAAGGTCTTAAAGTGATTTAAACCATGGCACTTTCTGTGCATCTGCTCACACATCAGTGGTGTATTTGTGAATTGCGTCACATACAGCCTGCTTTAGGGAAATGATGTGAGTGGCAATGTAGGAAGCAGGCTGGGATGGGTTTTCTATGAAATTAGCTGCAAACACTGCTGCAAACTGGCCAAGTACAGTTACAGTGCTACTGCACACACAGGCATGGAACACAATTCATGAAAACTGCTGAAGTGCAACAGAGTACTGGGTACTCCTCTTACGAGTCTGATGCTTTTGAAAGATCCAGTATCAGCTCCTCAAATGAGGTGGTAACCTTTCTGCACCTCCAGCACATCCCTGACAAGTCCCTTGCTCCGTGGACACCCCTGCAAACTTCCCTGCTTCACCCATCCCCTCCACCCCCAGCCCAGTGCAGGACACTCGCCCCCAACATGCGCAAAAACCCCAAGATTACAGGACCCAGCAAATACAAGATTCGACTTCAAAGACATTAGACAAAATGTCATTTGCCTTCTGCTTTTCAGATTTGGGGTCCATTCAGCTCACGCTTTCAAAATTTTAATTAGAAATAAAAGCCAGGCTGCTTTGCAGTCATTTCTCTTTGAAGTTGGACATTTAAGTACAGAATCTGTTACCTGAAGACTATGCTAGAGCTATGGATTTAGAAAAATTCTGCCCAAAACACATGTCTCAGCAGATCTGGATCCTTATTTTGGTTTTATTTTGCCTAAAACTCTTCACATACATTCCTTTAGAAATTTAACTTTGAATTCCATGCAGTTTTTTCTTTTTGCACTTTAATGCATGTTTTTCATATCATCGAGACAAACTGCCTTTGTTTCAACCCAGTAATAACCACCTCCTTGCTCAGCACCTCTGTCATTGCCACAGTTAACAGCAGTGCAGATACACTGCTTAAGAGAGAGTTTCATTAACACCTGGAAGAAGAGCAGGGCCACATCTCTGCTTTCCTAAGGCCTTGGCTGCCAGGTGGGGAGCGGTGCAGGGCACAGGCACGCTCTGCACACCTTGGCAAAGCCCCCGTGCTTCACACAGTGCCTCATCTGGGCGAGGCAGCACATGCAGCCAGCCTCGCATGGCTGTGAAGGCAAGCACAAGCCTCCAGTCTTTATGTTTCCTCTTAACCACAAAAGCATACTTAAATCCTCCATGACTCGGTGTAATGGGATCCATCAGCAAAATACTCTTTCTACTGGAGGACTGTTATGTTTCATTGCTGAAAGAACTGAAACTTTTGAAGCCTCTCCTTAATTTTCAATGAAAAGCATTTGGTTCCAGGGTGACAGACGAGGCTCTTAAGAGCTGTTACCACCTCAGGTAATTATAAAATGACGGAAGGGGGGAAAAAATGAAAGCAAGAGTGCCAGATTAACACCCAGTGTGTTTGTGCAGGGCTACAAAGGCACTTCCACGGGTGCCTGCGCTGAGAGCTCACCTGTAACAGCTTCCATTTGGAAAGAAAATTGAAGGAGGATGGAAGGGAGGAAAGAAGAAATTGCAATTAAAAACTGAAATGCATTCCAGAATAACACATGAACTGGAATGCTACAAAACACTTTCAGGGAAAAGAGGGAATTTGTTGCTAGCTGAAAATAGTTCAGATTTGAGAGAAGAGTCTAAAAACTCTTGTGCAAGCTTGGGGCTGGCTCACACCCTAGGAACTGGAGGAGGTTTGTCTTTACCCTGGGAAGCAGGTAAATCTCAGCAAATCATAATTTCATTTTGACACTTAACTTACTGAACTTTACATTTAGTATAACTGGGGAAAAAAAAGATGAAGCACGACAAAACCAAGGAAAATAGGCTGAGCAAAGCCCTATGAAATGAAACTGTTGTAGCAGCAATAATTAGCTTTTTAATATGGTGAAACTGAGTAATGTAACAAATGCAGATAGACCATGCAAGAAATGTACAGACTAGAAGCACAAAAAAGCACTTGGCCTTGGTAAGAGATAAATTGAAACAGGTCTTCATGATGACAGCTGAACAGTGAGGTGGGAATCACACAACGCATGACTAACCAGGGCAAAGGCAGGAGGCAAGGAGCATCACCGAGGTACAACAGCCTTTAACCTTTGATACCCCGGCCCCTAAATCTAAATTAAAACAGAATAAAATGCAAGATTACTGGCCTATACATCCATAAAATAAATTCCTCCTAAGTTTTGGCCACTGCCAGCAAAGCATTTCTAGTGCTCTGTGGGGAAAACCTAGGCAAACATCTACTCCGAGTGGCCATGCTCACCGCCAGCAGCCCAGACCACGAGCAGCACTTGCACATTTTGGAACAGACAAGTGAGCAAAGGTGCTGCTCAACCAGGGGGGAATAATGGGAAGTGAGGGGGGCTTTAATAAACCAGCCCCATCATACGAGACTCTGTCCTCTTCATGTTTTAAATCGAAGCCTTTCCCGATATGGAACTAATTATCGCCATCTGCCGTCCCCATACTTATATTTCCTCTCTCACAGCTCATTCTTCAAAAACTCAGTAGCTTCCTCCCTTTACATTTGTAAATGCTGTTGACTATGGATAAAATCCATGTTTACTTTGTATTCGAGGCCCATAGGAAAGCTTGTTTTAATCATCAACAGATGTTACATTCAGCTCTGCTGTGCTTGGCACACAACTTCAGAGGGAAATAAAAGAAAAATCTTTATTTTAAATTTAAATTGTAGATTGTTACAGACTAAATAAAATGCCAAATTGTTATTGGAAACAACATGGCCACTGTAATAACTATAACTGACATTTACTTCTTACAATTATAAGTTTTTTTCTGGGGCTGTTTAACACAAGATGGTTTCCACATTTCGCAAAGGATTTTTTTCCCTTTTCTCTGAAATGATTTGCAATCAGGCCACAGACATTTGTAATTTATTTTTATTTAATACTTTCCTATGAGTTTATGAAATACTGGGATTATTATGCTATATACAGTAGATAGTTTTTGAATACGTACTCTCCCTCCGGACTCATATTTCAATACACATTATCCCCTTGAACTCATTTATAAACACCCATTATTCCCACAGACCCCGCTATAAACATGTGATATTGCTGTGGACTGTTTCAGCCTTATGGTCCTTTTTATCTCTGGCTTCTTTCCTATTTATATTCATCTTTGATGTCTGCACACACACTCCCCCCCATTTCCGCATCCCCAGGGGCTGCGGTGCCCTCCCGCGGCCATGGTTCAGTGCCCTGCAGGTACAACCCTGCAGGTACAGCTGGTACAGCCAAAGGTACAGCTCTGCAGGTACAGCTGGTACAGCCCTGCAGGTACAGCCGGTAGAGCCCCAAAGGTACAGCCTTGCAGGTACAGCCCCGCAGCCTCACTCCCACACATTTTCCAGGTGCCAGGAAAAGTGGGCTGAGGCTGGGGCTGGCCAGGGCACCTGCTGCACGTGTGCAGATTGCAGCATGCTCACACTCCCTGCTGATGTTATGGACTGATACTTTTTTAGCCGCTGGTGTGAGCAATAACAATATGATTGCCAAGCATTCATCCCACACCCACTTTGATCAGCTACAGCTTGGCCCTACGTATAGATACCAAACCAGAGCTTTAAGTGATAATTTCTCATTTCAGTTTTATTGCTGGAGTACTGAAGAGCCTACTTTGTGAGATTATTTAGCTGTTTAGTATTGTGCAGAAGTAAAATGGAATAAAATGTTTCAGCAGGAGAAAAAAATAAGAGAGAAAAATTATGCATGAGAGCTCTTTGCTGTACCTGACTGCCAAGAACAACTGAGGGGGCTCATTCTTCTGACATATTTTGCCAGACTTTGGAAGATGTTGAATATTAACCACAGCAAATAGTATTTGTCCACTTGATTCCTGCGTTAACAAAATACACAAGCCCAGAAATCACCACGTGAGACTCCAGAAGACTACAATATTGCAGCCTGCATGCAGCAGAGGGATGTCTTAGAAGCAAACAAAAGGTCTGTAAGGAACATATACTGCCATTTATAATTAAACTTCATACATTTTTAAGGGACAAAACCAGAGTACTTTGAAAGTAAGGGGCATCCCACACAGCCAGAGTGAATTTCAAGGGGAGTGCTGCCTTAAATTCCGATTCTTCAGAAGAGAGACATTTCTCAATTACTGCAGCATCCTCTTCTCTGTCCTTGACAAATGTACTCTTGCTCTGCTCACAGCCTGTCTGGAGTGTTACTGCAAAGATAATTCCCCCATCCATCACCTGGAGCATATCACACATCTCTGCAGCCCTCCATTAGCCACCTCTTCTCCCCTCCTCAGACACAAGCTCCTTCTTTTCGCTTTCATAGCTCTTCACAACTTCTCTCCATTTTACTGAACATCCTGCAGGCAGTGTGATGGGACTGCCCCCACCTCTGGCCCATACAGGCTGGCCACTTCTGCTCCCTACCTGCCAGCTTGCCAAACACTTTGGTGCTTCCTCCTATCCTGCTGTTCCAAACTGAGAGTCTACTATTATCACTGGCTGCAAAGGCAACACAGGTGTCTGCCAAAGCCCAAACTCAGACTCAGAACTGAGCACAGCTGCAGGTACCTGTGCACTTCAGCTCTTGCACAGGCTGTTTACCCTACGCATAATCCTGCTTATGCCCAGGTTGTAGATGCTGAATTAGCTGTGATGCAAAAGCCAACTATCAAGCTTGCTTTAAAGCCACAAGTCATTTTTGTCTAAAATCAGTTATGTCTACAACTCAGACAAATCAACTGGGACTTGTCCTCGGCACTCTGGATAACTGTCAGCTCAAACTCTGTGCACTCACACAGAAGAGCTATCACAAGGGCAGCAGTGACATCCCTCCACTGAACTTCCTCTGGTTTCTAAAGTCCTCCAAAGCCCACCATATTGTACTCAAAGCTTCATTAAGTTAACAAGAGAGGGAAAGCCTTGCTTTCTGTGCAGTCTCTGAACTTGTCAAGCCATGCAAAGATTATCCTCATTCTGCCTCAAACCCACACGTGCATCAGAAAGCTCATGAGTGCCTACAGTAAAGGGCTGTGTGCTCCCACCAGCAGCTCCCTCTCCCATCTGAGATCACATGGACATAAGCATGCAAATACATAACAATATTGACGGGATGATACTATAACTGCAAGTAGTTGCGGGATTTCACACCAAAAGGTGGTTTAGACACAAGCTTCCTGCATCTGTGAGTTTATGCATCAGGGTGTCCTGGAGTTTTTAGAGTAAGCCAAGACAGGAGCAGAAGGAAACTGTGCTGTACCTAGACTGATAGGGTGAATGCCACTGTAGGCTTTGGAAGGATGTGAGGGTTTCTATCTAAGATAATACAGCTATAGAAATGCAACAGTGCACATGCAGTTCCTTGGATGTTGCACACGTTTGTGCAAACATTCACCACCAAAAAAAAAAAATCAAATTCTGAGGAAATGTTGAGATCTAAACCAAAAAATCCCAGGAGGAAATAAATCATTTTCTTTTAAAAACTGCAAACTCTAGCCCAATGCAAACCAGCCTGGAAAGCAGCAGACTTATTTTACATCACTAGTAAATACTGGTATGAATTAACAGCTCATTAAGGAAAAAAAAACCTTTGCAAACCATGAATCTCAAAGGAAAGTCAGCAAAACTATCATCTGCAATTTCCAGTGTGTGAATAAATCTAAAGAGACGTCAGCATACAGAGTTCTTACCAAAAGCCAAACAAGCAGCTGTCCCCTGGCCTCCTGACCCTGACATCAGCAGTGCAATAAAACTCTTCCCATTTTGGGACAAAACCATTTGGTACCAGTACATGGAATAATACCTGCTGCTTAAAATACGGAAACATGGATAACAAATGCCTCCTGAAGATCCAGAAGAAACAGAGACTCGCACTGTGAAATATCCCCCAGGAATCCTGTAAATCATACTGAAATTTTACTTGTCCTGGAACAGGTTTGAAAATCTGTTTGTGGTTTCTCATACATTTTTAAAGGGTATCTGGTCAGTTCACAAATGAAAGTCCTTCAAATTCCAACATCACGATCTCTGTGCACATTACTTCAAATAGCCTGAAATTGCAGACAAATTTGCTCTAAAAACTCAATTATTTCTATAGTTTAAAAAAATTTTTACTCTCTATTCATATTATATCCCATTTGAGAGATCTGTGTCACTGCTTCATCCCTTTGTTCCTTCCCATCAGATCTGGCCGAGCTGTTAGGGCAAAGCCTTTACCTTCTGCTCCATGAACTGCAGTATTTCTAGTGTGAAATCCTGGGGCAGCTGAAATTACCCCGAGCTTCTCCCATTTACTTCAGTGAGCCTGGTTTCACCTCAGCACCAGTGAGGACCAGGCTGGGGCTAAAAACAGGAGCTGAAGAGAAATGCTGGAGGTGGGCTTTAAAAGGGGAGACAAAGGGACAAGGAGAACGGGATGCGTTCAGCACAGCAGTAGCGAGAAGGGGTTAATATTGCATTTAACATACACAAACAAGCAGTCTGCATTAGGCTTTAATTCCACTATTTAAATAAATGTGTTCATGTAGGAGGACCTGTGCAGGTTAAACATGGAAAGCACATCAGCAGGCTGTGAACAAGCAGAACCCAGGCTCTGATCCACATGGGGTCATCGTTTGGGCAGAGGAAAATAAATAGAATATGAAAAGACAAACATCTGAACAAAACAGAAATATTCAGATTCTCTGTCACAAAAAGCATACACTTAGTTACACGGGTTTGTTTGTGTGCTTAAAAATGTAATCATGTACAAAGGGAAAGGGACTGGAAAGTAAATAGGAAAAATCTGAAAGACATGAGAAGAAAAATGTAAGCAAGGGGAGAGAAAATAAATACAAGCAGGCAAAGGGAAGAGAGTATCTGAAGGGTTTTCAGAAGAGAAAATGCCAATGTGTACAATAAACCCTAGTGCAATTTTTTTGTGGGTATTAAGGAGAATTAAGCTCCTCTGTTGCTTTTCAGACATAATGGAGAAACACTTTCATGACATTTGTATATGTGAGGAGAGATCAGTGTGGTGTGAAGGTGAGAGTGTGCTGTAGTGAGTCCACAAACGTGCAGTGATGACTGCCTCACCACAGCAGCCATGCACAAAGTCAGTCACTGCAACATCCTCCTGCAGTCACCCATTGCATCTCCTCTAACCTCGGGACCTGCACAGCTGGATTACATCCAGCAACACACAGGGGGTAAGCTGAGTCTTGCACGTCTGACAACTCCGAGAACCATGAGGAGGGACACAATGGTGACCCCTTTGCTGATCCTGTGGAAACAGATCTCCCATTTCACCCAAAATGAACCATCCCATCAGCATGTTGGCCAAACTATTTCACTGTGAGGATGATGGAGCAGTGGAACAGGTGGCTCAGAGGGGTTGTGGAGTCTCCTTCCTTGGAGGTCTTCAAGACCCGCCTGGACATGTTCCTGTGTGACCTGATCTAGGTGAACCTGCTTCTGCAGGGGGGTTGGACTAGATGATCTCTAAAGGTGCCTTCAAACCCTGCCATTCTATGATTCTAAGATGGTTCTTTCCATGGAGGTCACAAATGGAAGCCTCTCCTAAAGCAAACGTATTTTGGCAAGACCTTTGAGGAAAATAAGAATGCTGAAAACAAGAAGACGTAACCCATTTCCCCTCATGATTAACAGAAATCAGGCTGACTAGCACCACCACCCCAATGGAGATTTGCATCCTGCTTTCTGAGCACCTGTGAAAATATATCTGATGTAGTAATTTCTCGGCAGGTGAATCTTGTTTACAGGCCCAACTGATGGCGATTTTGTTTGGAAGAGGCAAAGCTCTACAGTGTTTATCATCATTACAGAGCTCTGGGCACAATATGTAATCACTTTATGATAAAAATAAATAGGTCAGGTGCTACCCCGCATAAAAATCTCTGCTCATGCAGATGGTCACCTACATTTAATTTCCTTGACTACCTCTGCATCCATCCATCAACTCCTCTGAACTTGAAATTTAAAGTCAATTTGGAAAGCTATTCCAAGATAACCTTCAAAGTCATTTCCAAAAGTTATGCCTCTGATTGAGGATGACAGTCCAGCCACTCTTTGCTGTTATATCTTTGTGATCATAATTCATTGTGTTCACTCTGCATTGCATCATATTTCAGTGAGAGGAGTATTTTTTTAACAGCACATGTTAGCATACAGTTTATTAAAATGAAAACCCTCTGTCTCCTTTGTCACTTCTCTCAGTTCCTTGCAGTTCATCCCATCATTGCTCTCCATCATTAAACTAACACATCATACATAGATACGGTAAACACCAAATAATAATAAAGCAGACTTCTAATGTTGTGACATTCACAAAAGGTACAAAAATTAAAGCTGGGATCGTCTCTGCAGCCTGGTGTAACGCAGCTTTGACACAGGGTGCTCAGTCACACAGCATGGGAGATTTAAGAGAAGAATGAACAGGGATACACAAAAAGGCAGAAATGGCAAGGATTTTTTTTAAACTATAGTTTTATGACAGCTCATTATCATTTATTTTCTATAGTTTGTATCATCACTGAAGAAATCTCATGTTCAGACAACTCGTGGTGATGGAATAAAATGTCATACCACAACTACTGGATGGTAAGCTGCTGAATTATTCAAGAAACAGGAAATTATTAGAGGTTGTGTTTATGCAGAAACAAAAGTGCCCTGGTAATTCATAATACTCGAGATAGTGTAATGATTTGATCTGACACTTTGCATAACATAGACCACTGGAATTTTCTGTATTACTTCCAGTTTAAAGCTCAATAGTTGCACTTTAACGGCAGCTTTTGGAAAATCAGCCAATCTCAATTTTAAAATACCCACCCTAATAGCCATTAAGCTATTCCAGTGATTAATCACCTTGCCTGATTAGCATGTACATTATTTCCAGTCAAATTTTTGTCTACCTGTAATTCAATTCACTAACTCTCATTACACTTTTTTCTGCTGCCTTTAAGAGCTCTCTATTCTCAAGTTTCTTTTGCCCATGTAGGCATTTATTGACCGTGTTCAAGTCACCTCTTCAGAGCCTTTTGGATAACACAAGTGGCTTCATTTTTTTTTTTTTTTGCTCTGTCACCATAAAATAAATTTTCCACTTATTTAATAGCCCTCATGGATGTTCACTGCATTCATTTCAGCACCCTTTTCCAAGTGTTACCCAAGAAAGAGACAATATTCCAGAGCTGTTCACTGTGGCACAGAGAGATCATACAACCACTAATGCTACACAATATCCTCCAGGCCCTACATGAAAGGGCTGCACCAGCAGATTTCTCTGTAGTCACGCTAAAAGGAACGTAGGGTTCTGTCCAAGAGAAAACACACCACACACACCTCAGTGTCTCAAAAGAACGATCACACAGTTATTTTTAATTTGCACTTCTATTAATTCACAGATCACTAAGATGACACGTGATAACAGCTTTCCAAACAAGTGCTATTCCTCAAACCAGAAAGAGGGAACGTTTGCATGCACATCAAATGAAAAGCTGAGTAATGGCTTATCTAGAATTTCTCTTATCTTCTCTTCACATTTGCAGAGAGCAAAGTCTCTTAGGAAAATAGAAAACATTGCAGAATGGGAACGCTAGACATCCTTTACACAATCAAGTGCAGCTACTCCTTGCACAACACAGAAATGCCACAAATTGCAGAGACAATCCAACTCCCATCTCACCCCAAGAAGCCCTTCACAGAGAGCAGACAGGCATGCCTGGCCTGACAGCTTGCCAGACATCTACAAGTATCCCCAAACATGGCATTTCTCAGCACCGCCCTGCCACATCACATCCTGCAGGTTACCACGCAGCGAGCCTTGCTGGCAGCTGCCCCTGCACTGTCCGTGGCCACGACAGACTCAGGATGCAGAAAAGCATAAGATGACACCTACTGCAGATGTTACATGAAGGTATCCACGAGTGAGGAGAAATACAACCAAGAGCTCTTGAAAGAAAATAATTTATTCTTATCCAGGGCTGTCCACCTTCTTGCTAAACAGCACTTAGATTATACTACCAGAGTTTACCAAAGGGCCAGATAGCAAGTAAGCATTTATATGATGGTGGTGACACAAAGCTGGTGACCACTCATGCTCTGCAACCCTGCCCCAAAGCTGTCACTTCAACTCATTTGACATTTCAGTACATGAACATTAAAAGCACCGAGGACAAAACCAATCCAAGTTACATTCTACATTTTAAATATTCGAGCTGCTTCTATTGGGTTCAAGCAAATTAGAGCTGTAATTAGTGTGCATAACCCTACGCCTTGATGAGACCTTTATGTTTCATGATTGAAGTCATAACCAAAAGAAGGAAACTGGTGAACACCTCAAGAACTTTTACTGCAGAAAAAGCAACCTTTGCCTGCTACTGGAGGTACATATTTCACCACATCAGACTTCAATTACTTTTTAAATAAAGAAAAATGGCTTCCTTTAAAAGACATCTAATCAAAAGAAGCAAGGTACCAGTTTCATTTTGAATGCTGGACGCTTTTCTGCATTTGCATGGGACAGGCCAGTGTGACCAGATCCAACCCTGACTCTTGGATATTTCTCTTAGCTGTGCTAACAAGCTGTTCTGAAGCTGCAAGGACTCCTCACAGGCTGTCGGTGCACAGAAGCACACTGCAAACCCACATAGGCCCTTCCTTGCACAGAAATAGAAAGACAGGACCACTCTGAGCATTTAAAGTCCTCCAATGCTGAGGACTCTTCTCCTTCAAACACACCCATTAAAACAGCACAAGGGACTCCATGAAAATGGGCACCTCTGGATATACACACAGACATCTTATGAAGCCACGGTCACCAAAGAGCTGAGTTTTTTTGCTCCCAAGGGCAGCCCCTGTGTGTGCAGCTGCTCAGCACCCGAGGCTGCAGGCAGTGTCCCATAAGCCCAGCTGCCCACAGACCAAACACGGTCAAAGGCTTGTTCCTGTAAGTTCCCAAGAGTAGTCTCACCAGCACGTGCAGGCACCAGAGTTGCTGCAGGGACTCCCAAGAGTAACTACAGAGGAAGCCGACAGAATACAAACACTTTTCAGCTATTGTTTTTAATTTTTCAGGAGAGCTGTGTGCTTTTCAAGTGCATTTCAACAAAAGGCAGTACCTTTTATTTTTATAAATAGACAATTTTGAAACGTAACCTCTTTAAAAATTATACAATTTCTTACAGCTTAATTAATGCCAAAACTTGATTTTCTTTCTCAGGAGTGTATTAGAAAACTGCTATTAATGTAATTTAATTTTTGTTAGGACGGCATTTGTTTTTTATTTAAAAAAAAAATAGGTGGTTCTGAAATCCTGGCCTGTCAACATTGCTTAAAACATTCCTATTCCATGCCTCTATGTAATAAATTAAATCAGTGTTTTAATTGTGCCCATGCTTTGTGGTTCCTGGCAGTACAAAAAGATCTTCTGTGAATGCACGTCCCAAAAAATCCTACCGAGTGATTAATTACTAGCCTGGAAGATATAAATATGCTTTTCAGTAAAGACAGTATGGACTGCTGGAAGCTTTGGCCTTATATATCTCTGTAGATCTCCTCCACCCGGCAGACATCATCTTAATTCAAACAAGATCCCGGCTTCAATATTTACCGGCAGTACAAAATCCATCCTCTGCCCTATTTAATTATTACAAGGTATATATGTTTGAAACTGAGGAATACAAAGTATGTTTCTTAGTATTTTAGATTTCTCCAAGATTTCCTGATCCTTAAATAAGCTATCCAACATGGTATCTGAAGTCCTGCATGTTCTGGACAACATAGATGCTAATAAAAGCATTATTCTGGAGGGGCTGAGTAAAGACCAGCCAAGTTGTTGGTCCCAGCCCTGTGTATTATTTTCCTCCCTGTGATTCTGTGCTGTCGCAGCTGGTGGCTTTGCTCTCTCCTTAAACCCTTATTCTGCTCCAAATCAGCTGTGGGAGAAGTTAGTGATATTTGCAGCCTGTTCCCAGCTTGTCATATCATAAACATACAAAGGGAGGAATTTTTATTTTCCTTCCCACTGGAACACCATCAAAATTCAAACTGAAGCTATTCCACCTGCACGTCTGGAGCAAGTCAGTGCCACCCTAGCTGACCAGAGGGGTCCAGCTGGAGCCCTAGCAGGAGCTTCCATCACCTCAGGGGGAACATCTCTCAGCAGGGTGATGAGCAACAAGCAGGAGATAATTCAGCAGAAGGAAAACTAATAAAAAACATCAGCGAGGTGAAAGGACCTGGAACCAACACACCCAGGCCACCAACACAAGCCAAAGCAACCTAAGTGGAGACTACAGCTTAATGGCCTGAAAGAGGGGACTGATGGATAATAATCTAGCTCCTTATAATAAAGAACACAATTTATTTCAGTACAAGCAAGAACATGACAAACGAAGACTAACTCTATCCTTACTCTTTGAAAAGGTCTGTCCATAGTCAAGGAACGGATTGAAATATGAAAGAGAAATGTGTGCCTCTTCTGAAGATAGAAGACTAGAGTTTTGCAATTCTCTGAGCACCAAAATTCACTGAAATCACTGGTGCCATTGTGATTGCTCATTAACAACACACATCTTCCAGCCAACGTTTTTCATTTGGATCCTGTGAGAACCACAAATCAAACACACATAAGAAGACAGCCAACTTCAACTGAGGAAGGGTCTTTAAAAAACAAGAAAGAAAATAAACCTTTGATAAAATAATTGCTTCTACTGTTATTTTTTTTGCTATTGCTTCAAAAACAATTTCTCTTTCTTTCTTGTTCATCTATCTGATGTCCTGCTGTTGAGCAGATGAAAGGTCCAGTCTCTTTAAAATTTCATGCAGGGCTCTTTAGAACATCGCAGTTTTAAATGCCCATGGCAAAGACAACAAACTGTAGCAATAAATGGAAAGCAGATGAAAAGCCCTGTTTATATACTTCATAAAGGTAGTGTGTGCAACAGAAGGTACATTTTCACACCCAGGCATGGTGGCAATAACCATTCTGAAAACCACTGAACCAGAAAACTTCTATTCACCAAAGTATTGACCACAACTCAGCATCTCAAAAGCTGTCTGCCACTTAGCAAACCTAGGTGCTGTACAATTATATTACCCAGTAAGAAAAGTTTTCTTCTCCTTCTGCCCTAAAACACCAAGCTTCTTCTGCCACTGTACTAGCCTGACCTTAATGACAGAGGACGCGTACTTGTGGCTGCTTTAAGCTGTGCAAAGTAACAACCTTGGTGGGATAAAAGCATGAGTTGTGCAAGATGGATATTCCAGTACAGTCACAGGCAACAGCATGGACCACAGACACATCCTACCACTATCAGGTTCTTTTTGCTCTGGGCACCACCCTGTACATTGGGAGAGGAGTCTGTAGAGATGCACACACACTGACACAAGTGGCCTGGATTCAAACACAAACCACTAAGAAGCAGCTGTTCCCAAACTTTTCTAAAGGCTCTCATTTCCTTTTTCTGGAAATGCAGCACATTTAGGAATTAGGATGCAGCACTATTAGGACAATGAGGAGATTTTACTGACATTGCCTTCTGATAATTTTGCTACTCACCAGTAGCATGTTTTTACCAAACTCAGGACAACAGGGTCTCACAACCTATTTCAAGTTCCTACAGCTCGTGACCCAGCGTGGTAAGCACCACCTGAGGCAGCAACATTCACATCTGACAGGTTTCTGTGGTTTTGTTCTAGCATCTTTTTGCTCATACTAAAATCTAAGGTATTTTACCAAAATGGTCACTGAACTTAAAATCGAAAGCCACAACATCTGTTTCCTGTATCTCTGATATTGCTGCTCTTATTTACAGCATACACCACTCATGGCACTCTTGACAACATATTTTTGTAGCTCACTGTAGCTTAGAAGCATAGGCATCACATCTGTGGTGCCAAAGAACCTAGAGAGGAACCAGTGGACTGGGATGTGCGTAAAATCTGGAGGTATTTGTGCAGGTTCAATAGGCTAAGATTTCTGATTATAAAAAGTGCCCAGTCACCAAGCCTCAGGTTTGGTTTCTACTTGCTTCCTTCTTCAACAATGATTACATTAGATACTGAATTTGAAATTCCAGCTGCAATGGTTTGGGGATTTTTGGCTATGCACAAAGGAGCAATTTAAAAGGGACATTATTTTCACACTATGATCCAAAAATCTGACAGACTCTGAATTATTGAAAGAAATATTTTAACAGATACCATGCAAGAAAAATTTCAGCTTTAAAGAACTACAGCAAGCTATCAGTTACTGAAACAGTGAAAGACATTAAACCAATAATGGTTTTGTATCAACTCTTGAAAGATTATTCATGTATTAAAACAAGAAAATAGACTTTTCTTGGAAAGTCACATCACTGTAACACACACATAGGCTTCAGAAATGTAAAAGAGCTATTGAGGCATGTTTTTGTAGAAGGGATTAACTATAGATCAGTTTCAAGTTTAAATCTTTATTTTGTTTGTGTAACACTGAGCCTTCCGCACAGTCACATCCAAACAATTCCTGTGCTTTACTCTGAACCAAAACCTGGCACTGAGGAGGGAAAAGGGGGGGTCAGCCTCAGCCCCTTCCCCCCACTGCTATGGTCACTCTGCCATTCCTCCAGCACTGGAAAAATCCAACGCCCAGGTGAGTGCCAGCAGGAGGTGCTTGCTTCACAGGATTTAATACACACTAGGCTGCAGAATGTCTGTTGCTGCCTCTGGAAAGGGCCACACTACAGTTAATAAATATTAAAACACCATGGATCTCCATCCTGAAACCTAGGGCTTTGTTCAGCAGTTGGGTGGTTCCTTGCCAGACTGCAGCCTTGAAGACCAGGCAGATGAAGCTTTCAGCTTTGCAGGGAAAAAAGCTATAAAAATAATATATAATCATATATAAAACATGTGATGACATGCTGCAGAGGGAAGCTTTTATTGACAAAATCAGTTGAAGAGGCAAGGCAATGGCTGGCTGCATCCCACTCTGAAGTCCTGCCCCTAATCCCTGCTAGTGTCTGCCAGCCAGTACATCGCATCACCCCCTGCACTGCACGGGGCAGCACGGCCAGCCCAGCCCCAGCACAGGGCTGCCAGCAGCACAGCAAGGCAGCAACCAGCCCACCTGAGCACAAAAGTGGAAGCATCCTCCTTAGTCACTCTGTGCCATTAGCTTTAGTCAGTTGAAAGCCCATTTGTGCTCAGCCTTTCTACATCTGTGATTTCCCCAAAGTCTGGACTTCCTGGTTTACTGCTCAAGCACTAAAACTCAGCTCTCCTTCCAGAAAGTATTTTAATCTAAAAATAATTTGAACCATGTTTATTTTTAAGAACTTTTACCCTCTCAGAAACAATGTTTAAAAGAAAGCAACTTTAAATGTTAATACAGAGTAAATAATTGCTGTTGCTTTCCTTGCAGATAAATCACTTTTAATCTCTTTTTTTTTTTCAAAAAGAAAGATCAAAAGTAATATTAATGGTGCTGGCCAGGGAGCAAAAGGACATTCCCAGACATTCACTGCTTTCCAAATATGAAAAACATATTAAATATCTCTCTTAAAACAAGATGTTTTCCTCATGTTTCCTTTGGGGGAAATCTGCTGGGCGCATTCCTCCCCAGGCAAGGCTCAGGCATCACCAGCTGGGCTTGGTCAGGGGAGCTCCCACTGTGTGCCAGTGCTGCCTGGCACGCCAAACCTACCCACATCCAGCCCTCACCACCTGCCTGGGTGCCCAGCAGGCCCCAGCACCAGGACATCCTCATCCAGACACAGATGGATGATAATACTCCAGTGGCACAGCCACAGGAGATGCCTGCACCATCTCACCTCCCCTGCCCATGACCAGCCCTGTGCCAGTTGCCCACAGCAGCAGGCCTGATTTACACGTGTTCTGCATCAGGAGTCATCCTGAGATTTTTTCCAAACTTTTCTATGAATGCACACACATGGAAACCCCCAGCCCATCCAGCTGTCACCACGGCAGTCGTCGATCAAACACCACAGGCAGATTTTGCTTTTATTGAATCACGACCTGTGATTTCTGCTGCAGCAGGATCAGAAGGGAGAGAAGCGCACTGGGCAGCATAAGGAAATACAATTAGGGTTAGTCCCACATAACATCTAGTAAAATTGGTTTTCCTTCAGCCAGTTCCACCCAGGCTGGCACAGAAGCCCAGCGCACCCTTAGACTTCTTCACTCCCCCATCAAGAGTGGAAAAACATGAGTCAGTGGAAATGTGCTGCCTCAGGCACACAACTTACAGTAGCAAAGTGACACTAAATCCACAATTTTAGGCTTTATTAGGACAAAAAGAAGTGGGGGGAAGTGATGTTCAGTGTATTAGCCACAAAGAAAAGGCCACCAAAACCATCGTTACTCCCAGAGGTTTTGTTCCCCTTTCCCCCCACATAAAGACTTTTTAATGATTTTAAAGACACATCAAGAAAACACAGACTCTTTCTTCCCATATGAGAACTGGGGAATTGCACCACCAGCCCGGCTCCTCCACCCCACGGCAGGACAACACCCAGTGTCCTACTACTGGTGATGCCACCACCAGCAGCTGGTCAGGCACACAGCCACCTGCTGTAATGCCCCATTTCCGTAGTGCTCCCTTGTCCTGTTCCAGACATGTTAAACCACACAGGGCTACAGCCTGATGCCTACTGACCAACCTCCCCCCAGCATGGCTACAGGGCACAGCACCTCTGTGGACAGTCTGCTTGCACCCCCAGCTCCTGAAAGACTGGCTCCTAGCTAAAAGGAAAGGGATGATTTTGTTTTCCCAGCAATAAATGCTTCTTCTCACCCCCTCATCAGTAATTCTTTCTCCCCTTACATTTACGCTGCTCCCTGCCAGCAGCAGGACAGATCCACAGTCAGGGGAAGGCTGCCGAGCAAAAGTCAAGTCTACTGTTGGATTTGGTTTATGCATTTATTTTTAACTCTAGACAGTCACCCTAATTACTTTTAAAGCATGTGAATTCTGCTCACATGAATTAGAGTTTTCTGTCCAAGTAATTTTCCTGAAAGAGTTCTTTCTCTAGAATAAGCTTCTCATCTGCTAATCCACCAGAGCCACACCACCGACCTTCCCAAAAGAAAAGAATGTTTTTCTCTCAGATGTATGATATATGTACATGTATGATTAAAACAACAGAAAAAATAGCTTGTGAGAAAACTGACATGCAAACAATACTCAGATCCTCAGAAGACAGGATAGATGCCTTTTAGCAAGGAAGATTTCTAAAAAGCCAAATAATAATAAAAACCGTCTAGGTCCCTCACTTTTTCAGCCTTGCTTCTGTCTGCCTCACCGGGATCTTTTTAACGGAACAGCAGTAGTAGTTGAACTTTTATCAACTCCTAATGAATTAGGATTTTACACATTTATCATCCCTTATAGGAAAAATTTCCCACATACCCCAGAGACCAACAGCACGAAGCACAATGCAAAGTGATAAAACTTGTTGGAATGTTCGTAAATACAGATCTTCAAAATGTTTTAAGGTGAATTGTATGATAACGCTCTATTTCCCTGCCCTTGGTGAAAGCAAATCAAGTGTGAGCATCACCAGACTTGTAAAATAAAGCTATTCAATATCTCGCATCAGTACAGAAGCATACTGCATGGGCCAGATGTTACAAATCCTATCAGAACAGGAATTAGCTGTCTCTAACTTACCTGCCAGCTCCCAAGTGCAAAGCTCTACGCTCCAGTGGCCGCTGATGGCACCTACGTCACCCACAGAAAAGGAGGACACAGAAGATGCTTCAGCTGAGGGGTCTGACAGAGTCAGAGGTGGCAGCAAGAGTCCCTCTGCACCTGTCAAATGTCCCATCTGGGTACTGACAGGACTGATAAAATTTGTGAGATGTCTGGGAACACAGCAATAAAACTCAACAACGCCTGTCCTGGCCTGCGGTGAGAGAGCAGAGTCTTGAGGGTATCAGCCAGCTGTGCCCGGTCTGGTGGAATGCTATGCCCTTTTTTGAATTATAGCACCAAAAACCAGCCTACTGAAATTGTTTTCTGATTCACTGTTAGATTATTACTCAAACAGAAGATATACAGTCTCAAGTTATATTGAAAACACTGGGAGAAGAAAATCCCGAGTTTTTAATATATTGATTTAAACTTCTGTTAGACAAAATCACTGTAGGCCATACCCTCAGCTTACTGTTTGAAGGTGCCTCTGTGCCACTGCCAATACTGACGACAGACCTGTCACACTCAAGATGCCACACATAATTGATACAGTAAAAAACAAACAGAGAAAATATAAATAAGTGAGGCTTCTTCCTAACCTTTCTGCCTTTCCTAGGAAAGAAACACTTATCCCTGCTCCAGCAGTACTTAGATAAGCACACACAGAAAGCCTACAGGCTACAGTTTTTCATTTTCCTCTTGGCCGATCTACAACTAAGCTGCCAAAACAAACAAACTTTGCCTTCCAGTCAAGCTCAAAATGAACCAGCACAGTGAATTTTTATGTCAAAAAAGGAAGCAGGAACAGTTAAAATGCTTAAAATATCAACACTTTTTTTCCAGAAGAAGAGAAAATAAATTTACAAAGACAAGCTATTAAGCAATGATTTCAGCTGCTAGTTACACAGTCCTCAAAGCATCCAATACAGTATCACAATCATGGTCATCTTTCTAAAGTCAAGGAAGAGAGAAAGTTTGGCCCTATGACATCAGGGAATAAAAAATAGACTTTTTAGGTCAGAAGAAGAACAAACACATATTTTAAAAGCTTTCTCATCTAACTTATTCCTTGCAGAGCAACAACTTCATTAAACTACAAGTTTTTTGAGTGACATTTCTCCTGCCCAGTAGAAGCTTCAGAAACAACTTGGAGAGGAATCTGACGTCTCCTTGCTGACTCAGAGCTTCAGGGATGCCCCAAGGTCACCTGGGCAGCCAAGAGCCAGCTCAGCTCTAAGGAGCTGGTATTGATAACGTCTGGAGACACTGAGTTTTCTCCATAGGATCCAAACTACTTTCATTTCTAGACTGAATTTGAACTTTAAATGATTAAATATTTCATTGTGCATTGGAGACCTGAAGGATGAACTTTTCAAAAATGCTGAAAACACAATAAGTAAAATTAAGATAACATAGACCCAGAGACTGGAACTACCACCTCCTGCAATGCCAGTCAGCACATTTTAGTGTTGTTTTGGCACAGTTCTGCCTCTGACAGGCCAGTAACCACAAATAGTGCTAAACCCCAAGATGCAGCAGAGTGGTTGCAGGCTGCCCCAGCTAGCACCAGCACAGCAGCTCACCATGTCCTGCATGCACAAAGCCACTCAACATGTTTCACTGAACCAATGTATTGTGTACCGCCTCATGCAAAATATTTGTGACCTCTTGGTTCATTAAAAACAACATTCCTTTTCATTCCATCCTGCAAGCTACTTGCTTTTCAGAATGGGCAAGGTGCTATCACCATTAGATAATGCTCATGCTGACCACTCCAGCAGGAACGTGTAGCCCATGGAGTGCTCCCATGGGCCATATGACAAGGGGAGCACTTAAGATTGCTCCAGCATCCCTCACACCAGCCCAAAATCCCACACTTGATGAGAAACAGCTTTCCATTTTTCTTTACAGCTCTTGGCAAACAGAAGATGCAAACCTCACAATGTAAATATCCATAGGGGAACACCACAAAAGAAGCCACTCAAAGTGCTCTGTTCTTTTCAGCAGTTTTAACAAATTCCCAAAGACCAGCAAAGTAAGACAAAGTTGTGCAAGTAACGGGTACCTGTGTATGGGGCAGCAGACCTGGAGACCCAATTATTGTAGCTTCACTCCAGTGCAAGAAGTTACACCTGTGCACGGCTCCCAGTTCCAGCCTCCTCTGGAAAAAAACACAAGAGAATGAATGTATTTCCAGGTTTGTGACCAACCTTGCAGTGCACAGGAAAATAAAAGACAAGCAAAAAAATGAGCACAACTTGCTTTTTTCTGCTTATAAGACTAAGCTCTTTAAAACAATTCTCTTTAAGATTAAAAACATACAGAAGGTTTCTTACAGAACTGTAGCTGTGTCCCCATCCTCAGCATGTACATTTGAGCTATAACCAAGCACAAATGTGCTGCTTCATTTATCTCCACTCTTCTCATTAAACTAATTACTCTGTAAAGCACTTCAAGTACTTCAGAATACCAGCATACATTTCCAGCTTTGCTCAGTTCAACCTAGACATGAGGAATGTCCGTGGATCCTGTATCTTGGAATAAGATGCAAGTCCCAAATAGGTCTTGGAGCAGTCCAGCACTATTTTAAGTTACCAACACCTAAAGCACCAGGGAAGTTCTATACAGTCAAGGAAAATCTCTGGCAGCAGAAGGCACTGAGCATTTTGAATCAGGAAACCAAGGAAAAAGATTCTGTTCAGCAGTTAAGGTCTCAGACAGTCCTTCAGAGGGCTTCCAACTACCCTGATCCTGTTCTTTCCAATGCAACTGGAGTACATGATCTTTTTTCCCCGAGGCAGGTTTTGTCATGCTACATGCTTACAAACATGGCCCTACCGTATTTTTTTAATTCTCTTTATGAACAGGGAAGTACCACGATGAAAACAGTCTTTGTTTCTTATCTGCACATCATTTTTGCTTGCAGTAATTAAAAGAAGTTTCTATTCTTTTTATTTCTGCAGTGGCAACACAGAGAAGAATAAACTGGAGCCTGCCTGCCTCACACACCATAAACAGAAGCATTCACTAAGCTCTGACTGTAGAGCCCTTATTACTGATGATAATGTATGAGACAGAAAGAAAACAGATGGGTTTTTAGAGGCCAGAGCCTGCAGTTAAAGGAAGAAGGGGGGAAGAAAAAAATTATCAGATTTTAGCTTGTAAATGGCAATTTTTCTGGAACCATTGAAAAAGAATGAGGATTCCATGATGTCACTTTTACAGCCAATGTTCTGACTATAACCACGCTTTACTGACCTGCTACTTTGAAGTACTAGTACAGCAATTCACCACTTTGCTGCATAAAACATTGTCGAATGACTGATTTTAAATAAAAAGCCCATTTTGTGATTCACATACACGAAAGTACAAATCTCAAGTACCTGCTGTGTCAAGTAAAACACATAAAGCATTATCAGGAAAACACACTGGAAAAATGTGAGTGCCACATAAGGAGTCTGGAAGAGTAACTTAAAGTGACTGATGTGATGCTTGTCTTCTTTTATGTGCTTTTGCCTTTCTTCCACTTACTGCACTCATTTCCCTTTAAAAAAATTAAAAATTCCCCTGTATACACTGCCTCTCCTCAGCCCTGTCAGAGGATAACACAGCATTAATAAAATAAGTAGGTAACTATACAGACTGAAACAGAGCACAACATATTATACATGGCTCCTCCTGAAGGACAAGCTTTGACCAGGAATTTGTGTGGATAGAAAGACCAAATTAATTAGAATTTTGTATGTTCTTTTCCTTGGTATTCGCATAGAATAAAGAGAAATTATTTCTACAACATATATCTTGAGACAACTGCAGATCCAGCACAGAACCAGGACAGAGTAGGTCCTTGGAACACACATTTCCAATATTTCACTATTATTTATTCCATAAAGGCTTAAGATAGCTATTAATTTGGACACAAATAAAATGAAGTATTGTCTGCAGAGATTTTGGAATCTAAGCCTTGAATGAACTTAGCACATAAACTAATGTAGCACTATGTGTATTGTACTCCAGTCAGCTTTGATAGGCCCTGCACAAACCCAGTGCCAGCCCCTGCCCTCGACACCCTTAACACCAGCACAGGCTGAGAACACACCGGAGGGATGGGGAGCTGTGCCTGAGGCTCCAGGAGAGGCAGCAGCAAGTCTGCAACCTACCCCAGGATCACCACAAGACTAGTGTCCTTTTTTAAAATAAAATAATCCAGCTGAAAACTATTGGGAAGACACGTAAAGCAGGCAGCTTCGTGCACCTGAAAAGCCTGATGGCAGCATGAGCTTGGGTCATGCAGAGCAGCCTGTACCAATGCATGAGTTCTTCTTGCCCTACTCCAGCTGCAACACAGCCACTATATTCATGTAGCCCAAGACAAGTCACTGTTTTTTACTGAAAACAAGCTAATACGAACTGAACAGTCAGCTCAAGTCTTCAGTGATGACAAACAAATTGCTGAGAAGTTACTCCCCAAATACAGATGAAGATTTGAGTCCCTTTCTGAAAACAGGCATTGATCAAAGACACATTATTGAGCTGTGGTGGTACCACAGTCACAGCTAATGGTTTCTGAAACACGGGTCAGGCCAGTCAGGGAGAGCAGCAAGAGGAAGAAAACTCTGATTGCTACGGACAAGTAAGTGCTTCTCTAGAGAATTGAACTTCATCCTGCCCCTTCTACAAATTTCAGCCACTCGGTGAAATCAGACTTGCCAGAGGTAGTCACTAATTGTATGTTCCACAGATACTGACCTCCAGCCTGCTAATAGGGGTATCGTTTGCAACGTGCTGTGTATTTTCAGATACTAAGTTAATGGGATTTGTTTTCACACATAGAATGCTCAACAGTGCTAGATGCTTTGAGACACGCAGTCTAGACAATTTTCAATTTGATCTCATGGAGATTCTGAGTGAACCCTGCCTCTGACATTTCCATAATTAGAAGTGTTTGACATTACATTTTAACAGCATCATTTTTATTTAGCATTTTTGTGTGCAATTAATAACCTAGACTAAAAATAACATTTATGTATATATACATAAATGTATGAAAACCAAGATATTTTTTATATAGCATTTCATTTGAATACTTTATTGAGGTCATGTGGAGCATGTATTCTTTATATGGATAACTAGAAGCAGAGAGGAATCCGTTGTGATAACATGCAAATAAGTATAGTGCATTCGTACAAGACCGAACACTGAAGTAATAAAAAGGAAGGAAAACTACACAGCAGGACAGATATTTCCAGCATTAATGTAGCATTTTCACCTGCTGTGCAGACGCAAATTCTGTGTACATGAATTAACACTTGTTCTTATTTGTTTTCTCACCTTTATAGAGCAGAAGCCCTATGTGAATCTTTACTTTCAACTAATATTAAGAAGCATCCATAGCGGCAAAGATTATTTCCATTTCTACCCTCGTGTGGTAAACGTGGTTGTTACATATAGATCCTGGGGGGAAATTTTACAAAGTTATGCCAAAAAATAAGATGAAATGTCTGTTTGACACTCTGCTTTTTATCACTAAAGTACCTTTAAAAAACCAACTTACATCCTCTGAATGCTCATCCAAATGCTAATAATAAGGTCCAAATCCACTTAATAACATAACTTCTATACTTGCTGCTTAAGAAAAGCTCAGCAGGAGGCTCCTGGACTTTACGTAGGTGGAGACTGGTCTCCGATTTCTTATCTTTTGTATTAACATTCTTATGAGGTTCATACTAGCTTGAAAACCATCCTGCATGTGCAATTGGGTCATACATTTATTTTCATCACCATTTTTCTCCCAAGGTTTAACTAGTTTCTTCTAGATAAGATTTCTAAAACATATTTATATTTTCATGGTAGCCAGATATGTTTTAATGTCAAAGCAAACACCACGAAATGAGATGGTTCTAAAAATCACTATCTAAACATAACAATGAGAGGCAGAGAATTGCCAAACTCAGTTGTCACAGCAAACCTCGAACAGATGACTGAACAACAGATCAGTCTACAAGGATGATTCATTGCCATATTCCACGTAATGGATGCCACTGAAGCAACAGAAAGCAGGCAGACCCCATTCTGTTTTCTCCACCATGAAGGTCACCTTGGGAAAGACATGACAGAAAACTCAGATGGCAGTAGGCAGTTCGAGCTCAGTCAGCTGCACCCTGCACCAGGACAATCCTACACAGAGGATCAGAGAGCTTCAGCTACATCTGGCATTTCTTGTTGCACTGGAAGTATGGATCTTGGACACAGTGGAGAACCTGCCAACATTCAAGCAAGCTGTAATGGTTCAGCAATGTACCTTGCCCTTCAGCAAATTCATTCAAGCATGACTTTAACTGTTATGTTTGGACCAACATCTCTCTTCCAGATCATTCCACCTGCTTTGACTTCCCAGTCCAAACTAAAGTCATGGGCTCTTTCTTTCATGTCTATGTCCAACCACAAGACTCAATCAAGACAGTTTTACCAACGCATACCTTTCCATTTTTGCCTTCAGGCATTCCTTGCTTCTCCTGACCCATCTTCACAGCAATCACCATGTTTAGACTTAGAACTCGCTCATTACTCAAGTCTCATCTATTTCTTCTATCAAATCTAACTTTATGCTCTTCCTGCCCATCATCACTAGGACACGATTTTTCCTTTTCATCCAACTAAATGCCTTAGTCCAGCCTTTATCACATAACATCATAACTCTTACAACTTTCTTCTCTACAGCCCTGATAAATCTTGCTCAAATTCTACCCATTTAATAAGTCCCCCGACAATATTTTTCTTGACATTTTTGTTCAATATGACAAATGCATCTTTGCATTTCCACCCATTGCTTATCCTCTTTACAAAAATTCAAAGTTATACACATTTATTTTTGAGGTACTGCATCATGTTCAGAGTTGAGAGTTCATAAGCAACCTTGCCTTCATTTTTTGTTCACCGTTGAAATCTATATCTTCATTCTAAAGATGTTTGTCAATTCATTCTGAAGTACTATATTTTTCCCCTCTATAATACAGCTGTTATACAGAAGCATCACAAATATCAGATGTACCTCATTGTGCTTCTTCAGACCAAACCCTTCTTTGGTACCCACAGTGGAGAGGTGAGGTGTGTGCCACAGCCCTGTTAGCACCACCTCCCTTCTGTTCCTTGTCTCTGGCCATTGTGGAATACAAGTTGTTCAGGCCAATGACTTTGTTTTATACCGCAACAACAGCAAAGTCTTGATTGCTCAGTAGGGTGTTTGCATATCAATGTGATACAGATGGTGAAGAGTAACAAACCACCTACATACTGTACTTTGAGATACGCTTACAGTCAACACGTCATATGGAAGTTAGATCCAACCTCCAACACACAAAAGGCCCAATCTGGCATATCATTCTTACAGGTAATTTTTACTGAATTCATAAGAGGCTGCAAGACATTGAATTCAATCAGTTAGGCTGTATCATTTTATATTACGACATACATGCATCATACTTAACACAGCTCAGTGAGTAAAATCACAGTGTTTTCAAATCTCTAGTATTCTAGTGTTGTCTGTATCCCAATATACCAGTTCTCTGGCATATGTAATGACAGAACAGTCCTGATTGTCCCTGCTCTGCTAATAAGGAAGAAAAACCCCTTGGAATAAGTTTTTGCCCAAGAATGCATTAGTGAACACACACTACAGTAACATAGTACCACAAGAAACTTCTGTAACAGATAATTGCATCTTTCTGCTTTCTTAAGTCTGCCACAAAGCTGGAATAATTAGGATGATAAAGCCTAAGCAGTCCTAGTAAATTCAGCTAAATCTGGTATCAACACAGTTGGGATACTTATTTGCATGTTTAAATTACTCAAGTGACTAATTTTATCGTTTCCTTTTCAATTGCTGAATGTCTTACTTTTAAAATTGGTCCCCTGAGAAGCAGAGGCACAGTGCACGGTGGTGTTAAAGTTAAAAACTTGTTATACTTTACAAGATTACCATAATATTGCATACATTATTTTTTATTTAATAAAAATTTAATTGTGCATATAATTTGCTAATTTAATGACAATCATTTGTTGTACAGATCTAGAATGCATTCATTTTTTTTTTCTTGGAAAAAGTTACATTCAAGCCTTCTGTGAATAAACATTCTTACAATTATAACTCCCAATTTTGCCATACTTTGCCTGCAGTCTTCCTAAACAGGACAAAACTTATGCCCAGTGAAATCACACCTTTCCATTGTTACCAAATGTCCTTAAATGCAACCTCCTGTTCTTGTCGTGGAAGATGCAGAACACTTTAGACAGGCTACCTGGCTTTGTTAATGAAGTTCTGATGATGTTCCTTGGGCAGATTTTCAACACAAAGACAACGAACAACCTCAAAAAGCCATGACAAGAATGAACTGCAATTTTTTTGCCATTGGAGGCAAGATTCTTCCCTACTTCTTTCTCCAAGAAACTGCACATCAATGGGAAAGCCAGATCTCTGGAAACCATTACAAACACTGATCACAGTAAAACAGGATTTGTTTTCTGCAGGAGCTGACTCATTATGACCTTCTAAAATGTCAGATTCCATACACTATGCCAAAAAGCCATGCTCAACATTCTCTGTTTATTTCCTCACAGAGGGACAAAAATTCAGGGATAGCAAGCACTCAAACCATATGGGCAATGGCAGTTTGCTTGGTTTACAAAAGAGGTAGAGAAGAAAATCCCACTGGTAAGGACACTGCAACTATAATCCTCATTTCTCTGAGATTTTTACAAGACATAGAAAAAAGACATCTAGCAGGGTTTACTAATAACCTGGATCAATCCTTGCATGACTGTGGGTTTCCTACATCCGCCTCTTCGCATCAATAGCAGGTTTGCAACACTGACCTTGTCAGTTCAGTGCACCCTTCAACATACCCATATACCATGTGTAGATTTTAATAACAGACTACAAACAGCCACTGAAAACATCTTTTAAAGCATTTGGAACGTCCCATTTGGTTACATCACTACCAATTATTGTCTCTGGCAAATTAGCCTCTCAACTGCTTTGCTGATGTGCAATCTGGTTTTCCACATCCTGGGGGGAAACAGTGATCTTGGGAACCTCCTGATCAAAGCAGGATTCACTCAACAGGATCACAGGAATGACAAATTAGTTACCTTCTGTAGAAATTATAAGAAAGTATTTTTCTAACGTTTTCTATTGACACATTTCTTCCCTCTTTTCTAATGTGGCTCTCTGTGGACCTCATCAAAACCTCCAAAGGCAACAAGGACCACTACTGACAATTTTAGACCCTCCTTCTCATATCCCTCACAGCAGCCCTTGGGATTTAACAGCTGGCTACCTTCCACCAGTGGTACTGCTGCTCCATCTGCATGACACATCCAGCCTGAAATCATTGTTTCTCTGCACCAGAAGCAGTTGTGTGGTTCAGATAAATTCTGCTCTAGATAAAGCAGCCAAATGTCAATAGGCTGTGTGCAAACCAAATGTTAGAATTAGTCTCCCATGGTTTTGAAACTTCTAGTTTCCCTGTCCAACTATAACAGCAAGGATTTTAAAAAGCCTGTTTCTGGTAAATTCATTTCTACCCTATTCTCCTAGAGCTCAGGAAGCTATTATCTGAACACAACAGTGACATAAAAGTTCAAAGGCCCAGGTACTGTACAGTGATGATATTCTTTGCTTCAAAAATAAGAGTATCATTTGCTTCTTCCTAAAACCAAGCAACACAATTCCTGCAGCCATGTGCCAGACAGATCCTATGAATGTATTTTATGAAAAAGTTTAACCACAAGTAATTACTTCTCTAAAAGAATAGCAGAGAATGCATTTTTCCATTACAAATTTTAAATGCTAATAAAATTCCACCTTCATACAAGTATTAAAACCGTTAAAACTCATACACCTCTAACATCAGCTTCCTGTATGCAGAGAGTAAAGGGTTATTTTTCTAACACGAAAACAAACTTTTCACAGGAGGAAGTTTTCACAGAACTATACTAACTTCCTCATGCAAAGGTCAACAAAGTACACACAGCAATCTTCTAAAGCTTGCTGCTAAGAAAACGGACTTTAAATCTGGTAATCCTGTATGCAATCTCAATATAACATACAGGTGACCTTCCTAAGCTTCTCTACCTTCAATAAATTTAAATTAATTGTATCATTTTATTTAAGTTCCCAACTTGCTGTGGTGTATTAGCATATTAAAATTAACTCTGCGGGCTGTAATCACTGTACCTTAATAGAACAACTTACCAAGGCAAATTTGATAAAATTATAGTACCCCCTCGTGGTGTTACCTTCATACCCCAGTAGAACATTTCTTAACATTATATTCTAAAAAAATTCTTCTTCTGCCAAGCTCAGTGAATAACTAATTAACCTTTTCCAGAATCCAATACGAGCAAAGGGAAATTAAAAAGACTGTCACCAGAATCTGAAAACGGACGAGCTAGAACGATGTTTTTCCATAAGCTGAGAAAGTAATCTTTAGTAAAACCTGTCGTATTTTTACATCAAACAAACATAGCATATAATGCTGTAACATGAAAGCAGCTTTTGGGTGATTGTCTCCACCATGCAACACCAGTGAAGAACGTTTTCCATTTAAAAACAAAACTAAAACCCCACAACACCCCAAACACAACCAGCTTACCAGGTATGCTGACAGCGTAGGAGTTCCCCACTCTGATTCTGTGTCACCTTGTACAATGTTTTCCCTCACTAAATGTAGATAACTCTGCCAGCTCTCTGATTCCAGAGACTCTCTCAGAACGCTCAGTCTTCCACTCTCCAGTACTGATACATATATACCGAAACCCCACTCTCCGCTTATCTCAACAACCTAATTGTTCCCAACACCCACTCAGCAGCATTAACAACAGCAGGGTAATGCCAAAAACATTAAGCATAAAGAGATTCTTTAGATGCCATGTTTTGATTTTTCTTGGTGTATCTGTACAAACAAGATGACTTTTAATAAATGTTATCATGACAATTAAGGCTTCAAAAATATAACAGTATGTTTTCCTCACTTTCTTCATTATTATGCAGCAATGGTTTCAACCAGTATTTGGCTGGACTGAAGTGAAAGGGACAATTTTTATTTACGTGAACTTACTGGCTTACTAATATATCTATATATGTATATTGATGTTTAATCTACACATGAGAAACATTGCAAAGCATATCAGACCACACAGTTATTTGCAGCCTGACCAGATAAGACAGCACAAAGGTTCTTAAATATCTGAAAAAAATGTATTGTTTGCATCCACTATGAATAGCTGCTGTTCCAGGGAATGGGAGTATTTGTGACCTACAGAAGGGTAGAGGCACATTGCCAACAATAACACATGTGCAGTTCAATAACCTGTTCAACCAAACCAAGCCAGTGATGTCTATGGTGAGAGGCAAGCTTTCCTGAAACAGTAACGGCACAGAAAAGAAAGGGATGAGCAAGTGAAAGGGAGAAGGATCTCCCTCCCAAAACCTGGATGAGGTTGGTCCCCCCCACTGGTCAAGTCGGGCATACATGTTCAAATTTGGGCTGAGGTGTAGCTGACATGCAGATGAGGGAATACTGGAGTGAGTATCCAGGGGCAGATGTCAGCAGACAACAGCAGACTGGCCAGGGAGTGAGAGCAGGTGCCAGACATGTACCTGCTGTGGGTCGCAGAGCCTCTCTGCAGTACCTAAACACCAGCCTGCTTGCAGCTACAGGAGAATATCATCTTTCTAGAGAAGGTACAGAAAATGAACGTGACATCCCTATTCTAGATGTTTTGTTACAACATAATTAACACAGCACAGCATTGAGAACAGTAGATTTGGGCTCTAAAATGCAGACCTAGGCTGCACAGGATTTGGAACTGCCTAATAATAAAACCTTGACAGAAATACATTTTAAGTGCCTGTTATGATAGTTCAAGTTATGACAAATAGGGTATTGGGACCAGCAGAGGTGGTAAAGTATCCTGTTAAAAACACCGGTGTGTGTGTAAAAAGAGGGACTACCCCTGTCAGTGGCAAAGCATAAACCTGAATTTGTCTCAGCCCCAGCATTTTTCACAGAGACCACTGTTCCCACAAAAGGAGAGCATTTAGAGCAAATTTGTGCTTCCTCAGGCCACTGGCATAATTTCAACACACTTAAAACAAGAATAAACTACACCACTACTGCTAATATTTCTAAAACATGTCCACTACAAGACTTTAAACACTCAACGCCTGTGTAACTACCTTTGCATTTTCTAAATGAGACAGCTCTAACACAATGAAAAAGTGATTTTATCTAAACCATACCATGAAGCAGCAGCAGAACAAAAGAGAAGCATCAGCTACATCGACCTTGCCATGTCATAGCCTCTTCAAGGCTACTTTGCTGAATCATTCATGTCTCTCTGGCCTAGGTATCACAAGAATTCAGAGAAATCCAGGCGGGTTACATTCCTTTCCTCTTTAAACATTTGCATTCAAGGGCCTTGGGGACAAGCAAACAGAGTTGCTCCCTGCAACCAGCACAGACTGGGGTGTGAGAGACCACTTGTGCTGTTGAACTAGGACAGGGCTTCAACTTCTCCACAAGTCCTGTCTTATGGCAGACAAGGTGCTTGGAGATGACCACATCAGCTGGACCATGGAGGCTGATGGCACCTTAGGGATGGCTTGGCTTCCCTAAGATTTTCCTTGTAGTGAAGGCTTCCACTGAGATCAGCTGTCCAAGTGCCTTGGCAGATGGGCCTTAAACTGGACTTATCGCAATAGCAGCAAGCAAAACAATGAACCTCTTCAAGCTTTCCATAGACCAAATTACAAGTGTTCCTGAGGTGTGACTGCCACTGGAGAATGGAAAAACAGAGAAAGTGTAAAAGAAATAAGGAGATTTTATTCGGGAAGAGAGGACATCCTGCCTAACATACATAAGCCATGAAGAATTTTTCAACTGAATCATACAGACCTACGTCTACAGTAACGTGTTAGTTCTTCCTTCTTCCTTACAGAAGAAATTATGAAAGTATCCCGGCTTCAAGATGGACTTGTTTAATTCTGCTTCAGCACTCAATTCTGCCTTTCATTTTCCTACTGACTTTCTGAAATTCCACGGAAAGCCATTGTTGTTAAACAGCAGTGACTGTTATTCTCACAGCAGTGTACACTAATAATAATTCAGTGTGGTGTCACGGAAGGCTGTGAGCTCTTAGCTGAATTTATTTGAAAAATAAAGTTTGGCTTTTTTTCTCAGAGATCTTTACTTAAGTCAGCATGGAACTCTTGTAAAAGATAACTACCAATAAGTCACAACTACCCAAGCAACAGCCTTTTTATTTTATTTTTTTATTCCTTGCTCACCATGACAACATAATAAATGAGCCCTGAGAGACCAGAAGTGCATAACTATTTAAGATTTTGTATTTTATCTTTCATTGTATGCTTCCAGACATAACATTCATGATCTATTTTTTAAAACCTTCTTCAGTATCTCCTAGTGAAATACTCCAATTTTCAACTGCAATATACAACAATCAGAAATACATCTCTAGCTGTGATTCTAGGTAACAGTTTACAAAACTAGTCTTATAGTATTTTTGTGGGCTATTAATAATTGTTTGCTCCTGTGAAAGAAAAGCAACAAGCCAACAGTTTCAACATCTGCTTTGTCAATTTTTGTTTTCAGTTCTGTTGGGTGTCTCTGTATTCTTTCATACATGACTAATAGGAAAGATACAAGACTAATAGGAAACATAACTGCAACTTCACTTACGGTTGGTTTCACTTAACAGATGGTCTTTAAACTATCCAACATAAAAGCATTCATTTTAGAAAAACTGACCCCAAAACTCCTTCATAAAATAAAGTTGGGGTTTTTTTTCCCCCTCCTCAAAGGTTTGGGATCTTTCAAGACACTCGTAAGAGGCTCTCAGGTTAAAAAAACCAAACCAAAACAACACAACAAAAACACAACAGAAAAATTCTGACCTTAAATATCAGAGACTATAAAGTTTGTGCAATATAAATATCAAAACTAACACACACAGCTACAGAAAACAGTGGGCTTGCTAGACTACATCTTTTTTTGCTAAGTTTCAGGTGCAAACATGAAGTTGCAGTGAAGATCTGCAGAATGCCTGTGCTCTAGGTGACTGCCACGAGAGGTCAACCGAAGCATCCCCTTCCCCTAAGCTGGTGCAGCAGGTATGGTGAGGTCTTTGGCTGTTGTAGTAACTTACCCAGAAGGAAACAGCTAACTACCGTGAGTCAGACGACAAGAAACATTTCTCAGTAATATGCTTTCACAGGCATAAGAACTAGGGTGATAAATAGTTTGGAAGTAGGACTCATACTGTTAATGTAAAATACAGTGAATTAAAAACTGTTTGTCACACACCTACCTTGTACAGTTGAAGAGTGTTTACCTGAGATCAATTAAAAAGTTTGGCAAGACCCATACTGTTCCACATTTCTTATTCTGACGATACCACTGTATGTCTGTCCTGTTCTAACACTTCTCCACAAACCTGCTGCTGGAGCACAGTCCAGGTGCAGCAGACCAGCTATACCTTTGGTCCTTTTCTTCAGTGTTTTGGTTCATAAAGCACCCCATTCCAGAGCTATGCAATAACTTTGCTACAAGTGCCATCTGCTTACAGGATGGCTTTTCTAAAAGGTCTCTCTATAAAAGGAACCAAGAATAAACCCAAAGAAACAGCTATTGTCCAAAATGCCTTCTAAGCCATCCATCACAGTTTGCATAACAGGTACTGCACAGCACTGCTGCAGTTACATGGCCACCATAGCATGGGGCTGACTTCAACATGAACGAGGTTTGAATGCCTCTGACCTTTTTCAGCCTCACTCTTCCACACGTTTTCACAGCAGCCCAACTTCCCATAGTTTTACATTTACAATTAAAAGATTATTCTATTCCAAACTCCAATGGAAAGCACTTTCTGTAAATCTGTTCTCCTACTTCTATTTTAAAGGTGCCTGTGCAACACACTGGCCAGCTCAGCATAACACGACTTCCCAGAACTTGCAGCAGGCAACTGGTGCCAGCAGCAATGGGTTTCTTTCCCAGGGAGAGGCTGCAGGGGGACAGCATTTTTATATGGAAAAAACAGGAGTCGCTTTTTAAAATACTCAATTTAGTCAGATCCTGAGCCCCTTGCTCACAAAGATATTTACTCCCACAATCGGTTTCTCCATCACAGCTACATCTGTTAATGAGGAGCCTGCATGAGCCCTCAATATTTTGGTCTAGGCAAGAAGCCCAATTCTGCTATCTGCTAACATTCAAAAAGTCACTCAAACACAAGTTTATAAATGGATGAATGAACTGAAGCTTGCAAAATGGCACTATGGCGTAGGAACATGGCTCTTTGTATTAAGTGGTGTCTTTCTAGTACTTCCCAACCAGAATTTTTTCACCTTTGCAGAGCAGTATATGATCATTTGAAAAAAAAAAAAAAACAACAAAACCACACACACACAAACAAACAAACAAAATAAAGCCACTCACACAACTTCTAGTTCAAAAAGTTGTATGAAAAAAATCATAGCAGAATTAGGACTGGAGAAAAGTTAGTGAATAAACCTCAGCTGAAACTAAGTTTCTCTTTCAGACAGTCTGTTTTTTCCAGATGCATCATCACCATCTGCATGATAGCCATTTTTCATTATTTATAAATGTATTACAGGAACACAGCCAAACTACAAGCCAAGAAGTCCAGCACACACATTTTTAAAAACGGGGAATGTGTCTTGGTTATAGAACAAAAGAACTCATTTTATCACTTGGCTTTACCGCTTGAGAAAATGGCTCCTGGTGTGCTGAACTCCATGATAAATGTGCCCCCTCTAGATCTTTATTGCCCTTGTAAATCACAGGACTGACAGCAGTTAATAAGAAAGCTTTTGAGTGGTTTTGAAGTTTTGCTTTGTACAAATAAAATCTCATATTAAAGAATTTGCTAGTCCTCAAGGTGTGGAAAAATGAGTATGACTAGAACCTGTTGTGCTTTCTTTTTTTAACTGTTTGTTTCCACTACTCTCAAATAACCCTTTAGTGGCAAGGGCACCAGAATAAAATACACAAACCACTCTGTACTGAAACAGAAAAAATAGAATCAGTGACTTGATTAAAAAAATTTAAATCTTCCTGGTATTTTTATACCCTGCAATCTCTGGACAGAACAACAAACTCAGGAGGGTGCAATGTAAACCTGAAAGATTTTCCTGTAAGTTTACATGAGATGTTGACAATACTTCTAGAAAGCATTTTTAACTAAAGAAAGCAATGATTCCACATCCAAAAATGGCCAGTTGAAATTCCAGTGTGATTCTATGATACTGGGTAGCGAGGATAAGGTCATTTGAGTCTCCAGCTAACCCACAGACACGGACAAAAGTTTTTACATCCATTGGCAGAATCATTGGCAATATTCCCAGATGGGTAAAGCATGGCAAGTGGCACAAGTTCTGCTTAGGTATGCATCTTTGTGTTGAGCAACAGCACCTTATAGGGAAACAAAGAAATAAATGACAACACAAATGTTGAAAGATCATATAATAAAGGCAACAGACCAACTGAGAATTACACATTTAAAAGTTTGCTTTAAAGATTGTATTCTACACAGACATTTGGGGGGGGGGGAAATGGTTATTTGAAGGTCCTCGGAAGCAAACTGCTGTTTGGATAAGGACATTCTTTACGGCATCATGCACTGAGCATACAGCCTCAGCACTTCACCACATTACAGTTTAACCAAAACAAATCAGAATTAATGTTGTGGTGGCTTTCTGCTTTGCTTCCATGGCTTGCATTATCCCTGTTCGATTCCAGGCAGCATCATTCCTTCTAAAACAGTTCATGGCACACCCTGGCCAAGAAAATCTTAACAGGAAACTACAGTTATTTGGACAAAGCTAAACATATTTATAGGGAAATAAATGTATTTCCTGTTCAGACTGGTAGCACAAAGGTACTACGTGACAAACTATCAACAGCTCTAAAGAAAGTCTAGCTTCACTTGACTGGATTTTAAAAGTGTTTCAGAAGGCACCTCAATGAAAATACATGTCAGTGGACATTGTCTCTATCTGTTCAGTTCCCTCTGCCTCAATCCAGGAAAAACAGTGGTTTTGTTTAAAACCCAAGACAACCAAAGGAGCACGTTAATAAGTGTCATTTATGATTAGAATCTAAAGTATCAGGCATCAGTATTTCCCACTTGCATGGATTTTTTTGTAGGCAAAGTCACAAGGTTGTCACTTACCAACAGCAGACACTGGAAGGCTACATGGAAAAGGCAAAGGGGACTGAGGTGTTACTGCCTTCCCAATGATTTACTCTCCTCCCTACACCCACAGCCTCCTCTGCCCACAGCCCACCATCTGCTTCCTTCATGCAGCCTGCCTTTTAGGTAGGGAGAGAGCTCTTATCTGGGAGAAGCTCAGTGATATGGATAATCAAACCTCACTTCCCAAGGAGAGGCTGCTGACCAACACCCTCCCCTCCAACGACTGATAGACTTGAAAGGAGAGAACACAAGAAATAAGGCCTCTAAAAGTGTGCCTCAGCTGGTTACTGTGGTTTTGTAGGGCAGCATTAGTTATGCTACAAAACAGCTGGCAGGCAGAGACTCCATCATAAAGCCACACTTCATGGCTGCCCAGAGAACCTGTCACCAGTCCAGTACAGATCTAGGCCCAAACACAACATGAGACATTTCACACAAATAAAAGTCAGGTTTCTGAAGCATCTAATTAAGTCACAGTTTAAAGACAAATACTAATTCCCATTGAAAAGTCCAACATTCCTTAAGCAGAAGTGTGATCCTCAGGGCTGGAAAAGAGGTCAGAACAGGACAGAAGATGTAGAAACTACTCAGACTCCAGGTGCCAACAGTTTTCTTCCTGCTGCTTCACAGCAGCTGACAGTGGCAGATCTTCTGTGCCACCAGTAAGTATAACCTTGTACTTGAGGAGAGTTTACAACCCCTAACAAAGCAAAAGGAAGAGAATAATGGCAAAAAGTGATTTCAGGGTGAAGTTACAAGTGGCACCATTCAAGACAGTGTTCACTTTGTGCAAACAAACTGTCTTTTCAAGCTCAGTCCTAACTGAGTCCTAACTAATGAAGGGGACAGCTAGCTCAAACATGGCAGATGTCTGCTTCCCAGACCACAGCCCACTGCTTTGCTGCTGACTCCCACCTTCACATCATCAAGGTCATTATTAAAGGAAGACCAGAGGTTGGTTTAACATTTATAATAATTAATTTTTTAACTTATTTATGATGATTTACTCCTTTTTTTCAAACCAGGAATTCTTCTTCAACCTCTGGAAACAGTTATGTGTAAGTCTGGGGGGTTGAGAGGGATTTCTTGGTTGGGTGGGGTTTGGAGGGGGTTTGGTTTGGTTTTTAAAACAGTATAAAACCCCAACAATTAATGATGGAACCCCATGTCCCATTTAAAGAACAAAACACCAGTTCTCCCTCCCCATTCCAGGTCAGGTGCTCGCATGCTGCAAAACCTCTCGAAACTTTGAGCTTCGGCTCAGCAACCATGAGCCAAATCATATATAAGTATTGATGCTTGCCACTCTGCAGTTAAATTACATCAAGCATCAATACAATCAACTCATTAGCTGTTTTTTATTGAGCACCAACATTCATTACTTATTTTTCAATTCTTTGATTAAGCAACATATTGCCTGTATTCCCAGTGCACGTCTACCAGCTGATTAGCTCAATAACACTGATAATCTTCTCAAGTCGAAAGAGCTGGGAAGGGAAGTAACTGAAATCCCTATGAGCAGACTCAATTTACTCCTTTTGTGTACAACATCAATACTCTAAACTACTAGCAATACAATCCAGCAAATGAAACTTCAAGTGTGCTAAGTTAGAGAGTAATTTTAACAAAAAGTCACAGCAGGTCATTAAAATGCCCCCTAATTGTCTCTGGATCATACTCCCTTATCCTTCCACAACCTTCCTGGCATGCTGAGATTTTAAATCTCTTCTGACTGATGTAAGAACCAAGAGCAGAATTGAAGCGTGATTGTCACATACAGAGTCTGAATGCCAAAGGTCAAAGCAGCTCACTGGTATGCTGGCCCAGCGCTCCGAATTTTATATCTTCTCTGTCCCTCGGTTATTGCCTGACATGATTTAACAACTGTAATTCCTTATTTAACGATGTCAAAGGTTTTTAGGAAATTGACTGTATTTCACCAACGATATATTTCTTCTTGATTACAGAGTGGTTAAAATGATTTTTAAACCAAGACAGCAAAATAAAGCAGTAATAAAATCAATAAAAGGTGCTTAAAACATTCCTTCTATTAGGTAATGGCATTTAAAATATCCGTAGCTTGTAATGGCACTTAGGATATGCCCAAAAATCAATGGGCTAAATTACTTATTGAACTAGTTAATTTGAACAGTGAGTTTTATATGTATATTGATAAAACAAGCCACAGGCATGCCGGCTTTAATTGAATTTCACGGTCAGTTGTCTCCCTCTGCTGGAGAGGAACAGAACAACGCCTCTAAACACGAGCAGGAATGCTTTTAAACGCCTGACCACGACGGGATGCAGTGCCCGGAAAGCACCACGAGAGGACTCTGATCCCCGTGGAGTTCGTAGGTGAGTGCCGCTTTCCCTGGAGTCTGCGGGGTGTTGAAGACGCCAACAGCAACACAAAACCTGAGATCTCAGCCCAAAACACCATTTGCCCAGACCCCAGAAACACGCAAAAAACACCCGGGCGTGGGGAAAGCGAAGGAAATGAGGGATATGGTAGGAAATAAGGGATATTGTAATGCTTTAAAAACAGTGAGACTACCCTCAAGAGTTCTGCTAATACTTTTCACATTAACAGTAGATCCGGGAGTAACAGCCTCAGGTTCTTTTTCTCGCTAGAACTGAAGTACAAGAGACAAACTCTGCACTACCAGTCCTAACTCCCGAGGTGCAGAAACCCTCCTACAAAGACCAGCCTCGGCACTCTGCTTAGTTCACAGCCTGTTTCTCCTTTATGTCAAGGAAAGATGTATTTCAGAGAGGAAAAACACTTGAGAAATACAAGAGGGAGGCTGTTGGGGGAAGTTGGCTTTGCCTACAAGAGAAAAGAGCCAAAGCACCCTCAGGAGTAAGCAAACACTACAGTAATAAAGATTTCTGGCCGTTTATGGAGGCTTTTATCACAGTTACCTGAAGCTCTGGAATGAGAGACAGGTGAGTGAGCTTTTCCAGGCTGCAACAGCTCACAAAGTTGCAGACACGGACTTTACGGCAGACCACACAGCTAGAAGGTCAGGATAACACCCTGCACACACTACTAGCGCTATCCCTCTGTGTCAAGACGAGAAGACAGCACCTCTGTGTTTTAAACCTACAGTCCAGTGGCAATGGTAAGGTTACATCGCTCTGAGACCGCTCTCTCCTTTTCTGAAAGGTCACGGTGATTAGGGAACGTTCTCGACAACTGGAGAGGGGCAAACGCCACACTCATCCTCCCCAGAAGCAGCAGCGAGAGCTGGGGAAGGCTGACCGGCCCCTGCAAACGCTCTTGAAGGGGCCCGGCGGCTGAGGCGGGCTCAGGGCGGGGCGTCCCGCCGCCCCCGCGCCCTCGGGCCCCGCCGACAGAGACCGGCCTCAGGCGGAGGGCACCGAGGCGAAGCGGCGAGCAAAGGAAGCCCGGCACCCACGAATCCCCCCGACCGAGAGCCTCCGTCCCGCCCCTCACCTCTGGGCGGAGCCAGCGCGACTTCCCCAAGATGGTGCCGCGCCGCCGACAGCCGGGCTGCACCCTCTCAAGATGGCGGCGGCGCGTCCCTCAGCCGCGACCTCTCCGACATGGCGTCGCGCTGCCGCCGACCTCTTGAAGATGGCGGCGGCGGCCCCGCCCCGGCGCGGGGCAGGCTGGGAGCGGGGCTGCGCGGCGGGGCGAGCGGGCCTGGTGCGGGCGGGCGGGCCGGGCTGGCGGCGGAGCGGGGCCGCGCGGGCGCCATGCCGGAGCTGGCGGTGGACCGGGTGGTCGTGCACCCGCTGGTGCTGCTCAGCGTCGTCGATCACTTCAACAGGTAGGGCCGGCCGGCTGCGGCGCGCCGCGGCGCTGAGTCACGGGCCGGGCCGTGCGGGCCGCGGCGGAGAGGACCCCGCGCCGTGCGGGGAGCCCGGGCCCGGGCCGCTCGCTGGGCGCCGGGGGCCGCGATCGCCGGGCGGGCGGCGGCGGGAGCGCTCCTGTGGCGGCCCGGCGCTGTGCTCGCCGTCAGGGGGGAGCAGGGACTGCGCTTGGGGCCGGGGGCTGTCAGCGCCCCTGCTCGAGGCCGCCGAGCAGCGTCCTGCTCGTTACAACGCGAGGCGGGGACAAGCGGGGGCTCGTTCCTCGGGCTGCAGCGGGCTGAGCGGGGATGGATCGCATGGCTGAACACCGGCTGTGGTTTGTGCCTAGTTTATACTGAATCGCGTCAATTCACAAGCAGCTTTAGTGTCAAAAAAGGCGAAAATCTTGTCAGGCGGCCGAGCCTGCCGTTGTGCGAGCAAATTGCGCGGTACCGGGCAGTTTGGGAGCTTACTCACAGTTTTATAGCCTATTGTCCTGTGGTGAGGCTGCAGCGGGGCTTATTTTGGGTCACGTTTACCCTCCTTGGCTGCCTCAGGCCACGCAGTCCCCATCCCGCATCTCTGGGCTGCAGCGTTTGGTTCCGAGGGCACCAAAGCGCCTTTTTCTGGATGGAAATTAACCATCAGCAATAAAACCAGCATCGTGCCTCTCCCTCCGTCCCAACAGACACGGCGTTTACCCCGCAGGGACCGGGCGCAGCGAGCCGTGCGCTGGCACCTCGGTGCCCGACTCCTGGGCCTGTGTGTCGTAGGAACTGACAGTCTTTTCCCTTTAGGATAGGAAAGGTTGGAAACCAGAAGCGAGTCGTCGGTGTGCTGCTGGGCTCCTGGCAGAAGAAAATACTAGACGTGTCCAACAGTTTTGCAGGTGAATTTGGGTGCCCTGCCCTTGTTCAGACCTCGGGAAGTTAAAGCCACCGTGTGGCAGCGCAGGTTGCTGCTCCAGTGCGATGGGCCTGCGTGGGCCAGGAGAGGCTGGCCCGTGTTGTGGGAGCAGGGGGCAGCCTCGTGTGCAGTGCTGCTGCACGTTCTGCTGCAGTGGCCTGGCCGGGCTCCGAGCCGTGGCTGTCCTGGCGGTGTCACCAGCAGCTGCAGCGCTCGCTGCTGCTGGCGCTGGGACCCGCTCCTCTAAAGGCTGAACAGACATGTGAGCTTTACTCACCTTTTCCCCAATTCAATACCAGTTCTTTCCTCTAGCATGCTATTAACAGCGTGGGGATTGTTTCCTCTGGAGACCTTGTCTGTGTCACTGAAACACACCTTGTCTGTGTCATTCACTTCTCAAGTGCCTGGTGGTGGCTGACCCGTTTGTGTCTGTTGCGTCCTTTCCCTCCCAATGGGGCTACGCTGTGACCAGGCAAAATCCTCTCTGTTTATAGATAGAGCTTCACAGTTTATGTGGAGTTCTTCTCCCAAGTGTGGATTTTTTTTGCCCCGTTGTTGGAAGAACTTCCCTTTGATTAAAAGAGGAGTTTTTATGTTGTTTTGACAGCCATTCAGCTACGAAGCATTCACCTGTAAGTTGAAATACTGAGAGCAGTCTTTGTTCTGAGAGCTGAGCCTGCTACTGATAAAGTAGTTGTAAATGGTGCTTACCTCAGTTGTCTCGTGGTGTCTCTAAAAGTGCTGATGACACATGTTTGACACTGACAGCTAGTTTTTGTCTGCAGTAGCCTGCCGTTGCTCAAGAAGCCATAACTCGTGCCAGGATACTGAGTTTGTCGTGTGAAACGTCCGTGCACACAAGGGAGTCGCTTGTCTGCAGGAGAGCTTCTCTCTCGTGCTTGCTGTTGGCCCCCGAGTTTCCCCTCAGCACGTTTTGCACTTCATTCCCGGGTTCAGAACTGAGCTGTGAGGCAGGCTGTGCCCCAGGGAAGGGACTGGCACCGCAGCTGAGCTTGTGCAGCACAGGGCTGTGGGGCGGGTGGCACTCCCGGCCCGCGACGCGCCCGTGCTGGGAGCTGGGTGCTCAAATACGTGTTTTGCTTTACCGCCAGTACCTTTTGACGAGGATGACAAGGATGATACCGTGTGGTTTCTGGACCACGACTATCTGGAGAACATGTACGGGATGTTTAAGAAGGTCAACGGTAAGTTGAGGTCTTGCAGTCAGGAACTTCCAAGACTCCGTGTGGGGAGGTGAATTCACAGGGAGCCGCAGAGTGAGTTGCCTGCTGTGCCGACACCCTGCACGGCTTCACGCCCACTGATGGGTTTCCATGGGGTCACTGGTGCAGGTCGTTTTTGTTCCCAGCACGTTCCTTTATACCTCTCTGGTTTTGCCGGGGCTCCTGACAGCTTTGTGCCCTGGGGATCCTTCAGCTCTCAGAAATGCCCTTACTGCTGAAGAGAGCTTTCTCCTCCCAACCCCCCTCTATACAGATGTGCCCTGAAAACAGGTTTTGATGAGTGTAAGCATTACAAACTCACATTCTGTAAGGAATGGTTCAGCCACAACTTCAGCTCCTGTGAATTTCTGCAGCCCTGGCACCAATTGCCACTCTCACAATACAGTTTCTGTCACTAGGCTTTCTGCATCTCTAGCTTCAAGCTGTCACATCCTGAGACCATAATGAGTGCTACAAAATAGTCCAGTTTAGTTAAGAACTCAGGAGTAAAGTTACAAACCTTGTTAGCAAGCTGCAAGTAATCACCTACTGTAATTCACTGCCCTCTGCACTTGTCTCCTACACACATTAGACTGCCACCTTTGATTTGCTCCTTCAGTCTCTGCCTCACTCTTCCTGCCCTTGCCTGACCCCACGGGTCTGATTTAGAATCCTTTCTGGTTTTGCTCAGCTAGAGAAAGGATAGTCGGCTGGTACCACACGGGCCCTAAACTGCACAAGAACGACATCGCCATCAACGAGCTGATGAAGAGATACTGCCCTAACTCTGTAAGTGCAGCACTTCCTTGGAGGTGGGGGTTTTTTCCTCCTCTCTTCCTAAATGGGGCTCTGGGAACCCTGGGCCCTCACCTGCTGCTGGTGATACAGCGTGTTACATGCCTGGCAGCCACAAAGTCATGGAGGAACTCGGATCAGAGTCTTTTGAAGCAGCTCTAGGTGTTCTCGGTGCTGAAGCTACCAGCTCTGAGCAGCAGCGTTCCACTGCTGTGGGGTGAAGTGCTGCCTGGAGTGTTTCTCTCTAGTCTTTGCACTAAAGCCAGCTTTCTGAAGTTTGCTTTCTCCACAAGGTTTTGGTGATTATTGATGTGAAGCCAAAGGACCTGGGGCTGCCCACAGAAGCTTATATTTCGGTTGAAGAAGTTCACGATGTGAGTACTTCACATGTCTCTGCCTTTCCTTTGGAGAAGGTGGCTGTTGAGATTACCTTGTTTTCTGAAGGATGCACATCCCACAGCACATAGGTGCCTTTTACACGTGGGATGTTGCACTCACTAGTGGGGGCCTGTGACTTGCAGCCAAAATCTGCTGAAACCAGAGGTTAAATCCCAATTGCAACATGAGCTATTGGAACTGAAGTTGTCATCCACCTTGGAGAAAGCTCTCATGCCCCTGGAGAAAAGCAGGGCATTTCTGCTGGCCCTAAGGAACTCCACAGCTTCAGCTCCCTGTGTGATTCAGGTGCTTCTTACCTGTTCTGTCACATCCACGGCCAGGAAGAGTCCCAGCTCAGAGCATTGTTCAGATGTCACAGCAGCTTCTCTGAGCAGTGGTTTGCTCACTCACTTGTGCCAGTGCTGAGCAGGGAGGTCAGGCTTGAGCAACACTAATCAGTTGCAGCACCATCCAGACAAACAACAGCAGTAAGTCAGATTTGGCTTCTCAATTGCAATTGTTTAATTTAAATTACCTTCTGGAGGGATATAAAAAAGCTGGATCCTGTTGCCTGTGAGTCTCTCGCTGTGGAGAAGCTGCTGCCTGTGTTGCAGGCCTCAGAGCTGCAGGATTTGTTCTTAGTGTTGGGAGTTCCCTGTGGTCCTGGTGGTAAGGAAATCTCTGCACAGCTGGATCCTGGGCCAGGTCATGGTTTTGGAAACACTTGGCTAAAACTCACTGTCAGAAGTTCAGCCCGTGTATCTCTCAGACATCTTCCTTCCCGTCCAGTGCATGCCTTGTAATGATATTGGGGTTTTCTTCTGGAACTGCAAAGGTGCTTCTCACTGGCTGAAAGCAAGTACCAGGGTGACAAAAGGTATCCCAAGTGTAAGAAGGTTGTATCAGGAAAGAAGGAAAGCTGCTGTGTAGCGAGACATGCCTGGCACAGTGGAGAGATAGCCAAACGTTAATGGGAAATTAGAGCACGAGGCAGAAGAAACTGCCAACAGCACTGGCCTGTGACACTGGGTAACACTAATGAAGGCAAAGCCAAGTGGAGCCTTCTCTGTCCAGCCTCTGTGGGTTTCAGGGTTCTGGACTGCTCCCCTCAGCTGCCTGCCCAGGCCCCTCTGGCCGTGCCCTGCCCCTGGCAGCAACCAGGCGGCACTTCCCCTCGGGCTGTGAGGCCGTGTGCGGTGCCTGTGCTGGCTGGGGGCAGCTCTGTGCCCACTCTGAGCTCTCCTCTCCCCCTGGCAGGATGGTACACCCACCTCCAAGACATTTGAGCACGTGACCAGCGAAATCGGAGCCGAGGAGGCCGAGGAAGTCGGCGTGGAGCACTTGCTGCGGTGAGTGTCCGGCCGTGCCTGCGCTCAGGCAGCCCCAGCGCCCCTTCCCGCGGCTCCTGGGGACCAGCACGGACGCTCTGAGGCTGCTGCCTGCCACGGAGGGCAATGGTGGCACTGCCCTGAGGGGCCCTGCCACAGCTGCAGCCACCTGATGGGGCAGGGAGCGTTGCTGGGGCAGCTCTGCAGGCACAGGGCACAGCCACCCCCTACAAACCACATCTTCCTGCCAGTCAGAAACCCCCTTTGCTTATCTCTCGCTCTCTCCCTCTACTGCTGTTACAAACATCACTCCCAAGAGAACAGACATGTGCCCCAGGATACCACAGGGATCCCTTTTAGATACACTCTGTGCTCTGCCTCCCTTTGTCCACACTCTTTGACCTGGAGCATTCCTTACGATGTCCCTCAGCTGTGCTTCAGGGGGCTTTTCCTTTTCAGCTGCACAGATCTCTCTGCCTGGCTCTGGGGATGCAAAGTGGCGTTCTAACGCAGGTTCTCTGTCGTGGGTGTTTCAGAGACATCAAGGACACAACAGTGGGCACTCTGTCCCAGCGCATCACCAACCAGGTCCATGGCTTGAAGGGACTCAACTCCAAGCTTCTGGACATCAGGAGCTACCTGGAGAAAGTCGCCGTGGGCAAGCTCCCCATCAATCACCAGATCATCTACCACCTGCAGGACGTCTTCAACCTCCTGCCAGACGTCAACCTGCAGGAGTTTGTCAAGGCCTTTTACCTGAAGACCAATGACCAGATGGTGGTGGTTTACCTGGCCTCCCTTATCCGTTCTGTGGTTGCCCTGCACAACCTCATCAATAACAAGATTGCCAACAGGGATGCAGAGAAGAAAGAAGGACAGGAGAAAGAAGAAAGTAAAAAGGAGAGAAAAGATGAGAAGGAGAAAGACAAGGAGAAGGGTGATGTCAAGAAAGAGGAGAAAAAGGAGAAAAAGTAAAATGTAGGTTTTTTATTTGTAAATTAAAAATCTTGTAAACTAAATCCCTCTGGTGCTGGTTTGTCCAAAGAGGCCATGCTCTGCTCCCCTCTGCTCTCCTGCTGCTCTTTGTGCTCACCCCAGCGTGGCTGGATTGAGGTTCAAGCTGAAATCATTTCCCTCTTCCTTTCCCCAGTGCACCTTCAGGGACGTTTAGGCCAAGAGCAGAGGGTTTTCCCCTGTCCTGTGTTAGCCTCCCTTCTAGGGCCCTGGTGTAGCTGACACCGAGTTTCACTGGTGTGGGACCCCCACTTGTTACCATGGGCTCATGTCTGAGCTGAGGAGGAGGTGCTGAGCTCCAGAGGGACTAGCACAGAGCCTGTTGCTCCTGCTGGCTCTTCTCCTCAGCTCTGCTTTCGGCAGGGTTAGGTTTGTGTTGGGATTTTTTGCTATCCTTCCTGCCCAAGCCACAAAAAGACCAACCAGACAAAGCAGCTGCCAAAAGGCCAAGTCACGGCAACACCCGGGGCACAGGCCGTCCCTGGCACCAGGAACAGGGGCTTTGATCAGTTCTGCTTGTGGTGGGCTTTTACTCAACACCCCCAGCCTCTGTCCACGGGCCTCACGCACCTGATGGGAGGGAGCACGGGGAGGCAGCGCCGGCCCCGCCACAGCGGCCTGGAGATGTTTTTAGCTGAGTGTGATTATGGGTTGTGCAAAGGCTGGCAGGAGCAGGGCACCCAGCCCGACCCTCCCACCCGCCGTGGGCGTGGAATTAACCCCTCTTGTTTATGAGCCCTTCAGCCAGGCCCCGGCACGGCCCGTCCCCCCGCCACACACCGACCAGCGACGCGCCTGGGCAGCTGCTTATCCTTTATTGCACAAGAAGGCGTCGCTGAGGCAGGAGGGTGCAGTACAAACACACCCTCTTGCCAGTTAAAAGCTATCGCAGACTTCCTTTATGTACAGCCGTGGCTGCGGGGGCAGCGGGGGAGCGGGCAGCCAGGCCAGGGCCCTCAGCCGGCCCTCACCTGCAGCCCCAGGGGCTGCTGCCACCAGCCCGGCCGGCGGCACGGGAAACGGGGAGCTGGAGCCGAACCCACGAACCGAGCAAAGGGCAGACGCGGCCCGAGGCTGCTGCAGAGCACCAGCTCTGAGCAACACACCACTAACGATAAATACAACTGCACGGGGGCCACGCGCTCCAAACCCAAACACACAACCGCACGGGCAGGGGCTGTCCTGGTGCTCCTGCACCACACCAGCGGCAGCACCGGGGCTCCCCTGTACAGCCGACAGACAGGGCCCAAACGCGACCCGAGAGTTGGTTCGAGAGCCATTTCATTTCCCCTCACCTGCACGTATTAGAATGCCAGGAAAAGGCAGAAAACACGAGGAGGGGAAACAGTCTGTGCCGAAACCAGATCTCGTTGAACTGCGTCTGCGAGGGGCAGCGAGGAGCCCCGGCGCCCGCGCTGCTGTGCCCAGGCCCAGCCCTTCCCCGGCCCCTCCGCGCCGCCACACGAGCCCCGAGCCCGGCTGTCGCGGCAGGGAGCGAGAGGACAGCCCGAGCCCGGGCGGCAGGAGCGCGGGTCACACAGGAACAAGAGCAACGGCGTCCGCAGCGTCCTGCGGGAGGGCCCGGCGCCGGCTCCACGGGCTCGGCGGGGCGCTCCCCGCCCCAGCACAGCACCAACGCTCCGTCACTCCTGTCCAAAGCCTTCCGTCTCCTCAATGGCGTACAGCAGCTTCTCCTTCAGCTGTTCGTAGCTCTTGTAGGGAGGGAGATCCAGACGGTTAAAGCTGGGGAGGCAGCAGAGGCTGAGAATGGCGCCGTCAGCACCATTCTCCCCAGGGGCCAGAACGGCCAGGAACGGCCAGGAGGGGCCAGGAGGGGTCAGGAGGGGCCAGGAGGGGCCAGGAGGGGCAGCTGCACCCCAGGGGCTGGGGTAGAGGGGACAGAGGGTGCACAGGGCCCTGTGCAGCCCCACCGAGGCTGCTCACGGCTGTCCCCTGAGGGCCATGGAGGAATGACTTACCATGTATGGCTCCGAGGCAGCCATGTCTCTTTGCCAACTTTATCGATGCAGAATTTCTGGGGCCCGTTGCTGCCTGTTAATTACAAGCACAGCCAATCTCATCACACAAGCAAGAGCTGAAAAAGAAACCCCTGTGACACGCTGCCAGCCCCCAGATCGCACCCTCACACGCCCTTATGATCCCACAGGCGTCGGGGCAGGAGCCCGGAGCTGCACTCACTGCTGCTTCTGCCCCCTTCACACACGGGATGTTCAAAAGCAAGAAAGGCAGAGCTGCAAAGCACGTTGGCAGCACAGAGCTGACAGTGGCTCTGGCCAGGACGCTTACACAGCAAACGCTGAGATGTGTTTATCCGTGGGCCCGCAGGACCGAGCGGGTCCATCCCAGAGCTTTAAAGGAGTTGGCTCAGGAAGTCTGAGTCACTGAGGTCTCTTTAACAGATTGTGAATGCTGGCGAGGTCCCAGGGGCTGGAAAGAAGCTCATTTGCCAGTGAGGAGAAACGAATGGGCTAAGTTAGCTGGTGAGTGTGACGCTGGTTCCAGGAAAGGCTGGTACAGGCTCCAAAAAGTGGCAAATTAAGGGATGGGAGCAGTGACACCACAGGGGCTTTCTGGACAAAGGCTTTCATCACACAGAAGTCAAAACTACATCAAAAATCAAATCTCATTCAAAATGAGACTCCAAACTGGCCCAGCATTGCACTGGCAGCCCAGGTCCCAGCTCAGGAGGCTGCCTGGGTACTGCACGTCAGCGGGTGACATCGCCATGCTCAGACATCGCAGCTGCTGCCTCACACTCTGCAGCAGCCACGTGGGCAGTGGGCTCCCGCCTGCTCCCCCCAGGGACCCCCAGCACGCCCTGAGCTGAGTGCCAGGGACACGCACCGATGAGCTCTGCGAAGCCCCCGACGGGCAGGCGACACGTCCCGGTCACGAACTGCAGCAGACGGATCCTCTTCTCGTTGTCCATCTCTTTAACCACCTACAGCAGGAACGTGCCAGTGGGACCCTGAGCCCGGCCGGCCTGGGGGCACCGTCCTGCAGCCCAGCTCCTGCCACCAACACCCCCTCTCCAGCCCGGGGGGCTGTGACACAGCCCAGGGCAGTGCAGCCCTCTCCTCCAGACCCACACCCCAGGGCACATATGCATCCCTTCAGAGTCATTCCTGACCCCCTTCTCTGCGAGCAGCACCACCTGAATGGGCACAGCTCTAGTCCATATCTGCCATCCTGCCCCAGAGCAGCAGCTGTCACTAGATGCACATTGACTGCTGCCTGCTGCCCTCAGCCCAGTGCTGGGGCCTCTACCACCCACCACCAAGTGCTGCTTGTGGAACACACACTCGTGGTTGTACCGTGCCCTCCTGTCAGTCCTGCCTGCCCCAGCCAGCCCTGTCTGCCCTGCTCAGCCCTGCCTGCCCCAGGCCACGGGCAGAGGCCGCTGGACAGAGGTGCTGCTGGAGCTGGAGCTCACCTGCCAGAACCACTGGATCTGTTTGCTGTTCTTGGTGTAGTGCCGGTAGATGGTATTCTTCTGCCAGTCGTTCATGTCGATCTCCTGCATGCCGCACAGCATCAGCTGCGGACAGGGCACACTCAGCAAGGGGACACAGACAGGACCCTGGAACGCTGCCCCAGGCTCCAGCACTGGGCAGGCAGCAGAGGTTCCTGGCAGGAATTCACCTCTAACGAGATGTTTTCTTGCTGATGGACCCCAGGAGCCCCCCGCAGCCCTGTCCCAGCATGGCGCCAGCTCACCTCCAGCTCCTTCTCGTCGAAGTACCGCAGCCACTCCAGCGGCACCACCTCGTTGAAGCCGTCCAGGAAAGCCTTGGTCTGCTCCTCCACGCCCCGCGTGAACCTCCAGTCCGTCAGCAGCCTGGGAAGGCAGAGGGTGCTCAGCAGGCAGCCAGCACAGGGGCCCAGCCCAGGGAACTGCCCCCCATCCCTCCTGCCGGTGGGAAAGGCCCTGGGAGCCACAGGGCTGTGTGAGGAGGCCGAGAGAGGCTCTTGCAAACCACCAGGGCTCCCCTCAGTTCCCACTGGTGGGTTTCTCTCTGCCTCTGAACCCATGAACAGCAGACAGCCTTGAGTACTGACCAGCAACCTTCAGGAGGCTGAGGGCTGCAAACCACATCCCCTGGCCAGAGCCTGCCATCAGGAGGTGGCCCTGGCAGCCCCTTGCCAGCCGAGCAGCAGGCAGGCAGGGTGAGCAGCCATGGGACAGGGAGAAAAGGCTCACCCTCTCTCCCCTCTCCTCTTTCCTGAAAGTACTGGCAGCTGCCCAGCCAGCAGCAAGCCAGACCGCAGCACAGCTCAGCCGCCCGCGCCAGCCCATACTTGTCACAGGCCACGTAGCCCAGGGAAGCGGCCACGTCCCGAGCCCCACGTTCCCACCCCAGAGCTGGCCCGTCCCCGAGGGGCAGGCGCCCGGCGCGGCCGCTCACATGATGTACTCCTCCTTGTTCTCCTCCGTCACCCGGATGCTCTCGCCGCCCTCCTTCAGCTCATGGGTGGTCACCTTGCCCAGGATCTCCATGTCCTGGATGAAGTACAGCTCCAGGCCACACTCCTCCAGGCTGTTCTCCCTGTGACAGGACCCTGGGATGGCGTTTCTGACGGAGGCAGCCGGCGGGGCTGGGGGCAGCAGGGGGGACGGGGGGCTGGGCTGGGCCAGGGGGACTGCGGGCACTTACTTGGTCCAGACAATGGAGTTGTAAAACTCAGGGTCGATGGACTCCAGGTCCTTCAGCGTGGGCCGCTTGTTGAGCATCCGCTTGTAGAAGGGCAGCGTGAAGCCGGTGTCGATGAACTTGCCGTGGTACAGAGCCTGCGGGGAGCGGCGCCGCGTCACGGGGCCGGGGCGGCTGCTCCGGGGGTCCCGCGGCTGCGGCTGTGCGAGCGCCCCTCTCCCCTCCCCACCGCGAATTCCACCGCGTCTCCCTCTCCTCTCGCAGCTCTATTAAGAGCACTTGTTTAAACAGAGCTGTGCTGCAGCTTCCCTGAATCCCTGGCTTCCAGGAGCCCCAAGGCAAAGGCGGCCAAAAATAATGCAGACGCTTGTCTAGAACGGCCCAGCGGTGAGTAATAGTCTGGGGTTTTATTGGTATCCTGCGAGGCGCAGGGCAGGGACTGCAGCAGCCGTCTCCGCACACACCTCGCGGGGCCACGCGCCAGGGACCCCTCCCCAAGCTGGGGCAGCCCCTGCCAGCCCGGGACTGGGCACCCCGCAGCACGTTGGCCTTGGGGAATGCGAGACAAACGGGAGGAGCCGCTCTAGGGCTCGGGCAGCTGGAAAATCTCACACTGCTGGGGCTAAAAATAGCCCCCGACAGCACCTGGGGTGGCAGCCAAAGACCTGGAGCCATCCCCACCCCACAGCCCCTGGGAAACCAGATCCCCTCCAGCCCCACAGCCCTTCCCTGCATGCGAAATGCATCACCCTGCGGCCTCTCCTGCAGCATCCCCTCCGTGGCCCATCTCCCACGGACCCACACCTGAGTGAGACACGGCCCAACGAGGCCGACAGTGCCGCGCAGAGCAGAGCCGGGGCACGAGGAGCCGCCCCTCGCCCCACCGCCCACCCCCGGCCCGGCCAGGCCCCGGCTCTGCGGGCACACAGGAAACAGGGGCCTCGTCTCCCGCGGCCTGCCTGAGCCCTCTGGCCGTCACCCCGGGCTCTCACCATGGCGATGAAGCGGCCAATGAAGCGGAAGTACGTGAGGTGGTCGGGGTTGATGGAGGAGGCAGGGTTGATCTGAAGGCAGTAGTTGTTCTTGCCAGCGTACTCAAAGAGGCAGTACATGGGGTTGAGCACCTCGTGGGACAGGAGGAAGAACCACTCCCTGGGGCAAGAGGAAGGGGAGCGGTGTGACGAGGGGCTCAGGGAGCCAGGGTGCCCGGGCAGGCTGTGCCCTGTGCAGGGACACCCCACACACCAGCTGCCCGTCTCCTCGGGGCGCCGGTGCCAGCGTGGGGCCCTGGTGTGTCTCAGCAAGTGTGTCCCTGCCCCACGGGTGCTGTGCATGGTGTGTGAAGGGCCTCTAGAGACACCAGCAACAAACACCCTGCTCAGAGCATCGGGGACCCAGGCAGGCACCCATGGCTCTGATCCACCCGGGCTGTCACACACGTACACACACACACGCAGCCGTGCACACTCGTGTGCTGTGCACACACTCCCTGAGCCTCCCCAGAGCTGCACCCCAGCTCCAAGCAGCACGGGCCGGGCGCTGTCCTGGCTCTGCTCCCCGGCCGTGCAGGGAGACGGGAGTCCTCGGACGCTGAGGCAGCCCCGGCATCCCGTCCGTGGTTCTACCCTGTGGTAGAACAGCATGACGTAACCTACCATAGGGTAAAACCACTGGCAGGACACAGAGAGAGGCGGCGAGCGGGAGTCCCTGCACCAGAGCCAGGCGAGAGCGCGGCAGCGGGAAGCGACAGCCCGGCCCCACGGCACAGCCCGGCGTGAGCCAGGGGGCTCCCGGGGGCACAAGATCCCCTCCAGCCCAGGGGCAGCCCGTGCTCCACGGTAGCACCATCCTCGAGGCAGCAGAAGCTGCAGCAACTGCACCACCCCACCTCTACCCCAGCTCACACTGACCGCCCCAGGAAACACCGGGGCCGTGAAGGTGGCTGCGGGGAGAAGAGGCCGCTGGGCCCCTCGCCCTGGGGGAGGCAGGGTGGTCCCAGCCAGGTCCCCAGCCCTGCGCCAGGGACCGCTGTGCCGCTGCCCACCCCTGAAACTCCCGCTGGAACCGGCGCCGCCGAAAGGCTGAGCCCCCGGCACAGCGTGGCGCCGGCGCTCACCTGGCGATGCCGCCGTAGTCCAGGCCCTCCTCCCCTCGCATGATGATGTAGAGGCGGCGGCGCAGGTCGTACGGCTTCATGTTCATGATCTGCGGAGACGCGAGCGGCGGCGTCAGCGCGGGCCACGGGCGACGGCCCCGCGGCCCCGCCATCCCCTCACCTGCTGGAACGAGTCCTCGAAGAGCGTCTGGCGGGACACGCTGATCTTCACGTGGCTGGGCAAGGCGTTGGACTGCGAGCAAGGCACAGACACGAGGCTTGGCGCGGGAGGCCACGGCAGCTCCCTCGCCCGCGCGCGCCGCCGGGCCGTCCCGCGGGCTGCCGGGGCCCTGGGCTGCTCTACTCACGTGGCAGAGGAAGCGGAACTGGTGGTACTTCCAGCGAAAGCTGCGGTCGTACGCCCCCGGGGAGCCGCCTTGCTTGCTCCTGCAAGAGCAGCGAGGGCCCGGGCTCAGCACCCCCCTGCCCGGGGCCAGGAGCCCACCCCGCGGCCCCAGCCCCAGCCAGGCGGGAGCAAGATCTCAGGGCACAGCTCGCCTCCGCTGGAGCCAAACGTGAGGCCCCAAACCCGCTGCTCCGCGTCTTCGCAAGAGCTGACCCCCCTCCCCCTGCGCACCGGGACGCGGGAACAGGCGGCTCAGGCCCCGCTGCCCGCCAGGGCTCTGCTCACCCCGACTCGAAGCCCGGGCGCGGGTCCTTGAAGGTGGTGGTGCGGGTGTTGTGGTCCACGAAGTAGCGCACACCCTCGTTGGTGTATTTCATCTCCCAGCCGGGCGGCAGCGGCGGCTCCTGGATCATCCTGCGGAGGGAGCGAGGGGTCGCGGTGCTGGCTCCCCTCGGGAAGCGCCTCCCGGCAGCTCCGCGCCGGGCAGAGGGAAGGGTTTACGGCAGGGGATGAGCCAGCACCAGCCTGTGCCCTACGACAGGAGCCCTGCCCAGGCCGCTCGCTTGGACACCGCCAGGCCCAGCCACGGCTGGGCAGGGCACAGGGAGACCTGGGCCAGGTCTCTGGAGAGCTGCGACCCAGAGCTCCCAGGAGCCCAGGCAGAGCCCCACAGGAAGGTGTGGGAAGCGAGCACCTCTCTCTGCCCAGACAGCCCTGCAGCCTCCCCCATCACCCACTCCTTGGTGCCAGGGATCTCCTCGTCTCCACCCTCAGCTCCCACAAGCCGGAGAGCTGCCCGCCAGCGCCAGGGGCCATGGAGCCCGGCCCTCCCGGGCTGCAGCTCTGTGCTCTCAGCCCACCTGGGGGCTCAGCCCTGCGGCACAGCCAGCTCTCAGCAGCCCATCACATGGACCTTCTGAAACCAGGGGCATCCTCCCCGCTGCCCCCAGGCTGCCTACCCCTGCGTCCGAGGGTCCTCCCACTGCGTGGTCCGTGTGTTGTGGTTCACGTAATACACTCGCCCATTGTCCTGTCTCTTCTCTAAGAGGAAAGGGAGAGGAAGCATTAGCTGGAGCAGCCTGGCCACTGGTGAGGTGTCCCATGGTCCCGAACAGCCCTCCCCCATCCCAGCTCACGAGAAGTTGTCGCTCCCCTGTCCTGCCTTGTCACTGGCACTGCCCTGGCTCCCTTCAATTAGGCAGGACACAAAACCCTGCACTGCTTCCCCAGGCACAAGCTGCCACAGCTCCAGGGAAGGACTCCGTGATCTTAAAGGTGTTTTCCAACCTAAAGGATTCCACACATACACACACACACATCCCCAAACACACACCTCCCTTTTCCTCCTGCTGTGCACAGGCATAAAACAGTGTCCCCACTGCCTGCAGCACCACTGCTGCTCTGTGCCCACAGCCTCACACCCGCCGTGTGCAGGAGCCTCCCAGCACACGCTGCCCACGTGTGCCCCACACACTGCCCTGGGCATCCCCTTCCCAACAACCCCTGACACACACAGAAAAGTGCCTCCTAGCCCTGGCTGGGCACCACACACCCTGGCCTGGGGGGGATCCTGCACCCACTCTCCTCTTTGCGAGGCCTGGGCATCTGCACCCCCCCCACACATCCTGCGTGTCCCACCAGCCACCTCCCCACACAAGCCCCTGCACACTTGCTGCCTCCCCACCACCGTGTGCCCCTCACACAACACGTGTGCCCCGCACACAACACGCCTCCTCCCCCACGTGCCCGGCCCCCCCGCACGCCCAGCCCTGCTCCATGGCGGCAGGGACACCCTGCACGCACGCTCCCCGCCGTCCCCGGCCCCCTCTCCCCCTCTGGGCTGCAGGATGAAGCCCCCACACCATAGCAGACCCTGCATATGATGACCAGGATTGTGTCCATCCCAGGGACCTCATCCATTCTACAGATCCCCACCCAAGGGTGCTCAGCCCTACACAGAGCTATGCCTCCCCCCAACCTGCCCAGTTGGCACTGGGGACAGGGCCCCTCTCCTCACCAATACCAGGAGGTGGTACCCACGTGGCTGCAAAGGCTCCAGGACTCTCTCCATCGAAATCCTGCCTTTGGGGACTCCCTTGGCAGCCTAGCCCCAACAGCACAGCCCAGCTGTGCCTGGCTGCACCCACCAGCATCCCAGCCTGCCCTCTCCGGGGATGCTCTTGCCTTGGAGAGGCCTCTCTGCCCTGGGGATGGCACAGGGACTGTTCAAATTGTCCCAGCACATAATGCTCAGCCCACGGAGACAGCACAGCCAGCCCTGCTCCTGCCAGCTCCCAGCCCCACTGCAGCCCGGCCAGAGCATCCCGGGAGGCACCGGAGGGGTCTGCGGACGAGCAAAGAGCTGGATCCCTATCGTCTCCTCCATTCAAAGAACAACCACAAGCACTTCTGCATTCAGCAGCTGAGAGAGACTGGGAACTCCTCCAGGAAAAGGGAAAAAAGGGAAAAAAGGGAAAAAAGCTGGATTTCAAATCAGAGATGGTGCTAATCACAGGCAGACTCAGCCCCACGAGCAGCGGAGCATGGGAACGCTGCCTTCCCAGCAACGCCAGGCACGGCAGCGAAGGAGCTGCTGACAGCACCGGCCGTGCAGCAGGGTGGGCAGGGTCCTGCTCCAGAGATGGGGTGTCTCTGGGAGCATCCCCTGGAGTGTCCTGTCCCCGGGAGCATCCCCTGCAGTGTCCCATCCCCAGGAGCGTCCCCGCAGTGTCCCATCCCCGGGAGCATCCCTGCAGTGTCCCATCCTGAGGAGCATCCCTGCAGTGTCCCATCCCCAGGAGCGTCCCCGCAGTGTCCCATCCCCGGGAGCATCCCTGCAGTGTCCCATCCTGAGGAGCATCCCTGCGGTGTCCCATCCCCAGGAGCGTCCCCGCAGTGTCCCATCCCCGGGAGCATCCCTGCAGTGTCCCATCCTGAGGAGCATCCCTGCAGTGTCCCATCCTGAGGAGCATCCCTGCGGTGTCCCATCCCCAGGAGCGTCCCTGCAGTGTCCCATCCTGAGGAGCATCCCTGCAGTGTCCCATCCCCAGGAGCGTCCCCACAGTGTCCCATCCTGAGGAGCATCCCTGCGGTGTCCCATCCCCAGGAGCGTCTCCCCGGGGCTGCCTGGCAGCAGGTGAGGCAGCTCAGTACTTACCCCAGCCGGGAGGAAGGGGCCCGAGAGGATCATTGTCAGACGGGGTGCCGGACGACTAGAGACAACAGAGAGGGCAAAAACAGGTCCTGAAGGCAGGGCAGGGCCGGCAGGGCAGAGCGGGCTGGGGCTGTGAGTGAGCCGTGCAGCCCTCGCTGCCGCTCGCTCCCCCCGGCTCACGGCGACTGGAAAAAACTCGTGCACTCGAGGGGGTAAAAAAAAAGGCACAAAAAAAATAAGGCACAAACTACAGAGGGTGTGAGGGGCAGCCAAGGGGCGGCGGGGCAGGCGCAGGGGCAGGCGCAGGGGCAGGGGCCGTGCCGAGCCGCGGCAGCGGGACGGCCAGATGTGCGCGGCTGCTCGGCTCCCGCGCCTGTCCCCACCAGATACACCTCCAGCCTCCTCCAAGAACCACACACAAGAGGGGAAAAAATATCGCAGGCTTTTCCAATGAAATCATTCCCACAAGCCGTGTCCACGCCCCGCGCTTCCTGGCGGGCCAGCGGCCCCCTCCTCCCGGGCAGGCCGGGGTGCCCTGGCCACTGAGGCCGCATTCATCCCGCGCAGACGGGCGGCTCCGCGCCACCGCCCCCCTCCCAGGTTGGGGGCCACGGCACAAAGCACCTTTCTTCTTCCCCGGGGCGGGCAGGGGCGGGCGGCTGTCACCCATCCCGAGCCGGGGGTGCCCGGGGAGCGCCACGGCCCCGGCTCCGGCGGAGGCCCCCGGGGGTGGAGGTGCAGCCCCAGCGCCGGGGTCGGGGGAGGAGCAGCCCCGGCAGTGCTCGGAACGGTTAAATAAGAAACGCATTGTTACCCCAGAGGCGTTTTCATTGCACCTCCTGAAACCCGGCTGCTGGCCAGGGGCCGCGGCACAGCCCTCGGCGCGAGCGCCGGCAGCCTGGGCTCAGGAAATGGCACCCACGGCCAGGCCCGGCCGTCCCGCCCGGGAGCAGGAGGCAGCCCCAGCCCCTGGACGGCTGCTACTCGGGGTGCTGGGGCCCCCCGCGGCAGCTCAGCGCCCCGCCACGTCCCAGGGCACGCCGGGGCCGGGGCTGGCACTGCCCGTGTCTCTCCCCGCGTCGTCTGCTGTGCCCGACGCCATGTGCCGGGGCTGGGCATGGCAGGCACGGTGTGCCTCGGGCTTGGGGCAGCCTCCGTGCCCTCCCTGCCCAGACTGGGCACCCGAGCCACGTCCAGAGGTATCACCTCACTGTGGCCTACAAATCACTAATTAAAACCAACAGAGCCCAGGGCAGAACTCCAGGGAGCCATCGCTCCCACAGCTCTCCACAGACCCTGGCAACAACCTGACCTGCCATGCCAGCAGAGCCCTGGGTGCTGGGGACGCTGCAGAGCACGGGCAGCCCTGTGGCACCCAGGTGTCTGCTGCCAGAGTGGGCCCTGGCTGCACCCCGGCCCTCCGAGGCTCCCCCAGGGGCTCTGCAGCACTGCTCATCACCAGCGTGATCTAGGTGGGTCTGCTTTATAGCTGGAGGGTTGGACTGGATGATCTTTAGAGGCTTCTTCCAAGTCCTATCATTCTGTGATTCTGTGACCCTGCCTTCCTCTCCTGGCAAGGAGGGCAGGTGGATGCTGGAGACAGAAAGCTCCTGCAGGGAAGCAGGCAAGCAGGAGCCATCGCTGCTGGCAGCTGAGAGCTTGAAACAAAAAGTACAATAATTTCATCAGGCTAAATTTGGAGCACGAGTCCCTCCCTGTGCAGAGCGCGGGCAGGGCGAGTCACACAGCGCTGGAGCAGCTCCAAGGCTGGTGCTGGCAGAGATGGAGCAAGCAATGGGCCCCAAGCGCGCTGAGCCTGCAGTGAAACCCCCTCCCTCCTGCCCAGCCCCGTGCAGTGCTCCGGCCAGCACAGGCTGCGGAGCGGGCAGGCAGCAGAGCTGCGGCAGCACAGCTCCTGCTGAGAGGCTTGGACGGGCTGGTAAGCTGTCCAGGGAGAGGCAGGCAGGGGGAGGAAAGGGGCAGAGCAGCTTCTCAGCCAGAGGACAGACTCTGTACCCCGTCCCAGCCAGGGCCCACGCTCCTTGCTGCGGCACAGAGTCTGCAGCAGCGCTGGCTGTGCTGCCAGGACACCTCAGCCTCCCTCCTGCCTTCCTCCGAGGGCAGATAAACATGGATGAGAGGCTGGTCGCTCTGCTCTGCCCACCTTCACTCCACCCCTGCCCCACCAGACCTCCCTGCCTCCTGCCAAGAGCCCCTGTCACCACGGCGCGGGGCTGGCTGAGGGCAGAGCCCACGGGGACGTCACCGCTGCGGGAGTGGACACACCGCTGCCTGGCTCTGTCCAACGGCCACCAACAGCCACCAGCCCCATCCTGGCTCTTGGCAGGGGTCCAGAGTGAGACTCTGCGTCCCCAGCTCCAGCAGCGAGGGCAAGGCGAGGACAAGAGCGGCCTCTGGTCAGGAGCTGCTGCTCTGAGGGACTGTTGAGAGAGCATTTGCAGGGCAAGGAAACACAGCTACTGAGCCCAAACCAGGAATGAGGGGAAGAAGCAGAGAGGGCAGGTGAGAGCTGGCTGAGCCCAGCAGCACCCGCCGTCTGTGCTCTCACAGCCCCTGACTCTCACAGCCCTCACCGTGTCAGCACGTGTACCTGGGGCCTGCAGCTACTGCTGCTGGGACCCAACCTCACTGTGCTCGGCCCAACAGGGACTTGGGGAGCAATGAGCTCAGCACACATCAAGTTCTGCAGGCTTCACAGGTCAGCAGCAAAGGTGGGCTGCTGGAAGCCACAGAAGAAAGTGTGTGCCCAGCCAGACAGGCTGCTGAGGACACCTCCCACCACCCTTGGAGCCATACAGGTTGTTTTATAAAAAGAAAGTCACTCCCAGGTGGTTCTGTGCACAGAGCAGAGGGGCACAGGGGCTCTCCCATCTGAGTGCTGCTCTGCCAAGCTCGCTGAGGCAACGACTCCACACAGCCCTGCAAGCTCCTCCCCACACACCGTGTCCCCCGGGCCAGCCTGGGCCAGCCCCCATCGCCAGCAGCTCCTGCTCTCACCTGGTACAGGAATCTTTGGCTGAACTGCTGCATGGCTCCTTGGAGCTGGTTTCGCTGGGACTGCCACTGCTCATAGTTCCTGACGTACTCGGCCGTGGGTCGCTGCCACGTGGTGGTGCGGGTGTTGTGGTCCACGTAGTAATACCTGCCTCGAGGATCCACTCGTTTCTCCCACCTGGAAACACCAGAGGAAGATGTCACTGTCTGTCCTCCGCTCGGTGGGTCCTGCAGGCAGGTGCCAGGACACAGCAGAAGGCACGGTCCAGGCTGGTACACAGGAACCTCCCACTGCCCTGGCCTAAGGGCTGCCCCGGGGGCCCTGGATGCACAGCAGCAGCTTGACCATATCCAGCTGCTGCCCCAGAACGTGCTGAAAGCACAGCTGAGAGGAGCACGGGGTTGTGAGCCACCTCCCCAGCTGCCAGGCTCCCCTCACTCTCCCCACGCAGCGGCTCCGTGCGGGATCGTGGTCGAGTTCTCCCATGGGAGGGAGGCTCAAGAGCTGCCTGGGCCCAGGGGTCCAGCTATGGAGCCTGTGATTCCTCATTTCCCTCTGACACTCCAGGCTGGCTTCAGACACTTGCTCTCTGGCTCCTCTCCCAACAGCTCAATGGCCTTTAACACGAGGGCTCCCTTCCCAGCTCCAGCATAACCACCACGGTCACAGCTGAAGGGGCTCTTTTGCACAAAGATCCAAGACTGGTAAGACTCAAGGCAGCTCCCTGCAAGGGCATGTGAAGCCTAGATGGGATGCCTGGACACTGGCTGAGCTCACACCAAAAGGCCATCAAGCATTTCTCCAGGAGAGCTGACCCCGGGCAGAGGCACCGGGCTGGAGACCTGCACAGTGGGGAGGGACACACCTGAGGTTCCCCCAAACCCATCTTCCCAGGTTCCAGCCTCCCTCTCTCAAGCAGACAGAATCCAAGCTGCTGTAGGATGAGAGTGTGGCTGCAGAGATCACAGCTTGAGGGAAGGCAGTGTGTGCCCACAGGAACCTGGAGGCTCCCGCGGAGGAAAACAGGACGGGGTTGTATTTCACATTCACACATTACCTCGGTGGTTAAAGCACACTTCAGCCATTCAGTCACTGAACAAACTCAGTCTGGAGAACAACAGTTTGGCTGTGTCGAGTTCTCAGCTTTTAGGAGCACAAAGAAGTGAGAATTCAACAGGCTTCTGGAAAGCACGTGGCTCCCAGGGCTGTGTGCAGCCTTTATGACCTGAAGACCATTTACCCCTCCAAATGGAAGCACAGCCCTCCTGGAGCTGAGCAGCACCATCTTCTCCAGCACAAGCAAACCCCAACGTGGCTGAGAACACAAGAGGCCCCTCAGAGAGTCCAGGGGCCAGCTCCAGCTCTGGGGCACGCTGAGCAAGCCTGTTTCTGCTCAGCAGAAGCTCAGCCCTCACTTGGAAGCATCTGTTTTTCAGGAGACATGAGGCCCACCCTCTCTCTTGGCTTTCAGGGGAGCTTTGGTACCCTGTCCCGAAGGCCCATCCCTCTGCTCTGCTCACAAGTGCTTGTGCTGCTGCTCAATGATTTCCATGGACTGTTTAAAAAACAAATCCCCTAACAGAGGCCAAACCACCGCAGCTTGGGGGCCTCTCCCCTTCTGCACACGCTGAAAAGGCCCTTCTGGGGACACAGTTCAGGCCAGTGAACACTCAGTCATCTCATCCCATTTCTTTTTAGGAAGGAAAAACCTTCCTGCCTCCTTCCCCACTTCTGTGGGGACTGTTGTGTGTCTGCTCTAAGTTAGTTCAGTGTCTGGGCTGAGAGCTGCCCGCAGAGTCCCTTACCCTGGAGGAAGGGGTCTCTCCCACGTAGTGGTCTTGTTGTTATGGTCTACATAGTAGACTCTACCATTAGGCAGCTCTCTCTGCTCCCACCTGAAAGGAAGAGGAAAAAACAGTCAATCCTGAGAAAGCTGATGTTTGCTGGCAGAGATAAACCCTGGCTGAGATCAAACCCTAGCTGAGAGGGAGGCACCAGAACAAAGTGCCCTCTGCACTGGCAGACAGCACAGCTCCTGTTAGCACAGCTCCCCTGCACCAGGGCCACTGGCAGCGAGGGCAGCACCTCCAGGAGAGGCCAGGCAGGAGGCTCGAGGCAGCCAGGGCTGTGCCCATCCTGTCCTCCATCAGAGGGGAAGCCAAGGGCTCAGTGGGAGCAAGCAACATGGTCCCAGCAGCCTCAGCCCCTGCATCTGCAGGGCAGCGACTGCCAGAGCCTTGCAACACGTGGACCAAGAGACTTCACAGGAACCTTTGTCTACCTCAGCTCATGCTCAAACAGCCTCCCAAAGAGAGCTGCCCACAGGCACAGGAGGAAACGGGGAATTTGTGCTCCAAATGATGCCTGTTTTCAGAAGCAGAGTGCTGCAGCACCTCTCTGATAGCCCCAGCACCTCACTGACAGCCAAACCACCCCCCGCCGTCATTGCTCTGCTCCAGAAAGCAGGAGTGTCGGTGTAAGGTTTCACACGGGGACACTTTTATGTCCTGGGAGTTTTTGATATAGTTTTTGTTTGGTTTCCCTTAATACATCTTTACAGGGGAACCTCTGAGTTTGGGCTGGGGCTGAATTTGGCCCTGGGCACCCCCTGCTCCCTGCTGACAGACACGGCTGCCAGACCCTGCCAGGCCCGTGGCTGGGAGGTGGCCCCTGGGCCAGTCGGTGTGACAGGGGCATGGCTTTACCCAGGACACTGCAAGCCATTCTTTGCCTTCATTCATTCATGAAAGAACATGCCCTGGCACGAGGAAAAGCTCTGTGGAGCACCACACTCTCCTGTCAGCTTTTCCTCTGCAACAGAGAGGGGTGAACCGGCAGTTGCTGACAGATGAAGCGTTCTCCTGCCACACTTGTGCTCCCACAGGGCTCCCTCCCCACTCAGTCTTCAGTCTCTATTAATCACTGCAACAAGCCCTAGGAAAGCAATACATCAGCTTCTGTTGTGACAGCAAGGGAACAAATCCAGGCTCGCAGAAAGCAAGCAGCCCTGCTGAAGGAGATGCTCTAACGCCCCATGGCCCAGGCTCACACTGTCCCTGCTCACCCTCAACCCCCCCAGGACAACGGGATGCTCAGAGGTGCAGAGCACCTCAGCCTGTGCACACAGAGGCAGCAGTGCCAGCAGTAATTACTGGAGGGGGCAGGTCCTCCAAACTCACTAGCAACAGGTTCTCTGATCAATATGGAACTGAGGACTTGGAAGTCCTTTGACAAGAGGCTCTCGAACCCCTAGACACCGTTTCCGTGGCTGTAGAGGCTAGAAATGCCACGATGAGGACTCCTCCAGAGCAGAGGGTTTCTGGATCCCTCTGGGTGCCCTCGTGACTGCAGAGCCGTGCAAGACTGTGGAGAGCTGCTGCTGGTGGCAGCTACTGACTTCTGTCCCCCATCCCCTGTCACACCCAGGACAAACAGGTGACAAGCTCAGCTCACATGCTGCTCAGAGCAGCAGCTCCCCAGAGATCTGCAAAGTAAACTTGCTGCGGGCTGCCCTGCCCTATGAACAGTGAATCACCATCGACAAACAGCAAGCTGGGACAAACTTAGGTCCTGCTGACACACAGCAGCAGCCTCAGAAAGAAGGGTCCTGGGGTCATCCTTGCTCAGAGCACCTTGCCAAGCTCTTTGCAGGCTCCCCTGTGTGCCATCCTGCAAGGGACACTGCTCAGGGGGGTGTGTGGCAACAGGCTGTGGGGACCCTAAGTGCAGCCAGCGTTCCTGCCCTGTGCCTGCTGCCACACCACAGAGGGGAGCAGCTTGGCCAGCACGAGACCTGGGAGCCCTGGCCGGGTCCGAGGAGCAGGGAGGGAGCAGCGCCGAGGCAGCCCTGCAGGCCAAACCAAATGCCCTCCTTATGTAAGAAACCACGGCCCCACGCCTCTGCCAGGCAGCATAATGTGCCTCTTTGTGCGGGCAGGATGGTGCCGAGGGCCGCCCGCCCCGCACCGCGTGCGCTGCCCCGAAACCCCGCCACGGGAGCCGGGACCCCGCGCCAACGGCCTCGAGCCCGGCGGCTCCTGCGCCACACACGCTCCCCGGCTGCACCGCGACACGCGCTGCCTGAGCCAGGACGGGAGCGAGGCTCTGAGCGTTGTCGGGGCTGGAATGATCCAGGACACCTTCCAGCCCCTAGAACAGACTCCTGGTTGTGTGAGAGATGCCTTTGCGCCCGCCACATCTGGTGCAGATGTTCAGAAACAGCTACCTGAGCAGAATCAACAGCTCTGAGTCCCCACACGAACCCAGCCGCCCCCAGCCCTCACACACACAGCCCCACACGGGCAGGGAGGCCAGGGCTCGGCACAGCCACCGGCACACAGCCCCGAGAGCCCAGGCAGGCCAAGGGCAGCTGCTCTCCACCCTGCCACGGCAGGAAGGGGAATGAGGCAGCGCTCACACAGAAGGCAGCAGGGACACAGTGGCTGCCCAGCCCTGCAGCACCCAGCAGCTCTGCCAGCGACACTGCTGCTGCTGCAAGAGGCAAAGCGACAGCGGTGCTCCTGTGCCCTGCTGAGAGCTGCACTCGCCTGGGTCTGTCCCATCCCTCCTGCCTGAGACAGCGGTGCCTCCAGCAGCCCAGCCAGCTGCATCCCCATCTCCCGGGCTGCGCCCCAAACCACGAGTCAAACCAATACCCTGGGGTGGTGAGCCAGCCAGAAGTCTGCTGCCCTACATCTGGTCTCAAGAGATCCCCAGAAGCTCATTTCTGCCACCCAGGGTCACGGTGTTTTGTGCAACCCCTCTTTTTGCAAATCTGTTAGCCCAGAACATGGTCTGGCAGCTCTCAGGGCAGGGCTTGCACTGTGGCAACCTCAACAGACTCAGCTCTCCTTCACCTGGGACGCAGCTCAGCTGCTACGCAAGCCAGCCCAGCACAAGCCCGTAGCTTGGACAGCCCCTGCAAGACGGCTGCTGCCCTATTTCCCCCTCAGATCCTATGGTCAGGACAGGGACAGACACACAAGGTGCTAATTAAAGGTGTCTCCAGAGACCCAAATCCTGCCAACTGAGCCTGGAGAACAGCTCACTGCCCCTTCACTGCTCCTCTTCTCTCCAGCCACCTCCCAAAGCACTGCAGCTTTGGCTTCCTCCTCGCTCCAACATGTGCAACTTGTGTGTAAGCACCACAGGGAGAGGGGCACAGGGAGGACATGGGCCATGCTTCCAGCCAGCAGGACCAGGCAAATGCAGGCCTGGTGTGTTTAGGACACAGTGCTTGCAACTTCCCCAAGCCTCTGGAAACCCCAATCGTGAGACACCACAGGCTCCTCTCTGCCCAACAGCCTGTCTCCACCTCAGGCTGGGCAGAGGTGGGGAAAAGGAGACCTTCAGTCTACCTGGTAGGAGCAGAAAGGGGCACAAGCTCTGGCTGGAATAAAGACCTTTTTGAGAGCACTGGACTTTTCCAGCTGCCTGGAAACAGGAAGCGCCCAGACTGGAGAACAGAAACCCTCACACACCCGGCATAAAGGCACACTGAGCCGTTAACCCTAATTACCTGTGACTGACACACAGTGAGGCCCTGACCTTCCAGGCATTGCCTCAGCCAAAGGAAAATAAACAGCTCCCTTCATACGAAACACAAGACATTTTCAGCCCCCCTCCCCTCACCACTTGGAGTTTTCAGTCAGAGCTAAAGGTGTGTGAAACACAAGGGCGGGAGGACTGGGCTGCAGCACAGCCTGGGGCTGAGCCCAGAGCCTGCCCTCCCCCCAGAGCCAGTGCCCCCAGCACTGCTGGGCCAGCCCCAGCTCTGCTCCCAGCCCCTTCCCCTCATCACACCCAGGAGGAGGATGTGGAGCATCCTTGTCAGCCAGCAGGGCAGGAGCAAGGGTCCTGCCCACCTCACCCCAGCAGCAGCCAATGCCTCCATGGTGCCTCTGGCAGGCACAACCATGCCCTCCTGCCTCAGTGGGACCTCCCTGCAAAGCCACGCTCACTCTCCCGGGCATTTTTCTCTGACTGATCCCTTCAGCAGCCCCAGGAGAGCCGGGGACTCTGTGCTCCCCTGGGCACGGACACTGAGAGGCTGCTCGCTGCAGAGATGAGGTTCCCTGTCCATTACCCCAGAGACCCCGAGCAGACACAGACCGGCCCCTGGCCCAGAGGAGCAATCCACAGCAGTCAAGCCCGGGCAGGGCGGCTCAGACGAGGCAGGACAGGCTGTGCCAGGCGAGGGGGGGCACAGGGATCCCCGACGCACACCCCCAGGCCCTCCTGGCTCTACTGACCACCACCACTTCCACCGGCTCCTGGCACAGCACGGCCCCATCCGCCAAACGTCCTCCTGTCACAGCCCAGAGCAGCGTCCCGCTCTGCCCGTGGCCTCCAGCCCCCCTCCCGCCAGGGGACACGGTGTGAGGCAGAAGGCAGCGCTTACCCGGGGGGCAGGGCATCCAGCGCCAGCCCCGCTGCCCGGGCCGGGCCCGCGGCCGCCTCGTCTGTGGCCCCGGCGCTGGGAAGGGCGGCAGCGGCGGGGCCCTCGGAGCCCGGCGCTGGGCTGGGCGCGCCGGCTCCTGCTGCCGGCCTCTCCTCTTCCCTGTCTGCGGCGCCCACTGCATCCCCGCTCCCTGCAAAGGCAGAGGGCAGAGTTAGCACCCACACGGGCTGACGGAGCACACCCTGCCACCACCCCTCCTGGCAAAGGCATCTCCTCCAGCAGCGGCCACATCCCTCTGGGAACCACTGCCACTGCCTCTGCCCCAGACAAAGCCAGAAGGGGCTTTGCACTTGTGCCAGGGTCCGTTCTGCCGCTCACACCTCCGTGTGCCTGGCGGGAACGTGTGACGGGCAGCAGCTCAGAACCTGCTGAGGCAGCATCCCCCGGGGCAGAGGGAAGCCCAGGCTCAGCGAGGCAGCTGCCCTGGTAAAGCTAAACCTTGCTGGGTTCCATTTTTGGAAACGGGAAGGGGAGAGACAGAGCAAAGGAAAATTACAAAGAAAACTGACGAGGAGGAAAACACAGACCCAAGAAATGAAAGGGAAATTGTCTGACAAATATTCACCAGATAGCCAAAAACCCTGAGACTTGGCAGCCCGGCACGGGAGAACTTCTGCTACAAGGCATCCTGGCAAAGAACAAACCAGCAACAAGTACCAAAGAGGTGAGGGGTGCAGGGTGTAGAGCTCCACACCTTAGAGCACAGAAAGGCAGAAAGCTACAAGGGACGTGTCTGTCCTGAAAGCCCCAGTGTTTGGATGTATCCTAGGGAAATAACCTCAGCAGTGTAACCCTCCTCCCAGAAGAGAGGGAGACTGAAGATCTACAGGCACTCAGCAGAGGAGGCAGAGGGCTCTGGACACTTTTGCTTTGCAGCTGGAGGGAGCAGGACAGCACCCCTCACAGCAGGGGAATCACAGCACCAGCAGCTGAGTCCCTCAGGAGCCCAGCAAGGCTCAGCAGGGGAGGTCTCACTGCCACCAGATTCCAGCCTTAGGGGCTTCAGTCTTCCAAGGGAACCTGCAGAATGACCTGGGTAACTGCACTGTGACTGGTCTGATAGCAGTCCTGGACAAAGCAGAGGAAAAGCTGATCCAAAGTTCGCCTGATAAGGAAAGGCTCCAGGGGAAACATAGGTGAGGCTGAGCAGAGTGGCTGTGGAGAGAACATGAAACATCCCCTTCTGCTGCCAGGTGAAGCTACAGCTGTGAGGGGCAAATGTAACAGGGATGTTCTTGCCTCAGCCTGCTCAAAAGTAGGGTCATGTCACCAGAACGTGCCAAGCTGAGGAGGAAGAGCATGGCTTCTAGAGGCACTCCACAGAGTGCAAGACAGCCCTAATGCCAGCCAGCCAAAACCCTCACGTCCCCATCCTCAGTGTAAAGCAGGGCCTGCAGGAGCCAGTCAGGCTGGCGAGTGGTAAACAGCAGCGAGGACAGATCCCTCGTAAAGCCACAGGAGAGGCTGGGGCCCGGCCAATAAAACAGGTTTCAAACAAGCCAAAGTCAAGGACCCACGTTGCACTGGGGAACAAAACCTCTGTCCTCAGCCCGAGGGAGTGTGTGGCACCAGGGCACGGGGAAGGGCAGGGTGGGCACACACCAGCCTCCCACCTCACTTCTCACCCAAAAGGGCTTCTGGCAACACTGCAATCACATTGCTCCAGGTTTTTCCAGTGAAACAGGGAAAGAAAAGAAAAGGAGACAATTTTCCTTTTGGGCTGCACAAAACATCTCCCTCTGCCCAAAGCAAACCTCTGGTGCTCCTCGCAGGGACAGGCAGGGAGCGGTGCCTGGGAGAGCAGCGGGATGCAGCGCTCAGCCAGCTCCTCAGACCGGGAAACACAGCAACCTCGGGGCTTCAGCAGGGCCCAGGCCCCGCTCCACCAGGGATTTATGGCTTTGTGGAAAAACCCAAAGCGAGACAAGAGAAACCTCTCCAAAAATAGCCTCTGGTGCAGGAGCCAGCCTCCCTTTGAGAGGTGGATGCTGGTGCGCGACAGACAGCTGCTCCTTCCCGCTCCAGGGGGAAAACAGCTCCAGACACTTTCACTGATGGGCAGATTCAGGTGAATGCTCCCACCCAGCTGTGCTGTGACACTGCTGTCCCAGGACCCTTTTAAAGGCCTGCAGCTGGATGCAGCGCTTTCTGTCAAGCAGACTCCAGAGAGGAGCCACAGCAACTACAACAGGCAGGGCTGATCCTGCGCCTGTGCTCTGTGGAGCTGCCCAGCTTAACAAAAGCCAAATGGACAACGATGGATCGACTCACCGGGACGACACTCCCGGGCACCACGAGACCTGTGATCTCAGCAGAAATTCCTTTTCTCCCACAAGATGCAGCTGCAAGTCCTGCAACCCCCAGCCCTGAGCGCGGGCTCACCTGCGCCGCTGGCTGTGCCGTTGGCCACGCCGTTGGCCATGCCGTTGGCCACGCTGCTGCCTGTGCTGCTGGCTGTGCCACTGCCCGTGCTGCTGCCCGTGCCAGCCTGCTGCGTGCTCTTGGGCTGCTGCCGGTGCCGGCTCCTGGCGCTGGGACTTTGCTCCCCACTCCCCGTGCCCTGCCGGGCTGCTCCGGCCGCGTGTCGGTGCGTCCTGCCAAGGGAAGGAACACGGAAGGTGAGACACACGCTGCCCTCACGAAGGAAACACCATTCCTGCCATTCTGCATCGGCCTCGTGCTGCTCCTTCCCCAGCACAGCTGCTATCCCCCCCAACAACAAGGGCTGGGATGCAGCCAGGTGCCTCCATCCCTCCGGCACTGCCCTAAACCTTGCGCTGCTTCCTCAGAGCTGCCAGCCTGCCCAGCGCCCTGGCACCTGCCTGTGCCTCGGAGGAGTCCCCTGCGTCACAATGACCTCGCTTTTGTTAGTGGGTGCTCACCCCTGCTGAGCCATGGCCCCAGGCACTCGTGCCCAAAACCCTGCTGCAGCACCAGGCTGTCACTTGCTCTGGCCACCTCTGCAGTAAAGCTCCCAGGAGAGACCCAGCACCAGCTCCTGCACCATGGTGGGAACCCTCACCGGCGCCTCCCACCGAGCTATCAGCCTGCTGGGACAGCCGAGGCCTCTGGCAAAGGAGGGAACACGCAGCCTGGAAAGATGAGAGCTTAAAGCACAGCACTGGTTGTGATCAGCTCTTATGCAGCAGCTCCATCTCTCACAGGCGTCTCTTTGTACCAGGCTGGAGCTCCATTGCTACCATCCCCACAGCCTGGCCAGCCTGACCTCCACGGGCAGAGTGCCTGCAGCCCCCCAAGCAAATTCTGCCCCTCCAACTGCCCCAAGCCCCCAGGGCAGCACAAAGGCTGAGATTTCACTTGAGGAAGGTGCAGCGGGGAGGGGGCTGGTGCCTCTGAGCTCCGGGCCAGGGGAGCAGAGGCAGAGCCCTGCCATGCCCAGGCAGGACACAGCCCACTGAGGCTGAGGACCGCAGGGATTAGTGAGGCAGTTTGCCCCAGCCAACTTCTCCCCTTAAAAGGGCAAAACCCACAAACTGTCCCCATGTCTCAGGGCTGGAGCTGGGAGGGGACAGCAGCTTGGCAGTGACAGGGCACAGCAGCAGTCATGCCACCTTGCTTCCTCCCACTCACTCCAAAGCCCATCTCCTCGGGGAGCGGCTCAGGACAGCGGGCAGGGGAAGGGCTGGGAGCGGAGGAGACATGGGAAAGCAGGAGATAGCTGTTGAAAATACATCAGATAAGAGCCACGGGCAGAGCAGCGCACGAGCAGGAGCTGCAGAGGCTGCTGTGACCAGCCACTGACCTCCCCAGGAGCGCAGCCCCGCACCAGGCTCCTCGGGGGGCTCAGAGGGTGAACTCATCCCCCCCACACAGCTCCATGCTGGGGGTTTGGCTCAGCCACCAGCACCAGGGGACCCAGGGCAGCTGCAGGCACTAACAGGCTCCTCTTCCCCCAGCTGTGAGGGGAGGGCTGCCCTTGCTGCCCATCCCTGGGGCTCACTGGCACCACACACTCCCGAAAGCCACCCGGGACCCATCCCCATGGCCCAGCCCCGAGCCTGGCCGTGGGGAGCGGGCAGGATCCGGCCCCCAGGGAGCAGCCCCCGCAGCAGGGATCTGCTCCCTGCCCTGCTCAGCACCGATGAGCTCAGAGCTGCCCACAGTGTTTTTAGAAACCAAAACAGGATGTTTCCAGGCTGCCAGCCGGCCGCACAGGCTCACCAGGCCCGAATTAGCCAGCCCGCCGCCCGGCCCGGCCCAGCCCAGCCCTCCTACGAGCGCTCCCATCTGGGCATTGTCTTTTAATAGACACATGGAAACAAACCCAGAGCGGCCACGTGAGAGCGGCGGGGCTGGGAACGCGCTCTTAAAATAGGAGTGGGGAGAAGAGCAGGCAGAGCACGGATGGGAACGGGCTCTGCAGCCCTGGCAGCGGGCAGGAGGCGGGCAGGAGGCTGGCAGGGCTGCCCTGAGCCCCATCCATGGGGCAGGAGGCTGGCGGAGCTTCCCCTGCACCACATCCATGGGGCAGGAGGCTGGCAGGGCTGCCCTGAGCCCCATCCATGGGGCAGGGGGCTGGCAGGGCTGCCCTGAGCCCCATCCATGGGGCAGGAGGCTGGCGGAGCTTCCCCTGCACCACATCCATGGGGCAGGAGGCTGGCAGGGCTGCCCTGAGCCCCATCCATGGGGCAGGGGGCTGGCAGGGCTGCCCTGAGCCCCATCCATGGGGCAGGAGGCTGGCGGAGCTTCCCCTGCACCACATCCATGGGGCAGGAGGCTGGCAGGGCTGCCCTGAGCCCCATCCATGGAGCAGGAGGCTGGCAGGGCTGCCCCTGAGCCCCATCCATGGGGCAGGAGGCTGGCAGAGCTTCCCCTGCACCACATCCATCGCCTGCCCTGCCCCATCACCCCTCCTGGGCCAGAGGCAGCGGGAGCAGACGATGCCAAAGAGGCATCAGCCAGGGTGACATCAACCTTTCAGCTCCCGCCCCTCTGCCCAGGCAGAGCCCTCACGCCACAGAGCCTCCTCCTGCTGTGGCGGCTGCAAAGTCCTGGCAGGAGACACCAGCAGAGGTGGCAGCACCGGTCTCGGTCTCACGTGGCACAGCAGCCCACAGACTGTGGCCCAGGAGCAGGGAGGGCAGGGGGGCAGAGCACGGGGCCAGCTGCAGGGGGTCAGGCACCGGCAAACCCAACTGGGAGAGCCCCAGTGCCACGTGGGCAGCGGGGCCTCAGCTCACACACAGAGCTGAGAAACTCCCCTGCTCCTGCAAGGAGGTTTGCCCCTCCAACAGCAGCCATGTCCCCAGCACTCAGCCCTCACGCCTGCAGTGCCGCGAGCAGAGATGGCACCCACGTGCCACCCCCCAGAGCTGGGGCAGCAGGAACGGCTCCTCGCTCCACGGCAGCCAAAGAAGTGCCTGGCTCTGAAACCCCAGCCTGGCTTATTCCTCTTACCCTCCCCTTACAGCTGGGTCCCTTACAGCTTGGCTTCTTCAAGGCCCTGAGCAGCCCCCCGGCCTCTCTGCAGCAGCAGGCAGCAGCCGGGCCCCTCACTGCTGTGTCACACCCGGAGCCACGTGCCTGGGGACATCCCAGAGCCACATGTGGGGCTTGGCAGAGCGAAGGGGCTCACAGAGAGAAGGCCTTTGTCTGAGTGACCCAGAGGAGTGTTTCCCACCACCCTCAGGGATGCTCACGCCTGTCTCTGGCCATCAACGACATGAGCAGAGAAGGCCCATGGTGCTGCACCGATGGAACCGCTCAGGGGCTGCCTGGGCAGCTTCTCATCACCCCAGTGGCAGTCGGGGCAGGAGCCTCCCAGCAGCAGGAGCAGCAAACCAGGCTGCTCTACCTACCCCTGCCATCAGCAGAGGCCCCTCTGGCCCCCACCAAGCAAACAGGGGTGGTGGTGGCTGTCTCAGCACCCAGGGAGCTCGCAGCAGGGGGCCCCTGGGCTCCTTTTCCCTGGGCACAGAGGGCTGTGGAATTTCACACCCCGTCACCAAGATTAGCAGCAAATCCCAAGATGACATTTGTTCAGGAGAAGAATGAGAAGCCCTGACCAAGCAGTTTCCCTCGAGGGGACAGTGTAGAAATAGCCCAGGAGCAAAGAATGACCCTTTTCTTTCCGCCCTGCCTGCAAGGCTCTGCCAGCATCCATCACCAAGCCCAGGAAAATAAACACAGCTCCATGTACAAACACAGAAACATCAAACAGCATTCCCTTGGGCCAAGGGCCCGTCCTCCACCCAGACACAGCAGCTGCCTCCACGCTGGGGACGCACAGCAGCGCTCTGTCCCGTGTGGCACCCGGACAGACCGTGGAGCTGTGACCACAACGACCCTAAATTCACACGAGTGTAGAGTGAACCCAGAACTGGGTGGGACACATCCCACACCAGAGCAGGAGTGAGGGGTTTAACCACCACAAGCACACCCAGAGGGTCTCTGAGGGTCCTGCACAGGTTCTGGGCCAGACCTCACCACGTTCGTCTCACCCACTCGCGGGCTGAGGCAACCCCAAAGGCAGAAGCTCCTCTGAGGGAATCAGGTGAGCAGCCACCAGGCCCAGCCTCCCAAACCAGGGCTTGTCTGGCAGCTCTCGAGCACCAACTGACTGCTGCTGTGGCTGCAAGGTCCAGCTCCCACCAGGACACCCAGCCCTCTCTCACCCTGAGAAGGCTTTAACAGCCAGGCAGCTGGAATCAGCAGCAGCCACAACAAAAAGGCACAAACAGCAACCTGCTCCCACTCCCTCCTCGGGTGAGAGACAGACACACAATATGGATGCACCAGGGCCAGTTTTTAGAGCCAAAACCACTTCTCCCCTTCCCTCATCTCTCGCACATGCCCAGCAGATGAAGGAGCAGCAGAGAAGCTCAGGCTGAGGAGCTTGTTGCTGAGTGCTGCTGAGCCCAGGGGCACGCAGCACCTTTTATCAGGCAGGCTGCAGGCGCCCTCTCTACAGACACACTTCTCACCAGAACATCTGTATGGGCTGCTGGGCCGCTGCCATGCTCTGGAAATATAAATAGGTGTTAAATTCAACTCCATGTTGACAGTGTGACACGTCTCTCAATGACCACAGCTCCAAAAGGAGCAGCACCGAGCCACTCCAGCCCAGCGAGAAGGCAGGGAAGGGCAGCATGCCAGGCACAGCGTGGCCTGCTGCCCAAGCAGCTCATTTCCTTTGGAGGCAGCTGTTATTTCCCTGCAGCTCTGATTCTCCTTCTTTCCCTGGACCTGTGGAAGTGTCCCTCTGTGACCATTGCCTGGGGGGACATCATGTATCCCAGCCTGGTCCAGTGCCTGGCCTGGGCTGCAGGAGAGAGCTGGGTCCCCATGGTCCCCATCTGAAGGGACCCCCACAGAGCAGCCCTGTGCTGGTTTGCCTGGACACAGTCTGTCCCACACCTCCCTGACAGACCATTCCCCCAGCTGCCAGGAGGGCAAAGGGTGGAAACCATGTGAGTCATCACAGACCTCGTATTCCTTGAGAGGCTCAGGTTGGCCTGGGCTGGACGGCCCCCTCTCAGCTCTGCTGTCCCCCAGCTCAGCCAGCCCAGCCCTGCCCCACACCACCTCTGTGCTGCCTTGCTGGGGGCTCACTGGGGTGGCCTCCACTGCACAAGGATGACCCACACACTTCTCAGTTGCAGCAACCACGCAGAGATGGATTGATAGCTGCTGCCAGCACGGGACCCTTACCTTGGTCTGCTCCCAAAGCAGTTCGTACTGGGAGGCTGGTGTCTGCCCTCCGTGGCTGCAGCCATGCTGCTGGAGTCCCGCCCAGGCAGCTGGGACCCTGAATGGGGGAAGACAAAGTGGGGGAAGAAAATGACTGAGGCACTTCCTAGTTCTTCCCTCCTCTCAGAAAGGAGACCCAAAAGCACAACAGCCCCACGCGTTAAGGACAGACCCACCAGCACACGAGGACCCCCGGCCTTGACAGCACGGTGCTGTGCTCTGGCACTGCTGTGGGATGGCACAGCCTGTCCCACACCACCCTGAGCTCCCAGAGCAGCAGTGGGGAAGGGAACCGCTGGGCTGGAAGCGGCAGCACCGGCAGAGCGGCCGCGCTCAGCGCTCCCAGACGCCGCAGGTTTCGCTGCCCCACGAGGGAAAGCGATGCAGCAGGCGCCGTCCCGCCGGCTGCCCAGGCACCAGCGCGGGCCTGAGCACACCCCGTGCTGCAGGGAGCTGCCTGCGCGGCACACGGGCAGCTGCTCCCACTGCTGCCCCTGGCACGCCCGCCGCGGGGCCGCCCCTCTGTGCCCGCCGCTGTCCCCTCGCGCTCGGGGCCGGCCGCGCTCACCCTCTGCCGCGGCGCTGCCGTTGGGCAGCCGGCCCACGTCAACAGCCGGCCCGTCCAGGAAAATCGTCAGCTCTCCACCGGAGACAACGCTGCCTTTGTTCTCCGTCTGCAGGTCCAGGGTCAGCTGCCTGTTCTCCACTGCGGAGACACACCGAGCAGTCACCACGCGGACGCTGTCGAGGCCGCCTCCTCCCCAGCACCTCCGCGGGATGGGCCCCTTCCAGACCTCTCCACGCCCCCAGAGGACAATGTGCTCACTCCCTCAGCGAAGCACTGACAGCACTGGCCCCACACCCGGCCAGCCCCACCACCAGCTCCCGAGGAAGACCCTCCCTCGTCAGCCACTGCTCACAAAGCAGGACCCTCCATGGGGGTAGAGCTGCCCTGGGTCCCCTGGCTGCACCACAGCCAAGACCACCATCCTCCCACAGATCCAGTGGTGGGGCTGCAAGGGAGATGGTGGAAGGAAAGCTGAGGGATTCAACAGGTTTGCCACAACAAATGAGGGGAGAAGGATCCTGCACGAGGGTGACCACTGGCTGCCCGGGACACAGACACACTCCCTGCGGCACCAGGCCACCCTCACAGACCCTCCTGCAGCAGGGGCAGGGGCTGGGTGCTGCTGGAGGTGGCCACCACCTCCCCTCCCTCAGGAGCCAGCCTGGCTGCAGCACTCAGCCAGACACTGCCAGTCCCAGCTCCAGGCACAGCCGGGCACTGCGGCTCTGCTCAGGGCTGAGGGCTCTGGGGATGTGCTCCCTGCTCTGCCCTGAGCGTGGGGCTGTGCTGGGGGCACGGGGGGCTGTGCTGGGGGCTGTGCTGGGGGCACGGGGGCTGCAGGGCCACACACTGCCATGCACCCAGCAGCAGCTTTCAGACCCAGCGCCTGCCCTGCTAGCCCACAGCTTCACCCACACTGAGCCCTCTGCCTCCCTGTGTTCAGGACAGACACTCACCCCCCTGCCAGCCCCCACAAAGCCTCCTGACCGCTCCCCACTGCTGCCCCACAGCAGCAAGGGGTAGCACAGGGCGGGGAGGCTGGCAGGCAGGGACGGACGCCGTGTGCCCGGAGGCAGGCAGGGCTCTTGCCCCACGGCAGCACCAAACACCCGGCTCTGCCACAGCGGGCCGGAGCAACGTGGCTGCGCCAGGCTGGGACACCAGCCCAGACACTTCCTGACTCATTTGCTCAAATAATATTTGTATTATGCACAGATTGCTCATGACACAACAGCACCATTTTTCAGCAACCTGCTTTGTCCCAGATCGCCGTGGGGCCGCAGCGCGGGGCCGGGCAGCGGCAGGAGGGTGGGAACGTGCTCCCCACAGACCCCTCACCCCACCTCTAGCTCCAGGGTGAGAAAGGCTGCTGGGGCCCCAGGTGTGCAACAGCCACCCAGACAGCACCTACAGCTCCCAGCACAGCCCCGGGGTGAGGAGCAGAGGCCGCGGTGCCGCTGCGCACGGGCCTGGCCATTGCCCCGACCAGAAACCATCACACGCCTCATGCTGGCCCAGAGAGCAGGTCCTGCCCTCCTGCCCGGCCCAGAGCTGCTCCTCGGGGGAGGGAGACGAAAGGGACAGACAAGGGGTCTGGCAGGAGGTTGGTCACAGCACTCACACCACACACACCAGCCCTGGCCTGGTAGCCATCCACCCTGTGAGCCGACTGGCAGCGCCAGGGGGAGCCCAGCCGTGGGGCAGGCAGCCCCGAGCTGGCACTCGCCTCCCCTCTGATGGCTCTCGCTCAACAGGCACCCCAAAGCCCAGCGCCACGGGGTCTGCAGCGAAGACAGGGCTGTGGGCCCGGCTGTGCTCATGGATCTTGTCCCAGGGTTCAGTGCCAGCTGTGCCTCGGTGCCCAGGGCAGGGCCACACGCTCACGGGGGCTGGAGCACAGCTCTGTCGCTCCAACCTGCCCATCACCAAAGGATTCTGCTCAGCCTGCTCTCACCCACCTGCCCCAGGGGGCCGCTCTCAGTTTGCTTCCAGGGGGAACCGACCCCACAGGCCGTTTTAAGAGCCCGAGACAGATGATGCTGCCAGACACCAGAACAAGTCCAGCCCCCGTCTGTGCCCGTGGCTGCTCCCACACCACGGGAGCCTCGCACGGCTGGGCCGTGCCCGCAGCCCCAGGCTCTGCACAAGCCCCCATTGTGCGGGGCCCGGCCGGGGGCTGGCGGCGCAGCAGCAAGGACGAGGTGTCTCCGAGTGAGGGATGTGAACACGAACCTCCCAGCCCGCTTCCTTCTCCCCCTCTCCGCCCCCTTCGGCTTTCTTAAAGAAAATAAACAGCAGCAGAACCTTCCATTCAGTGTCCCCGTCCGGCAGGCGGGACGCACAAAGGGACATTGCTGCTGCACCAACAGAGGGTCCCCTGAAGGGCCGAGCACAAAGGCCGCCTGTGTCCCGGCAGCCAGAGTGGCACAGGGATTGTTATTGCTTTGGGAGGGGGCCGGGGGCTGATCCGCTCCTGAATGAGGGCTCAGTTCAGCTCCTCGCAGCGCCCCGCACGCGGCATCAGAGCTGCCATTTAGCAGAGCCGGGCTGCAATTCCCACCCGGCCCATTAAGCGCATTTACGGTTCCTGAATCGGGGCCGGTAGCAGCCGGTGTAACGGCCCCGGGGCCGCAACCACCCCCCAGGGCCTGCAGCCGCCCTGCTGGGACGTCCAGAGGCACAGCCCCGGTGTAACAGCCCCGGTGTAACAGCCCCAGGCCCTGCAGCTGCCCTGCGGGATGCCCAGAGGCACAGCCCCGGTGTAACGGCCCCAGGCCCCGCAGCCGCCCTGCTGGGATGCCCAGAGGCACAGCTCCAGGGCCAGCCCCAGGCCAGGTTGGGCCAGGGGAAGGGGGGCTCTGGCCGGGTGCCTCCAGGCAGGAACGTTGCCAGAGCAGCAGCGGGACGGCGCTTCCCAGGCTGGGCCCCCCAGACCCTGCTGGCACAGGCACAGGCTGCCGGGCAGACGGCTCCAGCTATCACCCACCACCACCCCTCGAGAGCAGCTGGCACTGCTGCTCCAGCACACGCAGGACAGGCAGATCCTCTGGGATACCCCAAAAGCCGCATGCTCCAGCCAGCAACTTGCTTGCCCCTCATCAACCCACGGAAGAATCAAATCCCAGAGCCAGAACCCTGCCCTGAAAGCACCCTGGCAAACGTCTCCCCAGGCAGTGGGAAGCTTTGTCCCTGCTGATGGCCCAGCCTCAGCAGCTTAGAGATAACTGTCCCCACCTGCCAGGTGTAACTGGAAGCACCTCAGACTTCTGCTTCTTCCCTCTGAACCATCACAGCCCTGGGAGATAAGACAAGATTGGAGGAGAAAGCCAAAAAGCTCATTGTGATCAGGGACAGCTGCCTGTCTGCAAACCAGCCCGGCCAGGGCAGGCCAGAGGGGAGCCAGAGAACCCCGCTCCTCGCTGGCTGGGGCACAGGAGGCCTCCCATGCACAGAGCCTGGGGGTGGCCAGCCCAGGGGAGCAGTGCTGGTGGCCACGGTCCCAGCCGAACCACACTCGGGATGCAGCAGCAGAACGGTGACACTGGGAAGCCACAGTCTGACCCCTGCTGTGACTTGACTGACTTGGACAACTAGTTTCACAGGGCTGTTGCCCAGCTGCTACTGAGCCAGCCCGAGGAACAGGCACCTCAGCCAGCCTGGGCCTGTGCCCTCACCACTGCTGGCTGCGGGGCCATCAGCACAGCCCTCCGACAGCGTGTCGACGACAGAGGGGCAGCTGCAGCTCTCAGAGGTTTGGGGGTTTGCTGCTGCCTTCCTGGCAGGTCCCACCAGCTCCAGCAGCTCTGCCTGGGGCTCAGCAGCAGGGGAAGCAAAGGCTCTGTAAAACCCTGGCGTGTGGGGCCACTCAGAAACAGGAGCCTGTGGCTCTGTAACTTGCAACCCGAGTAGTGAGCAGCAGAAGGAAATGCTTTGCTGCAGGAGCTGCAGCCCGGCTCAGCCTGGTGCCCACATGCAGCAGGGCCAGCAACAGCAGCAGGGCACAGCACCAGCCTCCCCACAGGCCTCGGGACCAGCACGGTGCCTCTGTGGCAGCGCGGGGCTGGGCTGGGGCACACGAGCTGTTCTATAGCAGCCCTGGGAGCAGCTCAGCTCTGGGGAAGGCTCCAGCTCCTGTTCTGTGATTGAGCCCATTCTTACCCACCTCTCTGGCCTTACAGTCCTCTCTAGAAGCAGGAGTGTGATGGCTGCCAGAGAGGCCCCAGGGCACCTGCCAGGAAGAGCTGGGAGCCTGAAAGCAGGGACAGAGCTGCCCAGGGCAGCAGCTCCTGTCCCACAGCTCAGCCCATCAGCTCCAGCAGACTCCCAGCCTGACTGGGCTCAGCACTAAGCTAGTTTTCCAGGCCCCAGGCCTCAGAGCTGAGACTCTTCCCCCTGAAGTGAGATGAGCTTGGCAGCAGGGCCAACAGAAAGGACAGGGGGAGCTCCAGCATCTCCCAGGCAGGCAGGAGCCTGCATGTGCTGCCACAGACACCAGCAGCAACACCACCCTGCACGAGAGCTCAGCAGCCACAGCCATTCTGCACCAAGCACAGCAGCCACAGGAGCACAAACTAACAGCCATGGCTGTGCTCACGGATCAGTAACTACAGAAAACCTCCCCAAAACCAGAACAAACAGCTGAAGTAGAAAGTGGGTCTGGTGCCCCGCAGGAGCAGCCCTGGGGACGGCACACGCCTGCTGGGTGCTTCCCAGGGTGTGGGGAGGATGGCCAGGCCCTGCCAGGGGCACAGGGCACACACACCTCACTGCCTTCCCTGGGCAGAGGCTGCATTAGGACATTACCCATCCGACTCGGGATGGCTTGAAATCCCAAATGCCCTTTGCACACCCCTGCAGGGCCAGGCTGGCAGGCAGAGGCTCCTTTCCTCTCTGCAGGTGAGGAGCCCTCTCTGAGAGGAGGTCTCCCAGGTGCCCAGGGACCTCCAAGGGTCTGGCAGCCTCTGCTGCAGCAAAGCCCAAAGGCCAAGCAGCAGCCTGCAGAGAAGAGGAGGGAGCAGCCACCAGCCCAGCCCAGAGTGGCAGATGAGAGCAGTGCCGGCTGCCCCCAGCAACACCTTCCCATCAGGGCAGGGCAGGCTCTGCAGCTTTAAGAGTCCTCCCTCCCAGCCCACAGCATCAAGGAAAAGTCTGACACATTTTTTCTGGTGGATGTTAAGGACAGCTAGAACAGCCAGTTGCCTTTTCCATTCATTCTCCACACAGCCCCCTGGGACGGCTGCGAATGAAAGGGCCCATTGTGCCTGCAGAGCTGCGGGCAGGTAGGGAGGGAGCAGCGGCTGCCAGAGCCCAGCAAGGCAGTTCCACACCTCACAGAGCCCAGCACGGCAGTTCCACACCTCACAGAGCCCAGCACGGCAGTTCCACACCTCACAGAGCCCAGCACGGCAGTTCCACACCTCACAGAGCCCAGCACGGCAGTTCCACACCTCACAGAGCCCAGCACACCAGTTCCAAATCTCACAGAGCCCAGCAAGGCAGTTCCACACCTCACAGAGCCCAGCACACCAGTTCCACACCTCACAGAGCCCAGCACGGCAGTTCCACACCTCACAGAGCCCAGCACGGCAGTTCCACACCTCACAGAGCCCAGCAAGGCAGTTCCACACCTCACAGAGCCCAGCACGGCAGTTCCACACCTCACAGAGCCCAGCACGGCAGTTCCACACCTCACAGAGCCCAGCACGGCAGTTCCACACCTCACAGAGCCCAGCACACCACACCTCACAGAGCCCAGCAAGGCAGTTCCACACCTCACAGAGCCCAGCACACCAGTTCCACACCTCACAGAGCCCAGCAGGGCAGTTCCACACCTCACAGAGCCCAGCAAGGCAGTTCCACACCTCACAGAGCCCAGCAAGGCAGTTCCACACCTCAGGGAGCAAAAGCTGCAGGGGAGTGTGCCCTGGGGCAGAGCCCCCCAGCACTGCAGGCTGCCTGACAACAGCCCAAGCACCAGCCTGGCCCTGCAGCTCCTCAGGGTGGATGTTCAGGTCTCCACGGGCACCTCACACCAGCCCCTGGCACAGGAGACTCTGAGCCAGCCCCGTATCACACCGGGGCACCAGAGACCCCTCTGCTCCCTCAGCACCAGCTCTGTCTCTCTCAGGCAGCACAGCTCTGCTTGGAAAACACAGAGTGAGGCCTCTGCAGCCGCGGGCAGCCTGAGGCCTTCACACAGAGCTGCTGTCACGAGCCACGCTGGCGACCACAAACGGCAGCGAATAGCCGAGGGTGCCGCGACTCCACACAGACGGCGGCACTCTGGCTAGCGGGAGGGTGGGCATGGCTGGCTGAGGAGGGGGGCAATGGCTTCCACCCTGCCCTGGCCTCCCAGCCCCGCCAGGCAGCCCAGGACACGCCACGGTGCCCCGTCCCCTCCCGCTGTGCCCGCTGGCCCGTACGTACGCTTCCCGCCGCCCTTCAGCAGGCTGCCCAGGCTGACGGAGGCTGTGCCCAGCAGCTCGTTCCTCAGGGTATGGCAGCTCCACACCTTCAGGTCCAAGTGGCTCTGAGCTGTGACATTCCTGTAGAGACCAGAGAAAGGGGCCATCGCTGTGGCCTCGTCCCTGCTCCACCCTCAGGGCAGAGCCAGGCCTGCCAAAGCCAGGGAGCAGAGGGAGGTGGGCAAGGCCATGGGGCAATGGGAGACCCCACCCTCTCCCCTTCTCCCAGCCTGGCTGTGTCTGGCAGCATCCTCACAGGGGCAAAGATCTCTGTCATCCGAGTGGCCCCAGACAACGGCACAGGGGGTTACACCAGGGAGCACGGGGCCACCCCCAGGAGCAGCCCCACAATGAGAGGTTGTGGAGACTTACAGGATGAGGATCTCGTTCCACAGCAGCTCAGAGCTCCCCATCTGCTTCCCCGTCTTCTTGGTCTCACTGGGCAGCCCATCGCCCGCCACCTCCACGTAGCAGTTGATCCGCGACGGGCGGCTCTGCACCTTGGGCTTCACGGACACCACTGGGCAGGGGGTCAGACAGCCAATGGGACACCTCATCCCTGCCCCCCACACCCCCCACCCCTGCCAGCTCGGGGTGCCATGGCTCCCTGCAGAGCCAAACTGCTTTGAGAGAGAGGCAGCAGGAAGCGACTCTCCTGATGGCAGCAGTGACACCAGCCCCTGCTCGCTGCCTGTCCCCAGCCTCACCCACACAGCTCTCAGTCCCCCCAGGCACCCTCCTGCCCCAGAGCTCGTGGGCAAGGGGATGGGAAGAGGCATTGCCCAGGAGAGGTTGAGCCAGCCCACAGCCCATTGGTGCCCTGGGTGGGGGGGGCTTCAGGACACAAACCAATGTGGGGGGCCACAGCCTGGGGGTCAGGAGCCATCCTGTGGCCACAGGAGCAGCCCCAGCAGTGCCACAGAGCCACATCCCAGTGGCAGAGCCCACCCACTTGCCTGGGTGCCCTGGGATGCAGAGCAGTGCTGCCCAGCCACAGCCTCTGCCCTGCTCCCCTTCAGAGGGTCTGTCAGCCCGGCTGTGGGCACAGCAGACACCTGGAGGAGAGGCACCTCAAGCCCACCCAGCCCATGGGACCCACCTTTGACAGAGAGCTGGGACTTCTCGCAGGGCGGCGTGGCCCTGGCCCTGCTGGAGCTGGCAGCGGCCATGGCATCACCCCGGGCTGGAAGCAGAGAGAGAGGAGACGCCTCAGCACTGCTCCCACTGCACCCAGGCAGCTGGGGCTGCGCTGGGGTCTCTGCTCAGCCCCTGGGGCTGTTCCTGTGTGACCCACACAGCAAGGACAGGAACGTGCCTGGTTGACCAGGGCTCCTTCTCACTCCAATAAACCAGCCCTGCAGCACAGCACAGGCCGCTGCTCCCTGAGCCCTCACCACTCCCTTGCTCTCTGGTGCCACATCACTGTCACCACAGGCATCGTGCTTCCTGCTGCCCCTTCTGCTGCAGCTCTGCCCTGGAGCCCCCCGGGAGGAGGGATGGGGCAGGAGGGCCGGGGGCTGCCGCTGGGGATGTGGCAGGGCACAGCCGGGCACTGCTGCTGAAGCGACTGAGCACGAGGCAGCAGGACGAGGCCACGTGTCACACAGGGGCACGTGGTGCTTGGTCAGGGACCACAGAGTCAGTGGCAGGCTCAGACCATCCCCTGAGCCCATGGGCAGAAGCTCCCCCTCAGAGGACATGGCGAGTGTGGGTGCTGTGGGGGTGTCACAGCGTCGCTGCCTGCACCAGCCTGACACAGCTGGGCAATGGGGGCATCTGCCACCCACCTCTAGGCAGGAGCAAAGAGGAGTCTCACTCCTGTCACCCTGCCAAGGGAGAAATGTCACCAGACTAATGGCACTTGCTGTTACTGCAGGGACTCGCAATGCCCCAGCCCAGCTCAGCCTTCCCCAGGATGCTGCTGCTCCCTGTTTGTCACAGCCCCACATCATCCTTGCCCCAGAGCCACCACGGCCCCACAGAACGTGTGTCCCTCCAGGGCTGGGCCTCCTGTGCCAGCTCTGGCCACCGCTGGGCAGGGGCAGCCCCGAGCCTGTCCCTCAGGGTCCTTCTCACACCGCGTCCCCACAGTAGAGCTGTCACCAGCCCCCCGGGGAGGCTGCCTGGGGCTGCTCAGCCCCCTGTTCCGTGTTACTGAGGCACTGTCCCCCACCAGCCCCCCATGCACACCCCTGCCACCCCCCTTCCTGCTGCTCAAGCCCAGGGCCCCGAGGTCCCCCAGCCCCCCTTCCTCCTGCCTCACACGACGGCAGAGGACCGGCCCGGGCTGCCTCGGGCCTTTTGCTTTAAACCTTCCTTCTTTCCCCCTTTCCTCTCCTGTTTCCTCACCATCTCACCCTGCCTTGCGTGAGCGCGCCTGGCCACGGCGGAGCCCACGGCCGTCCCTGTGCGCGCTCCGGCATCGGCACTGGCCGAGGCGCTGCCCCCGCCCCGGGCAGCCTTCCCCGGCGGCTCCCCCTGCCCGGGGCCAGCCCTGCCGCCTCCCTGCTCACCCGCGGCCGGGCCGGGGCCGCTCCTCCCCACAGCCCCGGGCCAGGTCCCGCCCCGCCGCCGCCGCCGGTTCGCGCCGGGGCTCACGGGGGTCAGAGTGTCCCCAGCACGGCCGGGCCCCGCGGGACGCGACTGCCGCCGCAGGGGTGCCGCGGAGGAGGGGCAGCGGCCGGGACAGCCCTCCGTGCGGGCCGCGTGAGCCTCGGCGGGCCGGAACCGCCCCGGGGCGCGCACAGCCGCGGCCGAGCCGCTCCCGGGGCCCCGCGCCAGGCCCTGCGCGCCGGACGCCAGCGCCTGCGGAGGCCGTGCCAGCCGTGCCGTGCCCGCGTGGCCTGGCCGGGTCCGGTGTGGCCCTGCCCGGCCGTGCCCCGTCCCGTCCCGCCGCCCGAGTTACCGGCGCCCGCTCCGCTGTCGCTTCCGGCTCCAGCAGCCGCCGTCATGTGACCGCGGCGCGTCACGTGAGCGCCAGGCCCCGGAAGCGCTCCGCCATGGCGCGCGTGCCGCACGTGGTGGCCGACAGCGGCGCGTTCCTGAGCGCGGCCCCGCTGCAGGTACCGGCGGCCCCGGGGCAGCGGGCGGGGGGAGCGGCGCGGGGACCCGCCCGGCCTGACCGCGCCGTCCGCAGGACCTGGCGCTGAACCTGTACACCGTGCCCGAGGTGCTGGCCGAGATCCGCGACCGCGCGGCGCGCCGCCGCCTGTCCGCGCTGCCCTGCGAGCTGCGGCTCCGCCGCCCGCGCCCCGAGCTGCTGCGTCTCGGTGAGTACCGGAGCGCCCGCGCTGCTGCGCCCCGGTGAGTACCGGAGCGCCCGCGGCCCGTGCTGCTGCGCCTCGGTGAGTACCGGAGCGCCCGCGGCCCGTGCTGCTGCGCCTCGGTGAGTACCGGAGCGCCCGCGCTGCTGCGCCCCGGTGAGTACCGGAGCGCCCGCGGCCCGGGCTGCTGCGCCTCGGTGAGTACCGGAGCGCCCGCGCTGCTGCGCCCCGGTGAGTACCGGAGCGCCCGCGGCCCGTGCTGCTGCGCCTCGGTGAGTACCGGAGCGCCCGCGCTGCTGCGCCTCGGTGAGTACCGGAGAGAGCGGCCGCGCCCGGCTCAGCGCCGCCCCTTCCCCCGCCCCGCAGTCACCGACTTCTCCAAGAAGACCGGGGACTACCCGAGCCTCTCGGCCGCAGACCTGCAGGTGCTTGCCCTCACATGCCAGCTGCAGGCCGAGACCGACGGCACCGGCAGCCTCCGCTGGGAGCCGCAGGACAAGGTAGGGCCCGCGCCAGGGATGGGGCCCCGTCCCCGGGGAGCCCTGGCGACCCCCCGCGCTGCCTCCCCAGGTGCGGCTCAGCTCCACCCCTCAGCACCCCGAGGCCCCCGTGCACCTCGCTGGCTTCCACCTGCCCGCCAAGGTAAGGGACAGGGACGCAGCCCCGCAGAGCCCGCGGGCAGCGGCAGGCAGGGGCTCCCCTGTCCCGTGTCACCCCACAGCACAAGCGCCCAGGGAAGGGCCAGCACCAGCCCAGCCCTGAGAGCAGCACCGGCCCCTCAGAGAGTGACGAGTTCAGCTCCTTCCTGTACTGGCGAGCTCCCCTGCCCAGCATCGAGGAGGAGCTGCAGGAGCTGCTGGTGAGACCCAAACCCTCCTCTCTCCTCGCTGTCCTGGTTTCTGGTGTGTGCCAGAGCTGTCTCCTCCCCTCAGAAAGCTGAAGCCATCTCCGTCAGCCAAGAGACGTCCGAGGAGCAGCAGAGCTCTGAGGATGGAGGCAGTGCCGAGGAGGATGAGGAGGAGAGTGATGACGAGGGCTGGATCACACCCAGCAACCTCAAGCAGGTGCAGCAGGACTTGGGGCACTGTGACACTGTTCCCGTTGGGGTCCAGGTCGGCTGCGTCACCACAGACTTTGCCATGCAGGTGAGTGCTGGACGCTGCTGCCCTGCACGGCCCAGCCTGAGGAGCAGGGGGTAATGGGGAACCATGGGCAGATCCACACATTACTCCAGCCTCTGGGCTGCTTAAACAGCACACTGAGACAGAGGAGCACACCTCTGAGTCCCTGGGCAGCACGAGAGCAGCCTTGTAACAGCTCCTTTACCTTCAAAGCAGCCCCTTTTCTCCCTTCTGCAAAGCCGTTGGCATCGCTTCCCTCGGCTGGCAAACGCCAGGCAAAGCTCCTGGCGGCCCCAGCTCAGGGTGTCTGGGTTCCTCCCTCCCCTTGGCAGAACGTGCTGCTGCAGATGGGCCTCCACGTGCTGGCAGTGAACGGGCGGCTGATCCGCCAGGCCCGGAGCTACATCCTGCGCTGCCACGGCTGCTTCAGGTGAGTGTGTGTGTGCTGAGCAGTGCTGGGCTGCTTCAGGTGAGTGTGTGTGTGCTGAGCAGTGCTGAGCAGTGCTGGGCTGCTTCAGGTGAGTGTGTGTGTGCTGAGCAGTGCTGAGGCTGCTTCAGGTGAGTGTGTGTGTGCTGAGCAGTGCTGAGCAGTGCTGGGCTGCTTCAGGTGAGTGTGTGTGTGCTGAGCAGTGCTGAGGCTGCTTCAGGTGAGTGTGTGTGTGCTGAGCAGTGCTGGGCTGCTTCAGGTGAGTGTGCGTGTGCTGAGCAGTGCTGGGCTGCTTCAGGTGAGTGTGCGTGTGCTGAGCAGTGCTGGGCTGCTTCAGGTGAGTGCGTGTGTGCTGAGCAGTGCTGAGGCTGCTTCACGTGAGTGTGTGTGTGCTGAGCAGTGCTGGGCTGCTTCAGGTGAGTGCGTGTGTGCTGAGCAGTGCTGAGGCTGCTTCACGTGAGTGTGCATGTGCTGAGCAGTGCTGAGGCTGCTTCAGGTGAGTGTGTGTGTGCTGAGCAGTGCTGGGCTGCTTCAGGTGAGTGTGTGTGTGCTGAGCAGTGCTGAGCAGTGCTGAGGCTGCTTCAGGTGAGTGTGTGTGTGCTGAGCAGTGCTGGGCTGCTTCAGGTGAGTGTGTGTGTGCTGAGCAGTGCTGGGCTGCTTCAGGTGAGTGCGTGTGTGCTGAGCAGTGCTGAGCAGTGCTGAGCAGTGCTGGGCTGCTTCAGGTGAGTGTGTGTGTGCTGAGCAGTGCTGGGCTGCTTCAGGTGAGTGCGTGTGTGCTGAGCAGTGCTGAGCAGTGCTGAGCAGTGCTGGGCTGCTTCAGGTGAGTGTGTGTGTGCTGAGCAGTGCTGGGCTGCTGCTCCTGGCCAGAGCCCACATTCCACAGCCCAGGGAGCAGGAACAACCCCCTTGTCCCCATCTTGCAGGACCACCTCGGACATGAGCAAGGTTTTCTGTCCTCACTGCGGTAACAAGACGCTGAAGAAGGTGGCGGTGAGCGTGAGCGAGGACGGGAGCCTGCACATGCACTTCTCCCGCAACCCCAAGGTGCTGAACCCCCGCGGGCTGCGGGTGAGTGTCTGCTGGGGCGTCCCCCGGGGCTGGCGCTGCTGGGGCCGAGGCAGGGCTCCGGTTCTGCCGCCATTGCGCCTGGCCGCGGGGCGTCGGGGTCAGCCCGCTCGGCTCCGTCGGCGAGAGGCGCCATGTAACGGGCGCTTTCCCTCGGCAGTACCCGCTGCCGGCGCCGCAGGGAGGGAAACACGCCAACAACCCGCAGCTGGTGGCCGACCAGCGCTTCCCGCAGCAGCGCCTGTCCCGCAAGGCCCGGCAGAAAACCAACGTGTTCGACCCCGACTACGCGGCGGGGCCGTCGCCCTTCGCCGAGAACGACGTGTACAGCCGCGCGGCGCAGCTGCAGATCCGCGACGCGGCGCTGGGCGCCGGCCGCCGCCGCCTCAACCCCAACGCCGTCACCGGCAAGTTCGTGAAGAGGAGGTGAAGGGACCGTGAGGGAAGGAGCAGCCGCAGCGGCTGCTGCCTGGTGCTGGCCCGGGACTGCGAGGCCTCGCCGCCCAGGGCAGCTGCAGGGCCTTTCCTTCCTCCGCTGCTGCCTGCGATGCCATCCCTGCCCGGAGCAGCTTCCCCCTGCTCGGCCCCAGGCCGCGGCTGCATCACTAATAAACACCAAACCCTGCAGCACCAGGGCTCGGTCTGGTTTCTGGGGATGCCTGTGCCCAGTTCCCGGGCCAAGGTGTGCCGTGCCCTGAGCCTCAGGAACAAGAGGCAGCTGGGGAGGGTTGCTGAGGGTCTCATGTCTCTGTCTCGTGGCAGTAACGAGGGGACTGGCAGCTCCGGAAGGGGAAAAGCCAAGAGCAGGGCTGAGCCTGGCAGCAGACGCTGCCCAGGGCCATGGGCACAAGTGCTCAGCAGCAATATGGGCTAAGCCTTCTGGATAAATGTGCTTAAATCAACAACAAAGCATCCTGCCCAGCTCCTGACAGCACTGCAGTTTCCTCTTGCCCCTGTCAATGACAGAACTGCTGCTGGCTGCCAGCCCCAGGGCCCTGCCACAGGCTCCTGACCCTGCAGGAGGGGGGACAAGCACCTGAGTCTTGGCCACCCTGGGTCACCCTTAGCGTGTTCAATATTGAGTACACCAAAGTTGCAGCTAAAGGGGGACTGTGCTAGAACACAGATAAACCACTAGTGCAGCAGCAGCTCCCACATCACCTCACGGGCCAAAGAGCCCCCAGCCCACCCTGGGGGGTTCTGTGCATCACCCCAGCCCCCACAGCCAGAACCCTGCAAGAACAATTTCCCTGCACACCTCCAGCTGCAGGCTGGGCTGGGAGCAGGACACCACAGCTGTCACTGCAGACATGATGCCACTCAGCCAACAAGAACCACTGCAGTGTGTTCTGAAAGCAGAAGATGACACGGTACCTCTTGTCACGGCAGAGGCACAGCCCAGGCATGGCTCAGGCTGCTCCCACATGGCTCCCAGGGGGCTCATCCTGTGCACAGCAGCAGCACTCGGTCCCAGCAGAGAGGCAGCCTTTGAAAGAAACCACCACAAGACTTTACACTGCAAAATGAAAACTTTCATTGTTTTATTCTGACTGCAGCTGTTTACAGAAATATAGTTGCGAGTACAAATGTCCCAAGAGAAGCAAAATATCTGTATTTTTTAATATTCAACAAGTTATCACAGGATAGCTAAAAACATAGATGCAAATAAAATATCCCCTCGTAGGACAAACTGAAAACACCGGGTCTCAGGGCTTTGAAAATCCCAACTCAAGTCCATCCAACACCAACACACGAAGGAATATCTGCGGCTACGTCACGCTGCAGGGCAGGGCAAGAGGCAGCTCAGCGGCCGAGCAGCGCTCCGGGGCACATGGCAGACAGCTCAGCCACTGCGAGATGCAGCCAGGGACAGAGGTAGAACGCTCTGCTCTGAAGGGTTTTGGAGCTTACTCGTTGTTAATGAGCTCAAATGGAAAGATTTCAAACCATCTAGTGTCCAGAATGGGAAAAAAAGAAAAGCTTCAGGAATGCTGTGGTGTGAGTGAGACACTGGAATGTGTTCCCAGTTCTGCAACACTCTCCTTGCACCAGGGAGCTTCCCCCACCTCGGGGTCAGCTGCGCTCCCCCCTGCCCCGGGGCCCCTGCCCCAGACCCTCCCAGCTCAGGGACAAAAGAGAAGCGAAGGCCACTCGTGTGATCTGCACATGGATCACGAGCTGCTCGGCTGAGGCCTGGAGCACACACACAACTGGGCTGCTCTGCAGTGGGTGTTTTGCACAGGGGAGCCTGAACCAAACGGCCCACAGCAAGCAGGGAACCCTCGGCCTCTTCACTCTTGTCCCCGTGCTGTTGAATGTTAGGAGGCGAGTCTGTGACCTGCACCTGCAGAATGGCAGCTCTCTGGCTGCAGTGGAGCTCAGACCTGCAAACTGGTGGCTCAAACAAGAAATAAGGACATTTGCTCTCAGTTTGGCAGAGAAGCTTTGACCAAGGCTGTCCCAGGACAGTGATGTCTGTCCATCAGCCTCGGTCAAAGTGCAGCAGAACACACCCGATCAGGCCTGCAGGGTCACTGGGGACAAAGACCTGCTGTTGATTTTACAGTCTGGATTTCTCTGAGAGTCCAATTTCTCACACCATCTGAAAGGAATTGGTGCAAGTCAGGGCAGGGCTCCTCAGGGCTAGAAACCAGGGAGAGCTTGCACCAGCTTTCAAGGAGAGGGTTTTCTAGACATTGGCTGTTGCAGTATGTCAGTTAAAAAGCAAGCAAAAGAAAAGCTCCCGAGATGCCTTTCCGAGAACAAGGACAAGAGGAATGACTGATTACACTTCCTGATCCAAACCAACCCAGCGAGCAGCAGCCAGGCTCCTTTGCTATGCAACGACAACTAACAACCCTCCGTGGGAGAGGGCTGCTGGGCTCAGCCCAGCTCCCCTGGAGCCACACAGCCACCACCACCACTCCCTACCAGCACGAGCTGCTGGGGGACTGGCACTGGGAAAGGTCCCCAAGTCGGGAGTCCCTTGAGGAAAGCTGGCAGGGGGCAGAGGGGTGCAGAAAGCTGAGCCTGACAGTCCAACTGCTTTGCCAACACACCTGCAATTAGCAATAAAAAAATATATAAAAGGATACAAAAGTGTAGAGCTGCTTCCAAGCTGGGGCTGTGACGTTCACACACCGAGCAACTTCCCCAAGCAACACTACCGACAGCGCCACGTGTACAGTACTGAAAGGGCCTCATACACCTACCCAGGAGTTACTACAAAAACCTCAGTAAATAACCTCGTTCTAAGGAAAAGGAATATTATTTCATGTTTATAAAAATGTAAATATAACAGTGTTCTATGCATCTGTTCACTAATTATTTATATATCATAGATGACATACGACTCCTCTATATACATATATATAACCCTGGAATATACAGGCATTGCGTATGTACATAGCTACACAGCTCGTGACAAACAACAGCCTCTCCTCCTGAGTGACCCCTGGGAGCTCCCTCTGAACGAGAGGCTTTTGCAGGTAACACTTGTACAGGAGCTTATCTGCTGCTGCATCTTCCCTTGTCTCCAAACAGCATCCATCCTCCTGTGCCCGGTTCCCAGCCTGCAGCCCTCACTGCTGTCACATCCCACTGGCACCACTGGTCTGAACACCAAGTGCTCACACACAATCTACCCCAAGACAAAGCAGAAACCCCAAACACACGAAGCAGCTCAGCACTAGTTTCATCTTCTAAAATACTGGAGCTGCTGCCAGCCCTCTGGAACATAAACCACATCTGCTCCCAGAAAGGAAATGCTGCACTAATGAGGAGTCACCAGTGACCAACATCCTCCCTCTCACCTTCCACCTACAACTCATGGCTCAGACATGCAGAGCAATTCCTTCTCCTTGTTCTGCTCCTGTGAGTCGGTTAAATGCCTGTAACCCCTCGTCATCCTCCCCTGTGCTTACCCTCAAAACAGAACCAGCACTTTGCCACCGAGGCAGGAGATTCAAAAGCTGAGTGAAACTCCTTTCTGTCTTACTGAAGGTGCACGTGCAAACACACACACGTTCCCAGGGGGGAAGCTCTGTGCAGCTTTTGTAGTCCAGTAACAACAACTCTGGTTTTGCTTTTTAATAAACCAACTTTCCTGCTACTCAAATAGTGCTTCAAACTACAAGAGACCAACGCACGCGTCGGGCTTGTTTGGTGTTCCTTCTGGAGACTCTGCAAAGGTACCTGGAGTAGAAGATCTGTTCAGGCAAGTTTTCTTTTCAGAAACTAAATCCTAATTCATAGAAGCTTTTTACAAAACCAAAACAAAACCGCTTTCAGCTTCTGCAAATGCAGGGAATGTCCACGGATCCAGCTGCCCAGAGCACTGCCAGTAACAAACCTGCCAGCTCAACTGCTCGTGCTTGTCCCATCCTGGAACTACAGAGGAAGTACCCACCCTGTCAGCAATTAAAAGTAATTCTAATAAAATGATTGGTGATTAGACACCCACTGGGAAGGAGTAAAGCTGAAACTGCTGCTTCAACTACCTCTATGTCAAAATAACAGCAAAGCGTTTGCCGTGAGGCTGCTGACGGATCAGCCAGCGCAGAGGCAGTTCACAACACAACGTGGCCTCCCCCATGAAGCACAAAGCACCAGGAACTTCCTGACAGAGGAGATGTCGAGCTCCTAACCCTGGGTTGTGTGTTTCTGACTCACACACACACGGTGTACAAGACAAGGGAGAGCAGAGCGAAGGCACGGCCGGTGCCCAGCAGGTCCGTCTCCCGAGCCCGTGACCATCCCGTGCCTCGGGTGCTCTAGAGGCACACACAGCTGAAGAGCACGTCCCACCTCTCCCAAGGAGGCTTAGATTTAACAATTCTTTTCAGAGCATGAAGCAGCAGAAAAAACATCATACAGAGACCCCATCCCAGCAACGCAGCTCTGAAATCCTCCATTCTTCACCTAGTAACATCATCTGTACCTCCCTGCTGCTTTGTGCATAACAACAGTCCCTTAACAACAAACACCAAGATCTTCACATTCACAGAGACTAACATTGCAGTACCTTGGAACTTCCCCAACCAAAATGCGCTGGACACGTGCCTCACCTCTGCCTGCTCACAGCCAACAGGCCGAGGAGGGAACCCCGGGATGGAAACACAGCAGAACGCAGAGTAAGCTCCAATTATCAACATCAGCTGCTTGGCGTGCAGAGGTCAGCGCTGCGGGCTCCGACCAGCCCGTGGCTGCCCGTGCCACGGGGCCCTGCAGGCTGCGCCTGGCCTCGGCTGCTCCGCCGCTGAGCCAGCTCGCCCTCCTCAGCACAGGTACTTTCTGTAACCAAACTACACGTTCCAGGTGTTGCACATTTAAACGTTGACCTAACACGAGCAAGATGAGTTTAACACGAGAAAGGTGTCACCCAGAGTGAGGAATGGCACAGCACAGCCCTTTGGAAATTGATGTTGTTTGTTAAAACCCTTTTTTTCCCCTCTTTCCTCTCTTCAGCAGCGGCCGAAAATACACCCACAATTCAGACAGACCCTTCCCTGGGGCTGCAGCAGCCTTGGTGTGAAGTTCTCTATTGGACACCCATCTTGTTACGTGGAGAACTGGTCCCTGGTGACTTGGCACTGAACAGCAGCATCTGACGTGCAGATACACCCCTCTGGGACACAAGCAGCACACGTGGGGATTTATCACTCCTATTGTTTCTTCTGTGTATGAAGGCCCCAGGTGACACCCATCAGCTCGTCCTGGGACTTCGATCCTGCGAACGCCACCAGCTGGTGTTTGAGTAACCGGCTCCGGGCTCCCGCGGTAACTCGCAGGCGGCGGCGGGTGAGTGCGCGGCGCTGCTGTCCTCACGGCACCCGCCAACAAGGGCTTGTTAGTATTTTGTCTTAACAGGCAAAATAAAGGTAATCACAGAAAGAAAAAGGAAGCATGATTGAGGGTTAAAGCAGCTCTGGACATTGTGAAGAGGGGAATTCTTTTCACCATGATTAAAACTTTAAACACTTCGGCGTAATCATAAATTAAAACACAGAGGAGCTAAGGGTAAAATATTAAATAGAGGCTGACAGTGGCTAAAAGCTGAATGGCTCATCCTGAACGAAACCCCCAGGTTTTACACACGCCTAAATGCCTACGGGCTTCCTCACTAGATCCTACTGCTGAGCGCAGACACAGCGAAACACACGGCGAAGCTTCTCACAGCCAGTTGGAACAAGAAACTGCCCGATGGAATGGCGAGAGATGAACAAGTTATTTATGTCGCAAAAAGTACTTAAATACTCAGTAAAGACATAACAAACCCCACCCCACCCCACTGTTATATCAGACGCCACGTTGTGGTAGAACATCAGACAAACTCACAAATTTACCACCAAAATGTGTGGCAAAAAGAATATTTTATATATATGTATATATATAAATTTTTATATTTATGCCAATGTACTCACTCAGTACAAATAGCAAAATAGTTATACCATTTCCTAAATACAAAATATAGCTTTCCAAAAAAATGAAACACACATTAGATATAAACCATCCAAAACTTGAACGATTGAAAACTGTATTCAAAATTAAATGACCCAGAGCAGGTCTCTTTCTGAAAAGTTCCCTTCATATCGGCAAGAAGCCTTACTACTGAAAACGTAATTCAATGCCTCTCAATGAGAGAGAGAAAGAGAGAGACAGCAAGAGGACGTCAGGACAGACCGACAAACAGGAAAATCCGTTAAACAAAAAACTCTACACGGCTCAACTAAGCACACGAGTCAAGGGGGAAACACACGGTAAACAGACCAGAGGAACTCAAAAAACCATTTACAGACTGTTCTTTGTTATTTAAAATAACAGAAATGAAAACTGCCGTGATACCAACCACACGCTGCCGAGGCCAAAGCAGCCCCGCGGGAGAGCTGCCGGGCTCGGCCGCTGCAGCTCCCTGCCTGCAGGAGGAGAGGACACGACCCTGCAGGAGGCTGTAGTGAGATATCACAGAACTGTCCGACAGTTGGAGCACCCGAAAGATTCACATGCCTCACGATACAACTGCGTGGTCTGGAGTGGGCTGGGTTTACATTCCGTAACACCGGTCGCTGCGTCCCTCGAGACGCGACAACCTAGAAACTAGACCTGGAGACACTGTTGGTATTGAAAACCACATCACTTCACAACCGCCACGAGCTCGATCCGCTACCAAGATGCAACAGCTCAGGATGAAGTGAGACTCTCAAGAATGCTTAAAAATGATGTAACTTGCCCCCTGTCTGGAGTAAAGTCGAGCTGGAGGTTTACATCAGTAACAGCTGATGGAGGGGGATTCCTGCTTTAGGTGGTGGAGAAATTGCTTCTTCTTCCCGTAATCCTCGATTATTTGTCAAAGCTTCTACTGACTAAGCAATTTAATGCCAGAGATTCCTAAAAGCTGCTTCTGGTCTCTAAAGCCAGCAGGATATTTATCTCTTTTCTCTTTTTTAAATGCAGCATGGAACTGAGGGGGAGAGAAGGAAAACCATGGAAAGAACAAAAGGGCACAGGGCAGTCTGAGAATGGCTAATGCAGCTTTACGGGGGTCAAGCCCACAGTCAGAGACACACGGGGGAGTTCCTTCCCCAGCCAGGAAGAATGTTGTTTTCAGGTTGAAGGTGTTTCAGAGGGTAACATTTTTAAGAGCAAAATCTAATGGAAAGCTGCCCTTTGTTTCTTCCTTTTGCCAGAGCCACCAAACCCTTGCTCTAGGCACGGTTAACACCCAAGAGCCGAGGGAAACCGTTACATTCTCTGCTGGAAGCACCCACCTCTGGCTGGCTGCAGCAGTGAGCAATTCTCTGCTTGTTTATTCATCAGTGCTGGGCATTGCTGCCTACTGCAATTAGCAAATGGCAGCACTGGCTCCCCCTCGACTGCACGTGATCCCTTCTCTTGCTGACAGCTCTGAGTCACAGCTCGCGTCACGGGCATTTCATGTTTCTGCTCCACAAGCTCTTCTAGTCGAGAGAGGGGACGTCAAGAAGGAAGAGGAAGAGAAAAAAAGTAAACGTGGTAACATGTATGACCTTCTAACAACAATAACAACTGACCAGATATGCTTTAAATTCAGAGAGCACCCCACTGCTCATGAGGTTTAGGAACCTGGTACCAGTCCGATCCCGTGCCCCAGTAAAACAAAGCATAGCCTTTCAGCATTATTGGCACTGAATCCAGACACTGTGGGCACGGCCTCAGCTGCGACTGGCCACGTGTGTGCTCTTTAGAGAAGAGGGTCACTTTTTGACAGAAGCAATCAGTTCCACACAGCCTAATCCCGAGTTGGAAGGTCTGAGAGGATCTGGGAAATCATCACTCTTTTTTTCTTCACAGAATTTCTGCTGGACAAAACAAGCAAGCAAAGAAGTTAGGCATAACTCACACAAGTCATCCTCTTACTTCTACGTGGGTTCCTTCACCTTGGAGGTCTTCTTCCCAAGTATCAGAATGCAGCACCCTTCCACAGAGCACAATTACTCTCCTTCCACTCTCCCTTTTTTTTAAAGTTCATAACTCCACACACAACATAGTTTAGACTAGAAAATGACGTGTATCACTTAAGTGAAATTTCTGGGGGAGTAAGGACAGCAACAGAGTTAACTAGAGCCAAGTTACACAGTGTGGACAGCACTAGATTGCAGGCTCCTCCTGGCTCTTGGTCCTCATTTGTAGTCAGTGTCTGTTTCACCCTCTGAAGAAAAAACACCTTCTAAAAGCAGAATGTTTCCTAGTAACAGCTGATCCTGCCAGCTCACTTCACACAGACTCAGCGTGTGGCACACGCTCAATAGCTGCCACGTTCTCACGTTAGTGTTCCTGTAACCCAGGGGGCAACTCCAGAATAGCTCAGACTTGAGGTGTTATTTACTCAATACGCCTCAAGTTTTTAACTCCAGTCATATTCCACAGCACTTTGCTCAGCCAAGCTGTCAGTGATCCACTCTCCCTCCTCACAAAGTACTCGACTGTAACAGCAGATGGACAAAATATACAGTGGCTGAACAACAAGACCCAGTCTCAGCCGTTTGTTTCACACAAATTCCGACCTCTTCAACAACCCTTCATTCAAGCCTCTGCTGTTACACTCCTAACTCAGCACTACTGGTACTTTAGCCGACCTCTTAAAGCACGGCAACACATTCCAGCGTGGCCAGAAAGACCCCAGAAACCCAACCACCTTACTTACTTGGCTAATTAAAATGAGCCAGCCATATTGTTCCCTTGGTTTTGCAGTGACACCAGCAGATCATCTATTTTCTCCATGTTCTGATTGGTCGCCATGGCTGAAGGTAGTGGAGGGGTCTCAGATATCTGCTGGGAGAGAAGCGCCGGCACCGCCGCTTGCCCTTCGCCCTGCGGCTGCCCCGGCTGACCGATCGCCATCAGCTCATCCGGCAGCGGGGCTGGTCCCGAGGTCAGCAGCTGGCCACAGTCTGTTAAGCAGTAAGGGAAGAGCAAAGGAACATTTACATCACTAAGACATGTAGTGAATTGGTCAGTTTTTTAACATGTATCCACACTGACTGTAAACTGTGTGGTTTTATCACACACAAAACCACCGACAGGTATTGCAGAGTTGGCATGCAACATCAGCAACGTTCAGAGCAGCATGGTGTGTTCAAGGGCAGGCTGGATGGGGCTTGGAGCAACCTGGTGTGTTCAAGGGCAGGCTGGATGGGGCTTGGAGCAACCTGGTGTGTTCAAGGGCAGGCTGGATGGGGCTTGGAGCCACCTGGTGTGTTCAAGGGCAGGCTGGATGGGGCTTGGAGCAACCTGGTCTGGTGGAAGGCGTCCCTGCCGTGGCAGGGGGTTTGGAATGAGATGGTCTTTAAGGTCCCTTCCAACCCAAACCAGGCTGTGACTCTGTGCTGTGTGTGTTCTCAATTCAGTGCTACATCACTTATTCCAGAACTATGGGTAGGGTTAAAAAACATCTCAGAATCGAACAGTCATTTTCTTGTGGACCCCAATGAGCAGCTCTTCTCATTTGTGAGCTCAGAATCGGGCACCTATCACTTACTGTTTTGAATGCCAAACAGGAATATTCCTGATGTTTGCTGAGATGAAGCAGGAGAATTCTGCAGCTGGTTGATAGCACCTCCTGCTGTGTTGTGAAATAAAGAGGCTTGTTGCTGCGGAGGAGAGGCAGTTCCCTGCATCCCTGCCATGCTGTTCTGAGAGGAGTACATAGGCGACTGCTGCAGCTCTTGCTGGCTCATGCTGTTCTGCAAGGCAGACATGGAAGCTGAGGAGATGAAGAGGGTGACTTGTTGCTCTTGAGAACTTGGTGACCCTTGGACCAGTTGAATCTGGGGCGAGTTATGGAAGATGGCTGGCTGCTGTGCTTCAGCCTGGTTGGATCCAGGATTCTGAAGAGAAGACACTGTAGTCTGACTCTGGAATTGCATGGGCTGCTGCTCCTGGTTCATCGGTGCCATGTTAGACTGTGGACGAAAAATGGACTGGCCTTGTTGCTCCTGATTGGCAACTGGGTTTTGATTTGGGTTGAAAATCATGTTCTGCTTTTGAGAACCAATTGTATTCATTGCATTCTGATTACTGAACATCATGTTCTGCTGTTGCTGCTGCTGCTCTTGAGACGGGGGGCTGCTCTGAATAGCAACCATCGAATGCTGAGGCTGGAAGATGGCTCCTTGTTGGTTCTGGGGAATCGAACTGGACTGGATGGAGCCCAATGACACTTGAGACTGAAACAAACCTTGCTGGGCAGGCTGAGTCTGGGGCTGCTCTTGGGGAAGCATAGAACTCTGCATATGAGACATCTGCGTCTGCTGCTGGAAAGAAGTCTGCTGCTCAGTGTTTGTTGCCGTCTGAAGAGGAGAAATGGAATTGGGGCTTGTAAAGAATGACATCTGCTCTTCCTGACTTGCAGGGTTGCTCATTGAACTCTGGGAAAGGAATATGTTGGCAGACTGCTGGTCTTGAGGAACTGAAGAGCTCTGCAACACCCCCATGGCGTTCTGTGAGTGGAACATGGGAGGCTGCAGTTGGTCTGAGGAGCTGGAACTGGTCTGGTTGTGGACAATGGAGTTTGGACTGTGAAAAATAGAGCCTTGAGTTTCCTGTGATATATTCTGAGCATCACCAATGGGATTCTGAGAGTGAAAGAGCTGTGCCTGTGAGTGTGGGGACTGCTGCATAAAGCTGCCTGACTGGATGGACATCATTTCTCCGCCTTGCTGGAACAGACCACCGCCCTGTTGCTGAGTTCCACTCGCCTGAACAGTCATCATGTTTTTGGTAGATGAAAAGAGATTGACTTGAGATTGACTTTCTCCACTATGCTGCATTTGAACCATGGTCTGAAAGACAGTACTCTGCATCTGTTTACTCTGTCCTGAAGCTTCCTCCCCATCTGCAGAGTTCGATGCCTGAAACATGGCCGGTGCGTTGTTGGAGACCTGCTGCTGAGCAGGAGGAGCCGTCTCACTCCCAGAAACCCCAGGAGATGAAGAGAATAATTCACACTGCATTTGCATGTCTTCACTTGTTGACAACCCACCCATGATGTGAGAAGCCTGCTGGTAAACAGGTGACTGCTGGAGGGCTCCATTCCCCGAAGCTGTGGAAGAGAACAGATCGGACTGCATCTGTGTTGCAGCCTGGCACATGTTCTGTTGGATCCCTATCACCATTGCTGCAGAGGTCTCCATCGCCGCCTGCTGCTGCTGCTGCTGTTGCTGCTGGTTGGACAACGTATTTTCAGGCTGAGAGTGAACATTTTCAGCTCGTCCAGGCAAAAGGTTCTCTGGTCTGGAATGGACAGCTGTGTCTGACGAGGAAAACATGCCAGGATTTACACTGTTCTGCATCTGGCTAACCTGCTGAAAGATGTCTGCATTGAGCTGATCTTGAACATCCTCGTTGCTCTCTGAACCAGAAAATAAAACAGAAGACAACTGCTGTTGAGCTTCCAGTACCTGTTGCACCAAGTCAACGTTTCTATTGCTGCCTGTGGCAGTGTTTGTTGGAAAGTTCCCAGCTTGCAGTTGCTGTATAGTGTTCTGTAACTGACTCACACCGCTTGCTGACGAGAAAATGCTCGATGAAATCTGCTGCTGCAGTGCCTGTGCTGGTTCTGAAAGCGTAGACTGCTGCTGCTGGGATGCATCTGTCAGCTGGGACAAAGTGACCACTGTGCCATCTGACTGCAAGACTTCCCTGGTTTGGGAATCTCTTGTTTGGAACTGTGTAGCTTGCTGCAATAAAGCGTCACTGTTCTGCAGCTGACCTGGAGTAGACACTGCTGAAAAGCCCCCAGGCTGGGAGATGTCCTGTGTTTGGATAGTAGTTAGTGTCTCTGGGTTATACACCTTCGGCTGTATTGGCTGCTGGTTTTCATTTTCAGAAGGTAGATGGGAAGCAGATGTTGATATGCCAGACATACTGTTTTCCAATGTTTGTTGAGTTGGTCCAACCACATTTGAAGCCTGAAAAGAGCAACACATGAAGCAATTGATAAGCTTTCTCTGTCTACACTGACACAATTTCCACCAATCCACCAAGCTGGGGCAAGAGCAGACACAAGGTTTGATGGCTGTGGATCTCCATCCATAACCAAGGAAGTAAGCAAGCGACTACAGTGGGAATGGTACTTCAAGGAAAGAATCAAGGTACAATTTAATGCAAGCAATGCTAGGAAGTGATCAAAACAACATTCTGATGGTAATTTACCAGTTCTGCATCACAGGCCAGAAAAAAAAATCATCAGGGTATCAGTAACCACCAAATCTGTGTGAATGTGGGATCAGGGAAGGACACGTCTGTCATTTTAGTCATGACCTTTTGCCCAGTCTGACCTCAGACATGGCACCTTCCCTGTGTGTTACTTTCCCACTACTAGAGCATGGACTGAGGGCTAAATGTAACTCAGACTATTCAAGCTATTGCCATCAGATCACAATCAAACTTACCTTGAAGACTGAGGGAGATCTTTTTTCTGCACTTACTTCCATTGGAGCCACATCTTCGTTCTTAATCATACTGCTTGGCATGAGTGGAGTTATCAAGGCACTAGGAAGAATGTTTACCTTCTCCAGGTTACAACCAGTGGCCTTCACTGCTGCAGCCACAAACGAGACAGAAGAAGGACAATAGAATGTTAACATCCACTATGCACAGAGCGGGTTTCTTGCTCCCTGTTACACTTTTCAGCCCTCAACACATAACTGTGTGTGTCCCTGGCAGTAACAGCTCACTCCATTGGCCAGGGCTACTGGAAATGATGCCACATAAGAAGTTATGGATTCTAGGACTTTGTTCCCAGTGAAAGGAAAGAGGAAGGAAGTGGCATCCCACTGGATCCCCACATGGTCTTTATCACTTCAGAACAGTTGAGGAAGCACGAGCTGGGACATATGCACAAAGTGGACAAAGTTATCAGGCTGCTGGCTCCTGATCAACCTAGAGCAGAACAGGTACAGGAATGAACCACCATGGCTAGCACTCAAACCCACAGAAGAAAGGAAATTCAGATTTATCACAAATGAAAAGGAGGACATGAAGCAACAGACAATATCGTGCCCTGAACAGCAGATGTTGCGAGCAGCTGGCATCTTCCCTTGGTACCACATCCAACTGCTGTCAGTCTTGCTCTGATCCATTAGCTAATATTTTCCTCATCTTTTGACTCTTGCTACTAGAAGTCTCAGCAGCCCTTTTATCAGCTTGTTTCATTGCCTTAAATATTTCTTGTGTACTTCTCCCCTAAATATTCTCTACAGGTTTAAACTCATCATATCTCGCAACATCCTCCCTAAGAAGTCATAAAGTCAACTTGTAAATATATCCCCTGCCAAGACCAAGCTATTAACTTCAAACATGAGCTTCATGATTTTAACCTGAAGCTATGGATTCCTATCAAAGCTGTGATCACACTGCTCATTTGCTTGCCTTTCAACCCGCCTTCACCAGCACGGCCGTGGAAATTTCCACTGAAACTCGGGTGCTGTACGGAGAGGCTGAGAGGCCACTGACAAACGTTTCCTTCCTCTGTTTGACTTCAATATGGGAAGGATCAATTCACTTTACACTTGGAATCCCAGCACACCTAAAACCTGCTCCCTTGGAACAAAAGGACACACTTTGCATGGACAGAATGGTTGGGGAAAACCCTCCCTGAAGGGAGTAAGTAAATCAGCGTCGACAGCAGCAGCATTCTGAACAAGGTCCACTGACAGCAGCCTTGTAAATCCACTGAGAGCTTCCAAAAAATACCAAGGTGCCATGTTTGTATCTTTCAGTGCTCATTTCTTCTTGTGGCTTTGCTTAAATTAACTCTACACAGCTTCCCAGTTCTTTGTCTTAACTCCCATCTCAGGCCTCTTGCTTTTTGCTGCTTCACTAACGAGCACGTTCAATGAGGATTGGACTGCAGGGCCTGAGGCATGACAAGGGAAATTATAGGGTTTTCTGAATTATTCTGCAATGTTGTTCCATCCCAGCTCGTGGTAAAACAGACTTAAAGGAACAGAGCTGTGAAGGAAAAGATCCACAGCCAGAGAACAAACCTCGCCGTAAGAACGAGGCCGGATTTTATAGGCACGGAGTTATCTTCACGGGACATCTGATTCATTCCTCCAAATTTGGGCAGGAATTTATAGTTAAATTATTAACAACAATGATAAGAATCAATTTAGTACCTTTTATAGCCTCTTCAAAAGAACAATGTTGGGTTGGGCTGGAGATTTCCTTCTTCACATTAACATTCAGAGTACCAGCTGTTGAGACAAAACACATTGAGAACTTCCTTCTGTTAAAACAAGCAAAAAAAAGCCCCAAAGCAACTCAAAACAGTTACTGATATCTTAAAGAAATTAAAGTTCTTTGAAACCCACACAAGGTTTTGCACTGTGTATTGTAATACAGATAAATAAACAAAATTAAATGATTTGGTCAAATTCCAGCTCTCCTCAGGATAAAGCTCGGTGCTGTTCCTCAGCTGCATGTGCTGCCCTGTGTGTAGTGTGCCTGTCTGCTTGTTTCCTGCTCAGCTTCATTTTGAGCCTTGTACTAGAATTGGATGCTACTGAACAAGAAAGCTGTCTCCATGCAGCTGACACTTGAGCTACTTGTCACATAAATGAGAAGAGCACGGCCTTTAGATTGTATTGTTTAACAGAGCAAACCTCGCCAGCAAGAGGAGCTTAAAAGGATCCATGTTACTTCACATGTCTGTTACATGGACTAAATCAGAAACAAGATGCCCCTTCGTTCCCCAGTGCTGTTTTACATACATGTATCTGGAGTGTAGGTAAATGGTTGCACATCATGTGATCTTCCAGCATTGGTCACCACATAAATTCCCACAGAAACAGCTGAGGTTATTTGCTGGTCATGATATGGTGGCACCTTCACAATAAGGTGATTCTGCAGTGCAAAGAGAGTTATTTCTTTAAAAAATCACCACATTAGAAACTTCATTTTGTTACAACTGACCTTCATTGCATTTACATCCAGCAACACAGAAACAGATGGGTAACCCCATAAAAAACAGAGACATTTGGGCAAACGTGATCAAGTTACACTGTCACTGGAGTAAATGGATAACTAGTGCTAGAAGAGAGATTTGAATAATCTGCCTATGTAATTCTCACTGGCAACTTATGGCTCAAGTGGAAGGCACAGAACAGAAGGAGAGATCAATCCAGCACTTTAAACATAAGCTCATGCCCGACACGCTGTGCTGAACTGCACTCAGCCTGTCATACATGGACTCTGGACACTTCACTGCTCTGCTGAATCAGGCCTTTGGATTCAGTGTGAACAGATGGAAGATGCAGCTTCAAGTTACAGTTAAGCGGCTTTAACACTGAGCAGACACCAAAAAATAGGCCTGAAATCAGTCCTGGATGGTAATGGTGATGAGTGGTCTGCCTGTCCCCAGCCTCCCATCCCACCAGAAGTGAGAAATCAGCCCCACCAGCACAGGCAGGGAACAGCCTGCAGAGGTGGAAGCAAGATGACATTGGTTAGATGCCATTTATGTCTAACAAGTTCTCTGTTTGGAATCCAACAGTCCATGAAGACACTTGGTTATGCCAGAAAGAATCAATTAATGTTTGGTAAAGCATTTCAGAGTGGAACAGAAATCCAGGCAGGTATCACATCCAGGCTCACATCCCACCCTCTCACTGAGGTATCAGAATCCTCAGTTAGAAACCGAACAACTAGATTTGTGTAAACCCAAACCAATGATGTTCTACCAGACTCACTAAAGAACTCATTTGAGGAAAAGGAATATTATTTCTAGAAATGTACAGGATGAAGGAAATGCTCATCTGAGCTCTCTTTGGAAACAGAGTTGGGGTCTTTAGTAACGATGATGATGACAATACTACTAACACTACTAGTAATAATAATACAGAAGTACCTGATGAAACAATTCCATGTCTATTTCAGCTTCTGCTTTCCAAGAATTCTCATCTAAATGAAAGTTAAAAAGCATCATTTATTGCACATCTATATAGAGCAATTTACTTTAGTGCCTTTGATTCTGCTTCTCAGTTTGCTCTCTACAACTAAACTCAGCAACCAACGTAAACCCACACATCATGCTCTCTCCAGCATCCCAAGCTGTTATTGCTTTCACACTGACCAGAAACATTCTCTTGGAAAATCACTTTTGTTCCCTTTAGAAAGTTCTTGCCAATCAGGAAAACCTCCTCTTCACCCTTCACAGAACAACTGTGCAGACTCTTCTTCAGGATCTCAGGGACTCCTGCTGGTTGAGCTGCAATTGAAAAAAACCCACATCGTTTGAAATGAATATCAACACTCAAAGCAAACAGCTTTTACTACAAGATGATAAGGGGAGGGACAAAACAATGCCTGAGCTGCTCCCTGGACTGTATCATTCATGACAAAACTTTTCAGAAGACAATTGTTCAGTATTTCCTCGCTAAATGTAATGACCTCAGAAAAATTACACTTGGATGAATGACCCACTGACAACCTTTTCCCTTTTCTCCTGCATTTATTACATCTTCAAAATGAAACCTTCACTGTTAGAGCTCGAGAAATGCTCAGGAGAGAAGAAAACCTGGCTCTAATTTCCTGGCATAGAGAGCAATGCTCAAGTGCATCAGCCCTCAGAAAAAGCCTCAGCCCTCAGAAAAAGCTTCAGTTTGTCCTTAAGCTCACAATTGGGGCTTTTTATGCTTGTGTTGTTCTGCCATGCAAAAGGGTAGAAGTAGTAGCTCCTGTATTACCTGGGTTTTTCAGCTGTTTTTCATGGCTGGTGCAAGAGCTAATGCAGGGCTTTGGGCAGCCTGGTCTGGTGGGAGATGTGCCTGACCAGGTCAAGGGGCTGGAACTGTATGATCTTTAAAGTCCCTTCCAACTCAAATCATGTGGTTCTGTGACTTTCTAGACCTCTATACTGTACAAATCCCTGCAGGAGCTGAGGATTAGAGCAATTTACATCCTGTAAACTAGCAAGGAGAATGTGGCTTACAGATACCCATCCCTGGAAACCTCTGCCCCTCAGCCAGTGATCCAGAGGATGACTTACATAACACACATTACACATTGTCTTTGCTGCAAACTATTTCCACGCTTCTTAAAGCATAAATCAAGTAAGACCTTGAGTGTTAAATGAAAACGAGCATCAAAGACAATTTAAACACAGACATGCATTTTGAAATCGTGTCTTTTGAGTCTGTCACATTTATGATGTTATAAAACAACTCTAGTTTCTAGCAATGGTGTCTCAACCACCTCTTCTACTCACCACAATATCCCAGAGGCATAAGCTAGTACTTGTGCTTTGCACTTCCATGGCCCACTTTTAGTGTTTACCAACAGTATTCTCTGGGCTTACTACAGAGAGCATACATACTGTAGCACTCCCAATTATTTACTGACCTTTCAGAAAGGATGCAGCAGGTTCCCAGGCAACCATTATGCAACTACTAAATATGCTCAAGGCACATGAACTTCCGAAGAGTAACTGGACTTAGGTTTGCTAGCAAGTTAACAAAGCCTATTTAAAACCAAGACCTCTACATGAGGAGCCTGCATCTGCTTCATGTCTTTCCTATGGATTCAAGAACATTACTTCAAGTCTGACAGAAATATTAGTTATAAACCACACCTTGAACAGGCTCTTAGGAGTGAAAACGTAAACCTCTTATGAGAAAGTACATTACACATCTGTACTAAGATGTAGCAAACAAAGCAGATGCAACATGCTCAAGGAGATGATTTATATAAGCAGGTAACTTAATAAATACCAAAATGTCATGCTATGCTGACAGCCAGAACACACATTCCTGCACCCCTTGGTTGGCTAAGGTCTGCTGCAAGGCACTGTAACTTCAGAGTAACTTAAGGCAGCACAAGCATAGAATCCTGCAAAGCAAGCCTGGCAAGGGCCTCCTGAACTCCCCTCTGAACCTTCACATCACGGTCAGTTTTACCCACATCATTCCTGACAGACATCAGTCTAAGCAAAGCATTCTGTTGCTTTGTTTTAGACTTACAGTAATGGAGATGTTATAAAGTTCCTGAGCAATCTCTTAGCTACTTACACGATTAGGAAGATTTTCTCATCAGCTGACCAAAACCCAGCTTGCCAAGAACTAAACCAATTTACTCCTTACTGTATTTTTTTTAGGACTTTATTTATGGAAGATTAACTTTTACTTCCCTCTTTCCTTTTCTTCTGACACCCCTTAGCACAGCAGCATCATCACGTGTTCTGCTCTGTACCCCCTGCCCATAACTCCAGACATAGCTACTGATGTTAAGGGCATAAACAGATGTGTTCAACAGAGAATGAAGACTACAAGGAACCCTCATAAACCAGTACTGGGATGGCCTTCCCAGCAAGCTGAGCAACAAATGCATCAAATACAGCTTTTTTAACTTAACGGCCTACTTTTAAAACAGGTCTCAACCATCTCAGACTCACAGCTTCTACTCGCAGAGCTCAGGGTCGTTACGTGTGTGAGAAAACACCAGCTGCTTCCCATTCCCATTTCTGCTGTGATTCAAATCACTTCAAGTTTAACCAGTAAGTTATTAATACAAACAAAATATACAGCAATAGCTTCTGGAGGTTTTATAGAAAATGGGGGTTTTTTTCTTAAACCTGCCCACAGCAGCAGCTCTTGCAGCGCCGCCCAGACCCGGCTGCAGAGACACACATTCCTACCAAATGTACTTGTGTGTTTTCCAACAAACCACACACAGACATCTGAGAACTTCTCCAGTTCAAAACACACTGGGAAAAGAAAGATGTAGCAAAAATAAAATGGCAGGAGAAGGAAAAAGAGGGACAGGTACACCTCAGGCTGACCTTTATGGAAGAACACCCCGAATGTCAAACTGCTGCCTAACGCTCAGAACGTGGCTGAAGGGAGGAGCACCAGCAGCAACATGTCTCTGGTGATCAGCTTTTTCAGGCTTCCACTTGGCTGCTGCTCTCTCCAGCTCCTGCAAAGGGCCTGTCAGTGAGGCTGGAAGGAGAGCTGGGCTGCACACACATCTGCCCAAGCGCCGCAGCCTGCGGCACCGCAGCCCTGTGGTGGGGGCTGATGGGGGAGCTCACATGTTTCTAATTATCTCCTCTTCCAATCTGTTCTTTTGCTGGCACCAAGGCTGCAGTTTCTGGTGAGTTGAACAGGAGCCCTGATGCTATAGGTACTGACAGTGGACAGGAAAAAACCCCAACCACCAAAACCCAGTAACATTTTACACAATGGAAGGAGCACCACTCAAGCAGCCAAAGCTTCTTGTGTAACCACGCCACGCTCCACAGAGAAAAAGCTCTCCTGTCTTCTTGTTCATCAAGATATCAGCAATCCTATCAACAGCTGTATTTGACACATTTCCTATCTTTTCTGTTTGACAGATGAGCAGAATTCCCCATGCCTGGAAGTCACTACAGGCTCTAGAGGCAGAGGCAGCCCCCGAAGTACTGCAACCTCCTCCGATTTCCTTTTCCCTGTTGCCCAGGATAACCTAACCAGTCACTGCAGCCATCTGAGCTCAGTGCTAAACAGAGCATTTTAATAAACAGCTATAAAAAGTTTCATTCTTGCACTGACCCAGAAGAGATTCAGCCTCTGGCCCAATGAGCTACCACAACTGTAAAGAGCCAGGCTGACTAACTTAGCAGTCCTTCCTATTGCTCAAAGCTGACAGATGTATGTGACAATACAGAAAGATTAAAACCTTCATCAAATAATAAGGTCAGTTCAAAGCAGTCATGACAAAAATTCTGACCCTTTATAAGGCAAAAAAATCATTTAATGAAAGGTTTAAGTACCTTTATACTGGTCAGTCATTTAACTACCACCCTGCCCAAAACAGAAAGCTCAATCCACAGGACTTTAGCCCTGGCAATTCAGAACTAGTCCCAGACAACTGTTGCTTTGGGCTTTTAGTCCAATGTATTTTACGGTAATCTCACTAAAATCCAGAGTCCTCCACAAACAAGTATTTCTTTTCATACTTACTGCACAAAATTGGGGAAGAAGGTGTCTGAAGAGTCAAAGTTGAGCCATCTTTGCGAGTGATGTTAACGCGGAACACCAGCCTGGCACGTGTGCTTTTCTTCTTGGAGCCAGCAATCCCTATCCGAGCTTCAACATCAGCGTTCCTCAGCTTCAGTATTCCCACACAATCAACCCTGACAACATCAAAGAGTTTAAGACATTCTGTACCTTTAATATTCTTTCAACAAGCCAGAAAGTCAAAACCTTAAAGTAATTACTGAAATATTATCACATCTTTAACTGCATGTGATATCTCTATATGACCTTTCTTAGTACCCAGCCTAGCTTTCAATTGATCCCTACACAATCTGGATGATGAGTCATGGGAGGAAGGAATGTGAAAATAGTATGAATAAACCAGAAAATGCAAAGTAACAGAGTAATTCTGGTAAGCATTCCATTTATCACCACAGATCTTCACCCTTCCACTCCTGGGGCTAGATCTGGGCTTGTAGGAAAAGAACATAAACTGAGAAAGGTTTTGGGACATGTAGCTTCACTAAGTGCGTGGTGTGTGCCAAGATGGGCAGATTTTAACTGCTAAGCAATCCAGCTGACAAAGGAAAATTGGCTTCTGAAAACGAGGTGAAGATGAAAAGGCGTCAAAACAAAAAGCTACTCACGCCAGTGTCATATTGTTGCTCGGGTCCAGTCCGACCTCAATGACAGTGGTCCCCTCGATGTCCACCTCTTTACAAGGTGTAGTGTTTCTCCCAGTAACTCTGCAGGCCTGGTAGAACCCGTGTGGCTTCACTCGCCCAGAGTCGTTACCCACAAACACCTGCAGCACCACCGGCTCGTTGTGACCTTCCAGCTGCAACGGGGCAGAACACACAGAATGCTTTCAACTGGCCAGCAATGCCTCCTAACTCAAACAGAAAACGCTTTACACATCTCAATTTGAAGTGACTTTGCTCCCAGTGTTGTTGGAAACAATCCTAAGGGAAGCAGGAATGAAAAGTCTTCACCTAGTTTGGATGAGACACTGAGGATACTTTTGATGCTTTGTTCTGCCATTGCCAGGCCAGTCAGTCATTGAACACACAGGTGAAAGCATTTCTTTTCATACTAGTAAATTTCATTTTTAAAGCTGCTTGAATTCTATCTGTCTTCACACAGAATTACCTCAACTCCAACCTTCAGGTCTCATAAGACCTTTATTCTCACCGCAGCCGTGGCTATTTCCCCATCTCTTCCCAGGACGCCCCTTCCTCACCAGCAGCTATCAGTGCCACCAGCCAGCTGAGAGAGAATGTTTGCTGTGCCTGGCTCCACAGTTGATGAGAATGTGTTGCTCAGTACATGCATCATGCAGCTCAATCCATTTGCATGTTTTGTGTCTGGGATCTCACCTTCCAGTCTTTGGGAGATGAGGCTGTCTAACGTTTGCAAAAGCCCTGGATAAACCAGAACTGATGAGGGGGTATGCTGGGGGAGCAATGGGATGAATGGTTGTAGGGTCCAACCATGCAAAATGAGCTTTCCTTCAGACATCAACATCAAAAACAAAAGTGGCAACTTGTCATCTCAAAGTTTATGATCACTGTTAGGATTCACTGAAGCACCTAGTAAATAATAGCAGGTCAGACATACACTTCACATCGTGATTTAGCAACACAGAGGGAAAGCCAGAACCATTGCAGAACATGTTAGTGACAAACATGTTTGTTTTTGTAACACTGATACTCTGGCATTACAGAGTGTGTGGCCTGTTAATGCTTTTTTATTGGCAAAACCCCCCTGTGGTACTACATACTGAACACACCTGGAAGGAATAAAAGCCTTGAAGCAAACCTGGACATTGTATTTCTAATCAACCTCTCATTCCTTTTAGGTAACAGAAGAAAAAGTCCAAGTGAAAAGAAATACTAGATTACCACGAAATTCCCAGGCCAGAGACAGAGATGCTCTGTCACAGCATTCTGGAGGACACAAAGCAAGTGTATTTAGTGTTGTCATTAATCCACAGTTGTTGCTGGAGGATTTCTGGGTGGCAATGTGTTTCATCCTAGGCCTGAAGCCCAGCTGAAAGCAGCTCCATCTTTATTAGTAAGGACATGTAAGTGAGAGCAGAATCCTCCAGAGGATCTCCTGGGGATTCAGTCCTTGACTCATTTCTGTGGCTCTTTGCAAGTTTGAAAAAAGGCAGAAGTAAGAATCAGCAAATACTGATAAAATCATAGTATGCTCATATCTGAAGGGAGCAATTGGCTCCCAGGTCTGGTGTCAGGTGCAGGCCAAGCCACTCCCACGTCTGAAGCACAGGCTAACTAACACAGCTCATACCAAACAGCTCAAAAGCCAGGACAGCATAAGTAAGCAAGAGACTGTGCAAACAGGCAACAGAAGGACTTCTCTTCACCAGGGGGTCAAATAGAAGTGGGGAATCAAGAGTTCTCTAATATTCTACCATTGAATCTCTTTCACATGGAAAGGCTGCATCAACGGTTTTGTATCACGTCAGCACAGCCTCCTTGGCTAGAACAGCATCACCACAGCTAACCACTGCTGCTTTTCTGCCCTGGTGCTCTTGTTATAAGAAGATACATCAGCTGGACACTACCTGCTCCAGCTTTGCAATACTGCTGGCAAGAAAATCTGCAAATCTGCTGCTGATGGCTGGAATCTCTCCACTGATGCTGCATCCAGGGAAACCACTCTTCCTCCAGACAAGTCACTTGATTAAGGGCTGTTTATACAATTCTAACATTGCATATTGATTGCAGACTAACAAGGTTTTCTGAAGGGACACAGATTCTGGTCCTCCTCCTCAGACCCGCCACAGGTGCTGCCAAGGAGCAAGCACCAGATCTCTACTGAACCAGACACATTTTTGCACTATTCTTCCCCATCTTTAAAACATAAAAACCCCACCTCAAACAAAACAAAAAAACCTCTTCTCCCTTACAGATTTTTCCCCAGTGGCTCACATTTCCTGACGATCCCCTGACTCATGTTGTCTGTCCAAGCCTGGCAGACTTTAACTTGCAGGGTATGAACTTGTTTGCCTACTGGTAAAGCAGGCTTGAGCTTCCAGGAATTCACTAATATGAGACTCTTCCACACAGTATTTTCAGTGGTGGGTGCTAAAGGGTGACTGGGAAAAGAATTAAAATGAAATTCAGATGAACAAAGGCCCATTAAGAAAATTCACATCAATGAGCACTAAATCACCATGGCAACAGGACTAGATGAATGATTCCCTTCTTAGCAAACTTCACTGGATTTTGACATTACTCAGAAGGACTGAGTGAAGTGTTGGACATGTTTGTAACACTGTTGAACAGGGTTTTAAAGATAAGTGTGTTTAGATACTCTGTCAGCAGGAGTCAGCACAAATTTTAAGGGCTATGTCACAAACAAACGTTTCTGTGTGGCCCTGGTAGATGAGTTTGGATCAGCTTTGCTGCTTTCTCAAAGTGCTGTAACCATGAAAGAATACAAAAGGAAATGTCTTTTATCTTTCTTATTTGTGTGGTAACAAACAGTTGTCTACTCGCTCGACCTGTGAGCCACACTCCTCCCAGTACAACCAGCATGCCATTGGCCCTGGTTCCAACGAGTGTGCAGCGCTGGCTTTGTCTTCAGTTTGTGTCTGCTCTCACATTCACACTGTGGTTGCTGCAAGTTCTGTGATGACATTTGACATCAGTTTTTCTGTTTGCCTCTGTGTCAGTCAAGCACAACATTGCTCCTTGTGAGACACTCCACCATCTGCATTAGGAAACCTTCACAAGCATAGTCCTGAAGTTCTGAAATCGCTTCCAGCTGGCTTTGCAGCCATCCCTGCAGATGGAGAGCTGCCTGAGACCTTTCACCAGGACAGAAGTGATTCTGTGAACTATGACTGCAAAGCACCTCCACATCCCTCTAAAAACAGGTATTCTAGGCCTACTGGAACTGAAGCAGTTCCCATTCTACCAAAGCACCCCTTGGAGAGGCATGCCCATGTCACCCAACACTAACCAGCCTACCTTCACAGTTGGAAAGCCTTGCTGGGTCCGGTCCTTCACTGAGCCTCGGCTGCCCTCAGTCAGATAACGAGCCCTGTGCTGGGTTTCTGGCTGTACCACTATCTTCAGCTCCTTCCCCTCGCTCTTAGTCGGATACTGACCACACAACATTGGGGTCTTCTTCCCTCCAGCTCCTTTCTGGTTCTCTGATGCTCTGGGAAGTCCAAGCAGACCATTAAGAAGATGTTATAAGCAATTCCCCAACACAATCAAACTCAAATCACAGAAAAGCTAAAAAGATAAAGAGTGTATATTAATGGAGAGAAGACTGATAGTTAAAAGAAAACTTTGGGATTCTCTTTGTGACAGGGCAGGGAACCTGCAGGATGAAAGGAACGGTGCTTCCCTGCCTCCTCCATCCAGCACAAACAGGAGCCGCTTTTCAGAGAGCAAACATAGAGGAAGGAAAATACAATTAGTATTAAAATATGTTCACAAACAGAAGGCTCATAACCTGCTTTTTCATAGTATATGGTACAGCATGACACTATCTGAATAAGCTGCTTCACTTCTGTAACAGATTCATGTATGTACACACACACACACACTGAATGGATTTAAGGTTAAATGATACTTCTTGAAATAGGAAAACAGCCTTATGTCTGTCTCCATCTGAACCTGCATAGCCCTGCAAACTCAAAGACTATCTGCTGTCAGAACAGACTGATAAAGTCATGCTAAAACCAAATTAGTTGTAAAAAGCCCCTACATAATTGCACCCATGTTAAACCTGCTGTGCATGCAAAAAGACTGTTTCCCTCCAGGTGCAAACCTCATGATGTACTGTGTCTGGTGTTCAGTTCCGTCATTAAAACCTGAATGAAGAAGCCCTCCAAAGTATCACATCACGTGATGGAACTTGTGTTCACTTTAAAGCACAATGGAAAATGATTCTTGATCTTGTACAGAGCAGGTTTGTATCATGAACTGCAGTCTAATATAAAGTCATTTAACACTAGCAAATGTAAACATGCCATGGCAAACCATGCAGGCAGAAAATGGGCTCCATGAATTTAGGTAAATGCAATGTTCTTTTTTACTACCAAACATTAGTTTTTTAACAGTTAATGACTCTGAAGAAGATGTGAACTGCTTAAAAAGCAAACCCTGTTTCACAGTGCAACATACACAAGTAGTTTATCCAGGATTTCTCTCCTCCCTGGGAGGAGGGTGGAAGAAGGGCTTTTTCTTCCAAACCATTTACTGAGAGCTCTGCCACTGCACACTGACCCGAAGGCTGGGGTCACCCATAGCGCTCTCCTCCCCATTACCAGATGATTTATACTAACACTACCAGCACCTATCGTACAACTCCCTCTGTGCAGTGAACAGCACGAGGCCACCCAGTACACAATCGCCTCTGAGTCATTGCCCAAGCCCAGCACAGCCCTTCTCCTGCCCCACTGAGGGTCAGGCACTTTGGTCTCCTGATTGCCCATGTCATATCCCTGAGAGTTCCACTTGTCATGCTCCTACTTCTACTAAACCTTCCAAAACCTTTTAATACATGTTTAGAAAGTGTTAAGACAGACACTGCTGTCTGTGCCTCGTATGGATTAATTTCTGCTTTCTGTTGGTGAGGGTTGCACCATGGCCTGCCCAAGCCAGGCTCCTGCTCACCAGCCAGTCTCTGGCTCACCAGCCAGGCTCCAGCTCAGCCAGTCTCGGCTCCTGCTCACCAGCCAGGCTCCTGCTCACCAGCCAAACCTGGACGGTCGCTAAAATGTAAGAAAGCTATGTAAAAAACATGCCTTCTTTAGGAAAATAAAAGGGACACAATTCTTCTTCAATGTAGCATACACAGCACCTGCCATACACTAAATAAACTGCCATCAACACCACTATGCTCTTTGCTTCTGTACAAGTTAAGCCACAACGCTGATCAAGCTCAGGCTTGTTAGATAATCACTTTCTCTGCTCTTCCTGTCAGGACATTACTGCAATTGACTAGTAATTAAAAGGAATACATTTACAAACTTCCAGGGAGTATCTTCCTCTCCTCATACACAATTTTGAACCTTTTTCAAGAAGCACCACTGGGCAGCCTCAAGTGCTGCAAACACCCCACAGCAGGCAGCACGCCGTGCAGCCGGCAGCGTGCTGGGCCCCAGCACACGCCACACATCACCCAGGCTGACCTCGGCACACCTGCAACTGCCATGATCGATTTTTGTAGGGAAGCAGCAGAGAGGCAGCCATCAAAATGAAATTCACAGTAAAATGAGAAGTCCCAGCAGTGTGATGTGAACACTTGGGCCTCTCCAACACCAGCCTGTTCTCCTCACAGTACTCTACTCTTAAAGCCCAAGGTAATGATCAGCATACCAATATTTTTAAACATGATCATACTTATATGACAAGATGTTGCCTAAAAATTCTTTTCAAAGCCCTCCTTCTAGAAACACAATAATTTCCTTCAATCAGATTAGCTGAACTGGAAAGCAACTGTGAATCCTTCACCAGAACTTCATTGGTCTTCCTTCTCAAACTACGAGGATCTCATTTACACAGCCGTGGCAACTTAGATATTAATGCACACACAAACAGTAAAATACTTCATGCACACACATTTATTAGCTGAACTGTTACCAGACAAAGTCTCCCCAAAGCCAGCACTTCTTTTCTAAAGAATAAAAAGGAATGTGAGTGGGAAACCCCACAACTGTTATTAAAACAGATTCGGTGCTGTTTGTGTTAAGGTTTGCCCAGTCCTGCCCTGGCATCAGGGCTCTTCCCAGCGAAGGCCTGAAAGTGACAGTGAGGCCGAGTCTGTCCGAAATCTGAGACCCTTTGCCCTAAATCACCATATCAGTTCATCCCCTTTCTGAAAAGGCTTTCACAGATTCCAACAGTTTCCACAGGAATATATTCTTTTTTCTTCCTAGCCTGTAAAGACAACAGACTCAAAGTCTCTGAGGCAAATGCCTCCACAAATCAGCAAGGCTGCTTTCCTTGCTCTTTTCTTCAAGCCAAAAGTAAATTAACTCCCTTGGCTGAACTCCATCAGGCTGGAGAGTTAAAGAAAAAAAAGTCAGTGCTGTGACCTAGATTTGTAATGCTCAATCTCTGTATTCCATATGCAAAATTAAGGCAAATTCTAATACCTTGGCCATTTCTTATCCTGGAGCTTTTACTTAAAAGGACAGATCTGTTACAGAAGAGTTTTCCTGCAGTTCAGTCCAGCCTGTGTATGACACAAAGTCCTGCTCATCTGCCCCTGTGTTCCCAGAGCACTGCTGACAGCCCCAGGGAATGTTCACTGCTCAGCCCGGGTATTTTAAGAAACGCTACAGTCTTGTACCGTTGTAGATTGAGATCACACATTCTGTTCTAGAGCTTACTACATTTCCCCTTTCTGTGCAGAGGCCACATGTGCAGCCCCAGTTCCCACCTTCTGGCAAAGCCCCTTCCCGTGGCAGGGGGTGGCCTGAAGCCTCTGGGCTCAGCGGAGGCAGTTTCCCAGCTCCAAGCAACTTCCCACATGCTGATTTGCTGCTTCATCTCCACAGTGTACTAACTTCTCACTTGATTATCAATTTCAGATGGTGAAAATCAGATGCTGACCAACTGCAGCCAAGCTTAGAAGAACTGTTTTAAGCAGACACCAAAGACCCAGAGGTCTGAGGAGATGGGAGCGGGTGGCAGAGCCAGCGGTGCTGCAGCAGCCGGCTCTGCCCTCCGGCTGTGCTCCCAGGCCAGCACACTCTGCAGAGCTTCTCAGAATCACTTTCCAACAGTGCCATTTTAAGTATGGAACTGCAATGACCAAGGGAATACAGACTCCAGGCTCTTTCCCTTTGGAACACGAGAAGTTCAGAAGTTTTCCCATCAGTCAGATTTTAATATTCACCATTATGTGATGAACATTAGAACTGCAAGCACAAACATACAGCAAGAACCAAACAAAATAACCTCCCCCACACAAAGAAACAAAATGAAACAGCTGAATCTATCCACTTGGTTGTCTTAAAAGTACTAAAGAAGCCACAAGGTAAAAAATAAGAAGAAAAAACAAGTATCAACACACTATTGTAAACTGATGGACTCTTTCCTCTGCAAGCAACTCCTGGAATGCATTTAGTGAACAGTGCGAAGTGGGAGAGATGAGAGACCACCATCCAGGCGTGCCCACGCACAGACACACGCATGCACACAACCCGGAAGCACAGAGAGAAACAGGATCAGAGATTTATTTCTGAAAAAATCAAATACAGACGTGAATTCACAAGAAAAAAACCAAAATCTGGTTCACTGTCTTAACATTTGATAAAAAAGTAAAGCACGTGTTAATTTAAATGATGAGAGATCCCAATAAGCCATCAGGTTCCACTCCCATCACTCTATTTGGTAAATAGAGACCAACCAAAGCAGGTGAAGTGTACAGACTGAAATCCTCACATAAAATCCTGCAAAAGACATTCAGATTTCAGGTGCATCCAGCCCACTTCTGCCTTTCTCACTTAAACAGAGGAATGCTTGCAGTGCCATCTGATACACGGAACCGTGCGGTCTGTCAGGAGTTTCACTTAAACAGGAACCCAGCTGAGCTCAGCAGTGCTGCACCCAATGGGTTCAGGGAAGTTTGGCTTCACCTTCGACATAAAGACTAACAAGCCTAATGAGAAGTTACCTCGGGCTTGGACACGCAAGGGAGCAGCAGAGAAGGGAGGGGGTTTATGTGAGAACCTGAGCAGGACGCTTGCTGGGGCGTGGGGCACTGTCAGGAGTTTGGGTTTAGATACGGTGAGAAAACTATTTTTTGGTTAAAAAAAAAAAAAAAAAAAAGCAGATACCAACCCATTTCCTGCTTTTGAGTTGCTTTTGCTGTCCGTGCTGAGCTGAGAAAGGACATAGTGAGGCGCTTTGGCACTGTCGGCATCAAATATATCCATGTTGGACTCTTCACAATCTCGGCGTTTGATCCCTGGCCTCTGCTTTGGATTTCGTTTGCGTGATTTACGTGGCACCTCAGTGTTATCATTGTAGGAACTGGTACTCATGTTACTGAAGTTGGAGGGTGAATCCTCCATCCACATACTGCAGCTCTGCTCTGACTCCAATCCACACCCCTCATCCTGGCAGGACATCCGACTGTTGTCCAGCAAGTCCTCAGGTGGTGGCGAGATGTACAGGACTGTGTGTCTCTTCGGCGTTGACTGCTGCTGCTGGACTGTGTTACTGGTTAACTGCTGTTCACTTACCCCTCGGGTACTTACCCCCACGGCTGAGGAGCAGCTCTCCACTTGCATAGCCTTGCTGTCGGTGACTGAGGTAGAGTAAATGGTAGGACTGGAAGAGGTGGTAAAGGAGCTGCAAGCACCGCCCATGGAGGAAGAGGAAGGAGCTGAAGAAGCATCTGCGGTGTATAATTCACAAGTAAATACAAGATACAGGGTTCTGTGTGTGCTGGCTATAGCAGTCCCATTGAAATAAAGCCATTTAGGAACCGATTGCTTTCCCCCGACAAATGTTTGGAATTTGGTACGTTTTGGAGCGTAAATGCTTAAAGCGACACAGCCTGGCCAGGACAGTGCTTTGGAACGTCCACGTGAGACAGGACCAGCCACTGTAAAGACTTAACGTTAATTCACAGAGAATGGCTGCAGGTAAACAGAGCTTTCATTGCTTCAGCTGGACTAATTATGGTGTAGGAGCCATCTCATCTGACGTCATGGAAGCCCCAATGCAAAGTGCTTACGATCCACATTCAATGCCAATTCAGCCGTTTAGCCTTGGGAAGTTTATGTTTGAAAGAGTCGGGACTGTGCTTAGCCACAAAATATTAAAATAAGTTTCTAACCTATGAAGCAGAGAACTACAGGTCATTTTTAATGCAGACACTCCCTGCTTCAGAGGCAAATCCTGGAATAAAAATATGAGAAAATAAATGAGAAAAAGAGCTGCTGATTATTCCATCATAAATGAGAAATAAAATATAAAATCAACTGAGTTGGCAGGAAAACCAGAACTGGTATCAGTCACTGTGACACAGCTGGGTGTCTTTAGGGTTCAAAACAGGGAGGAAACATTGGTGACACACTGAGATAAGATGACATGAAATCTCTGGCATTTTACTCTCTCAGTCACTGAGAGCCAGTGAGTTCTCTCAGACTTTATTAGTCTCTTATGCACACAGAGGCAGCTTGGGACAGACCTCTGAAATATTAAGCAGGACATTTTAAACAGTGTGAGTGCAACTCCTCCAGAGGTCACAGATCAATCTGCCTTGGAAACACCAGAGGACAGCTAGATGATTAAAACAAACCCCTGAAGATTCCTGGAGAACACCACCATCATTTCCACTGACAAATTTTAAAGGACAAGTCAGCTGAAAAGGTGGGCTGAAAACACTTCAGAGGGAGAACTACAGTCTTTACCTATTTATTTCTTTGGGTCAGCTGCAGCTCACTGAGGAATTACCAACAGAATTCTACATTCAGCTTTCAGCTTCCTGGGCAGAGATACTATTTTCTGTAGGTCTGCACTGCTGACACCACCTTACACAAGAAACCAGAATCCCAGAAATGATCTCTGTTTGGAAAGCAGTTGCACACACCATCCACACATCACCTCGCAGCGCGCTTGCTTGGTGAGTGACTGGTGTCCCAGAGGTCACACCTAGTATTAAGAGGAACATGATGTTTCCTTCTTGTTTTCTGAGGGGGGAATTTGAAACCCAAAATATCTTATCAATCTCTCAGCTCTAAAAGGTTTAAAGATAGTTGAACTATTTTACCCAGTTTAAGCTATTTTCAGGTGACAGAATAAAATACATTCAGTCATGATATGTACATTTAACCAAGAGCAAACCTGAGCAAAACCCTTCCTGTAACTCAGCCACGTGTGGTGACCGGGGTTATTAATGACTCTTGATAAAGAATTCTTAAGCTGCTGCTGTTTCTTACAGCTCTCTTGTGCTAAGCAACATTGGAAGTCAACCTCTACTACTTTAGTTTGCGAAATTGAGTGGTCACGAGAGTTTATCAACAAGCTGCTGTGCCTTCATTTTCATGGGCTGTCCCTTCCTCGAACCTCTCCCTGAACCAGAAGCAGACGAGTGATACCAGTTCCATTTTCCATTTTGTTCTTTGGCAAATACAGTGGCTGAAATAGGAGAATTCAGCCACTTTGAACTGCATTCCAATTTAAAGGCAAATTTATCCTTTCTGTATCATGCATTAATGCAATGCTTTTTCCAAAAACATTTACAGGATTGGCAAGAACTATTAAATCTAGATATTCATTTCAGTGACAATCTTTAGGAGCTGATTTGCAGCCACTTTGAGTTGAGATAGGTCGTTGCTGTTTGGGATGTTTACTTGGGATGTTTTGTTCAACTAGAATTAGTTTGTGTTCATCATTGCTACACCCAGACAGAAAGAAATGGAAACGTGCCGGATGCAGACAGCATCTGTGCTGCATGCAAGGGTTTGCAGACAGAACACATGGAGCACGCAGCAGACACGCTGCAGAATTGGATTGCTGAACAGCAAGAGTTCTCCCATTTAAAAGCAGTTCTTTTAACAGATGGAACAGAGTACCATGCACAGTCCAGCAAAGTGTATGCACATCCTGTGTTTGCCTGTGCATGACAAAGACTTGGAGAAGTAACTCCACATTGAACCAGGTGGCAGGGCTCTAGAACTGGCAGATTTTTCCTCCACTATATTAATACCAAAGATGGTATTTTAGAATATTTTAGAAAGGTCTTTTAAGACCTTTGAGAAAAACTTAGTGACAATCATGCCCAGGTCTGCACTGGAGCAGGTATGCCAAGCACTGATCACACCCTGCTTATCAAGTGGTTCAATGCACATCCTGTCCAGAAATGCAGCAATTGTCCTGTTCCCTCACTTTCCTAGGAAAACAAAATAAATACATCACTAAACAAAGTACCTTTCAGTGCAAAGCTAAGGGAGCTGCCAATGCTGCTCTTATTTTAGGGTGCAGCATTTTGCAATGTTTAAATCATTATTATTGCTATCCAAACCAATTTCTCCACATTTTTCCCCCTAGAAGTTAAAAGGCATGTACATGTATCAATATGTGTGTGTTTTGTTTATACATTCAAAAGGAAATAAAGGCTATGCATTTTAAGCTGGTGACACTCTCCTGCATTTACCAGAGACACTCCACAAAAAGACCAGGTTATTGAAGCAATATCAAGTTAAATAGTAATGGCAAGAAAACCTCTCTTACATTCTCAAATGAATGCCATCACCATCCACAAACATGCAAGTGGTTTAAAGCATGTTCAGGCCAGTGTCTTCCCTGTTATAACAACTAAAACTATGTCAGGCAAATGTTACAGCCAAGGAAATAATCTGGCTGTATTCAAATACACACATTTGAAATCAGTCTCGGTGGATAAATTAGAGCAATTGCTTTAGTAACATTTTAAATTATGCAAATACTAAGAAACAGAGTAAAAGATTATGGTTTCTCACAGGGTCTGAAGGCCTTTAGCCAATTCATCTTCCATTGAACTAGTGAACAAATAAATGGGGTCAACTAAACAAGAATTCACAGTTTCTGTAACAAATAAACCACCCTATGTTTCACACAGCTCCCATTTCCTTCTATCAGTTTATTCTGAAGCCAGTGGCAACACATGCACATGTGATACCCAAAGCAGAGCTCCTGGTTGAATATGCTGCATTTTGAGGGGGGAAGAAGGTTTATTGTAGAGTCTCCAGCAACTGGACCGTGACTGGCATTGCCTGAAAAGGGGAGAGCATTTTGCATTCCCTGGTTCTGAGGAATGATGCTCTTCCCATCGGGCAGATAAAAAACTGAACACAAGTGGTGGATGCCCAGCCTGAGGAGTGAGGAGTGGCTGGGCTGCCAACTCGGAGCAGAAACACACAAGCCTTTCCCAGTTTAAGCATTTCTTTTATTTGACTTTTATTACTTTCTTTAGACACATATGAATGGGACTTGGTACAGGTGGCTCTTTCATTTGCAATTGAACAGTGCTTGCAATGACAAACATAATAGCTTAAACGAGTAGGTTTGGAAATATAGGACTGGATATATTTTAACACAGCCTCAAAATAAAAATTGCTTTCAGAGCAACACCACTCAATAGTAGCCAAGTGCATCTTAGGGCAAGTATGCAGCCACAGTATTAGAAATGCAACGTGCACCAGCATCACAAGGTGGGTTTTCCCCTTTTTCTTAATTAAAAAAATGAGAGAGAAAAGAAAACTTCTTCCACATTAGAGCAACTTTGATCACTGTTGAAACTAAACCTCCTGAATCTATTCATTGCCATCACTGTAACATGTAAGGTAGCTGAAACAAGTAATTCGGAATTTGGTGCCTAACCTACAAGCTTTTTTTCCTCCAAGGGAGGCAGAATAGGATTAAACAGTTCGGCATAAGGAAGTCCTGGTTCTGTTTTGGACATTATACTTTACAATAACAGGCAGTTCTGAAATGTGTAAGTGAAAAACACAAAATAACCAATAACAGTAAGGGGTTAGTGCTGGAGTTCATACTGCAAGCAGAGATAACCAGTCACTCCACACTAGTCCTGGGGAGACGAAGTTCCAAAGACATTCCAGTTGTTCATGACAGCAGCCATCTGTACATTTGCTTCCCACAAAGTCCAAAAGGTGCCTACAGCTCCCAAACATTCACCTTCCTTTCAGGCAGTGAACAGAATTACATTCACAGCTGAGAGACTGAATAATTCTAGTTCTTTCTGAAAACAAAAAGCAGGCAGTAGAAGGGATGCAACACTCGTGGCACAAATGCACGCTGCCAGAATTCACAGCCTAGTGTAATATCTGAGATTAAGGCAACACAGAGCAAACAGCATCCCCATGAGCACATCAGTGCAGTCTTTCTTTTCAATACTTAAAGCATCATACAAAGAAAATGTATTACCTTCCGAGTTAGCAACTAAGGTAATGACATGTGCTTCTATATCCTATTACCTTGAAGTCAAACAAGGCACTCAGCCTCTAAAAAACATCTGAAAGGCAAGAGAACGAAAAAAATCACTACTTGGCACTGAGGGAGACTTGTCTTTAGGTAAGACTTACATGGAGCCAATCCTGAAATCCTTGTTCATTCTTGCTAAAGAGATTCTTAAATACAACAAGGATTATCAAGTCCTCAGAAGAAAGGAGTATCATCCCAATGACTTATTTTTTTAACTGGAGTGCTAAACAAATCATTTCCCAGGCTGGAAAGCTTAAGATTGCAAACGCAAATGAATTAGAGATAGTTTTGTTTTGACAAGCTTTTCAGGCACCTGTGCATGGAGAGCCAAGACTAGCAGAAGCCACTAAAGAACTCTCCCTTTGCTCAGAACTCAGCCTGTATCCCATGCGACCCCCTGGCCTATGTTTAGAAAACAATTCAGTGTCAAAAACAAAACCTCACCACAGAGAGTGAGGTTTAGGTGGTGTGTAAGCTTTATATGTGAAGTATACTCACTCATTTATTACATGTGTCAACTTAGCTAACATGTCATGTCCTTGGTGAAGGCTTTTATGTGTGAATTGGTTTATTTGAACTGCTGGACACAGAACAACAATTTCAGAACAAAACCAGAAGGACACTGGGTGCAAAACTTCCAACATCAACCCTTGTGTTGCCAAAGGTTTTAAAGGTAAAAACCAGAACTTACAAAGTGGCTGCAAATCTGCTTTCAACACCTCACATGCCAAACTTGGGTTTCTACTTTTCTTCTTCTTGTATTATTGAGATAATGTCAAAAACTTTTCCAAAAAGTTTAGTTTCAAATCAGTATCAATCCACTATTCAGAAATAAAACAAAAAAAAAAGGAAAAAGAAAGAAAGAAAGAAAAGAGACTTATGAAGAAGTCTGAAAACAAGACCGACCTATACCCTGGGTGAGATTGGATGGGTTAAGTGTCTCTGGCACTATTTGTCTTCACTATTGACAGACACTGTCACACAACCCACCACTCGATGCCTGTCTCTGAATGGCGAAGCTAGAATGCAAGTTAAGTGTATTAATAGAGAAAAAAACTAGCATCCCAGCAAATATAATAAAGCAATCCAATTCACCAGTTATTAAAAACACTCAGATTCAAGATAGGTAGGTTAATTTAATTTACATTAAGCCCAACAGAGTAAATTCCCCTTACATTCACATGCTGAATGAAGCAGTGCATTATACTTTGGGTAATTGCATCAATCAATCTGGTTTTATTACAAATGACATCTGTTATTCAATTAACACTCAAGTTTAGGTATCTCAGTAGAACTGTTGTTAGTGGCTCACACACACCAATTCCATGTATCCGAGATCCTCCCCACTCAGAGCGATAACCCGCTGCAGACAGGCAAGTCAGAACTCTAGGACCCTCAGCTGCTCTCTCCAAGCTCTACCTGTCATCATCTCCTCAGCCCCCTCTGCAGCCCACTACCCCAAAAGGAGAGCTGTATGATGATCTGACAAAAAGCACTTCAATTGGAGAAACAGATTTGTTTGTTCTTTAGATTTACAGTTGCTGTTTCTAAGAAATGAAGAACTCCTGTAGACCTTCGTGAAGTCTCTGATGCCGCTGCTACGAGGCGATGCCACGACAACAGCACAAAAGCCAGGGCACTGTCCTACTGAGAACAAGCATCATCCTGGTGCTGTGAAGAGCACTAGGATCTGGTTTAAATTAGTTCAGTAAGAAAGAAGTATGTAACACATGACCAAGACCAGCACACTGCAGACAGAAATCCCTGGAAGACATCCTCCAAGGAAATTACAGGAAGGCATTTCCAACTGGGAGGGTGGTGGGAAGAGGAAGGGAAAAGCCTACAAAGAAATGGAAGTTTTTACAGGCACTGGAGACCAACTACAAAGAAGGATCTTTTTTTTCTGAATAATTTGTTTACAACATGTAATTATAAGCCCAGGATAATATAATTAGTAGCAGCACTGATATCCCTTTTAAAATCTCTGGTAATTATTGTCTGTATCAACAGGAAAAACTGAGTAATGACACCAGGAAGGATGATAAATGGACAAAATATTTTCATTAAAGATAAAAAATTAAGAAGCCTGACTGTAGCTACCCAGAAAAACAAAAGAAAACCCCTCCCCATCTCCATTGTGAGACTTTACTATAGACTCTTTAGCTTGAGAATGGTGAAGAAAGCCTTATATTGGCAGTGGAAAACATGACCCTTAGCATCCAGTCTCTACACCACACACTATGAAAGTATTTTTAATCCATTTCTCTGGAGTAGTAGATGAGAGGCAAAGCCTTATTTTAATAATTAAAGTGGGGAAAAAATGCTTAAGGCAAGTATTTCATTCACAACTCTGATCAAAAAGATACAATATTGCCTGTTTGGAACAAGTAGTTTGTCCTTCTAATTAAAACAGAGAGCAAAAGGGACATGACCACAAAAAGGTGAAGCTTCATTGTTCACCAAGTGTTTTCCCAGGATACAATCACAGATGCTTGGGAGCCAGAAAAATTCAGTACAGCACAGATTAATTGTATCCCAATATGAAGAATGCAAAAAGAGATCAATAAATACATTTCAGTGGCATAAAATCCGTTCCCCTTTTGTTACAGCAAGAACTCCACTCTGCAGAGAATTCGGTTTAAGAACTGGAAATTGTCAGAATGGAAACGAGGCAGGAAATATCATCTCAGGGAACAATACAAAAAAACAGGGGAAGATATATGTTTGCCTCTGGAACATGGAGAGCAGCGTAGGAGATCATCAAGCTGAAGCAGCTCATTCCAAGATCTGCTACAGAAAGAACGAATGGATGAGAAGCAGAGAAATACGTTTCTGTAACACTTTTCTTCACTGGGGTTCAGAAGGTTTGAACATTCCCGTTGTTGGAGATAAAAGATGAAAATGCAATACTTGTTTAAAGTATGTGGTCAAAAACACAACTTAATCATCCCCAAAAGAATCAGGTGTTGAGATAGCAACTAGAAAAGATGCCTCTGAGAAAGGACTTAAATTACCAGTGTGAATTTCAGGCATTTGAAGCACTTGTTCAACGTGTCTTGAGCAACACAAAAGAATTGTTCAACATTTAAGAATCAACTGAAAAGAATCCAGCATCCCTCCTTGCAACTGGAGCTAAAAAATACTGCGTAGAAGCATTATTAAAGCTTCAGGCCCATTTATTTCATCTAAGAGATCTCCAGGCACAGCTTACAATGACATTTCTCAGCATGACACCCTCACACATTTCAGAAGTCTGGAAGATGATTCATATTTAATGTGTTTCTGGTACCACACCAGGCAAAATCCTCCTTTTCCTGTCCCCTGAACAAAGACACTTGTAATTCAAATAACAAGCACAGAGAGCAGTTGCTAGCAGTAAAACCAGATCCTTTCCCTCCCTTCTGCTTTCCAGAAGAACAACAGAATTAGAAGCTTGAGACAGCAGCTCAGGTCATGAATTGCAGCTCAGAATCCTAGAGTTCTATTAAACTGTACTTGCCTGTTTGACATTCAGAGAGTGGGTAATACCTCTTTTGTCTGGATTAATGAGATACACGTTTAACAAATTAATGAACACCCAACCAGGAACATTCCATTGTAATACTCCTTAAAAACGCTCTGTAAATCACAAAATAAACTTCCAAATGGAAGAACTAGAAGTCTGCTCCTGCAAGGTGATCTCTGCTAAAAACAGTCCATCCTGGTCCTCCAAAAAAACCAGACAAGTTAACTGCAGCAATATATCTATTTGTCACCTATAATGTGACTTAAATGGAACAAAACCCCACAGGTAAGTGACTGACAGAGGAGTCTCAGGTAAGCTGAGTTTCAGCCAGATATTACCTCACTTTGTGTTTTGGGAAGCACAGAACAAACTGTCTTAACTATTGCAGCAGTAGTAAAAAGCTCTCAACACTTCAGATTGTTCCCTGCAATGTAATCCTCTCATTACAGAGAGTAATCATATCTGCAATTGACTTCTACACACCGTGTGCGAGCAGCAGCTCAAATTAGCCCTTCCTTTAAAAACAAGGGTCAATGAGATTACCTGCAGCACTATGGAGATTGAACTATCCTTACCCTGTAATTTCCCAGGGAGGTGAGGTGTTAGAGCTGACATAGAAAAAAATGAGACACACTGAGCCTTACACAAAACAAGGGGAAAATTTCAGATAAAGGAAACCAAGGTTGAGAGAGTCATTTTTCCTCCTCATCCTGTCATGTGTATAGTGTCAGCTCCTCAAAAATGCACCTACAGTCTACTGTTAAGGACTTGATACAGGCAAATGAAGAGTCAATCTGTCTTTTAAAATATAAATGTAAAACACATCTTAGTGTTTTCCTGTATAAGCATGCAGATATGCACAAAGGCCAGGCTCATTTTCCTCTTATCTTCCTGTTAAGAAACCATAGCCCAGCCAGATTTCTCATTACCACAGGAGGCTGGGTGACAGGAGTTTGAAAATGTGGCAGCAACCTTTCTAAGACACTGTAGCAATCCTAAAGCAATTAAAGAGAACAGTAAAACATGATGCATCCTTTTATCTAGAAACATGGGACATCTACAGTCTAATGCAACCAAAACACGTCTCTAATCCTCTTGAGCAAATAGAGAGCTTTGGGTGCAGAAGAGACACACAGCTACCCTCAATGAAAAGCAAACACACTTCTGGGAATCTGGAAGTCAACTGAGAACACCAGAGCATGCTGCTGCTCCAAGGTAGCTGCTGAGGCCCCAGCATCACTTCAGAACACTGAGTTCACGATGGCTTAAAGAAGCAATCCTCCTCAGCCACTACACAGCATGAATTTGTGAGAGAGAGGATTATAAAACAATCTGCTGAGACCCACTGCAAAGAGTAAATTCATTTCTCCTACCTCCACCTAAAACTTTCATAGACATTGATGTTCCTCCCTCTGTTCCTAAGAGTTTGTCACCAGCTTTAAAGAGAAAACAGCTCTGGTAGTTATTAACAGAAATACCCAACCATCTGTCCACCCTTGGGGTGTAACATTTGGGGTACAACATATTTACAAGTTCTCCAACACCAGAGGAAGGAGCAGGGACTGTTCTTTTCAGCTTTCTGCTCTGTCTCTATAGTTTGGGAATATGGCCTATGGATCTCTTTTCAGGTAAACTTTTATGTAGATACATGTATTTTCTTTAAGGATGCAGTACTGGAGCAGAAAACAAACTCGGGAAAAATCCACTAAGATGTTCCACTGCAACTACATGATACCATTCACTGGCCAGAACACTGAGGCTGAGCCTTCCCCGAAGCCTCTGGGAGCTGGGCAGCCACTGCATGGCCCTGGGCTGGTCACCGCTCCTCACACGTGTACCCAGCACAACGCGCTGCTGAAGGATCCTGGTCATCACACAGGCTTTGTAAGAGACCACAGCATGACTCTTCTTGCCCTCACTGTAGTGGACAGTGATGTGAGCAGTGAAAACAAAAATAGTCTTTACTCTGAGGGGTTTTGTCTGGTTGGTTGGGTATTTAAACGTGACTTTTAACAACTTGGACAAATGTGGTTGATCCTAACAGCACCCAGAACCTGAACTGCATCGTCACAACACTGATGGGAGGTCTCCAAAGCTACAGTTCAGTAAATAATTTAACCCTGTGCAAACTAACAGCCACTGAGACAAGTTGTCTCCTCCTGTCCTTCCTCCCTCAGTGCTCCTTTCCCTGTGCAACCAAAGGCATTTGTGCAGACCTGCAGTGAACCCATCCAGGATAACTCCAGCCTGAAGCAGGGTCCTCCATCCAACACACACACGAAAAGCTCTTCTTTTGGCACTGCTATCAGCTCATGGCCTTTGTGCAGCTACTCTCTCTGACACTGAAAAGTGTTCTCCGTAGAACCAGTAGGTCTCCTTTCAGGGTTAACAAAAAAAATCTCAACACTGTCTTTTGAAGTTTTTCACGCAAGAAGATTGTGCTGCAGCTTCACCCAAACACAGCTAACACGTCCTTAGTTTTTTATAAAAGGAACTGGACTGGCTGTTAGCAGGCACTAAATACCTAGAGGTAACAGACATTTAGTTCCATTCAAGTTTTTAAGTCTTTTCTGTTAGATATAGAATTAATTAGCAGTTCATGTCTATCTGTGGATTTAGAGTGTAACAGGGCTTGTGGGATTTTTTGGTTCTCAAGATACATGCTTCTGCAGGATTTGGTTGCTTCTATGTCTTTGAACCAAACCAATCAATAAGTGTTTTGATTTTAGAAATATATGTCCAAATTGTTTTTTTAGTAAGTGATATAAAAATACCAAATCCTTTCAATATAAGTAAAACCATCAAGTTCTTTTTCAGTGACTGAAGTTCCACTGTGCACAGTTAAATCCACAGGTTCTCTCAGAAGAGGTCTGGCAAAACATGAATGGTGAGCAGTGCTGTAAAGTTTCTCTGACAAGTCTGCTTCAGTTTCTGATCAGGATTCCTGAACCATGCAAATCTGGGAGACATTCTCACACAAACATTTAATGCATATGAGCTCACAGGGAGAAAAAAAGAATAATGCAGCTATCTGAATCCTCACCTTAAACAGAATTTTCTCACGCAACAATTTAAGGCCAATTAAGTAATTATGACCTTGTAAGAAATATGGGGATCAAATTATGCAAAAAACACCTTTATCCAATGAAGATGTGTTCATCACAAGCATAATGATCGTTTTTTCCTCGCTGCACAAATGTTTAGTAATATACACAAGTTATTGACAAGAATTCCAGGTGTAAACCTGCACTGAGGCTAACCTCACGAATCAGGACTTTGTCCTTAAATCCTGACTTCATGTTTCATGAAGATCAATGCCAGAGTCTTTAGACTAAAGTCTAAGACATGACTGGGAGTAAGATAAAGACAAAGATTAAAAGGTCATGCCTCATTTTTATATGCAGCCAATTGGAAAAATAACTAATTTAAATGGATCAGTTTATAAAAGTAGCATCATGACATACATTATAGCCTCAGGTACGAGACCCTTGTGATACATTACACTACAGAGCTAGGTGTGAATAAAGCTTCAACACTGTGCTTCCTCTGGTCTCAAAGGAAAACATGACTTTTCTTCCTCCTTACAGTTTGGTAAAAGCTTCATGGCCCAGAATGCAATCTCCCCTTCCATTTCTTTATCCTGGCTAGAATCTGCTGCTTTAGTTCAAACTAGTATTTATTACCTCCAGTAACAGAGTGGATTCTAGGAGGAAACAGGCCAGTACTGCGTAACAGAAGAGCAAAACTCATTTCTTGAAGATAAATATGAAATACAGAAACCATTAACATAGAATACTTGATAATTTAGATCATCCAGTTTAGTTCCATTTATATTACCTAAATTCTCCCAGAATGAACTCTGTTACTTCTCCACAAGCTTTGTTTTACAGTCAAAACTTTGCCAGCACTGTTCATGTTGGCCAGAACATTACAAACCTTAACAAAGCAACCGAATAAATCAGAATGCTTACCAGCAGCAACTACAGCTGGAGGCGGCGAACCTGCCTCGCCACCACTTGTTTGGCTCATGGATGCTACAGATGTTTCTCTGGAAGGTGGTAACTGCAGCTCCTTTGGGAGAAGGTCATAGACAGATTCTGTTGAACAAAAAAAACACATTTAATCAAAAATGTATTCATGTTCTGCAGAGAAGAGAAACAATGAGACGTGAACTACAATCCAACCTTTTCAGAGGGTTTTGAAAAGGTTACATTAAGCACTTGGAGATCTTAACATCACGAACACAGCTATTCCAGACGACAAACCAACCACAGAACTAAGATACACACATTCTCAGGACTGAAACAAAAGGACACAAACTTGTTCAAACAAAGAAATAATTCATGGACTTCCACAGAAAGTGTACTCATTTAGAATCAAGGGCAGAACCACATGAGAATCAAAGACAAACCTGTTCTCAGAACTCAAACTGTGAAACTGACTTCCAAAGAGATTAATTTAGCACCATCACCCGTGGAATTTCCTATAGAGTCTTCCCCAGAGTGCCAGTTCTTATGTAAGATCCCTTGTTTACATTTATCTGCAACTTCTCTTTTGCCTCAGACTCTCCTGTAAACTAATGCAGATGCCCCAGAGGCAGCAGTCTCCACTAACAAAACAGCCAGTGCCAGTTTGTGTTACACAGAAAGCTCTTTGATACAACTGTGCAGATCTCCTCAGCAGTACAACCTCCCAGGACTTGGAGTTTTTTGTGACTTCTGTTGTGAACCAGCTACAGCCATCACACAGCTCACCTGGAAGCTTCAGCAGCCAAGACACAGGAAGTGAGGGCAACAGCCTCACGTTCCACCCGCTCCTCCAGGCTCAGGGACAGTTCCAAGTCACTGCCTACTGTCAGGCATCTAGCCACAGTTCAGGGAGTGACAGCCCTCACTGCACCCAACACCTGAGAATGTACCAGGAGCTACTCTGAGACCGCAGCTCCACACAGGCACGAGCACACAGCTGTGAGTTCTCTTCAAGGGGATACACCAGTGACATGTCCTTTCAAACACGCAACTCAGAGATGCAAATAACCTAGATGAGCAGCTGTAAACTGCATCAACAATTCTACACCAGACCTTTATGAAATTCCTTTACATGTGCTAATTAGATGCCCGAGATAGATATGGAAAACTCAATGTGCATTTGTAGGGTTTTTTTCCCTATGAAGCAACAACTATACTCCATTGATCCTGAATTAAAACGTACAACTTACCAACAGGTGTCATTGCAAAGTCAAACCTGGTTCCACACACGGAGGCATCAGTGAGAGCCCTATTACTGTACCTACTCTAGCTGCTATCAGGGACTTTCAGGCTCAGTTCTCTATCTTTCACAAGCTGTGAAGCAAGTCTTCACATCAAAAGCCCAGGGACGTTACAGGAAAGAAGGAAATGTGTGTTTGCACCTTTCTAAAAACAAGCCAGTCTAACACATGTTCCCCAGGCACCTCACACTTCACAAGCACAGAAACGCAGCCAGTGCCGCGTGTTTTGCGGGCGTACGTTAGTTGTCATGCTGCATTCTGAGAAACTTCCCTGAACCACACAGTCCCAAGCAGATTTCAGAGAAAATGATTACTTATTTCCATGTTGAATGACTCCTATAAGCCTGGCCAATGGCAGAGCTACCAACACGTCCAAAGATCCTCCAAGTGAAATGTGGCGTTTGGAAATCACAAGATGCGGGAGGGTCTGTTTCCTACTGAACTACAGAGTTCCTTCAAGATGGTTATTCAAGAGACTGAAGAATGAAAGGTTCAGTTTTTGTCACAAAGAAAAGCACAAATATCAGCTGAATTAAGATATAGTTATGATGTGAGGGGGTACTTCTCTACTTGACAGCCCTGTGCCTCTAAGTATCATCACCCCTGCAGCAGTTGGCAGTTTATTCAGGCTGGCACAGGTATCACTGCCTACAAGAGGTGACCAAAATCCAGACTTGCTTCTATTGAAAAACCAGACACAGGCAGATAGATGTTCAGTGCTGCAGCAGCTACTGCACTGTAATTATAACCCAAGGTATGGAAACTCTTGTATGGAAAAATTATGCCCATTCATCTTAGTTGATAAAAAGTGATTTCTGTTCAAAGTACACCCTGCAACAACTTCTTCCTAAAAGCCACCTAAGAATCTCACGCACATCATGCCAGAGCTGGGACTGCTGCTGCCTCTAGAGGAGTAGTGGCAATACTGAAAACTGCTGCATTCACTTGGTGGGCATCTCTGTTTATGCTGAGTATTCCTTCACACCTATGACACTGGAAACAATTCACCAGGCACTGCTGTCACACAGAACGTTTAGAGATGGACCCCAAACTGGGGGATCATAACACAGTGTGTGTATGTGCACATAGGTGGAGAAATCTTTGTATTGTTATGTATGTGTTGCATTGAGTACACACATTTTTATTCCTTTCTGTTGTCTCTCACTAAGTCCTCTTTGAGGAGAGATCACCCTGATCACCATAGCACTACCATGACTCATACTAGGTAAGAGTGAGCTTTTTCCTTTGGGTTGGTTGTTGTCTTTTTTGTTTAAGACATTTATTTTTACTCTCCGATATGACGAAGGTTCTGACAAGTTTGCTGATTTCAAGGGAAGCTCAGATCCAGAACTCCCCCAGCATATTTCTTCTCAGGAAACACGTTTTAGCAGTAATCCACAGCAAGCACAACCATAACCTTTGTGAATAGTTCTAACAATATGATAAAGAGAAGGAGGGGAAAGCCAGCATTAGAACTGAGGAGCATTACCAAAGATCACAAGACCATTAAGAGCAAATCTTTAAATTTCACGCTTCACTGATAAAAGACCAAACTACTTGAAACATGGTCTAAAATACAACACCTAGTTTTGATCCTGATACACTTGGATACCACACCTAAAACTGAAGATGCACCTTATACTCAGAAGAGAAGCTGGCAGTAGCCTTGACAGCTGTAAATATGAGAGTATGAAGCAAGCTACTAGGAAGGAAGGGAACACTCCTTAGGAAGTCATTGCAGCCAAGAGAATACAGACCTAGTGCAACAGGTGAACAAATAGAACCATGAAGGTTCAAAACAGACAGCACAGCCCTGGTCACCATCAATGTCTCCTCTACCTCCCCAATTCTTCCAGGTCTATATTTCCCTCTGCTCTTATGGCTCCCTGTAACTTCCCTCCCCTCCCAGCAGCGTGAGAAATACTGTGCAAGAATATCCCAAAAAGGAGGGAAAACGTGGGAGTAACAGGTAACACACAAGGAGAAAGAGATCAAAACCATGGCATTAACACAGCACAGGAAAGACAACACAGAGCTGCTGTGAGTGGGTCCAGAGGAGGCCACAAAAATAAAGGATGGAGCTGCCTCCTCCTATGAAGACAGGCTGAGAGAGTTGGGGTTGTTCAGTCTGGAGAAGGTTCCAGGGAGACCTTGCAGTAGCCTTCCAAGCCAACAAAAAAGCTAGAGAGGGACTTTTTACAAGAGCATGTAGTGATACGAGTGACGGCTTCAAACTGCAAGAGGAGAGACTGAGATTAAATGTAGGGAATAAATTCTTCACTCTGAGGGTGGTGAGGCCCTGGTACAGGCTGCCCTGAGAGGCTGTGACTGCCTCATCCCTGGAAGGTGTCCCTGCCCATGGCACGGGGATGGAACAAGATGAGTTTTAAGGTCTCTTCTAACTAAAACAAGTCTATGATCCTATGAAGATGTCCTGGCTCATTTCACAGGGGTTGGGCTTGATGACCTTTAAAAGTCTCTTCCAACACAAACCCTTCATGATTCACAAAGATATGGCAGAAGTTTAAATTCATACTTAAAAAAAAAAATGCCAAAAAACCCACCAACTTCTGTTTCTTTTTTTCTGAAGAACAAGTGTAAATTCACAGTCTAGAACACATCTTCAGTGAACTGGATTGTGAGGAGCTATCAACACTTTTCTGAGGGATCTGAAATTGTCTGGGCACCTTTAAGTCAGCTTGCTGCAACAAACCTGCTCTACAGAAATCAGACTTCAAATGAAACTTTGTGTTTTCACCTAAACACAAGCCAATGTTTATATATGCTGCACTATAAATAGCATTAAAGCAATAGCTGACAAATTCCAGAAAGATTAGAGTTGTTGCAAGGAAACTCATTCTTCTCCAGAGGACACAGCTTCCCTCCACATCTGATATACTTAAATAGCTAAAGCTCTATCACTCTGTTTTACACACACATATGCATATAGACTTACATGAAATGTTCTGCTGTGATTTTATGTTCACTCATGTGGAAATCACCCACAAAAAAGCTGTTACATAAATGCAGTGTTACATTTGAAGGCAAAAATAAAAACTCAGCAGTATTATGTAATTCTACCTAATCAGTAAGAAAAACCACATAGATAGAATTCCTGTTCTCAGTAGCCACTGTGTTGACTCAATGAGTCAGTTTCAGCTGGTTGATAAAATCAAGTGTCTTATAACTTATTGCTGATTTCAAATCCCCTTGAAGAATATATGTTGATCTCAAGTTTCTGGAGTTTTTGCTAGAAGCGGCTCCATTTATACCCAACATCTCCCCTAAACTCATTTTCTTTCTGTGTACAGGAAGAGAGGAACATGCATTTCAGGATTATTGTTAATATGAAGCATAAGCAAGACCAACACACAAATAACAAAATACTGATGAGCAGTCATGAGTGACCCTCATTTCCACATATAAACCTTCACTTGTCACAATCAGTTATCAGACAGTCTATTAACAACAAACTTCACGTTTCCCATCTTCACTCAACCCAACTAGGCTAACTGGAGGAGCCCAGGCTCCACCAACTCTGCTACTGCAATCAAGGACATATAAGGACAAGCAGATTTACAAAAAGTATTTTAAGTGTCATATTTCTCCAACAGCCCCTTATCCGATTATCCTGCCCCTATAATCTCTCATCAGAGATCAGCTGCTTGTAACTTTGATCTTCCTGCCAGTTACACTGACAGTTCACAAAACTATTTCATGCAGCATCAAACATTAGGTCAATGTTTGTTAGCACACTGCTTGAAACAGAGTAAAACATTCAGAAACGAAATAGTGACAAAAAATAATCAAGTAATATGATGCTGGATGTGCTTGTTATTGTAGCACATGAAAACAGTGCACCCGAGCCAAACAACCAGCATTCCAGCACCCTGGGCTCCCGGCAGGAACAGAGCCAGCCTCCAGTCTCAGGTGAAAGGTGCCCACCACCACTGTCCCTAAGAGCAGCAACAGACCCCAAGGATGCACAAAAGGCTATAAATCACTGCTAGGAGGGATGCTCACCTAGTATAAACTGCTCCAACACAATTACATCAGATCACTTTAAATTCAAAGAACTGAACAAAAGCTCTCTGTCCAAGGGCTGGGTGCATTACTGTCAGTCTGCACAAGTGTATCCTTGAGTCAACATGCATCTGGATCTGTCCCAGCAGCTGGGGACAGGAACTCTGTCAGAGAAAGAGGCAAGGCCTCAAAGATTTAGGCAAAATAAACTCTGAGAAGGTGGGAAACAGTGGGTGAAGCTGATCTGATACTACAGTGGAAGTGCAAAAGGCTGGTGGCCCATCTTTAGTGAATCTTGAATTACTTTTTGGCTGTAGCCACACTGCAGTTTCAGCTCCACAGATTAAGAACTGCAATTTCTAGCAATACAGTGCCTCATTAACTCCAGTTGTGCTAGGAAGGGTTCCCAACATTACAAAAGAACTTGCCTGTCCTCAAACTTTTATCACACTTTGTAAGTCTACCTGTGAATTTCAGTGAGATCCTTTTGGTTAACTGACTAAAGACCTGCTTCTTCTAACTCAGCACTTGCTGAGGCTTGGAGCACAGAAGATATGGAAAGCAGACAACACCCATTTCCAAGGCTTAAAGCAACAGCGGGCTCACCTGTGATGAATGCTGGCAGGATTTTGCCACTATTACCAAATACCTGAAGTGTCATGTAATGCTCTTTTAGACACACCAGTTATCTCCCTACACATTGCTATTCTGTACCAGAAGCAAATTCATGCCACACAATTTCCACACACAGAAGCCAAGTCATGAACTTGATAGAGAACTTTGCCCTGACCTACTAGCAAATGAGGCCATAAGTAATGCAGAGGCAGGCTGCTATCACCACCTGATAAAGGTCATGTACTCCAGACTGCTACAGCACCACAGAATCCTCCTCCAGAACTGAGAGTATAATATGCAGTAAAATAGCCATTCCTGCTTTCTAAGCATGTGTTCTCTCTTTTTTTTCTAAGTAATCAGTGTAAATTCAACACAATAACCAGTCAACCTGCCACCATTTCCCCAACAGTTCAAGTTTATTTTGGACATCACATAGTTAAGAACACATTAAAAAAAGAAACAAGAATGGAGTATTGCTCCTGCCTTTAGCTGAAGCCATCCTTCCACTGCATGTAATAGCTTCTAAATCCATTTCTGATGATAATCTGGAACATCCCTCTTTTTTTGCTACAGTTTTCTTCTTAACAACAAAGATGTCTGACATCACTTCACCTGGCTGCAGCTCCAACTCCTGCACCAATGCCAGTTCTCCAGGATGTTCCTCAGGCCCAGCCTTGAGGAAGCTGTTGAAATAGAGCCCTGGCTCTCCACCAGCCCTCTTTGTTCCATCATGGTGACCTGCCCCTGTGACTTCACATCCTCTAACGCTGGGGGCTTCTTCATCAGCATCTCCTCTATCACGACCCCGAGACTAAAAAGCAATGGCAGCCTTCCCACTCAAAAGGCAAACATGTAAGAGCATGATCAGTAAATGGGTGATGATGAGAACGAGCCCAACTGTTTGCAGTGGAGGCACAGACAGGGCATTTTCCACTTGCAGCAGATATTTTTTGCTTTTAAAGGTAGGTACATCCTGGAAATCCCTCACCACTTCTGTGACCTTATGAACAACAGCAAAGTTAATCCTTGTCTTTTAATAAGCTCCCTGCACTGAATAGCTGCCCATTTGATCCCCACTGATGCTAGTCTCCTCAACATGTTTTAATACCCGTACAGATTTGGCTGCTTCTTCCAAAGCCATTTCCTTGCTGCAGCACATGACAGTCACACCAGAGATTAGACAAAACCTTGGTGTACTCTTCTAATCAGCTGGCAGCATCCAAGCAGAAATCTCTTCTAATGATGTACTCTAAGCTGATCAAAAAAACAAACCAAGCAAGCAAACAGGCAAAGAGAGATGTTTATATGGAACAAAGATTAAAAAACAATTAGAAATAGGTGAAGCTGCAGGTAGCCTTTGCAACATGGGAAGCAGGCGAGAAGTGGAGCACACATGCTCAGCACGCTGGAGAAACTCCATAAAGGAACAAGTGTCTTTATTCTACCACATCCCCAGCTAAATATACAAATTCAGATTCAGAGCACCCATACTCACCTGTATAAAGATTCTTCGAGGCTGATCAGTCCATACTAAGTCTCTGGCTTGGGCTAAATGTGTATTACAAGCATTCCAAATGTCAACTAAGGATCTGACTTACTCCTTGCTCCAAAGGTAGCTGCATTTGAATAAAACTGTAGATACAACTGAATAACTTCCAGCAACCTTGGTGGGTAAGAGATGCCAAAATCAAGATCTGTACTACACAAGAAAACTCTGGGCCTCTGAACCTGCCAGGAACCCTTGTGGTTGCTTTGTTTGTTTCACTTGAAGTTGTGTTGCACTCACAAGTTCAGCATCAGTGATAAACAATACAGTTTACTGGTTGAGTTTATTGTATGCCACCACTTCCACCACATTAGCTTAGTTCACAAACAGCTTTTAAAGAAGGATGACAGGGAACAGGAGGAATGTTACGTCAGCTCTAAATATTCACCATCTAATGAAAGCCTTGCTTTGTTGCAAATGTCGGTGTCGTGTGACCCTCGCGGATTTGGCTGGATGCAAAACCTTGAGAGTGGGAACACTTTGAAGCAAACTACTTCTGCTGTCAGGAAGAACCTGTGAGAGCCAGTTGAAGGGCCTTCCAGTTCTCAGCCCTCCACACATCCACCAAAGACAAAACAGCTTCTCCTGCAGATCCCAGGAAAAGCATTTACTGAACAAGTCTGGTTATTGCACACAGGATGCAGAGGATATGTTTCAGAAGCCTTTGCCCACTCTCAAGCATAACAAGCGTTAGAACCAATACAGAAACTCCCTGTTACACAGCACAGTCACTGCTCTCACTTCAGCTCAGCTAAACTGGGAGAAGTAACAGCAGGACCCAGTGGAGTAAACTCTGCAGTGAAAACTTAGTCTATTGCTTTTCTGTCTCCTTGTTAGCAAGACAAAACATTACTACAGCTACAGAGCACACATAGCTATACCTGTGCAAATGAGACAGGATTTGTCCATAGGCAGTGGAATATTTTAGGCACAGCAGTCCCATGGGATGGCACAGTGATCCGGGGCTGGCGCCGCGCACGGAACGGGGACCACGCCGGCGGGAAGCCAAGGCAGCGTAACAAGGGCTCGCTAAGGAGCTCAACAGAGGAAGCTTTGAGAGTCTGAGAAAGGCAACTAGGAGAAAGACAGAGCACCCAGTGCATAAAAACAGAACAGAAACAGACTGAGATCGGCATTGGCCAGATGAATCTGTAACCACTAAAATACTTTCTAGTCCAGTGGTGGTTTTGTTGTCCTTTGAGGTTTGGGGTTTTTCTCCCTTTTGTTGTTATTTGGTTGGTTGGTTGTTTTGAGTACTCCACAGAAGATCCAAACACTCACTTGCAGTGGTGAGAATCATCCACAATCAGACAACAACAGCTCTGCTTAAGGTACAGCAGAGATTTTATACGATATAGTTACAAAAAGGTTTGGAAGATGGAAAGAAAAAGCCAACATAAAGAGTAAATCAGCTTTTGTTCTCTATCTGCCAAAAGAGGATTTATGATATATTAAAGATGATCACAGCTTGTGTATTTTCTAACATCTTTACAACTTCAATAGACCTAACACAGGTTTGCTTAGCAGTAGTGAAAACGAGGCAAACAGCCCTGAAGACAGGATTGAGTTTCACACAGAGCAAGAAGACCCTACTTGAGCATACATAAGAATACATACAATGCAGTAACTGTTCAAAGAATCACAGAATCCTTTAGGTTGGAAAACACCTTTAAGAATGAGTCCAACTGTAAACCTAACACTGCCAGGTCCCACTAAACCATAGATAGTTGTTGCACAACTGCATACAAAAGCCAAAGAGCAAGAGAAAGCCTACACTTTGTGAGGCTGGGCAAAAGAACACCATGCACTACTTGACAGTCTTGATGCAGACACCTTAAAGCATTTTGTGAAGCTGATGCTGTCAGTCTGATACCTCCTATTTTTACAAATGCAGAAACCGGGTTGTAGGAAGAAGGTGGCTCCCCTAAAACAATGTTTGTGTTATGTGTCTTTCTTTATGTCTCAGATTAATGTGGTTAAACATAGGACTAGATTCAAATTGAGAGTGTAACTTAAAATACGTGAAGACTACTTCCTTCTGTTCCTGTAGACATTAACCTGTTCTGAGCAAGTTCCTCAGCACTACCTTGTCTCCTGTTCCTCAGCCTCAAATGAAGGTGTGTCAGCAAGGCACTTGGTCAGCTTCCTGACATCATACTGCTGCCTTCATTTCAGTAGCACCTCTAAAGAGGGCAGTGGAAACACACTATTGAGTACTATTCCCTCCCTCTTTATCTGCCACACTATACTCAGAGTACCTGTAGATGGTAAAGTAGTACAAGACCGGAGCAAGTCTTCCCACCAGTGGTCCCGTTACTGTCAATACTGGCAGAACTACATTGCTGCTACAGCAACAGTGGAAGGTTTTCAAAGAAACTGCAGTGTATACAAGGACGTTTTACATGGCCAAACAGCAAATCTTCCTTCCAGTTCCCTCTGGCTTCAGACAAAAGCAGCAGACCCTAAATCAACACAATTCATGAGCACAGAGGGAAAGGCAGATGCCATGGTTCTGTCTACGCTAGAAAACTTCATGATTCAAAGGTTGATGTTGGTGCAGAGCCACTCTGAAGAACCAAGCAGAGGATCTCAGCACTCTGTGTTGATGGCATAATACTGGTCACTGCAATATTCAAATCTTGCCTACAAATGCTGCTACTCCAACGCTGGAATGCACATTAAAGTACAGACACGTATACTTTAAAGATAATCAGTAACATTATTAGCTATCTCAGTCATAGAAATCATAACTGTAGTATCATTATTTCTTGTACCCAAACATTGAAATGAAAGCTAACATTTTACTCCTGTATTTTTTAAAGCACAAGCACTGGTACCAAAAATGCTAATATTAAAAAGGAAATTCTGCAAGCAATCTGTAATCAAACAGACATCAGTTACTGGAGTATTTTGCTAACCTTCAGAAGAGCTGTTAATTGCAATATTGGGGATTCTGCACGGCAGGGTAGGGCTGAGAAAGTAATCCTTTTAAAGTTGAATTTCAACAACTGACAAAGGCATGTGTTAGCTGAATTCTATTTATGGCATTCATCCAGATATCAAATAAAGCCTTCCTGGCTATGTTTCAGTTATCCCCATTCACAGCTCAAAGAGTACTTTTATAAATGTAGACAGGCAGCATAAATCCTGTGTCTTGTCTGCATCCAAGTTTACACATCTCAGAGAGAACAACATTCTTTAGTAATTGTTACTGTAAGAAACGGGCTGGTAATGACTTACTGAGAAGTCTATCCTATGCCGTTTTAAACTCAGACAAAAACAGAATCTCAAAGGACACTACTAAAATACCACAGCAGAGGATGCAGAGCAGCTGAGGGCTGAGAGGACTGTAGCTACACCAGTGCAACAGGGTACTGCTCAGCTAAACACTCAGACCCTTTGGCTTTATCACACATGAGAAGCAGGATTTAAAGATGCACATTTATTTTTCCATTTTGGATTGAGAGAAAGGCATTGTTTTGAAAAAACCCATTCACAATGCCCTAACAAACCAAAACGAAATCAATCCAATGTTGCCATGGTTTAACCTTCCATCTCACCAGAAAGTAAACTAAGCTTATGTTTGGAAACAATCCAAATACAGGAGGTATGAAGAATCAATTAAGGAATTCAAACAACCTCATTTTGCCATATAACACTGTCATACACAGCTGTTCTAACAATGGCATTCTTTAGTTGCAGTTCTATGCTAAATTGAATGTTAATTGTTTTTCTCCCCATCTTCGCATTCTGTCACAACAAAGACTCATTTCTCAAATGCTCAAAGGACCCCACGTACAGTATGACCAAAGAGTATCAATAATGCTATTTATTAACCCTTTGAAAACTTTGTTTCTCTGGAAGAAGAGTCATGTCAGTTGTGTGGGTGCAGTGCACCATCTGAACTCTGGCCCAGGAGTCCTCCTGACCCTCTACTCCTGTCTCAGGAAAATGCTTCTCAGCCTCTTCAGGTTTGCACAATTTTTCCTAATTGAGTTATTTTTGCCATCTCTTACATTTGCTGTAGAACAAGAAATGCAACACCAGCAATGACAAATACATGCACATAGCTCTTTTGAGGCTACGGTACGATACTTGACATGAAGAATAAAACAGTACAGGTATCCAGGCAGATTGTCAATACACTGCAGCTGTCTCTTGGATTCAGTATTTTACTATAAACCTGGGTGTAGAGGCTATGTTATAAGACTTGACACGTCCCAGTAACTCCTACCACGATGACTAGTACCTCAAGCCCACAAACCACCTTCACATCTCCCTCCCTTTACTCACTTTAGTAAGATATTAAAAGGTATTTTCTTTCATGATCCCAAAACTGAGAAATATTTATGCTTCCTACCATCACTTTGGTTTCTAGTTATAACCAAATCACTGTGTTTGATGATAAACAAAGTCATGTTTAACAAACAATCCTCAGCACAGCTAAAAGAAGGCTCTGCTGAAAGCCTGGCATCTCTACCACCACTGCTCATGAACTGACTGAGCAGGTAAATGCAATACATGTGTTGTCTGACTGTGATGGAGTCCAAGACTCTTCTATCTCAGCAGCTTCTGCCTCTAGTATTGCAAGATCCCAGACTAAGAGGTAAAATTGTATCACTTAAAAAACACTGAGAGTAATGTGAGGCCACCCGAGTGCTTCACACACATTTCATCCAGTCACAGGCACCTTGGAGCATGGCACACAAGCCCCATGTTGCCTGCTCAGCTTTGTCACGTTTAGCACCAACAGCAGCTACTCTGAACACACTCATGGCAGAAACTGGAGGGGAAAAAAAGGAAAGAAAAAAGAAGATTATAAATAAAATCCCTTCTAGTGAGCCTGAAAGATGCAGCAGCATGTGTTAGGGACAGCATTTGTTCAAAGGAAGCTTTCATCAAGCACAAGGTGCTACAGCTACATCCCAGGCTCTCCATCTACAAATCCTTTGTTCTTTTTAAGAAGTAACGCTGCTGATACACACCAAGCCTCCCTTAGACTGCAGATAGCAATAGATCCCACTAATGAGGTGCATACTCGACCACAGGCAAAACTGCTCGATAGACACGGCACCTGGAAGGAAGTCCTCAAGGAAATAAAGATGCGAGTTGTTTGTAAAAACAGGTTTTGAATCTATTAAGCAAGTTCTGCAAATATGTTCACACATGACTCTCATGAGACAAGTGGGAACCTAAGCCAACCATTTAACAGCAAAATGTGGACAAAAGATTCCTTTCTGTACCACAGAGCTAAACCTCACTGGAATGAGAGGGAGACAGCAATGAAAGAAATCAGTGGTGGAATTGCTCTGGAACTGGCAAGTTATAGAAAACTTAAGGATGGTCACAATAAATGAAATTGAAGATTGGTTAGCCCACAGCTTTTCTCTGATAGCAACAAACTACAGGGAAAGGTTTACAAGAGCCAGTAACTTTAGAAGAGTATTTCTATTTTAATGTCTTCCAAATTCTGACAGCTAGCTACAGATCAAGTCCCTAAACACATCTGTCTTCTACAAACCTAACAGTTTCTTGAACCCTTTATCCTTTTATCACCCAAAACATCTGTCAATTGTTTCCACAATTAAATGGCATACAGAAAAAAGGGGAAAAAACCACTGTCTTTTGTTTTAAACTGCTGCCTGGTCTAGCATTGGGTGTCTCTTACCCCTGAAATCATGAAAAGTAAGACATAAGTGTGGCCTATTTGTGCTATGCCATTCATGACTTTGGTACTCCACTCAAATTCCTCAGTTCTGTATCCTCAGTTAAACCATGCAACTCCTTGTATATGCTAAAGCTTGACACTAACTCAAAGATAGACGATATTACCAGAAGCTAAGTCCAGGCAGGGTCAGAGTTCACGTGGATAACTGGCAAGCACACAGATAAGGATCATATCTGGATAGATACAGCTTACCTGTCAAAATATTTTGCCCACTCCAGCATCGCTTGTCCAAAACTCTCCCACTCCACTCCCCAGTGGAGGCAGATCATCACAACACGCACCTGCCTGCCCCGCTTTACAAAGCAGATGGCATGACCACCATCAGTTAACAGTCACATTAGTAGGTCACAGTGCCCTGTGCCCAAGAGAACAGAAACCGTCACAGTTAACAGAAGCTGAACTCTGCAGTTCATTCTTTTCCAAGCCCTGTAGTGCTGCTATCAAAACTTACAGATTCTTCTGCTGAGTGATTCCATACAAAAATAAATCAATCAATCAAGCCCCTAGACAATGGGAGACTGCAACTGCTGGCCTCTGGCATCAGTTTTGCTCAACAGGAGTGGAACATATGAAAACCTTCTATTCCTGTCTTTAAGTCTCTCCTTTATGCTTCACCTTGTCTGGGCGTAACAGGAACTGCTCTCCATCTTCCTGCTGTTTCCCAAGCAGCCAGAGCTTCACCACAACTCATATCTGCTTTTAGTATCAAAACCTTGCACTCCTTTGGCATACTGCATTAGTTTTATAAACCTCGTAAGGTGACCTGAAATTCTCTCTTGTTGTTTATATGGCAACTGTAAAACCTTTCCAGCTGCTGGAGGAACAAGTAACCAAGGGGAATTGCAGAACACTTCTTCATGGTCTATTGATGTAAATAATGAAAACACGATTCAGTCTGGTGCAGGGATATTCACCATACACATCACTGGCCAGTTAACAACATAACTGACGGTGGGCATTGACATTTCAAGTGCTGCTAAAGCATAACACGCTCTTGGATGAGATAGCAGTTAACTTGAGATTTGGCACTATGTGCCCATTAGAATCCGCTGTTACAACACAGTTCAAAGTGAGATCTGAAAGTTCATTTCAATCAGTTCCTAAAAGTAATTGCTGTACTTGCAGATGAGAAAGCCAAAACTCGTCTGGATATGCAACCTCACCAATTTACTCTTCACATAAATACAGAGAAGATAACAAATGTGATAAAGGCAGAGACACGACCACATGCCTTACTTCTCCTGCACTATGGCCACTTGTCAATGCCTACTAAGGTTTGCCAGCACTTCTAAACTTCAAAAGGCCATTGCCTTTTTGTATAAAAGAGAGCATTACTTCTCATTCATTTTCTCCAACTCAACAGAAGTGCATTTCCACATAAAACCAAGTAATCTATGGACCGGTACAAAGTCAGAGCAAGGCTCCAGGCTGACAATCACTTTTAGTCAACAGATCCCAAAAGATAACTGTGCTGATGGAAACTTACAAACAGCTATCAGATGCTTTACAAAAACTGAAAAATCTTGACCTCTAATCTGGGAAACATGTAATAAAAAAATTGTACCTCTTAACTGTACTAAACAGCAGCATCCTACAGATTGCTCTGATGAGGAGCTGTAATGGATTTCTAACACACAGATTCTGAACTACCCGAGGCACGAGTCAAAGATTGCCAAGTCTCTAGCTGAGCAAGTGTCAGAACTGCACAAAGAACACCCTGTAACAAGCAAAACACAAGGGATGCTGAGTGTCACGACCTCGCATCAAAGAATGCGAAGAGAGGAAAAAAGGACTAAGGTAGGCAGAAGGAAAGTATTGGGGAAGAGCGTCTTCCTCTGAAGCACATCTGCCATCAGGAACATCTGCACAGTAACTCAAAACAGGTTTCCAACCTCTGGGTCCCTGAGTCAAAAACACAAGGTAATAAACCCAACCCATTTGGCTCTGCAAGTGGAAGAAGACTGAACTCAACACACCTGATTGTCAGGAACCCCCTCCCCGTGCACAGCCTGCAGGCTTCAGCAGCAGCCTCCTCTGGGACAGCCTGGGACGGGCCTGAGCCCACTGCCCTGCGAAACAGATTCCAGCGACCCCTGCCATGCTCAGGCCCAGATCTCACTAAACCAAGTCCAATTCAAGCTCCTCATTCCAAGACTCAGACCCTTCCATGGGACTGAAGTATACTCTCTCCAGTTATGGTTCCTTTGAACGTAGACATTTAACTGGGACATGAGAATTCAACAGTATATGGAGATTCTTTAACATAAAACTCCACAACTGCCATAAAACTATGTAAAGTATCCAAAATTAGTAAAACTGACAATGAAAAAAAAAATCCAGCTAGTCTTAGAACTAAATAGAAACCCCAAAAGTTACTTAATTGCTCTTAATTTCCCCTGCTCCTTGATCCATGCATTTACACTCAAGATACCAGCAGGCAAGCATTGCAGAGACTACGGCAGCAATGCTCTCATCCTCTTCCATCCACACCTGCAGCTCCAGAGCTCAAGGAATGGATTCCCTCCCCAGTTCCCAAGAAAGCAGCCCAAGGAGGAAGCCTGGCTCTCCTGATCTTGGCAAAAAAGCACAGGCAGAGTAAATGCAACAGAAGGCACAATGTGAGGAGCATTTATTTCTGTGGCAGAGCCAGTTTGGCAGTTCTATCTCACCCTATCTCTGCCACCATTTAATACCAGCCCTTCATACTCCCTTTCGTGTCTTGACACCACAACTCATGCAGCTGCACAGTAAGCTAGACCAGGAAGCAGCACAACGTCGGAAAATCCTATCTAAAGTACAATATACTCCTTCTAGATCAGTTTCCTAATCCCATTCATCTTGCAAGCACAATAAAAACAATTGTGTTGGCACCATTCAGAGAACAGTACATGGGTGAGAACAGATAGCAGGGAAAAGAGTGTGTTTAAACAGCTCAGTCATTAGGATAGTCACAGCACCAAAACCTGCATGTTCAAAATCCTCCCCCATCCTCCCAAGCACCACACCAGCATCCTGCAGCAACGTGTCCCACTGGTTTGGTTTTAAAGCAAAAATAACCCTAGAAAGATTCAAAGCAGGAATGGACATTCACAAGGCTGACAGAATTTGAGGAACTTTGATAGGCTCCTTTTCAGTTGGCTGCAGTCAGAATGTGCCGGGGCAGCTGGAAAGGCTGCAACAGGCAGGTGCAGGCAGACCGTCAGCGCTGCTCATCCACCACGGCACCTTCTACAAAAAGCAGCTGAGTGCTCTTACAAAAAGAAGCTAAGTATTATTTCTGTTGCCAAAATCTGCTAATATTAGTTCTGAAGTCCAAAGCTAAAAGCAGGCTGTTTTGTAAAGCATGTTCCACCCCTCTTAATTCAGTCACCATCTCGCTAGAGACTTACATTGACAAAAGAAAAAAGCTCACGTTGTAACAACAGCTCTCAGTAAACACAAGTAGATTCCCATCATCTCATGTTTAAGCACAGAGTAAAATTGAGTTTTGACCATATGACATTTTTAGGGCAAGAACTATTCAGGAGACTACTAACATTTTGCTTCGTGCTTCCAAGTTCCAGAAAGCCTCAGTGGCTCACAGCTACTCAGCTGCATCACGCAAAACTGGGAGGAAGACAAATAAAAAGTTCTGATCTTACTTGCTGCAGTGCAAAAATGCAACTTTATTAGTTCACACCATACTTTGCAACTGTTCCAAGTGTATGTATTAGCTAAATTAATCACACATTCAATCAGTGCAGTTTTAGTACCTGACAGTCAATGAACTGCCGTAATCACAGGCTTTCACCTCTGCCTGTTCACAAGAGTCAGCTTTGCTATCCTTGGATGTTGAATATGATATTCAGCCACTGAACAACTAGCCTCAAGGTTTTAGGTTTTATGCTCCAGTGGTTTTTCTACTACATTACTAATTTGTATGCACATTTGGGTTGTTTTCTTTGAAAAGGGACAGTACGTTACGTAAAGATGAGGATTAAACCTATTACATTCTAAACATCTTCAGCACGCAAAAATGCCTACATTTTATATCTGTTATGCTCTCATTAGGAGAGAACATCCTTCTGCACCAGGTACAAAGCATACACCTTTGTAAAACAGCAATTACATGTAAAAAGATGGGGTTTGGTGCTTAGCACAGGTCAGTTCCTCAGGAGCTGCAGGGATGAGCTTCAGCAACAGGCCTTGGAATCAACCCTTTGCACTTAACAGCTATAACTAGCCAGGTTCCGGAGGCCTGCAACTTCAGTAGAGTTTCACTATCATTTTAAGCCAATATAAGCTGGCAGTGCTGCTGAAAGAAATAGTCCCACCCTTCCCCACTGCTAGTTCTCACATGTCCTTCCCTTGAGTCAGCACAAGCCATTAATGGAGACCCACAGCAAACATGACCAGGATGCTCACCCTAAAAATCAACATTTCTCTTGCACTACTCCTTTTTGTTGTTGGGGTGGGAAAAGATGAATTAATTTAAACATGATCCAATTCCCAGTCCAGTTCACTGCACGACCACCTAAGTGTTGGCTTGAGCAGAGAAGCAAGGAAAAGATAAGGGTCCAGACTAACTCAGCAAGAGGGAATTCACACTGGCAGAAGCTGCTCATGAAACCACACCTACAAGAGTAAACCTGGAAGATAAAGTATTTAGATACTCAAAAAAAAATATTCTCTTTCCCAAGCTATGTGTAAAGGAAAAGAAATAACTCACGTGAATTATCAGATCAGGTTTTAAATGAAGAGCTCTCCCTTTGTTTGCGTTGCCATCTCACCTCAGGTTTGTGCACAAGTTTTGCTTCACATTTTTAAAGGGATATGAAAACAAAAACTTTCACTGGAATGGCCACACAAGCCCAACCTTTAATACACAGCATGAGGATGGGATGATGACATAACCTGGCATGTGCAGAGAAGGGGACAGATGACCCCATACAAACCTGCCCTAGCACGAGCTACATCTTGATTCCCGGGGTTTGCAACAGAACTTCACTTTTGAGAGGAGACAGGCGTATTTTCATCAGCACATCAAGACTCTTCCACTTCCATTTCAGTAAACTAAAGTCTGTATGTCCATCAACCTCAGCTACTCCTGAGATCGCCCCAAGCTTAGGGCTCCTCTCACTTTCAGGATCCTGGTACTTTCAAAACACCAGAGCAAGGTCCACTGAAGAGCTCACAGCAGCAGCACCACCAAACCACAGCCATTCCCATCCCCAACCAGCTCACAGCAGCAGCACCACCAAACCACAGCCATCCCCATCACCAACCAGCTCACAGCAGCAGCACCACCGAACCACAGCCATCCCCATCACCAACCAGCTCACAGCAGCAGCACCACCGAACCACAGCCATCCCCATCACCAACCAGCTCACAGCAGCAGCACCACCAAACCACAGCCATCCCCATCACCAACCAGCTCACAGCAGCAGCACCACCAAACCACAGCCATCCCCATCACCAACCAGCTCACAGCAGCAGCACCACCAAACCACAGCCATCCCCATCACCAACCAGCTCACAGCAGCAGCACCACCAAACCACAGCCATCCCCATCACCAAACCGCAGCCATCCCCACACACACATTCAAATGCAACTCAGAGGAAAAGTTCCTGGCCTCAATTCAACCTGGGAGCTGGATTCAGAAGGGTGGCTGCCCTTCTGAAAGGAGAGCAGTTATCAGAAACTACAGGCTCCCAACACATCCTCATCACAAATGCATAGTTGTGGCTTTCTCTCTGTGTTGAGGCCTTCCCCCTTATCTCATCAGTTGTACTCTTGCTCTGATCCAGAGCATTTCTCCACAGGATAAGTTTATCTGTGTCTATCTAGGAAAAGAAAAAGGCACACTGAATGGTGTTGTGATTAATCAGATAACCACCAGTACCCTTCCCTAAATCCAGCTCAAAAAATCACACCAACAGCTCTCACAGCAAGAGTATGGCTTCAGACTCATTCTAGAAAAGTACATTCAGCTGTTCTACATTTTAATTGATGTTTAATTGCGTTTTAACAGCACCTTGGTCTTTTCATTATGAGGAATTTCAAAAGCAAATCTTGCTCTGGCCTCATTATAGTCATCTACCTCTCCACACAACCCTGTCCTATGCCACCTCACTTGGCTCAAGCAGCTCATTATGGCCATCCTCAAGCCCAAAACATCTTTCCCCAGACCCTCTGTAGCTCTGGGCACACACCAACACCACTGGAAGGGAAGATACACTGCTCGCTGCTCACCATTAATAGGTGTGAGACCCTTTTCCTATCTGAAACAGACACCCAACCTTCCAGCAAACAGCACAGGAAAATTGACGAGTTTCCAGTAAGGCTGGGGAGTCCATGAGCTCTGCACTGCGAAGAGCGAGTCCTCAAAGGAATTTCACAAGTTAGAATGTTTCTCTGTGCTATGTTTGACAGGTGACCTGAGCAGCACAGACTGCTCAGACTTCCAGGACAAGAAATCATCACTTTGATGGGGTCTGACCACCTGTATTTTTAAGATATTTTCATCTCTTTCCCTTCCCCTTAGCAGGACTGGAACCAGTTGGAGTCCTCCGTGTCAGGTGGCAGGAGGGCTTTAAACTCACTGAAGAACATCTTGAAAGACATGTACACTAGTTATAACTTCAGGGTCTCCAAACAGGAGGCAATCACTTAGAGCAGTTTGAGAACCTTAAAGATGCACTTTGACTAGTTAAAAGTCTGTGAATTCCTTTGAGGTTCAGCACTAATGACACATAACTCAGAGTTAATGGACGTGTTGCAGTTAGCTCCAAAAATTCTTTAGAAGTTTCATCTTGCCTGCCACGATGTTAAACTCTGATTAGCTACCTTCACTTTGGGGCAATAAAAGACTTTCCAGCTCTTTCATCCTACCCCCTCCCGCAGAACTGCTCCCCATCAGCAGTGCTGGGGCAGATGCATCCCCAGCCTGCTCCCAGTGACTGGTAAAGAAAGGAGAAGAAAACACAGGAAAAGAAAATGAGTTAAACTGCACCTGTGTGGCACCCACCACTCACCCTGACACACATCCCCCCGTGTTACCCTCTTGTCAACACTGAAACACAAGTGTTACCGAGGGCAGGCGGTTTGCTTTCAGCGTTCCCTGCATCAACGCTGCTGCTCCCGACTCCGATGTACGGGGGGTTATTGCCCGGACACGGTCTGAGCTCCCCTGTAGTGGAACCCGCCGTGATGAAAACCAGCCCTCCACTTTCCGGGCTATTTGCCAGTTTCCAACCCAAATCCGAACGCTCCCATCCTCCCCTGGGCCGCCTGGTCCCCAAAAACCCTTCTCCGACACACCTTAACGAGCAGCTTTCGGGGAGCCCCGAGCCGCCCACGCTCCCCCCGCCCCGTTACTTCGCGCTCCCGACACCAGGCCGGAGTCCCGTCCCCAGGGCCCCGGGCAGCGCCGGGCTCCGGCCCGCATCCCTGCGGATGCGCCGGCAAACGGCGCGGGGAACAGGGCGCTGAGCGGGGCCGCGGCGGCGCTCCCGGCCCGGCACCGGCACGGATGAGGGATGAGGGCAGGAACGGAGCCTCACCGCGCAGCCCCCCGCCGCGGCGCCGCTCCCGCGGGGGCCGCCGCCGGGCCCCGGGCGCAGGAACCTGTCGGGACACATTCTTGAGGCCGCGGCGGCCGGGCCAGGAATGCGGCCGGGGGAGAGCCGGGCTCAGCCCCAGCGCGGACCGCGGGGCCCCTCGCGGCGGGGCGCCGGCGGCCAAGCATCCCGGCGCGGCCCACAGCCCGGCGCAGCGGGGGGCCCCGCGGGGCGCCCGGAGCTCCCCGCCGGCCTCAGGAGGAGACGGGCGGGAGACGGAGGCGGCCCGGGGCAGCGGGGCCGGCCGTTAGCGACAGTTAACGGCGCGGCCGGGAGTACGGCAGCAACCCCCCCCGCGGCCCCGCCTCCCCGGCCCGGTGCCACTCACCCTTGGAGTAGAGGGACTTGGGGGACTCGAGGTCGAGGTCGGCGCTGAGCAGAGAGATGAAGTCCGAGGGCATCGCAGCTCCGCGGCCCGGCAGGGGCGAGGGGGGCGGCGGGAGCGGGGGGCCGGGCCGGGAGGGGGGCGCTGCTGCCTCCGCCGCCCCGCGCTGGGGAGGGGACGCACCGGCAGGCGCGAGCACGTCGGGGCCGCGAATCGGGCCGGGTCGGGCCAGGCCGGGGGGGGGGCTCCGCTCGCCGTCGGGACCGGGCACCGCCACCCGCCGCCGCTGACAGGAACCGGCCGCTGCCAACGGAACGCGCCCGACCGCCCCCTCCGTTACCGCTGTGCGCCTGCGCGGCCGCGGCCGAGGGGGCGCGAGCAAGGAACCCCGGCGCCGCCGGCCCGCGCATGCGCTGCGGCGGGCGGGGAGACGCGGCAGCGGAACAGCCGGCCGGGCGGGGCCCGCGCGCGTGCGCTCCCCCGGCCGCCGCCGCCAGAGCCGCAACGCGCATGCGCACGGGGGCGGGCGGAAGAGCCGGCGGGGCCGCGGAAGCGTCTGGAACGCGGCGGGTCCGGCCCCGCGTGGCGCGGCCCAGGGGCGGCCGCGGGCCCGGGGCAGCCTCAGCCGGCCAGGCCTGGCCGCGCTCCGTGCTCAGCCGGCGGTCCGAACACACGCGGCTTGGTGTGGCCCCAAATAAAGGTGCAGATGTTGCTGATCAGACAGCGTGAAACGCAGAGTGTGAGCGACGTGCTCGAGCTGAGCGCAGCAGAGGTGGCACACACCTCCAGAACACGGCCCAGGCCTGGGCAACACGAGTGCGACACAGGTCAGGAGGTGAGGCAGTTCCCTGGCCAGGGAGGGTGCAAGGGGTTACTTGCACAGATCTGAAATCACCTTGTACCCTGATAAAAACTGGCAGCGGGGAAGGGCGGGGCAAGCGAGAGCGTGTGAGTGAATGGAGGTGCCAGGCAAATGCTTAAGCTGTGAAAAATGGAGGAGGAAGGAGCTGTGAACAGCTGACACATACCTCCAGCTCCACAGAGGGTCCGGTTTCGCTGCAGGGACCGTGTCACTGAGGAGCTGGCTCCTGTCCCTCTTGCAGACAGCTCCCGTGGCAGCCTGCTCTGGGATCCCTCCAAAATCCCTCTCCACAAACTCCACAGCTTCCAGAAACTCGGGGCACCCAGCAGCCAGGCCCAGTAGGCACAGGAGGGTTTCCTTGACCCCTACCCCCTGCCAGCTGCCTGCCGGGTGGGCACTCACCGTGGGGTGGCCTCGGGACGGGGTCTGCTCCAGCCGGCCGGCCGCACGCCTGTGCTCACGGCACTGGTGAGTCAGTGCTTCAGGGCTTGGTTCCGCTGTGTTACCCACACAAGCAGAGCAGCGAGGTGGTGCCCGTGGGGTTGGTGTGGCATGGAATGTGCACGGCCTCCTGCCCGACAGCCAGGCAGAGGAATGATGGCAACTGCACCACACGCACTGGGTTTCATTTGAAGTTGGGTATCTCTTTCATGCTGGGAGTACTGCCTTAATCCCTGGAGCTCTGCTGGCTTTTCCTCTCCTCTGCCTGACTTCATTGTCATCTGTGGCGTTTCACAGCCATGCTCAAGGAGCTCCTTTGTACCTAGACTCAAACATCCTCGTCTGTCACCATCTGCCCCACTGTATCTCCTGTTTGTGCCCCCTCATGTACTCGCCCATTAGTTTTGCACCAGCCCGTGCTGGGGTGTGTAAGGATTTGCCCAGCAATGCTCTCTGCCTTTTCCTTAGAGTCACGCTGTTGCCTGCCTGGGGAGGGGGGGAACACGTCCTGCTGTGCAGAGGCCGCAGTGCAGGTGCCCAAGGTGTTTCCCCCTGGAGCTCAGGCCTGCAGACCCCTTCCCTGGGCCGGGATGCAGCCGCCCCGCTGAAAGGAGCACCCAGAGAGCAGTCCTTCAGAGATGATTCTGGAAGCGTTACCACAGCAAAAAAATGCTCTTTAGTGGAGCAAAGGGCAGCAAGGGGAGGCAACCTGGAGCACCAGCTGAAGGCATTGCATGGATAGCTTAGTGGTCTGTTGGCAGTTGAGGAGCTGTGTGTGAGCTGGAAGAGATAGTACGTGTGCCCTCCTAAAGTAGCTGGCACCCTGAGAGCAAGCACAGCTCCCTCTGGACAGCTGCAGTAGGCAGCACCCGCTTCAGGATGGGGAAGGGATGGCTGGGGAAGGGATTTTGGGGGTCCTCAGTGGAAGATCACAGGCACAGAAAGTTTCATCAGTCACCCAGGGCCCTCAGACACCGTGTTTAACTGCTGCCAGTTGCTGCCACTTGTTTATTGTCCTGAAAAGACACCTAGTCATTTGAGCCATCATCCTGTGCCCCATCACTACAGCCCCTTGTACAAAGTCCCTCTCCAGCTTTCTTGTAGGCCTCTTTAGGGACTGGAGGCTGCTCTAAGGTCCCCTCAGAGCCTTCTCCAGGCTCAACAACCCCAACTCTCTCAGCCTGTCTCCATAGGAGGGACCATCTTCATGGACTCTCTCCAACAGCTCTATGTCCCTTTTTTGGCCAAATCTAACACCAAGGGACTAAAACAGGGTAAAATACCAGCTACAAATCCAAGAAAGAAGGAATTCCAGAGCGTGAATCTAAAGGCATCCTTCAGCTGAGCTGCACAGGAGCCTTGTGCAGCTGCCAGGGCATGCAGGAGGAGAGCTGAATATACACAGCACTGTGCAAATTGGCTGGCTCAGATGATACCACCGTGGAATTAAAAGGATTAGCTGATAAATTTACTGAACAACTGGCAATTATTTTTATGGTGGGAGGTGGGGGGGAGGGAGGAAAGCTGTGGAGCTTGTATTCAGAAGAGCTGAAGGGGAAGATCCCCCCTTTGGTACCCAGCAGCACTGGGAGTGAAGGAGAATTCATGTGTGAAGGTTGCCCTGCCCTGCCATTCCTCTGAGAAGGGAGAGAGCTACTCCTATACCAGCACCCCAGACCTGAACCATTTGGAAAGCACCCAAGGAAAATGTGTAAGGCTGTTTCAGTGACCTTCTGTCTAGGTAAGGAGGGAAACAAAGGCTTTCTGAGAAGGTGCTACTGACAGATGGTCTGTGGCAGAGAAGAAAATAGATCTTACTCCTGGAAGGCGAGTGAGGAGAGCTGGAGCAATCAGAGATGGAGAAAGTAACTCCCAGCCCCTGGGGGCAAAGGAATTCACCATGGGCCAGCAAGACCAGACAGTGCTGGCCACGGCCTGACGCTGCCCCAGGGACAGGACACCCACAGCCCACCCCTGCTCCACCTGCCCTTAGCCACGGCTGGCACAGGAACATTCTCTGCCCACCCCAGCCAAGCTGTGTCCATGTCCAGAGCCACCAAAGCATTGTCCTGGGCTTCCAGAGCAGGGCTCAGGGCGCTGGGAATGCTGCTGGCAGGCAGAGTTGCCTGTTCAGCCTCCCACAGCTTACCCAGCCTGGGGTGAAAGCAGGGTCACAAGAGCAGCTGGGAAGGGAGAGGCCGGGTATGACTCCGAGAGCCACGGACTGTCACCAGAGAGGGGGAGGCGATGGGCAAAGGCCAAATTTGAAGAAAGGCCAGATAATGTGCTCTCTGGGAGGCAGGGGCAGGCCTGTCTTGTTAATGGCTTGAATCCAGGTATCCCAGGATGGAGCAGTGCCTAGCAGCAGGACTCAGGGAGAGAACTGCACTGAGACACCTCAGCAAAACACAAGTACAAGGTGCAGAGGAATCCAGTCAGAGCCATATAACCCCTGTGTAGCACAGCATGAGAAAGAGCCGTGTGGAGCTGCCACAGGGGTGCTGCCAGGGCAGGGGGACTGTGCCTCCTTATCCCACAGGTCTGAAATCCTGCTGGAGTTACAAGACACGTTGCAAAGGCAGATGAGTAAAAAGATGAGGCGTGGGCGGGCAAAGGGAAGGACTTCCCAAGCCAGAGCAGAGGATATTGAGGACAGTGAGTGCACATACCCAACACTGATACACTGCCCTGAGACACAGGGTTACAGGGAGGCAATGAAAGCTGTTGCATTAAGCAGAGCTGTGCAGCAGGGAATGGGTGACAAACCAAACTGCAGCTGCTCCTGCCCCAGGGCAGCAGTGCAGGGCCCTGCAGCTGCAGCAGGCAGTGGCTGCAGTGCGTGGCTGAGGACCCTGGTACACAGAGCCAGGGGATGCTGTGGCTTCTCATGGACATGCCCGTTCACTGAATCACAGGGACACTCCAGGCTGGCTGGAGAAACCCAGCACCAAACAGTGATGACAGGTCTGGTACCTGCTCCCCAGGCAAAGGAAAGCTGCTTACACTTCCCACAAGAGGAAACTTGTACATGGCCAGGATGAAGCAGATGAAGCAAGGCAAGAGGGAGATCTACCTTTACCAGAGGATCTCAGTCGTGACCTTAGCCTCCAGCTTCCCTTGACTTGCCCGAGACCTCAGCGAGGTTAAGACAGATTTTCCTGGTCAGGAAAATCAGGGGAGGGTGGAGGAGGGATTGATGGCAGCCATGTGTGAGGGTGGCTGCAGGTCCCCAGAGCCTGGCACAGCCCAGCTGGGTGGTACCAAACCCCAGCAGCACACACGGGACCGAGCTCTACAGCCTCACGGTTGGTGCTGGGTTTGAGGTCTTGACCACAAATAGAACTGGAATCTGCAGATGAGAGGAGGCAGGAGATGAGTGAACACTCAGCCTGTCAGGCATTTTTCTTTACAGTCGGATTTTTGGACATCATGTGCCTTTTGCCTTCACTGCCAGGTCGGGGCAGGTCTGTGGGGGATCCTTTACAGCAGCTCTGCAGATCCCTTTTGGCCAGGCAAAACCTTTCCTGTCCTGAAAGAGCAAACTCCAACCAATGCCTGTGGTGGAAATAGTGAGCAAGATCCAAACTGTGGAAGTTACACAAACAGTGGAAGTGGAAATAACAGGGTAAAGGAAATCTGCACCCCATTTGGGAGCAGGAGGGACTGCAGGCAGGGGGCCACACAGCTGACAAGGGGTTGCCCAGAGCTGAGATGGGGAAGAAGATGGGCTCTGCTTGGGATTCTGCCTTTTCTGTGTAATTAAGGTGTTGCATCTTTTTATAATGAAGTTCCTCTCCCTGCGTGAGCAGTTGGAGAGCAGCAGGTGTGAGGGGGAAGGAGCCTAAACCAGGAGTGTGGGGATAAATGAGCAGGTTCGTGCATGAGACTACAAACCCCACTTGCAGGCTCCGAGCCTATGGAGGTGTTTTGTTTTCTAACCCTGTCAGAAAGGCTGTCAGAAAGTAATTAGGCTCTGTCAACAGTTCCCCTATTCCCAGATTACTGCTTCCTGACTCATTAGAGCTGCTGGGGTTGGCAGGAAACTTGTTTTATAGTAACTTGTGTTAGTGGTGTCCCTAGAGAAGAGACACTGCTGAGCGCGTGACACCGGCCTGCGCCTCATCCTCGTGATGGAGCCACGGGGTGGCCAGGGCTGGGGGTAGCTGCTGCCACGAATGAGACACCAGCACCTCAACAGCCCTGAGCTGGGGCTGGGGCCAGAGCTGGCTGCTGCCACAGATGAGACACCAGCACCTCGACAGCCCTGAGCTGGGGCCGGGGGATGCCGGACTGTGCAGCTGCCGGCTGGGCACGGCTCGGCTCTAAGGACCGGGAGCTGCTGGGCAGGATTTGCTCGTTTCCTCAATGTTTGGCAAGGGGGTTAGAAAAAACAAAGAGGGGATTTAAAATGCATCCCAGGAACCAGTCACAGGTACGCTGGGGCTGCTGCCACAGCTGCCAGGATGGGCATTGGGAGGGCAGAGACAGACAAGGACTTTCTTCTCCAGCTGACGCTTCTTTCAAGGAGACATCAAAAATACTCTGTAGTGTAAAAACAGTCTTTGGAGGAGGAAAGAAATAAAACACGAGTTGGAGATTTAGGGATTGGGAGCTATTTGACTGTAACCAACAGCTGTATCTGCGTTAGCAAGGCAGCAAGAGGGGAGAGGCAGGCAGAACACGCTGATCATCACATCACCTCCTCCTTTGTCACAGCACTGGGGTGACTTTCCTCCCTCTCCCTGAGGCACCTTAGTGTTCCCTTCACCAGCAAAGGGCAACATACAGCTGCACACAGGGCTGAAGCCAGGATGTGGGACTAACGAGGCGCTGGAGCACTTGGACTCTCCTCATTTTTTACCATCTCTGTCTCAGACAGCCTGCAAATCCCCCTCGATGCTTGGAGAAGCCAGACTGTGCTCAGTACTGACCCCACAGTATTTGGAAGTAGATTTTAAAGCAGTTCAGAAGTCTTCTCTTTATTTCTGTGGATTTTGGCTCCGATTCCTCTTGATCAAAGATAAATGAAGCTTTCAGTGAAATTGTGCTGGCCAAGAAATTAACTGCAAACCCTCCTTCACACTGCAAATCAGTTTTTCCCTTCCTTCAAGCACACCAAGGACGTCCTGCCCTGTGTCTGCAGTATCTGCTCCCCAGCCCCCAGGACAATTCTGATCCCCAGGCCCTTGTGAGGGATGCTCAGAGGGTTTCATGTATTACCCAGCACCATGTGTTCCTTCCCCCTCGAAGCCTCCACTTTCAACACAGTTCACAGCCTTTTTTCCCGACATTGTTTCAGCTACAACCCAGGATCAAACCCAACAGTTCCCGCTGCTTTTTCCTTGCCCTTTTATCAGGTCAGTGGCCACAGGTTAGCTGCCCTGCTGCTCTCTTCCTCCCTCCCAGGACAGTCTGACCAGGTTCTGCTTCCCCAAGGCTGCTGCAGCCACCACGGGAGCCCAAATCAGGCCGGTTTTTCAGAGCCAGGTGCTGCTGCCAGCTGTGGGCGTGGGAGGTTTTACTCTTTCCTAAGTATTCATGTGAAGAAGAGACATGTTTCACGGTCTCCCTTTCATCTTTCCATAGAAAACAGCCCTCACACAGGCGAGGAGCCCGTGCTGCCGGCACAGAGCTGGGCACCAGCGGCCGAAGGCAACGCTCTGCCTCTGCCAACACTTACACAGGCGGCAAGAGCCGGCACCGCTGCCACTGCCACACAGCTCCCGAGCGCGCTCCCACGGCTGCTGGAACGGGCAGGGATCACGCAGGGAGCCCTCCCAGCTCCTCTGCTGCCACCGTCCCATTGTAGCACTGGGGTGGAACGCCGTACAGCAGCAGCAGCTCACCTTCTCCAGCCCGACAAGCAGGAGAGCACTGAGCAATGGCAACGCCTGGGCTGGGCACAGAGGCCTGCACTTGTCCCACGGAAGGACTGCACACTGCTCAAGAGCAGCGGGCCCGGAACCACCCACGTTCACCCCCCTGTGGGCCGAACGCTACGGAAAACCCCATTGACCCCAAAACCCCGAGTGCCATCGCTTGTGCTCATCCCAAACTGCTGCCCATGGCAGGAACAGTCCCAGGGCCTGGTCACAACGCTCCACAGATCAGCTCTGGCACTGGCTGATGCCAACCGACAGGTTTTTCCTGCGCTGACAGGAGACAACCCCCGTGCCTGCCCCAGCTCACCATTTGCTTGGCTTTAACCAACAATTCTTTTGAAGCACAACTGTAGACCAACATTTTCCTGCTGAAACTGCACCACATCTAGAGCCTGTCAGTACCAAGCACTCCCAGCACTGCTTCCCTTCCGTCACGCCAACGCAGCGCTCGCAGTGCCGGCTCTGCCCCGCAACAGTCAGCACAGGGGGAGGATTGATCCGGGAAGCAGCCGAATACTCCCCCAGCACCAAGGCTTTTCGCCTGATTATCGTTCCCACGGAGGTGCAGTGCCAATGCTGTGCCTCACACAGGGGTGATGGGAGCTCAATGGGTTTGTAAACTCAAACAGACGCGTTGCCCCCCAAAGCTGGCGGCGCCTTTGGGGACAGAGGAACTCAGCACCCTGCCTGGTGGAACACAGCCCTACACTTGTTGCTCATACACCTTAGTTGAACATGGCAAACACACGACCCAGCACACCCTGCTGAGCAGACAGGCTCTGGGGCACAAGAAACAGCATTCCATGGGTACCCTCATCCCATAACTGGGCACTGCCTGACGACCCCCCTGGGCAGCAGCCAAGCCTCCCAGCTCTGACCTTTGAGCTCTGCAGCAACTTCTCTCACCCCTTCCTTGCCTTTATCAGCTAACTTCAGCAAAGCCAGGCACACGCTCACACCTCCTGCCCACCTTCCACAAACCATCGACCCAGTGAACAGCTACAGTCTGTTGTCAAGGAATGTGGGTTTGAAGAGCCCAGCACAGTTCTGCTGGCATTCCCCAGGCAGCCTTAATAACTGTGGAAGCCTCAATGCTCCTGCTCACCCTTTTTCACTCGGCACCTTCTCTGAAGCACCTGAAGGAAGCAAAGCACACACCCAGCTTGGGTTTCACTGAGAGTTTTCTGCAGGGTGAAAGCTGAGAGGTGCCTGCATTGTGTGGGGACCTGGCAATGAACACCCTGAGGACAAAGGGCTGCAATTGTCTTTTTTAATCCTTAAAATGGGTAAACATGCTCTGTTAATGGCTCCTTTGTTGACTGAGCAGTTTCACACCTGTGGGACCCCTCATTCCATGAGCCCCAAGAAAAGAAGAAAGGAATGAGGTGGGCTGCTTCCCCCCTGCCCTTCCTACCAGAGGAAGCCCTGGGCAGGGGAGTTCAGTGCCAGGAGACCACCAAGCTCAGGCCAGCCTGCCCCTGTCACATATGCACCCTCCTTGCAGCCACCCCTGGAGACAGGGGCGGGGGACACAGAGCCACGGGAAGGATCCAGGGCAGTTAAACTGATATCTGTGCTGGGCATATAGACACCGCCCTAAGCTTGTAATTCACTGGGAGGCAGGAGAGATTCCACGTGGCTTCTGTAAATGCATCTCAAGCACCTCGAGATCTTTGAGGAAAGGGGCAGAGGCTTCATGGGCTTCCACAAGGTATGGGACAAGGCTCTTAGCTCTCAGAAGCCTTTCAACAAGACTGAAGGTCTCCCCCAGGCAGTCAGTTGGTTCAAAGGAAAAGGCAGCAACGGCAAAAAGGCCACATAACAAATGGGAATCGATGGGCAGTTTTCCCAATAGCAAATAGCAAAGGGACAAGAACCCATGATGGCAAAAAGTTAGTTAAAGCAGCCAAAACACAACTGAATGTAAAGAGCACCAGGAAAAATGTGCTAAACAAAAAGTAAAGCATGTCAAAGTCCCCAAAAAAGCAATGCCTATGGAGAAAACACACACTGTGCACCACACCAGGCATCCACACCAGCCCCTTTCCTCGGGCTAACCTGACCCTCCTAGAGGGAAACCAGCTGACATTTATCAAGGGCCCTACTCTCCCTGAACTAACCTGACTGGGTAAGATGATGCCTTAGCCATCATGTGCCTTCCAGCTTTAAATCTTTCCACAGAGAGAGAACCCACTATGAACCTCACTGAACTGTTGACTCAGTTCAGGACTTTGTGATAAATGTGAATGAGTACTGATCTCCACTTTGAACTGCTCTGGCTTTAACGAGTGGCCTGTTGTAGCCCACTGTCCTCTGGATCAGAAAGCTCTCCCGCTCCAGCCTTGCACTGACATCACAGCAGCCCTGGCAGAGGCAGCCACCTCCACCCTGGCTGGCTGGGGATCAGCCATCTCCTTCCAGTCAAGAATCTGAATCACATTCACCAACTGCTGCCATTTAAGGGTTGACAAATCAAGTCCTTTGGTTTTCAATCTGTCCCCGTGGATTTCTGTACTGGTTTTGTTAAATCAGGTGACATACCTTGCAGTATCAACTCAAATGCCTTGCAGAAGCTAAGCAGCACAGCAGCATGTTATCAGCTCATCTGCAACAGAAAAATATCACGTTGGGCTGATAACATCTATTTTCCACAAGCTTACATCCCCTGACCCACTGCAGAGTTTAAGATCTATGTTAATGTACAGCTATGTGACCTGTCACCTTTATCCTTTAAAGTGGAGCTCAACAGAATTTCCCAGGTCTTTCCCACGGGACTTGCCTTGGCTCAGATTTACCATCTCCTGCTTGGCTCTTGTTAGGACACAATCAATAGGAACTAGACCACTGAGCAGTCAGGGTGGGATGAGGGGCAGTCAACGGGGCATCCAAGAGCCCCTTCAGCAGTGGGGAACTCTGGGTTTCCCTGGACAGATAATGCATCAGCAGAGGAAAAATAACCAATCAATGGCAGTGAAGAGAGTCCTGCAGGAAGACAAACTTGCATGGTGATGATCTGCATTGCTGTAACATCTGCATGAGGGGCCAGTGTCAGGGCAGTGCTGTGTAGCACCCGCTGAAGGAGCTGAGCTGATGACAGGAGTTGCCTTTATTTAGCAGATCCCAAAGCCACAGACCAATGTGCCAGGAGAGTCAGAAAGATCCATGGCTCAGTGGAGCACACCTTAGGCTGGCTCTGCACTGCAGGAGGCCGACTGCACTGAACACAGCAATAGGAGAGAGCAATATCCTCCTGTCTTCCAAGAAAAACAAACCATTATGCACAAATTCCAAAGGGATTTCTTTCTCCTTTGCATTTAAAGAGAAGAGACTGGATTTATTTGGGTTTTCTCCCCATCTGGTGCACATTCACAGTAAGAATGAGTTTTGTTTCCAATACACATGTTGGACCAAGACCTCAGGCAGAAAGAAAACTGCATTTGGAGAAGCCCAGAGCCAGTTCCCGCTTCTGGCACTGCCACAGACAGCACAAAGCAGCCAAACAAACCGGGATTCAAGGTACAAATTGTTTCACAGAATATCCATTTCAAAGGGACAAGTACAAATGTTACAAAGTGAACAGAATCCTTTTAAAACCCTTGTATTTGTCTAACCGTTACAAACAGACACGTGCAGGAAGAGGCAGCAAAGCTACAGCCTCCTGCTGCCCCAGCGAGCGCTGGGAGAGGGACCAGGGAGCCCAGGCTCCGGCCAGGGCTGCACACAACCCGCAGTTTACTTCTGACAGTGCTACGTGAAGGGCTGAGGCAAAGCCACGGGCTCACGAGCAGCTGTTTCACGTTGTCTGGCTCCACAAAAAGGCATCGAAAGAAAAGGATTGCCCGTGGTTTAGAGCAGAGAGAGCGCGCGGGAGCACGCACACGCCAGGGAGACACACACCCCCCAAAGGGAATCCCAGGGGAAAGCACAACAGGGCCAGGGGTCCCAGAGGTAGGACAGAGAGAGCCTGGTAGTAGTTTGGTCCCATGGGTATCAACAGCACAGATAGACTCAACGCTAAAAGCAAGGCAGGAAAGGTTAAGGGAAGCTGAACCCCGCGTGTTGCATGCACACACTCGCTCTCACACCCTCTCTTTCGGGCTTCCTGAGGTCCCAGCAAGGGCAGTTCAAGATGTTCTCCCATCCAACATGTAATAGCGATACATTAAGCCTAGGACCAGTGCTCCAAAGATGGGGATTAGCCACGTTGACCAGAAACTATGGGGAGAAAAGAAAAAACACAAAAATAAATCCACACCACACGGAACAGGGGAAAGTCTTGAGGAACAATTCATCCAAGATGCTCAGCAGTTACTACTTGTCTTTTTCACCCAAGAAGCTCTCAGGCCCTGTCTCCCATCAGCTCACAGGCAGTCCCCATGCTCAGTGCTCTGCCCAGCCCCTGCCAGAGGCCTCTGTGCCTGCAAGCGTGGCTTGGTGGCTTATAAAATAGCAGCTGAAGTTTCCAGGCTGGCACATACAGAAACCAATTTGGGGTTTTGTGTTGCTGGGTTTTTTTTTTCCTTAAATAAGTCAGACGGTAATTTGTGCTCTACAAACAGCTGAGTTGAGTCAAGGGTGGAAACTGCTGCAGCTATGCCACAATAAATCTCCCTCACTCATAAACCAGAGGCCACAGGCTCACCTTCAGCAGCCTCCTTAGCAAAAAAAAAAGTGCTGCATCAACCATGAAAGTGCTGGCTGTAAGGATTTTCAGCTAAAAAGGGGCAGCTCACAAGAAAGATCCTCCAAAAACCCCCACACCTCATTGTGTTGCATCACGCCCCGGCCTGCAGCAACCACCCAAAGGATCCCTGCAGTGCAAAGGGGCCACAGCCACTGTCAGGCAACATGAACACACAGGCCAGAGAGTTCAAGCTGCAAACCACCTGGATGCCAGTTCTGCCCAGTGTGGACAGGAGACTTGGTGCCACTGGCTGTGTCCTCACATCCAGTGAGGGCTTATTTTGGAGCATCTCCTTGCTGGAAGGACAGTGCAGTAACATCCCTGGGCATTCTTCCTGCCCAGCAGTGTTAATATGCAGGTCTACAGACAGAGCCCTAACCCCACCCTTTCTTACTCTTATTTTAAGAGGATAGCATACCTTGCTTGGCCTGAGGATGTCGTACTCGGATTCTGAAGGAGGAAAGATGGAGTTAGCAGAGGGAAAAAGAAACATGAAACATGCTGAGAAGACTACACGACCCAACACCTGATCACAAACGCGTGGGAAAAATAACCCTCCCCTCCACATCCTCTGTGTGAGTATGGGTGTTCCAGGGGATGTCAGGCTCCATCCTCACCTCTGCATTTTTTCCATCAGCCCTGTCCCTCACCCTGGAACTTGTACCTCTCTCAAAACAAGCTCTCACTCACCACCTTGCAAGCCATTCTGTCTCTGTTACGTGCCATGGTGGCTGCCCAGCAGCCCGACACAGTCCTGGGCCTGTCCAAGCCCCTGCCCGTGTCCCTGGTCACTATCCTGTTTCCTGGCTGCTGAGGCACACAACCACAATGCTCTCTTCAACTCCTCCCTTCCACACAATCTGCTCCCAAACATTTCTACTTCTCCTTTCATAAAACTCTGAGAGTTTTGATATTTCTCCCAGTCAGATGAAATTCTCATTCAGGCTTTTATCAACTTCCACAGCCTCTTCCTCCCTGGCTGCTGCTGCTGCTCACTAGTTTAGCCAATGCTTCCCAACCAAAAACCACCTTTCCCACCCACCCTAACCAGAACTAGCTCCATTTCTCAAGAGCCACAGTGCTCATTTCTGCCATAATGCATCCAGTGGATGCTAAACACCAGCACTTAGCTGTGGGGAGCCACCTCTGAGCTGCATCACAAGAGCACATGCTGCAACTGTTATCTTTTTGCACGTGTGCTTCACCCCTCTTTCCTTTACTTTGCTGACTTCTCCCTCTTCCTGCTATTTTTAAACTCTACTTGGGCCTGGCTTTTCCAACAGCTGTATGCTGAAGGAAGACCTTTAGCTGCGTGTAACTCACTGGACTTTGTCCTCAGAAGATAAAAATATTTGAAAAGGAATATTTAACTCCTATCCAAGGGAGCTCCTCAGTGCCTCCTGACTGCCATGCACACTGCAGCCGTGTCTCGCTGGTTAGGAAACGGAGATGATCCAAGCGTTACATTTCAAGGTGAATACGTGCGTAACCACGCAGTCCCGTGTCACAACCAAGCACAGGCTTTAGCCAGCCCAAGTTATTCTTTCTATGGCTGACTCCAGCCAGCAAACAGCCCCAAGGGCTTCAGTGGCCGCCCTCTCTGTTGAGTTTCCCTCTGGATTCCTGCTCTCAGCGTGCAGCTCTGCGTTGGGCAACCGCTACTGAGGCAGAGCCGAGCCTGCTCCGAGCCAAGCCAGGGCAGAAGTGGGCTGCAAGGCACATGTTTACCTCTCAGAAGGGATTCTATTTATTACCAGTTCCCTCTCCCCATCCCATTTCAAAGGCAGTTTTGGAACACTGTGCCCTGTTCTAATCCAGGAGTACCTGCGTTTTAAGCAACACCTGTGATTACTAGGGCAGTTAACAGAGAATTCTTGTTTTACAGCCAACCCCACAGTGGCTGTGCCTGTCTCCTGGCTTGAGAGGAACACTGACAGTCCAGTGGTCAGGACGTGGCAACTAAGGCAAAAAAACACCCTGTGGCTCAAGGTGTGGAAATAACATTGCTGATGTCAGGGGAGAGAGGGCACAAAAACCACTTCCAGTTTCACACTGAGGTGACTGCTGAGCTTCAGAACAAAGCCAAAGGTGTAATTTGCTTGGAAGATTTATTCATCACTGTAGGTTGTGTAAATGTAAAGCCACAAACGCCACAGGAAAAAAAAATAAATGGGGGAAAAAAAACAAAGTGTGTGACAAGTTCTTTGTTCATTTTGTGAGCAGAATGTCACTTCCACAGCATTAAATTCAAACAGAACAGTGAGGCACTAACAGCTTACCTGAGAACCTTCCGTTCTACGGTCATGCTGTCAAGGGAGAAAAAGAAGAAAAAAGATAAGCACCAACTTCAAGAGAAACCTGCAGCCTTCAGGGGGGAATTGTTCTGTCTACACAGTCCTCATCACAGAGGTAATTGCCTGGACTCAGTTTTCAAAGGAGTCCTTCCCTCAGCACCCAAAGGCACCTCTTTGCAGCAGGCAGGAGGCTGGTGTTTGTGTCTGCCCCTGCAATCTCACCCTCCTGAACTCTACAAGGCAAGGGCAAGTTGTGGTACCACAAGCTAAGGAGGGAATTTAAGTGCCCCTGATTTAACTTTAGGGAGAAGTCTGTTCTGAATGGTAGAAAGAGAAGACTAATTTAGTTCTGTTTCCTCAACAGAGATCCTCTCTCCTCAACAGAAACCCTGTATGCCTAAACCCCTTAGCTATTTACACATTTTGCAAGACATCCTGGTGTGTGTGTTTAATGAGTTACACAAAGGAGAGTCACACTTTTACACAGTCCCATCCCATGTCTGAAGGAGGCTGTCACAGCCAGGTGGTCCTTACCGGGTGGATCTCCCCTATGTAGTACTGCTTGAGCATTTCCCTGGCATCTGTGGAATGCCCAACATCTTCAAAGCTCTCTGTGGCATCTCTACCAGCTTGTTCCAGCAAAACCTCTTCTCCACCAGGATGCTGAAAGAGAAGACTTCAGGTGAGAAGGTACTAAGAGCATCAGCAGCCTTCCTTCCAACCTCTTCCCTTCATCATGGATGCCTCAAGCCAAAATCATCAACAAAATCTTCCAAAGATTCAACTGTCCAACCTCTCTTTCAGGAATTCACAGGCAACACTGTGTGCTGCACAGCCTGGCAAATGGGTGAATCCCCACTACAGCCAGGGAAGCACAGCTTTGTCCCCACAGCCAAGCTGGCCCTCCTCTGATTCCATAATGGACTTGGGCAAGAAAATAATACAGAACAAAGGATAGTCTCATGTAGCTTTCCATGGGCTTCACTGCACAAATCAGCCTCCCTTGCTTGCAGGGGAGCCTTTCCTGCATCACTTCCTCAAGGACTTTCCCAAAGCAACTCAACTGCTAGCAAAGCACAACACTGCCTTTACAGACACTAGCAGAGGAAAGGATATTCCTCTTCTTCAGATCCCAGGAAAAAGAGTATTTGGCTGACAACTTCTCTTTGCACATAGCTGTGCAGTGAGGAATGGAGGAGAACAAAGGAGAAATGCATCATGTCTCTCATTGGCATGAGAAGATGCAACTCTAATGTAACCCAAACAACACTGAACTTGATCCAGTGTACAGCCACACAACAAACAGTGGAGAGGAGAAAAAGCATCACAAACCAATTCCACTGTCTGACACAATATCCTGATTTCAGAGTCAGAAGTTACAGCAACTAAAGTACCAAATCCACAGGATGCTCTGCCATGACACTGGCATTTCTGTTGGCAGCAGCCAGAGCAAGCAATTGAAGAGACAAAACACCCTGGTGCAATTCTGTTTCCCTTGATGGGTTGGGCTCCTCTCTAGCACTGTCAATACCATAATTGCAGGAACAGCCTGGCAATGGAAAGTGCTAACCCCAAAGCCAGCAGAGTACAACCTCTTTACAGTGTGAATGTGAACAAACAGTTTGGTTTAAACTATCAGCTGATCCAGTTAAGCCAATAAAGAGGTCAGGCCTTGGGGTGCACAGATAGGGACTAACCCAGGTTTCTAGAGCATCAAGCAACAAGCACTGAATGTGCTGGTTGAGAAGATGAGATTTGTTCTTTGCTGCCTGCAATGCCTCTGACAGCTACAAGCTGGAGCAGAGGTGTTGGGCTAAACTTCAGATCAAAGGACCAACAAATGTGATTTTCGCTGCAATATCCTTTTCCTTCCCACAGACACAGAAGAGCTGCCACTGCCCCTCTTCCTTCAGCTTGGCCGGTTTGGCTGCCTTAAGTCCAGATATCCCCACTGAGCTATCACACCTCATACCAAACATACTCAGCATGGACACCAAACAGTCCAGCTGTTTACCCCAGTGCCAGTTTTGCAATCCTCATATCAGACCTCTTTATTCCGAAGAAATCCCTTTATTGTCCAGGTATGTGGAGTTTTCTCAGCAGCCATGAAGGGCAAAGTCTGCAGGCTCAGGACACAGTTTGGTTAGCAGTCAGTTATTAGATTGCCTTAGCTGTAAAACCAAGCAACGCTCTGCTTATTCCCTCCATGCCTGGTTACAGGTCTTGCTGCCATTTCTCCCACACCATCCCTCAGGTTCATTCAGTCTCAGAGGGAGTCAGGTCAGGGACCAGCCTAGCAGAGAACCCATCCTACAAAAAAGAGAAAAGGTGTATCTGCTGGGGCAGCTGCAGAGGAGCTCACTACAGAGCTGGATGCACATCTCTATGCACAGCAGTTAACAGTCACGGGGAGGACAGGATGCAGCAAGGCCAGCCTTGAAATCCTTTCTGTGCCCCTTAGGCCATGCTCTCAGACTTGGCTGCAGTAGCAGGAGGCTCTATATTGTCTATGCACATTACTCAGAACAATCGTCCCATTTTCAGCTGTTTTACAAGTATGCCTGCAAAGATCCACAGAAACTAGAGGATGAAACACTGGCCATTTACTTCAAGCCTGACAGAAGAACTCTTAAGAGATGTGTCACCAGAAATCTCATTTCAGGTGGGAAAATATCCAAACTGAACTTTAAAGAGACAACTTGGCCTTCCTCATCATCCAACCTAAGAAGGCAAACAAACACCTGCAGCAACAGGGAACATGCAAAGGATATTGGCTTTCAGCAGCATCCAATCTTCACTTACACAAGAAGAGCACTAAAGTTTACTGCTCTCTGTATCTTTGGGTCTGAAGCCTCTCTATGCACTTGCTAAATCCATGAGAATTATTATCCACGCACATCTGCCCTTCACCACAACATCCAAGCCAAAAGAAAAGACTTCAGAACATTTTGGCATATCATATTTCTGGAAGAACTCCCTCGTCTAGACAGCCCCCAGTGCAGCCAGACAGCTCTTACCTTGTCAAACCCCAGCTAACGTAAAACCAGAATATTTATACAGGAAGTCATTTGCTCTGCCACAAAACTTCCCAAGATACAGCTCCTGCAGCAAAACATGAAAACTGAAAGTGTTGCAAACTGTGGGGAGGGGAAAAAAAAAAAAAGAGCACTTCCAGAGAAAACAATGGCTGAAATGTCCCTTTCTGCAAAGAGCCAGACAAGAGCAAAGAGCCAGAGAGGTGGGCCCAAGTGCCCACCCTCATAAGTTTCCCCCAACTACAGCAACAGAACTGTTATCTCCTTGTCACTGGAGCCTTTAGCACACACAATAAATAAAGTACATCTTGACAGCCACATTAATAGTCTTGAAGCACCAGTTTGGGAAGGATATGACCAACACCCCAAGCAGAGAAAACAGTTTTACAGGGAGAACCCTGTCATTTGAAAGTCAAATAGCAGCCAGCACCAGCACCAGGCACCTCCAGAGCCCTGGGCCCAGGCAGTGCAGAAGGGAGGCCAGCCTGCTCTGGCCTTAGGCAGGAGACTGAAGAAGGTAGAAAACCCCAGCCCTCCTCATGCTCTGCAGTGCTCACAGCTACAGTGAGCACTCTCAGAAGCATCATTTCTATGTGATCTTTGAATCCAATTCTCCAAACTGGGTCCAGAGAAGAGCAGCAGTAGGAAGGAGTTGCACAACTACATATTCACTCCAAGCTCACTTCAAATGTCTCTGATGCTCTAAAGTGGCAAGCAAAAGAAAGTTTGACTCACTCCCTGTCAGCTCCTATAGTGCATCTTCTGTGTTCTGTCAGCCAGGTGGTATCTGCCTGGCCTTTAGAAGGGATATGGAGTGAGTAGAAAGCAGCAGCAAGTCAGAACCAGAGGCACACAACAAAGGCTGTGAGAGCACAATGGAGACGCATGGCAGGAGGGGAGAGCCTGGGTCACCCATCCCCAGACCCAGCACCAGCTACAAACCAGCTCAGAAGCAACACCAAGCTCTATGACTAATTAGACTGCTGGATTGGGCAAGACACAAGATCCTCACATTGAGAAGGGAGGCAAAAGCTTTCATTCCTAAAGCCCAGCATTAGAGAAATACACCAGGAAAAGGAAGAGTATTCCTGTGCAACAACCGAGTGCCAGTACCACACAAGCCAGAAACAGGGACAAGCAGCCACCTAGAGAAATGGTGTTCATCAGCCATACGTCCCTTAGAGCTTGCTGTCAGGGTTCCTTGAAAACACCTCTACAAAGCTGGAGGGAGCTGTCAGAGCAGACCTCTGACATTGCTCCTTCTCCCTCAGACTTCTGGTTTCAGAAACATCACAGTGTGTAGGAACTGAATGCAGAAAGAGAGAAGAGTACAGAGGCAACAAACAGCTGTGATGGCTGCTCTGAAGAATACTGAATATGGAATTCTTCTGGATACTAAAGAATCACTTATCTCCAGCTCTTCTAATTGTGTAAAAATGGAGGTAAATCCTGTTCCTCTATCATAAGAATGTTTATGAAGATAAGTCTGTTACAGGTTGTGCACAAGTTAAGATTTTAACACCGGTGTGGGGAGGACACAAGTGTGAGCAGTACCAGACGTCAGAGAGCCTGGCAGGGAGGTACATCTGCCTTCCTGCACTTCCTCACTCAGCACTCACACCTGCCTGTGCAGCCAGCCCTTCCTGCTCTAGCCATAGCCTACACTTGCTTTTCCAGTCTGCTGCAAGCAGGAGTAATAAAGTATTCTGCTGCTCCAGTGACCTCGATGTGGGAGAAAATTACACCACTGGCATAAGGCACTCTCAGATTCCAAATAACTGCCCTTCATTCCAGGCACTTGGGGGCTCCCTGGAGCACAAGAGATGGCAGCCTCTCAAACACGTATTCAATCCTGTCTTTGTACCTCTCCTGCACTGTGTTGGTGCATCTACAGCTCAGCAGAACCTGCGTGATGAATGTCTTAAGCAAAGCTGAAACTGATCTACACCTCAAGCAACACACAGCTCTTGAGCTGACCTGCTGCACCTAGCCTGCAGGAATCACAAAGCAGAACTGGGCGACCTTTTAGCAGTGAGGCTTCTTTGAGATTACACAATCACCCCAAGGCAGCGATCAGCTCTGTGGAATTCAGCAATCCTGTTCAAATAATCTGTGACCAAAGGCCAGAGAAGGTAACAATTAGACACTGCTTCAGTGACTCTGCAGGATGAAGGGGGACGTACAACCTTCTGAAACCCCGACAGCTGCAGTTACAGCAACTCAGAGCTCTAAATTACAACAGTTCATCAGACAGCTCTAACTTTTCAACAAGACAAACAGTCCTGGTTCCAATCAGCTACACGTTGTGACTGATTACAGTGGGGTAACACAAAAAGAGTGTAGCTTTGCCAATAAATTAGGCCTTGATCTACATTTACAAGTCCCACTATGTCAGCAAGGGGTGCACATGGCAGGGTGTTGTGTCGGCCATGTTGCCTTACTCATCTCCCTTCCTTAGCCCAAGTTGATCTTTCTCATGTCAGAAAAACACAAATGAGATAAAGGGCTTGGAAGGGGCAATATGAAATACCCTTTCAAGGTAACACCCGTGGCAACCTGGCTTGCTGGTGTTTTCCTGAGGTCGCTTTCAACACCAGAAGCATCCCATGGAGCACATCCCAGACACCATCTCACACAGCAGGCTGAGGAGGTGACTGTGACCACCACACAGAGCCTGTGCTCTGGAGCACGCTGCCACTGACACCACGCTAAATACCTTGGACACTTTTTTTCTGACTCTTCAGCCTGAACAGCAATAAGCAGCAACCACAACTGGAACAGGAGGCGAGATGAGGCACACAGTTTCTGCAAGCATTGGCCCAACTTTCAGCTGCTTTTGGGTCCTCCTGAACCCATTGTGTTTTGTTAGTTAGAAACCAGCAGCAAATTGCTTTTCCATGTTTTTGCCTGGTCTTCCTCTGAATGTATTTAACCTTCTTGCACCCACAGCGACCTTTGGCAAGGAGTTCTCCTGCTCTGCCCCCCGTGGTGTGACGAAACGCTGTTTGTCCCTTTTGCATCTGTCTCTAGGAGCTTTTGATGTCCCCTGGTTCTTATACTACACTGTCAGACACAGGCAAGCATGAAAGATTTGAGGAATTCTGCTTTTAGAGAGCTTAAGAGCCCCCTAAGTTAACAGTCACTCTCAATACTTCTGTCTTCTCCTTCAACCCCAGCAACAAGCTCGCCACACTAAATGTGTGGCCTTTCCCTCACCTCAGCCAGACCTAGGGGCTCTCCTGTGAAACAAGCAGCTGAGCATCAGCTGACAACTCTTCATGCCATTGCTACCATAGCACCAAACTGCCGTGCTTCCACTAGGCATCATCCCCTGTACTTTTCCTGCCAGCATACTGAGTGTCCAGAGTCTCTCTCAGGGATCAAAGCCTCAAGAACAGAAGCTGCTCATCAGGCAGCTTTACAGATCCTGCACCTGACACAGAGGCATTTGCTGGAGTTGCAACACTAGCGACTGGTGAGCAAAGGAGTGAGCAGCCAGGATCTGTGGTCCTGTGAAAGTAAGGTTCTTCACTATAAAAGCTACAGGCAGTGTAGCTACAGCTACACTACTGGCTACAGCAAAGGCCAGCTCATGCCACCATAGCAAAAGACACCCCATAACTTGTTCACTGAAATACCTCAGAGGCTCTCTTAAAATAAACAAGGGGAGGGGGAGGAATTCTAAGCACAGTCAGATTCTGAATGAAACGTTATGATGCTGGATCCAATGAGCAAAACAGACTGTGGACAACTTTATAAATACATACTGAAAGCCATACAGAGAGCTCCTGTGGGCAGCTGTGCCCAGCTGTCAGCCCACTGCAGAAAACCTGCCAGGTTATCATTCCCTCCTCCTGATAAGCCTCTACACCCCACCAAGGCAGCTTGGTCACTGGATGTTGTAACCACATAGCAGACATACTTTAATCATATGTGCCTGGAGGAAAATCATAGTTTAATTTAGACAAGCAAACCGAACAAGCAGCAACATGTGGTTTTTCAATGAAGTGCTCTTCGTCTAGTGCAAGGTGTCCAGGCCCATGCCAAGGAGGTTGGAACTAGATGATCTTTAAAGTCCCTCCCAACCCAAACCACTCTCTGATTCTGTGAGTCTTTTAAAGCTGGCTCAGACCAACTTTTGTACCTTACCCTGTAGATGCTACAAAGGGATTTGTGTTATCTCAAACTGAGATAAAGCCCTTTGAAGTTTTGTTACCACTTCTTCCCACTGTTTTCAGCTACACACATTAATGAGATCACTATCAACCTTCTCAAAGACAGAAGTCCAAGTATTGAGTCGAGAAACAATTTTTGTCTCCACATGCAAGAGAACTGGAGACTGCACAACAGAGTCTGCCTCACTTCCAGAGCACCCATGCACAGTCACCTCTGGGAAGGCAGGAGCGTGGCAGATGCTCATCTCCTGAATCACCACTACTTTCTTCTTTAAGTCCTGGGGTGTCCCTGGAGATGTGAAATCTAAACCACTGTTTGAGCCTGATACTGTTTACCCTACAAGACCAGAAGTGCAGTAACATGGCTTAAGGAGCACTGCACCTCCCACGTAAGGCATGCTCGGGCAGATTTGCTAAGAAAACATAAGTTGACGCAAACGAGTAGAAGCACAGCCCCTGCGGCCTTTGCCCACACGACCTGCCATCGCCCTCACGTTCCTTGCAGCAGGTACCGTCCTGAGCTTAGCGCACACACAGGCAGCCGACAGACCAGCGGCTCTCCTGGGGCCCCTCCTAAACACTTGGGTTCCTCCTTCGGGCAGCGCTGGACCGCTGAGGGTCACAGCCAGGGCACAGAGGTGCTACCCGAGGACGTATTCGCCCCCTCTTCCCTCGGCAGACACACACACTCCTCCGGCCCACGGTCTCTGCTCCGCCATGGCAGCCCCTGCCCGTCCCCTCCCCCCAGCCCCGGCTCTCCCCTTCCCTCTCAGCCCGAGACGCCCTTCCCGGGCCCTCCACGCTGCCCCGAGCCCCCGGCGCTCTCGTCCCTCCCTCAGCACCCCTCAGCCCTGTCCTTCCCCCCCGCCGCCTGCCCCTGAGGGGACGGACCCGGCCGCCGCCGCCCCGTCCGGCCTCACCTCCTCCAGGAAGCGAGTGACATCGTAGACGCGCCCGTGGATAACCAGCCAGGCCTCGCGGCTAGAGTTCCGCTTCGCCACCTCCTCCAGCGTGAAAACCGGCCCGGCCTCGGCCGCGCAGCCCTCGCTCTCCGCGCGCTCCCCGGGCTCCATACCGGCCGCAGGCAGCTTCGCGGAAAGGCACGTTTGGCCCAGGGCGGCCGCCGTAGCGATGGCGGACGTCACCCGGCCCTGCCCCGTCTCGCCAGCGGCTCTCGGCCGAGCTCGCCGGCCAATGGAGAGCGAGCTGGCCTGACGGTGGGGCGACCGCTTGGAGGCGGCTGCAGCCAATGGGAGGGCGCGGCACGGAGCGTGGGCCAATAGCGAGTGGCCCGAGCGACCTGGCGGGAAACCGCTGCGCTGGGCCTCGCGGCGCCTCAGGCGATGTGCTGCGGCCCGGCCTGCCGGCTCGGCTCGGCTCGGCTCGGCTCGGCTCGGCTCGGCTCGGCTCGGCTCGGCTCGGCTCGGCCCGGACCCCGGGAGGCCGCGGGCGGGCAGCCGGGGCATCGGCCGCTTTTGCCGCGTCCCGCGCCGCCGGAGAGCGCGATGCCTTCAGTAGCCTGCGCGCGGCAGTGCCCAGGGGCCGTCCGCGGCCGCCGCTGCTCAGGACAGCTCCGGTGAGGCCTGTGGGGCGGCTGAAGGGAAAGCGGGATGTGCTGGGAAGTGCCTGTAGCTGCCAGCGACCGTCCGAGCTCGCCAAAGCCCAGCCCCCGGAGCCGCAGCCACCCGTGACGGGCCGCCGCACGGCTGCCTCCGGTAGCAAAGGCCGGCGCGATGCCGCGGGACGAGCAGAGCAAGCCACCCGCAGTGCGGGGACAGGGGCCGCGGGCAGCGGCTCGGCCAGGAAGGCCTGCAGGATGTATGCTGGCAGGAATCGTTTCGCAGGCTCCCTTGGCTGAGCTGTGGCTCTCCTTCAGTGGGCTTTTGATTCCAGCGTCAACGGGAACGGCTTTTACCCTGCTCCATTTGCTTTGATTCTTTCTGTGTGAATATACAGCCCGTGGCCGTTATTGAGCCAGTGCTGGTACAGCACACCTCCAAGCACCATGGCTTCTATCAGCTTCTAAAGGAAAGTGTCCACATGGAGAGCTGATGCGAGGCACTTGGTGAGTCCTCTCTTTCCTGGCAGACACACTGGACAGGTTTAGGGACAGCTGGGAAGCTCAGGAACCCAAGTAACTTGTAATCCTGATGGGTTTAATTTATGAACTAGCATTTGTGGCCGTGGGATTTATTTCCTTACACTTGCTGCAGGTGTTACACTGGCCAGTGCGCTGTTTGTTTTCCAGTAACTGCTGAGGAGGTAGAAATGCTCTGTGTTGTAAGAAGTGCTAATGCAATTACAAACACTGGCTACAGATTAAAGGTCTGTGCAAAGAGAATTTGAGCTGGCTAACATCTGTGGTGTTTGCCACAGTTGGGATTTTAAAGGAGCCCAAATGAGGTCAGTGCCTGTACGTGGCTCACAGCTGAGCTGGGATCTCTGGCAGTGAGACATACCCAGTGGTGCACTCTGGGAGACTGATCAGCTCAGCAGTGGTATCCCAACTTAAATACAAAGACAAGTCAGCTCACTGAATGCCCAAGGTTCTATGTCAAACAAATTCTCCACGTCACTCTGGTAGGAAAGAAGGGTATCTTTTATTACCAGAGAGAAAGTCAGTGCGGTGGTGCTGCCAAGCCTGGTCTCCAATCCAGGCGCTGGTGTAATGCACAACCTTTGGAAAGGGCTGAAACCCAGGGCCATGCCCAGGCATAGCAGCTATCTCTCACAGGGTGCCTTGTCCTGGCCTTGTTCTGCTGGGTTGGCACAAGTAAGTGTGGATTGAGCTGCAATCAAAGGAACAGTAAGGGGAAGAACAAAGTGCCGCGAGAAAAGGCATGGAGTCAGATCAGTCTAATTTGTGCAGGGCTCAAATCCTATCTCCTGCTGTCGGTATGTTCTTTGTCTTGGGCAATCGGCCATAAACCTGGATCTGCCACAGCAGCTGTTGACCTTAACTGAACGTTTCATGTCCTCTGGTACCTGGTGTGCTGCTGGTGACATTTCCTCGTGTTGTTCCTCAAGACACTCAGTTCTTGTAGCTGATGCAAAGGACGTTTGTAAGTGCTTCCTGCCTCGTGCTTCCCAGGCAGCTGGTGGCCTTTCATTGGAGTCCTCACCAGCACTCTGCTGGCACAGCAGCCTGGGCTTCCAGCTTCTCCAGCAGCCTGCTGGGCAGTGCAGTGTGTGGCTGCACACGCCGCCTTTGCTGTACTGCCCCAGTGACCTGCAGGGTTTCGTGTGGCCACCCTCTAAATGAAACCCGGTCACTGTGTGACGTTTTATTGAGATGGCCATAAAGCTGGAATGTTTCTCTTGTGCTTTCATCTACGCTGCCCTTTGTCTGGTGTCTTTGCTGAGGCAATGCACGCACACTAGAAGTCCTCTGTCAGATGTACCTCCGCTCCCCACTGAAGCCTGCAGCGGCTCCCTGCAAGCACCAGAGCTGGTGCTCTCTGCCTGCCTGGGCTCTGCACAGCAGCTGCTGAAGTCACACTGCTCTCAAAACTCCTTGCCCTCCATTTGCTCTCTAGCATTGCTCCAGACTGGAGGGCACAGACCTCACAGCTTCCTCTTCGGACGTTTTGCAGCAGCACAGACACTTCATCTGTAGGTGCAGCCCCAGGGACCTGCTCTGTCTGCACAAGCCCACACACTCTTACCCAGGTATTTGTATATGATTAAGTCGTGGTGTGCTGTTCTGGCACCTCCTCAGGGCTACCTGACAGCTCAGTCTCAGCACAGCTTCAATACTGAGCTTATTCTTCTTCGTTTGATCCTTTCTCTGTAGCTTTTGCCCATCATTAGGGACATTTCCCTGGCTCTGTGGGTAACCCCAGAGTCCTCTCAGACATAGAAGCATTTCAAGCTCCCTGTGCTGCCGTGACCTTGCAGTTCCCACGCCATGTGGCATTGCTACACAGGCAGCTCCCCCCACCCCACTCCGTGGGATGTTGTCAGTGTGTGCCTCTGCTGCCACAGCCTCCTCCTGCCTGGCCTTGGCAGGTGCAGTCATGTACCACTCAGACAAAGAGCCCCTGCAAAGATCCCTCTGCCCTCTCACTGAGACCAGGCTCCCCATCTCTTGGAACATCACTGGTCCCATTCCTCAGCTGCATCGAAACCTGTCTCATATTCTAGACCCTTCCCAGCAGGTTCCTGCCTGTCTGTGTTCAATGTGAAGCACTTGCCTTTGCCTCAAATCACTTCACAGCATCAGCTTCTATAACCCCCTTGGTCACTGTTTCAATAAGTGCCTTTGTGCCTCCCCTGCAGCCCTCGTGCTTGGAGCATTTCTCTGACATTTTGCAAAGCAAACTCATTATCCTCCTCAGCATTTCCCTCTCCCACTGGTTCATGGCTTCTTGTTTCCCCAGAGCTGTCCTCTGCCTAAGACCATACCTGTTTTGCACTTGCACATAACAGGGTAGCATCCTGCTCCACAACCAGCCTTTTGAGGCACCTTAGCAATACAAATAATGAGCCCTGTCTTTATTTACTGGGCAACAGAAGGGAACCACTGCTCTCTCTCACCATACTGAGCCCAAACAGAAGTGAGAAAGCTGTCCCCTGCCTGTCCAGAGAGCAAACACCTCGTGGCAGGTGCTGCTGCCTTCCTGGGGCAGCACAGCACATGCAGCCAGTGCTGTGCCAGAGAAGCACGTGGTGACCAGGAGCCCCTGGTGATCTTCCTGTTTTGTTTTCCACGGTAGCTCATACGGAAGGCCACGGCACGGCAGCAATGTGCACATCTCCTTCCCTGCAATGTGTTCTTTCATCCCTAATCACTTCATCAAAATCCATAAATCAGATAGTTAAGACTAAAAAGCACAAACATGACTGCAATTTGTGCCTTCCTGGCCAGTGTTTCTTTTGGCACACAAAACACCAGACCTTTTCCTGAAACAACTGATGATGACACCGGGCAAGGATTCGGTGAAACGGACAGTGAGGCCACTGGTACTCCAGCTCCACTGCCTGCTTCCACAACCCTGCTTCCCTGCCATCGGTGGGAGAAGGTTCAGAGAGCAAACCAGGGCTTTGTATTCTGTATCCATCCCCATTTCAGGCTCATTTTCCAGTGCTGGGTGCTGTGAACATGCACTTGGCCCAGGCTGGCCATGAAACCCTGTGGGAAGGGAGCCTGGGGTGAGAGGCCAAGGCTGCAGCTCCCATTGCCTGCCCTCCCCGGGCTCCTTCAGCACCTTCCCACTGCCCTAAGGCTCTGCTGTGGTGGTTTCTGCTCTCTGACATCCCTCAGCATCAGATCACAGCTCCTGCAGGTGCCACATCCCAACCGCCCCCAGACCTGCAGCAGCCGCCTGGCTCTCATGCCAGCAGCACACCTCACAGAGCGGGATGAGACCTTCCCTGGGGGCTGGGGATGTGGCTGTGGTGAGGAACAGCTCTGCTGCTCTTCCTGAGTGAAGCCTGGCTTGGAGAGGGCAGCTGCCCCCCAAACAGTGTGTCCAGGCGCCGCAGAGGGAAAGCTGCTTTGCTCCCCCTGGGAGGGGAATGCAGGGATTCTGATCTTTGAGCAAAATGAAACGGCTCAGACTCCTATAAACTTGTAGGATCTGCCATCCCAGCAATGGCTGGTGCTGATCAGCCTCTCCCAGCAGCCAGGGCAGAGCGGGAAAGTTCAGCCCTGTTGCCTCTTGCATCTTGTGACCAAAAAAGAACTAAACCATTCTACTCACAGAATCATTGTGGTTGGCAAAGCCCTTGAAGCTGCTGCAGTCCCAGCTCTCCCCTCACCCTGCCACCACTACCTCATGGCCCTCACCACCTCGGCTTTGGTGTCCCTCCAGGGCTGGGCACTCCCCCAGCTCCCTGGGCAGCCTGGCACAGGGGCTGACACCTCCCCTGGGGCAACCTGAGCCCATTTCCTCTTGTCCTGACATTCATCAAAGGGGAGCAGCTCCTGTCAGGGAGTGTCAGAGAGTGCTCCTCTCTCCCCTCAGTCTCCTCTTCTCCAGCCTGAACACCTCCATTCCCTCAGCTGCTCCTCATAACTGCTCCTTATTCTCCAGACCCTTCACAACTGCATTTCTCATGACCAGCTCATAAGCAGAAGCCTGTTAACCAAAGCACACGGCTCCCTCACAGCCTCAGCCCAGGAAGCAGCCGCCAGGATCTGTCCCTGCCCCTTCCCACCAGCTGCCCACGCTGCTCCCTTTCCGCCCTGGCTCTGCCCGGGGGCGCTCATGCTGCTCGTCTCTCTTGCACAGATTATTTTTATCTCCTTTTGTTTCACAATAACAATTCCCTCCCAGTTTTACTGTTTTCCACCCAACACGAGGATTTTTTCTCACGTGTGTTTCCTTCTCAACCCTGCCAGAGTGGGGGAGGGTGGGAGGATCCTGGATAACCTAATGCCAGAGGAATTTTCACGTGCTTTTCCACCTCAGGTGAGCCCGTTGTCTGCAGAGCAGTGTCGGTGGCGGTCCCTGGGCTGAGGCCACACTGCCTCCAAGCGAGAGGGGTTCTGGAGTAGCCAGCTGCACAGCCTGCCTGGCCTCTGTCCAAACCAACCTCCGCCCTCCGGGCACCGCTGCCTGGTGCTCCTCGCTCACTGGCATCGCTGGGAGCCCAGAGCCGCAGGTTTGCTACTCAAGAGTCTGAGGCACGGTGGGGAAACCCCTGCCCCAAAACGCCAACCTGGGGCCCCGGTGTTGTTCCAGCTGAGGGGAAGGGGGCTGCAGTTGGCTGGAGCAACAGGAACGGGGGCACAGGGCGTGCAAAAGCGCCCTGGCTCCTCAGCAGTGGCAGGACGTGTGAAACCCCCAGAGTAAGTACCAACAGCTCCTGGCTCCTACCTGAAGGCTGCGCGCGGTCCGCACGCAGGCCCTGCCCGAGACGCCGGCGCTCCCGCACGGGGCTCGGCCTGGGGCCTGCTGACGCGTCTGCCCCGAGGCTCCAGGGGCCGGCTCACACGCGGGGCTCCGCTGGCGCCGACGCTGCGGCTGAGGCCCGGGGCCGACAGCAGCGCCCCCGGGGCAGCGCGGCCTCCGCCATCCCCGCTACGGCCCGGCCGCCAGAGGGCGCCAGCGCGGCGGGGCCGGCGCGCTGCACGCCGGGAGCTGTAGGCGCGGCGCACGCCGGGAGCTGTAGGCGCGGCGCACGCCGGGAGCTGTAGGCGCGGCGCACGCCGGGAGCTGTAGGCGCGGCGCACGCCGGGAGCTGTAGGCGCGGCGCACGCCGGGAGCTGTAGGCGCCCGCTTCCCTGCCGCCGCGCGGGGCCCCGGCGGGCGCTGTCGTCACTTCCGGCGCGCCGCTGCGATGGCCGCCAGGCGGGGGCGCGCGGTGCGGCGGGACGCGATGGCGGCGGCGGCGGCGCGGGGCGGCGTCCCCGAGGAGACGGTGAACGGATGGGTGCTGCAGTTCTACTTCCACCAGGCCATGGTGGCGTACCGCTCCGGCCGGAACCGGGACTTCCGGCAGCTCCGCGACGTCATGCAGGGTGGGCCCGGGGCGGGAGCGGCGGCGGGCCCGGGGAGGCCGCGCGGCGGGTCGGGTCGGGTCGGGTCTCACCTGGGTAACCGCCTGCTTCTCCCACAGCGCTGCTGCTGCGGCCCCTGGAGAGGGAGCCCCTGCTGGCCCGGATGCTGCGCGTGATGCAACTGCTGTCGCGGATCGAGGAAGGCGAGAACCTCGGTGAGTCCCTGACGCCCCCCGACAGGCCCTGGGAAGCCCCAGAGTTGTCTCCCAGCCGTCTCCCCCAGCCGGAGTATGCCCTGGCCTGCGGCTGTGTCCCTGTGCTTCTATCTCTGTCCTGAGCAGAGCCCTGAGCCAGAGCTGTGTGGCTGTAGGAGCTCTCCCTAGAGAGTGAGGGGCCTGAGAGAGCAGCCAGTGTGTCTCTGTCATGCTGCTGTAGATAAGAGCAGTGTGCTGGAAGCCAAGCTCCAGGGCTGTCCTGAATGTACCAGCCTGCCCTGTGACTCCTGCTCTGCCTCCAGCTCCAGCCCCCAGGCAGTTAGTTGTGGTCAAGTGATGCTCCTGCAGCTTTCCATGCCCACGGGAGGGTGTTGCAGTTTAGACATGCAGCTGGCAGCCTGCTATTCCCTCTCATCTTGGCCTTCAGTGGCTGTAGAACTGGCAGCCAAAGTGTGCAGGGAGGGAGGAGCTGGCTGTAGGGTGTCACTGCAAAGGCCCCACAAACCAACACTGTCAACTCTTGCAGACTGCACCTTCGATAAGGAGTCAGAGCTCACCCCCCTGGAATCGGCCATTGCTGTGCTGGAGCTCATCCAGAGGGAGTTCTCTGTGCCTGAAAAGACAATGGAAACTGTTCAGAAAATGGTGAAGGAAGCTGTAAGACCCTTTTCTTTCTCAATAAGCACTCCTCTGCTTGTCTTCCTCTCAGAAGGGTGAATGAGAGTGGGTGCAGGATACCACTGTCAGCACTGACTCAGGTCCTGTCTGTCTGCTGTGTCAATCAATGTTGGTGCTGAGCCATTCCCCATCAGCTGTGCTGCCCTGTGAGATGTGTTTCACCAAAGCTGGTTTGGAGAGTGTGGTCTGCTCTGTGCCCACAGAGAAACCCATGTTTGTGTTCCCCCACAGGCTGTGATTGTCTGCATCAAAAACAAGGAGTTTGATAAAGCAGCAAAGATTGTCAAGAGGCACCTGGGGAAGGAGCCCAGAACCCTGGTGAGTCTGCAGTGGGGATGTCTGGACGTGCCCTGATGTGTCTGATGGAGTGTTGGTGGGTCAGGGGCACCTGTGACCCGGATCACAGGCAGCAAAGGTTTCCCTGAGAGGCACATCTCTTGGGGAAAGCTGCCCAGGGAGAAGGGGGATGGAGAGGAAAGAGCTCACCTTGAAAGACGTGCCCTCAAAGCGTGTCTGTCATTGCTTCGGAGCTCCCTCGTGTGTCTCCAAGGGCTCCCAGGCAGCAGCCCCCAGTCTTTGGCTCCAGGCAAACTGCAGCTCTTGTGTAGAGCAGGAGTTGGTACAAAGGGCTGGTTCTGCAGGCAGAGGCTCCCCCTTCCCCTCTCTGTAGGCAGCACCATGTGTTGGGCACTGGAAACAAAGGTCAGCGTTGTGGAAGGAGCCAGCTCTGCTCCTGCCTGGCCTCTCCCAGGCTGGGGTGGGCTGTGCCTGGAGAGTGTCCACCAGGAGAGGCCACAAACCCCCCCAGATCCCACCCTGGCACCTCCTCAGAGCACCCTTACCTCTTCTCTAGAAAAAGAGGAATGAGCTGCTGGCTGTCATCAAGGAGAAGGATTTCACCCATCCTCTGGTCAAAAACTTCTCCTACAAGAGCTTCCAGCAGAGTGTGTTTCAGTTCCTGAAGCCCTACATGGATGATTCGGAGCCTCTGCTGCTGTCGGTACGTGTGTGCCCTGGCCCTGCCCAGCTGAGGGGCAGCAGGAGCGTGGCCCTGGGGGGCAGCTTTGGCCCTGGGGGGCAGCTTTGGCCCTTCCCCTGCCACGAGGCACTGACTACAGTAACCTGGCTTCTAGGTGCCTCCTTCTGCCAGTAGGGAGTTGAGGCACCTAATTAACAGTGGGTTGGATCCAAAATGCTTTGAGTCCCTTCCTAAAAGGTTTCTAGTGCTGAGAACACTTTTCAGTCTCTGTAAGGAGTTTGAACTGACAGATAGGAACTCTGTGTGTGGTGCCAACTGAACTGCAGGCAGCAGCTCAGGGAGGGGCTAACAGCCAGGGGCAGCCTGAGGAATCCCCCTCACAGTAGCTGTGTGTTGCTTCTCTCCCCAAGGTGATGAAAAACACTTTGAACTCAGAACACACCAAAGACCCAAAGTGCTCCTCAGCGACTCCCGAGTCCCGGGATGGGCCAGAGGAGCAGGCAGCAGCCCCAGAGCCCCCAGGGAGGGCAGAGGGCCCAGCAGCAGCTCCAGAGCCCACAGCCACGGCAGAAGCCCCCGAGGGAGCTCCCAGCCCTGCAGAAAGGGCAGATAATGACCCTGCAGCAGCCCCTGAGCCTATGGAGGAAGCTACTGACCCAGCAGCAACTCCTGAGCACTTACCAGCAGTGGTTAATACCTTGGAAGATGCTTCAGAGCCTATGGAAATATCTAAAGAACCAGCAGCAGCAGCTCCAGAGCTTCCAGGAGCATCCTGCAAGGACTCAGGAAGGTGGGCAGGGGAACGTGGCCCCGTGGTGGCAGTCAGGCTGCCGTCACCGCCGGAGCCTGGAGGTGGTTTGGGGCATCTTCCTGGAGATCTGTAGTTGTTCTGTAACGGAGGGAGGGAGGGCAGAGGCTGCTAGGTTTGCTCTCTGGACACCAGCTGCCCTGGCACACCGTGGCATGGAGGAGGAGGAGGGTGGCCCGCAGGGGGGGAGCAGGTGGTGTTTGCAGGCAGCTGCCGAGGGTCACAGCGAGGGCAGAGGCTGCTTCCTGCGCCGGAGCCGCCTGGGCGACCCGCTGGGTTGTGTTTGTCTTGCAGGCAGCCGGCTGGCACCGTAACCACGTACGGCATCTCTGACCTGAGGGAGGCTTTCAAGATCCTGTCGGGCTCCCCGGACTCTGACGTGCTCTTCACCAAGCTGGACCAAACAGACTTTTCCTTCCCCAAGCAACTGTCTCCTTCTGTATCCCACAGAACCAAGAGACGGAAAGAAGAGGAGAATCGAGGCTCTGAGACCTCAGACCCTGCTGAAATGCCCCATAAGAGCAAACGCTCGTTGAGCATAAGCAGGCTGGTGATGGAGCGAGACAGCCAGCACGAGGCCAGCGAGAGCCCCGACTCTTCCCAGGAGCCAGTTGTATCTTCTGCTTCCAGACCTGGTCAGAAATTGCACGACCAGCCCGTGTCTACAAAGATCCCCAAGTACGAAGCCCGAGTCTCGTGTGCTACGTCCTAACCCTGACATCAGCACGAGCAGCAGCCCCTCTGGCTCAGGATGAGTACAGGGCCTGTCCCTGTCCGCTGGCACGGGTGGCACCGGCCCCAGCAAACACTGGGCTCTCCCTCACGTGCTCCTGTTGGGTTGATGGAGAGGGGAAACCACCCGGCTGCTGCTGCGGCTCAGAGGTGCTGTGGTTGGTGCTGGGGGCGAGTCCCGTGTGTGCCACTGGGGCTGCAGGCAGCCCATGGGTGTGTCTGGTGGAATAGACCACACTCTCCTTTCTCCTCTTCAGAAATCCAACACTGACCTCACTTCAGCTCTTTCTTTTTCCCCCAGACCTGTGTTGGTTTAGAAGCTCCTGGTTGCAGCTGTTTCTCCCGTGCAGGTTATCGCTTTCCTTGAGGCTGAGTGACTGCAGTCAGAAGCAAGGCTGTGTTGGGGGGGTCCTTTTTGTAAGGATTCCCCACAGAAAACAGCAAGGTCAGCTCACTGGCCCAAGTCCAAAATTAACACCAGTATCAGACTCTTGGGCCAAGAGTCTCAGGAGTACCAGCTGTGGGCTGTAACGAGGGCGCAGCAGAGAGCTCTACCTGGATGTCTGAGTTGCTCTCCTTTTGCTTGGTGAAGTCGTGTTAGCAGCCAATAATCCTGATGTCCTCGATCCCCAGGAGTGAAACTGGGAGGACTGAGGAGAGAGCTTGATGCCTTTGGAAAGACGACTAGAACACAGTTGCCTTTGGTGTCCTGGCTCAGGAACGCCAGGCTTTGGCTTGGAAGGGCTGGGTGGCGGCTCCAGGGATGGATTCACTGTCCCTTGGAGGGGAGAGGAGATGTGGGGCAGCTGGCACTGACCCAGGCAGTGGTGAGGTCTCTCAGATGCCTTGCTCAGGGTTCATCAGAGGTGACACTGAAAGGGATTTCCACCCCTCCTCATGCTGTCCACTTCCTGGGAGCGTCACTCCATAAATTACTCCTTCAAGGACTCTTGAGCAGTGACACTTGATCCCTTCTGCTTCTTTCCAGTAGGACGTTGCAGCTGGTTCCTGTCCCTGGGAGGTGTCTGGAGTTGCTGGGGAAGGTTGTGGGTGGAGGGGGAGCTCTGAGAGCTCTCCCAGCCTGCTGTGATCTGTCTGTGTGCCCTGGGAAGGGGCTGGGCACAGGGACTTGGTGTGATGGTTTGCTGCCACTGCCTTGAGAGGTTTTCCAGTTTCAGCCCTGCTGCTGTGCATGTTGGTTTCCAGTTCACCTGGAAAGAGATTTGTTGTCTGTGTGATTCTTGCCTTTCCATGGCAGGACTCGTGGCAGCCGTGGTGCCAGTGCCCAGACACCCAGTCATGTGTGTGTCTGCCAGCAGCAGGGCCTCAAAGGCTTATGGGCAAGAAAAAGGCAACTTCAGGAACACAGAGCAGTTACTTTCCCCTAATCATGACCTGGAGGTGACAGACAGGGGGGAGCCTTTTGCAGTGGCTCCTTTGAGTTTCATCTCACAAGTTTGTGCTTGAGGGCTGGAGGCAGGTGACAGCTCTGAGGCACCTGATCTCACCATGAGGCTTCTCAAGCTCAGCTGACTTTGGTAGCATTAGTAATGGGACAATAAGAAAAAAATACTTTGTGGGAAGAGCAAAGGCTTTACCTGTGCCTTCAGAGAGGGGCTCCCCAGGACTTGTTCCCCTCAGAGAGCAGCAGAGGAGGCAGCGGGATGTTCATACGTGGCTTTACAGGCACATCTCTACCCTGCCTGCTGAGCTCCTGTGCCTCCCCCACCCCAGCCATTTTCCCCAGGCACTAATTGCTTTCCTGTCTGCAGGTCCTTCCAGGGAAGGTGGAACAGCAGTGCCTATGGTGAAGAGGAGAAGGACAGCTGGAGCGATGAGGATGAGCTCTTCTCCGATGCAGGTAAGAGGAGAGGCCCTGGGGCTCAGGCACGGGTGTCTGGCTGCCTTCTGTGGGACTGACTCCTGAAACCAGAAATCCTAAAAGCCCAAGAGAACAGGCAGCTGTCCAGCCCTGAGAGAGTTAGTTTGTTGTACCTCTGACCTGAAGCACACACCAAAAACTCCTCTGTGGGTTCCAGACTAACGGTGCCCAGCTTGCAGGATGGAAATGCTGGAAGTGCAGCTCTTTCCCTGTTCCTGCTTTAGTGCTGTGAAATAAAGGTGAAGATTACCTTTTCAACCAGATAATGTTCCAGTCCAGTCTCCTTTGCAGCTGGATATGCAGCCTGGCTGGTGACAAGGAGCAGACAGTGGGTGCCTCTGCGTACAGCGTAGCGCATCCTGCGTGGGTGCCCCTGCTCTTGCTGTACTGACCAGTTTAAAACAACACAGGCCTTGTTGGAAAGCTCTCATGTAAAGCAATTGGGGCCTGAAAGAGAAAGGCTGTGCATGCTGTAGCTGCAGAAAAGGGAGGGATGGAGGAAACTGGCTCTGTTGGGGTGCTCCTGTGCTCAGCTGCCTGCGTGCTTCAGCAGTTAATCCCGAGGCTGGCTCTGGAGGAGGCCTGTGCCTCTGCGCCGTGCTGAAGTGGAATCCTCTTGCCTCTTTTCCAGTGTCATTTGGGTCAAACAGCAACAGATCTTCAGTCTTTGGTTCCAAGAAACAGGTAACATGGAGCCCTTGAGTCCCCTCACTGAGGCCTGGGTCTGTGGGAGAGCAATGGGGGCTGAAGGGTGCCGGCGGGGCGGCCGCTCCGAGCCCTTCCCCGGCCATTCGCTGCCCTGTGCCTCCAGCACACAAACCTGCAGAGATGATCAGGGCTGAGTTCTTCTAGCAGGCCCTTGGGCAGACAGTGCTCTGCACCCCTGCACCTTTACCTGATCAGAGCTGTGCTTTGGGAAGCAGAAGGACCCCTGAGCTTCTCCCAGGTGTAACGGCCACCAGAGCACGTGTGCAGTGCCTGGGGCCAGGGGGTGCTGCTGGCAGGAGGCCTCTGCCCTGCCCCACGCTGCAGGCACAGAGCTTGGCAGGGGTAACACACCGGGGGGGGGCATCTCAGCCACGTGCAGCTGCTCCCTGAGGCTGCTCCTGTGCTCTTCCCTAGAAATGGACGATACAGGAGAGCGAGTGGATCAAGGAGGGGGTGAAGAAGTTCGGAGAAGGGCGGTGGAAGGCCATCTGCCAGAAGTACCCCTTCCAGAACCGCACGGCCGTGATGATCAAGGATCGCTGGCGCACCATGAAGAAGCTGGGCATCCTCTGAGGCTGGCAGCCACGGCACCTTCAGTGCCAAAACCACCTTGCTTTTCCTTCTGGAAGCTGGACCGGAGCAGGAGCAGTGAGGAGGCTGCTGTGCCCATCCCCAGGGCGAAGCACACGTCTGACAGGAACCACGTGCCCAGAGTTTCAGCCACAAGGTTTGGGTCTTGGGCAGAGCTGCCTGGCCTAATTGTGTGTGCTCAGCCTTGGCTGGGACTCCCTTCACCTGCCCCCTTTGTAGAGGGAATCCCAGCCTCTTTTCCCTGCCTGGATGCTGTCGGGTGGCAGAGTAACCCCGTCAGCAGCTTTTTTTTATGTGTTTTAAGTGTCCATACTGTGAATTGCTTGTTTTGTCTGTTTGCACTCGGTCCCCTGGGAGGGACAGAGGCAGCACAAGCCCCAGAGCTGCTGGGGAGATGAAGAAATTCAGGCGTCTGCTTCAGGGTTTTTTTGTTTTCGTAGTTCTTTGTAGAGGGCCAGAGTGTCTCTGGGAACTTCTCCCTCCCACCTGTGAGGCTTTAAGCTTGTTTTGTTTCGGTACTTACATATCAGTTGATAAAAGTTCCCCTGCTCACTGGCTCTGGCAGTTCTCCTTTCTGGCACCGTCCTCCTCCTGTGCAGTCCCTCGAGGGGGCGAGCTCCCAGGGCACTGATGCCTCCTGCCACAGCTCAGTCCACGTCCCAGTGCTCTTCTGTAAAATAAAGCTTCTTTCTTGTTGGATATCAGAGGAGTTGCAGTAGTGTGGACTGGTGCCTTACAGAGGGGGATGGGGCAGTTTGGGGTGCCCTGCTCACCCCTTCCCAGCAGCGTGGGGCTGGGGGTGTTGTGTTGGTAGCTCTTGGGGTGGCACAGCAGGTCTTGGGGTGCAGCCACAGTGGTATGGGCACCAAGCACCAGCTTCTGGCCTGGATTGCTGTTGCAATCACAGGGCAGGGGAGGGTTGGGGGCATTTGTTAAAGCCAACCTCTCTTGGCTGTGGCCCCGTGGCTGGGGCTGGGGAGAAGGCAGCCTGCAAACACCTGCTTTGCCCTCCGGCCTTCACCAGCCGCTGCTGGCACCAGCTTCCCTCAGCACCTGCTCAGGCTCTGCATTTCCCTCTGCCTGGAAAACCATTCCCCTGGATCACCAGGAGCACCCAGCACTTAGAGCCCTGTCAGGAGCCAGGAAAGCCCCTGCTTGGCAGTGCCTGTGGGGAGATGTGTCTGTGCTGCGTGGGCCTGAGCCCTGCTCTTGCCCTTCCCTGGCCAAGCTCCTGCCCGGGCTGTGCAGGAGGGATGGTGCAGGCCAAGGCTTGGAGAAGCTGCAGGTTTCTTGAAGTAAAACACTTGTCCTGCTGAATTTGCTTGTTCAGGAGACAGAGCAGAGGCAGCTGGGAGGGGCTGATGGTCGGCCTCCCCTCAGCTGGGTGAGCTCCAAGGTGGACGAGCCGGCCCTGCTCCTGCTCTGCCCCAGATCACCTTGAGGAGCGGCGCCTGTGCCGCGCTGCCACGGGGCAGTTAATGATTACCTCTGCTGCACAGGTCCCCTCCTGCCAGGGCAGGGGCTGTGGACAGGGATGATGCTGCTGCTGGTGCTGCTGCTGCTGCTGGGCCCCGCCGGCTGCCCCAGGACCGAGCCCCTGAGCGGGGCCAGCGACGAGCCGCTGTTCCGCGGGGCCGACCGCTACGACTTCGCCATCATCGTCCCCGCGGGCGCCCTGGAGTGCTTCTGGCAGTTTGCACACCAGAACGGCAGCTTCTTCTTCAGCTACGAGGTCAGGGCTGTGGGCTGGGGCACGGGCAGCTGCCCGACGGCGGCGGCCTCGGAGGGTGCAGCAGGTCTCACATCCATCGCCTTCCCCTACAGCGAGGCAGCAGACCCTGTGGGATCGATGCCAGGAGCCAACTGAGCTCCAGACCCGCAGCCTCTGGGCTGAGGCGCTTGGACTTGCGTAGGGAAGGTCCTCAGTTGAGACAGGGAAAGGCTGCAGTCACCTGGATCCCTCCTCACCTCGGGGCCTGGGCCTCTTCAGGCACCTTCCATCATCAATCCCATGGATAGTTTTTTTAATCGCTTTCTAAAACCACCACGTGGTGCTGAGAGCTCTGGACATGGTGCCCGAGCACCCCGAGTTCCCCTTGTGCTGGAGCTCACCTGTGCTGGCTGGAGGCTGCTGGGCAGCCCTTGGCTCTCCTCCGAGCTGCAGCTGGAAGGCTCCGAAGGTCTCGGGCACAGCCCCATCTGCTTGTCCCCGTGCTCTGTTTCCCTGCAGGGAAACTGCAGCCCTTTTATCTCCTGTTTACACTGGGCTGCTTGAAGGAGAGCTGGGGCACAAACATGCCTGGCGCTGGCAGCTTCTCTCCAGCTCTGTGCTCAGTAGTGGCTCCATGGGAACATGGCGTGGCCTCAAGGCTCTGCACAGCCCCAGCTCCCAAGGGCCAGGCAGCAGCCAATCCAGCCAGCACGGAGCCAGGGTGGGAGATGTGGGGTCTGTGTGAGCACCTGCAGCCGTGAGTGGGTGTTGGGAGCTGTAGGGTTCATTATCCAGGGCTGCAGGTTGGGTTTTTTTTCCTTTTACAGGCAGCTGGCAGCTCGCTGGAGGCTGTTCCTGGCCTCAGTAACAGAGGGGGCAGCTCCTCACAGACCCTAAACCAGCCCTCAGGAGAGGCAGGTCCCTGCTGAGCGCCTGCCCTGCACACGAGGGCTGCTGGGGGCTCCTGTCCGACTCCTGGGCGCAGACTCAGGCTGATGGGTGTCCTTTGGCTGTTTCCCCGTTTCCAGGTCCAGCGGGCGACGGGGATTGGCAACAGCAGGAGCATCCTGGTCACAGCGAGAGACCCCAACGGCATCCAGCTTGGAGCTTCCGAGCACGGGCGGGGACAGATCAACTTCCTCACCAGGGAGACAGGTCCCTGCTGCCCCAGCCCAGCCACAGGCAGGAGCAGCAGCTCCGTGCCGCTCGCTGCAACCACGCTTCCCTCCCTCCCCAGCTGGGAGGGTGGGGGTCCAGCACTGGGGATGCATCTGCATGGCAGCAGCTCCTCAGGGAACAACCGTCACCGCTTTTCTCTGCAGGTTTCTACGAGCTGTGCCTGGACAACCAGAAAAACCACCTCGGCTTCATGCAGGTGTATCTTAACTTCGGCGTCTACTACGAGGACTTCAAGGAGGACAAGCAGACAGAGAAGAAAGAGCTGAACAACACTCTGGAGGCAATTGGGGTGAGTGTCAGGGTCACCTCAGGGCGCTCCAACACAGCAGGGACGGGCTCAACCTCCCCAGGGGAGCTGAGGAGGGCGTTAGTCCTGGGCTGAGCTGTGGCTCCAGCTGCTCTGCCAGCCCCAGGCCCTGCTGCCAGCCCCCGCCTGCCTGTCCCCCAGGGCAGCATCCACAAGCTGCAGATCCGCGTCTTCCACATGTGGCGGTTCTACAACTTCGCCCGGATGCGGGCGGCGGCCGACTCCATCCTCCTGGACTCCAACCACAGCTACGTCAGCTGGTGGTCCATGGCCCAGAGCTGCGTCATCGTCCTCTCCGGGGTGCTGCAGCTCCACTGCCTCAAGCGCCTCTTCCACGTGCAACCCCCCCCTGGGCAGAACTGCTGACGGGGCCCAGAGCTGCCCCTGTGCCCGGGCATCCAGCTGCTGCTCCGCCCCTGCACACAGCAGGAGGAGAGGACGGGTCCTGCAGTGAGGAGGAAGGCGAGTTCCCTCTGCTCCAGCCTCTAGCGCCGGCCCTGCCTCGGCTCACACCCTCCCAAAGGAACAAAAGCACCAGGCAGTTGCCCAAGCTGCATGTGCTGGGTCGGTGTGTCACGTCCCTGTCCCTCCTTCGGGTCCCCACGCGCCTCTTCTAACAGACAGCCAATAAAAGGAGCCCTGGCCCCGCTCTGGGCAGCGATCACAGCTCCATCCACCCCGCACAAGCAGCCCATCCTCCCTGAGGCTCAGCCTGGGCTCTGAGCCTCCCCCAGCCATGCCTGAGCACCCCTCTGCCCACTGGACATGGAGCTTTCCCCTCCTCGTGCCCCAGCCCCGCAGCAGGGGCGAGGGATGTTCCCCCACACTGCACCACAGCACTCTGAGAGGAGGAACAGCCTTTATGTAAGGGCAGGAGAGGTCTGGCACAGGGACAGAGCCTCACTCCCTGGGAGTGAGGCTGCACAGCAGCAGCTCCCAGCCCCCTGCCCGCCCTCAGCACGGGCTCCCCCCGCCCCAGCGAGGTCCATCCAGCCCAGCACGCAGGGCCGGAGCCCCTCAGGTCAGCGTGTCCTCGCTGCGCACGTACTCCCCGACGTCAGCCTGGTGGAACACCACGATGGCCATGGGGTCCACCTTGCGGCACTCCTGCGTGGACTTGGCGGCCACCCCAAAGCCCTGGGGGCGAGGAAGGAAAGGTCAGAGAGGGTTTTCCCCGCCCCCCACCTTGGCCCAGCGACACGCAGAGGCCGCAGCGGCCGCCACTCACCAGCGGGACGTCGGCCATGGAGTACACCACCACCCCCTGGTACTGCGCCGTGTTCTCCGTGATGCGGCCCAGGCCCGACTTCAGCACGTGGTTGCCATAGAGGAAGGACTGCTCCGAGCCCGGCTTCACCCACACCTTGAACTGCAGGAGGAGCCAGGGCGGTGAGGGGCCGAGGGCTGTGCCAGGGCAGGGGGCTGGAGAGGCGGGGGCTGTGTCTCACCTTGGCGTAGGGTGCCAGGAAGTCCAGGGCCATGATGCTGAGCCGGAACTTCTGTGTCTTGGTGAACTTGCCGAAGCAGGTGCCCAGCGACACCAGGCTGTCCCGGGGCACGCTGGCGGCCACCTTCAGCAGCTTCTCACTGCGCGGAGCAGGGCGGGGATGGAGCTGCAGCAGCGCCCGGGCCGGGGGCTCCAGGCAGTCCGGCCCCACACCCCCCTAGCCCGTCCCGAGCCGCCCCCGCTCACCTCAGGTAGTAGACGCGGTCGCGGTGCAGGCGGAAGCAGTAGGTGCCATCGGGCCGGTCCACCAGCAGCTGGATGTTCTCGCCGATGCTGTGGGGACAGACGCCGTCAGCGCGGCCCGGCCCGGCCCCGGCCCGCCCCGGCTCCCCCGGCCCCGCAGCCGCTCACTAGCGCCCCAGCTTCTCGAACACCGCCCGGGTCTCGGCCTCGGTCAGCGGCCGCATCGCTCCCGCGTGGCCGCGCCCGGAACCGGCGGCGGAAGAGGAAGCGGAAGCGCCGGGGGCCGGAAGTGCCGCGGTGGCGGCGGCGCGATGGCGGCGGCGGCGGAGGAGGCGCGGCTGCTGGCCTGGCTGCGCGGCCCCGCGGCCCCGGGCGCCGCCGGCCCCGAGCTCGCCGCTTATGTGTCGGAGCTGGCGGCGCTGGGCCTGGCGGAGCTGAGCCGGGAGCCGGCGCGGCTGGCGGCGGAGCGGGCTCGGGTCGGGGCGGAGACGCGCCGCTTGGCCTTCGAGCACTACCGGGCGTTCATCCGCTCCGCCGAGTGCACCGGCCGCGCCGGCCGCGGCTTCGGCGGCATCGAGAGCCGCCTCGAGAGCCTGCTGGGCCGCCTGCCAGCCCTCCAGGACGCCTGCCGGTGCGGGGACCGGGGCGGGTAGCGGGGGTATAGCGGGGTCTGAGGGGCGGGAGCAGCCCCGGGGCAAGGGAGGGGCTGGTGGGGCGAGAGGGGGCCCGGCTGGGACTGGGGGTGGCACGGGGAGGGTGGGGGACGGCAAAGTACCGGGGCTCACCCGCTGCAGCAGGGTGCTGATCCCGCCCCGATCCGGCAGCACCTTCATGCGCGACGCCGAGGAGATCGCGCTGAGCCGGCGCATGAACAGCCTGACGCTGAACCGGCACACGGAGATCCTGGAGATCCTGGAGATCCCGCAGCTCATGGACACCTGCGTGCGCAACGGCTACTACGAGGAGGCGCTGGAGCTGGCGGCCTACGTGCGGCGGCTGGAGCGCAAGCACAGCACCGTGCCCGTCCTCCAGGTGGGCCCCGCACTGCCGCCACTGAGCCCTGTCCCCGCCACTGCCCCCCGCCACTGAGCCCTGTCCCCGCCACCGCCCCGCCGCTGAGCCCTGTCCCCACTGCAGGGCATCGTGCGGGAGGTGCGGCAGTCGGCGCAGCTGATGCTGAACCAGCTCATCCAGCAGCTCCGCAGCAACATCCAGCTGCCGGCGTGCCTGCGCGTCATCGGCTTCCTGCGGCGCATGGACGTGCTGAGCGAGGCCGAGCTGCGCGTCAAGTTCCTGCAGGCGCGGGACGCGTGGCTGCGCTCCATCCTGGCCGCCATCCCCGACCGCGACCCCTACTTCCACGTCACCAAGACCATCGAGGCGTGCCGCGTGCACCTCTTTGACATCGTCACTCAGTACCGCGCCATCTTCTCCGACGAGGAGCCGCCCGCGCGGGCCGGGGGCCGGGCGTTGGGCGAGGGAGCCATCTTCCACGGCTGGGTGCTGCAGAAGGTGTCGGAGTTCCTGCGGGTGCTGGAGCAGGACCTGCGGCGCGGGGCGGGCGGCCGCCTGGACTCGCTGCTGGGGCAGTGCATGTACTTTGGGCTGTCCTTCAGCAGGGTGGGCACGGATTTCCGCGGGCAGCTGGGGCCGCTGTTCCAGCGTGTGGCCGCCGCCGCCTTCCGCGCCGCGCTGGGGGAGGCGGTGCAGAGGTTCCGGGACGAGATGAATTCCTACACGCTCATCTCGGCGCCGGTCGCGCTGGGGGGCGCTGCGGCGGTGCCGGTGCCTGCGGCGCAGCCGGGCACGCTGCAGCCCCCCATGGTGCTGCTGGACTTCCCGCCCCTCGCCGGCTTCCTCAATGGCCTCCTTGTTGCCTTCAACGACCTGCGGCTGTGCTGCCCCATCGCCCTAGCCCAGGACGTCACTGCCGGCCTGGAGGATGCGCTGGGCGAGGTGAGGTGCCGGGGGATGCAGCTCTGCCCGGGCCCGGGGACGGGCTCACTCCACGGAGCACAGTCCTAGTAGAATCATGTGGGCTGGAAAAGGCCTTCATCAAATCCAGCTGTTCCCCCAGCACTGCCACAGCCACCATTGAGCCCTGGCCCTCAGCACCTCAGCTCCAGGCCTTTGGGGTCCCTCCAGGGCTGGGCACTCCCCCAGCTCCCTGGGCAGCCTGGCACAGGGGCTGACACCCCTCTCAGGGACACAGTTCTGCCTCAGCTCCAGCCTCAGCCTCTCCTGGGGCAACTCCAGCCCATTTCCTCTTGTTACTGGGGAGCAGAGCCTGACCCCCAGCTCCCTGCAGCCTCCTGTCAGGGAGTGTCAGAGAGTGCTGCTGTCTCCCCTCACGCTCCTCACCCCCAGGCTCAACACCCCCATTCCCTCAGCCCCTCCCCAGCACCCTTGTGCTCCAGCCCCTCAGTGTCCCTTTTGCCGTGCGTCACCTGAACTCCAAGGCATTACTGCCTCTGCTTCTCCCCCTCTCCAGGTGACCAGAGCCATCCTGGCCTTCCACCGTGCGGAGGAGGCGGCTTTCAGCGGGCGGGAGCAGGAGCTCTTTGCCCAGTTCTGCACAGCCTTCGTGGAGGACCTGCTGCCCTACCTGAACCGCTGCCTCCAGGTCCTGTTCCCGCCGGCACAGATCGCGCAGGCGCTGGGTGAGGCTCTGGGGCTCGTGTCTCGTGCTGGGGCAGAGCTGCCGCGCCGGCTGTGCCCTGACCCGTGGCTCCCCGCTCCCTGAGCCCTGTCCCACCGCGGCCCCGCCGTGGGGGGCTCCCCGTGGGCACCCCCCCAGCCCCCTCTCCCTGTCTGGCAGGCGTCCCCCCGACACAGCTGCAGCGCTTGGGCCACCTGGGCCGCATCGACGTGGCTGCCCTCAGGGAGCCGCTGGCCTTCCTCCTGCCGGCGCCGGGCGAGGAGCCGGCCCCCGAGAGCACCCCACAGCCCCAGGGGGAAGAGGAGCCCGCGCCCGGCGCCGTGCCGCCTGCACAGGGGCCAGAGACACCCTCCGGGGACACTCTGCTGCCGGACCCCCTGCCGGCCACGGGCTAGCGGGGCCAGGGCCGGGCCGGGCAGTGTCACCCCGCAGCCCTGCCGTCCCCCCCAACCCCCGGAGCGGCCGCTGTGAGTCCTCCCGGCCGCCCGGGGGCGCGCGGCGGCGGCGCGCGGGGCTCGATGGCGGCGGCGCTGGTGCGGTGCGGGGCGCGGGGCGCGGGGCCGGCCGCGTGCGGGGCGCGGGGCTCGATGGCGGCGGCGCTGGTGCGGGGCGCGGGGCGGGGCGCGGGGCCGGCCGCGTGCGGGGCCCGGGGCTGCGGGGCCGCGCCGCGCTGGGCCGAGCGGCCGCGCTCGTACTGGCGGGCGCTGCGGCGGCGGGTGCTGGGCCCGCCCACGCCGCCGTTCGCCGCCCCGTGCCAGGCCGGGGCCCCGGTGCTGCGCGCTGCCGCCGCCGCCGTGGCCCCGGAGCACTTGGGCGGCGCCGAGCTGCGGGAGCTGGCGGCGGCGCTGGCGGCCGAGATGCGGCGGGGGCCGTGGCTGGGGCTCAGCGCCCCGCAGCTCGGCGTCCCGCTGCGGGTGTTCGCGGCCGAGCTGCCGCCGGAGCTGTGCCGCCAGTACCCGCCGGCGCTGCGCCGGGCGCACCGCATCGAGCCCTTCCCGTTCCGCCTCGTCGTCAACCCGCGGCTCCGCGTCCTGGACTCCCGCCTCGTCACCGCCGCCGAGGGCTGCGCCAGCCTCCGTGGCTTCTCTGCCCACGTCCCGCGCCACTGGGCCGTGCACGTCTCCGGTAGGGACCCCCCCCGGCACGCCGCTCCCCCGCCCCCCCCGCCCCTCCCCCCAGCCCACCGCTGTCCCGCGCCGCAGGGCTGGATGAGCGCGGCGCGGCGCTGAGCTGGGAGGCCACGGGCTGGGCCGCCCGCATCATCCAGCACGAGATGGACCATCTGGACGGGATCCTCTACATCGACCGCATGGACACCCGCACCTTCGCCAGCCTCACCTGGGCTGAGGAGATGGACTGAGCCCGCGCCCCGGCACCTCTCTGTGTGGAGCGGAGCAGCAGCAGAGCCCGAGCCTGCAGCTCCCCCAGCCCTGGCCAAAGCAGCAGCACCAGCCTTCTGCTCAGCTTTAATACACACTGTGAGGCCTCACTGGCTCCCGCCCCTTCCTGCCCGCCGGCCCCAGCCCCAGCTGCTCCCCGGGCAGCCCTCACAGCCCCTGACACCTGCAAGTGTTTGATGGGCCTTGGAACCAGACCCACTGCCTTGGGGGATTGTTTCCCCGTGTTTGGGGCTCAGGGTGACTGTTGGGCAGCCCTGATGCAGCCCTGGTGCTGAGGGCTCACTGAGCATCACCTGCTCCAGGCAGGCAACGCTCACAGCAGCCCCACGGCACAAATCCCTGCCTGGGATGGCTGGAGAAGGGGGACCCCTGGGGCTGGGCAGCAGCAGCAGCCTTGGCCCCAGGTGGGGTGGTAGTGGGACGGGGGGTCAGACCTCAGGGAGGGGCCAGGCAGCAGCTGAAGCTTTTCGATTGTTTTTATTTTCATATAAACAAGACAGAACCCGAAGCAGCATTAATTTAAAAAATAAAAAAGAGCAGGAAGAAGGGTGTGGCAGGGCCAGGAGGAGCACCCAGTGCCCAGCCCATGCTCAGACCCCCTGACCCCCCCAGAAACATCAGCCCCCCCCGGGCCCTGCTCCCTGCCGGGCCCTGCAGTGCAATGGGTGAGGGGGAGTGAGCAGAAGATGAACCTGTTTGGCACAGGGGGCGCGGCCATCCCAACTCCATACCCGGTGTCCCCCCTTAACCTTCCTGTCCAAAGTCCTCCGTGAACTTCTTCACCCTCAGCAGATCCTCGGTGTTGACGGTGGGGCGGGTGGTGGCGAGTGAGCGCAGCATGTCCGACTGCAACGGGGGGGGGGGGCTGCTGAGCGCCGGCGCTGCCCCGAGGGGCTCACTGCACCCTCCCTGCCCCAGCAGGATGGGTGCCCCACAGCACCGCAGCCACACTCACCATGCAGACGATGGGCTCCATCAGCTTGTCCCCAGGCACCTCCATCCAGGTCATCTCGGTGGCGCCGGGGTCGCCGGGCGAGCAGGGTGTCAGGAGATCATCCACAAAGGCGCCGGGGGTGGTTCGGGACGGGCCGCGGACCTGCAGGGAGCCGAGGGGCAGCGACACAGCCACCGTGGCCCCCCCGCCAGCCAGGGGACCCCCCCTCACCCACGGAGAGCCAGGGACAGCCCCCACTCACCTTCTTGAAGTGCGTGGCCGACTGCACTTTGCGGACGGGCTGCATCAGGGCGTCCCGCACGATGATGCTGATGTCAGCCCCCGAGTAGCCATCGGTCTTGCGGGCCAGCTCCTGGATGTTGGCGTCGCTCAGGCTGTGCGGGGTGTTGCCCAGGTGCAGCCTGAACATCTGTGCCCGGGCGGCCTCCTCGGGCAGCGGGATGTAGATGCGCTTCTCGAACCTGGGCAGGGCAGGGGGTGAGCTGCACGCTGCCCGGCGCTGCCGCGGCACGGCCCCGCGCGCAGCCCCAGCCGCTCACCTCCTCCTGATGGCCGAGTCCAGCACCCAGGGGATGTTGGTGGCACCCAGCACCAGGATCCCGTCGCTGCTGTTGCCCACACCTGCGGGGCCGGGGCGGGCTCAGCGTGGGCTCGGCGCCGGGGCCCGGCCGTGCCCTCCCGCCCAGCCCGCCCCCCGCACCCTGCATCTGCACCAGGAACTCCGTCTTGATGCGCCGCGCCGCCTCGCTCTCGTTCTCATTGCGGGACCCGCACAGCGAATCCACCTCGTCGATGAAGATGATGGAGGGTTTGTGCTGCCTCGCCAGCTCAAACAGGTTCTTCACCAGCCTGGGAACGAAGCAGGGCAGTGGAGGTGGGGGGGGGTCCCTGCTCAGGGATCCTCACAGCAGAGCTGCACACGCCACCGGCTCCCCCTGCCTGTGCCCACCCCAGCAGCCATGCACTGGCACCCAGGAGGCAAGCACCATGCCGGGAGAGGAGCCATCCCTGGGCTGTGGAGCCTCAGGAGAGCTCGTGCTCTCCCCTGGGGCCCGTTATCTATGGGCTCATGGGTGCTGGCAGCCTGTGGCACTGCCTGCCTGGCCAGAGGGGAGGCTGGCAGCCAGCAGCCACGTGGCCCTGTGGCCACCTTACTTCTCACTCTCTCCCAGCCACTTGGACATCAGGTCAGAGGATGACACAGAGAAGAAGGTGGAGTTGTTGGCCTCAGTGGCCACAGCCTTGGCCAAGTAGGACTTGCCGGTGCCAGGGGGCCCGAAGAGCAGGATCCCGCGCCAGGGCGTGCGCTTCCCTGCGACAGACGCCAGTGTCACAGCTCTGGTGCCATGTGTGCCCATGGGGACACGTGTCCCCAACACTCAGGCTGCCTCATGGCACCATGTCCTTGGGGAGCAGCGGCCATGGCACTGCCAGGGACACTCACCGGTAAACAAGTGTGGGAACTTGATGGGCAGGATCACGGCTTCCTTCAGGGCTTCCTTGGCTCCCTCCAGGCCAGCCACATCACTCCACCGCACGTTGGGCTTCTCCATCATGATGGCACCTGCGAGGGGCTGGCTCTGCTCTCACTGCCCCACAGACCAGCACCGTGCTCCCCGTGTGCCGAGAGCCAGGAGAGACAGAGACCCCTGTCCTGCCCCACCAGACTGCCCCCTCCCACCAACCCCACTGCCCGTGGGCACACAGACTGCTTTGGGGGCCACAAGACCCCAGCAATACACCCCTGAGCCCCAGCCCCACAGCCTGTGCTCGTCCCTGTAGGCCCCCTCACTGGTTGTTGGGGATTCCCTCCACTGAGCCCACAGCCAGACGCCCCCAACGTGCCCCTTGCAGCCCCCACAGCCCCTCACCCATCAGCTGCTCCTGCAGCTTCTTCTTCTCCGGGTTCTCGCCCTCGCTGTCACTGTCACTCCTGGGGAGACGGGACACGGGTCAGGAGCGGGCAGGGCCAGCTCTGCCGCCAGGCAGGGGCGGCCCCGGCCCCTCTACGCACCCCTTGTTGTCATTCTGGGCCTCCTTAACCGGCTTCTTGCCCTGCCTGTCCTTGCCGCGCAGGTACTCCTTCAGCTTCTCCGCCCGGTCCAGGTACTGCGTGCACTTGGCTCGGATGCTCTCCTTTGCCTTGTCGCTGTGAGCCTCATCTGCAGAGACGCCCCCGGTGTCACCCGCGGCCCCGCGCCGCCGCCGGCCCCCCGCGGCCCCGCCGGTGCGTCTCACATTTGATGGCGTGCAGGAAATACTCCACGGCGTGCTGGTACAGCCGCAGCGCCTCCTCGTAGTTCTTGGCCTTGTCCTCCTCGGTGGCTTTGGTGACCAGGTCGATGGCTTTCTGGCGGGGGAGGACGCGGCGCCGTCAGCCGGGCAGCGGCAGCGGGCCCGGAGCAGCGACGGGCCGCTTCCCCCGCCGCGAGGGCCGGGCGCCGGGTCCTGCTCCCAGCGGGGCGGCCCGGTCCGCAGCGCCCGGCGGGACGAGGCCCTTGCGGCAGCCGGCGGGGCTCGCGGCAGGGCCCGGCGCCGGGGCCGCCCGAGGCCTGTTCCCGACCGGCACCGCAGCGGGGCCGGGTGCGGCCTCCCGGGCCGGCGTCCCGGCCGCGCGGGGCGCGGTACCTGCAGGATAGACGTTGTCATCTCATCGCCCGGTGCGGCCGCTCCTGGCGCGGCGGCGGCGGCGGCGGCGGCGGCGGCGGCGGCGGCGGCGGCGGCGGCGGCGGGGCGAGGGACGCCGGGCCCGCAACTGCGGCGCTGCGCAACGCCGCCCCCTGCCGGCGCCCGCCGGTACCCGCGCCGCGGACACGCCCCCTGCCCCGGGACACGCCCCTCCCTTGTTAGCCCCGCCCCCTGTTCAGGACACGCCTCCTGAGGCCCCGCCCCCGCGGGCACAGGCTGGGGGGGGCACAAGGGCAGAGCCGAGCGCGGACCCGTATGTGTGTTTCTATATTCGTGTGTGTGTATCCGTGTGTGTGACTCTGTGTGCACGCCCACGGGCACCTCTGTGTGTGTCTCTGTATCTGTGTGTGTGAACCCCCACCCGCGTGTGCCTGCACACACCCCCTACACAGCGTGAGTGTTGTGTGTGCACACCTAAACCCGTGTGTGTGTGCATGTACAGCCCTACAAACCTCTGTGTGTGCGTGTGCACACACCTGCAGCTCCCTTTGTGTGCATATACACACCTGCAAACGTGTGTATGTACACCTACAAACCCCCGTGTGTGTACACCTACAGCCCCCTTTGTGTGCATATACACACCTGTAAACGTGTGCGTGTATACACCTAGAAACCCCTGTGTGTGTGTGTGTGCAGCTACAGCCCCACACCACATCTGTGTGTAAACACCGACAAACTGGGAGGCAGCCACTAGCTCCCATGGAAGTGGCTGAGACCCGCTGCCTGCAGCCAGCCTGGCACCAACCCCCAGCACCCCGACCCACACCCCTGTGCCCCCACCCAGCCCCAGGCTGCCCTGCTGCCCACCCCACAGAGCTGCCCCAGCACACCCATGCCAGGCTCTGCCCAGTGCATCCCAGTCTCCCTCCTCATAGGCATCAACTGCTGTTCCCACTCCAGCAGACGCACCCTCCGCCCCGCAGCCCCCCGCAGTGAGAGGCAGAGACCCCTGCAAAGGCTGTCTGATATAAATAGCGATTTACAAAGAATACAAAAATAGAGGGGCTGGGGGGCCAGGACCTGTAGTGCTTGTGTGCAAGCTGCAGCCCCGGGCTGGGGGCTGGCACCTGCTGGGACCCCCCAGGACCCCCTCCCGAAACACTCTGTGGCCTCTGGCCAGCGCAGCCCCCAGGAAGCAGAAACAGGAGCAGAGAGGTTTGGCTGAGGGGGGTAATGGAGTGTCAGAGGGAGCCCTGGGGGTCCCCCTCCCGCTGTGCCCAGGGCTCTCCCAGTGCCCCAGGGTGCGGGAGCTGCTCCCCCCGCAAGGGAAAGTACAAAAAGCGAAAGTGCATCAATCTACACGTCCTGCCCCAAACCCACGGGGCCTGAGCACCCCCTGGGCAGCCCCCTGGGCAGCAGAGACATGGGGTTTGTTTTCTGGCTTTGGGAAGTTCGGGGGCTCTCTCGGGGCAGCCCCTTTTGTACCTGCAAGTGCCCCGAGACAAACAAGCGTGTGTGTGGGTCTGTGTCCCTGAGCAGGACAAGGGGGCCCTGTGCTGCAGCAAGGATGGGGGGCGCTCACAGCTTAAGCCCCATCCTATGCAGGGACAAAGTGACCCCTTCTGGGGTCCCCCCAAGGCAGGGAGGGTGCTGGTGCCCCCCACAGCAGGTGAGGGGAGCAGGGAGGGTCCCCCCAGCATGGGGGTCCAGCTCGCCCTGCTCCAAGGCACAAGTGGTGAGATCAGCAATGGCTTCAGGCCTCAGGGGGGGTAAAGCTGGTGTCTGTGCCCCAGTCCCGCCGTGTGCTGGGGGCCAGGGCTGTCGGCACGCAGCAGGAGGGGCTCACCCCTCCCCCGGGCTGGCAGCTCGCAGGGCGGCAACTCTGACCCCAGCAAGGCACTGGGGGGCAGGAGGGGCAGGGGGGTCCCTCCGCTCGCCCCGGCTGGTGTGTGGTGGGGGGAGGCGGGCAGGGGCCGGAGCCTACGCCAGCAGCCCCATGCGGGTGACTTTGGCCGAGAGGAAGGTGTGCAGGATGAAGACGATGGGCTTGGGGCAGGAGTGCAGGTCCAGGGCCTGAGGGGAGAGCGAGAACGGCGTCAGCCCCCTGCCAGCCCCACGCCAAGGACCCCCCAGCGACGCTGTGGGGATAGGGGACAGGAAAGCAGGAGGAAGGCACCCCCCCTCCCCAGATGAAGGGCTGAGTCCAGCTGCCCCCTCCTCACCAGTTCCCCCTCGGGGCCCCTGAAGTCCAGGTAGAGGGTCCTGATGCCGTCGTCCGCTGACATCTTGAGCCGCTCGTAGGGGTAGCGGAACAGGACGCTGCCGCCGGGCTCCTCCCGGCTGATGCTGAAGCCGCTCTCGTAGTCGATGGAGAGCTGCACCTCCTGCCCGGCCAGCGTGCAGCCTGCGGGCCCAGCACGGCTCAGCCCCCTGCCCACCCCGCCAGACCCCCCACAGCCCTGCGAGCCAAGCGGGGAGCTCCGGGGTTCCCCCCAGCACTCACCCACGGACACCTCCTTGAGCAGCTCGGCGGCAGCGTGGCAGCCCTGCACGAGCACGCGCGTCCAGCAGGAGAGGTCGCGGTGCGTCTCCACGCGGAACACGTGCATCTCCACGCCCTGCCGAGAGCCCGTCCGCGTGGCGAAGGTGAGCTCCGAGCCCAGGGCGGGCGAGCGCCGGCCCGAGCCCGAGTGCACCAGCCTGCAGGGGCAAGGACGGACGGGACGGGGTCAGGGGGGCAACGGCAGCGCCAGCACCACGCCGCCCCGTGCCCACCGGTGCTTCGGGGTCCCTTCCCCTGCTCTGCGGAGGGGCAGAGCCACGGCAGGAGCGGAGGCGCTGGGTGCGGCTGAGGGGAGGCGGTTCCAGAGGATACAGGAGGATCCTGGATGGATGTGGCCCCCCACCCCCAGCCCACCTGGTAGCCACCAGCGGGTAGCTGTGGCAGGGGGAGGCCCAGGCGTCCCTGGTCCAGGGCATGCCGTCGTACAGCAGCAGGTCCTTCTCCGTCACCGCCATGAGCACCGGCCGCCACTGCTGCCGCCCGCCGTCCAGCCGCGTCTGCACCACACACGGGGGCACGGTGAGGGGCACGGGGGGCTGCTGGCACCCTGCTCCTGGCACCCCTGGCCAGGCTGACCCCACACCAGCAGCTCCATGCCAGGCTCTTGGCAGTGCCTGTAGAGCTGAGCCAGGAGCAGCCCCTGAGGGACCCCACTGCTGGAGCCGAGCCCAGCGCAGTGCCTGGGCACCGACTTCATGTGGCACAGAAGCATTTGGGTTGGAAAAGCCCTTGAAGCTGCTGCAATCCCAGCCCTCCCTCACCCTGCCCAGCCCACCACTAACCCACAGCCCTCAGCACCTCAGCCCCAGGGCTTTGGGATCCCTCCAGGGCTGGGCACTGCCCCAGCTCCCTGGGCAGCCTGGCACAGGGGCTGACACCCCTCTCAGGGAAACAGCTCTGCCTCAGCTCCAGCCTCAGCCTCCCCTGGGGCAGCTTGAGGCCATTTCCCTTTCCATGGTAAAGCAAGAGGGTGAGGAGCAGCTCCAGCTGGGAAATCCCAGCGAGAGGGGCCCAAGGGAAGCGCCGCCTTTGCCGGGCATAGCAGTGGCCAGCTGGGGACCAGCAGAGCCCGGTGCCCAGGCTGCCCCAGGGCTCTCCAGCGCGTGATGTGGCTTCAACCGCAGCCCCCAGAGCAGCATCTTGGTCCAAGCCCCGGCAGCACGTACCTGCTCTGCCAGCCAGGCGATGTGCTTCACCTCCCTGCCGCCGGCCGCGGCGCCGCCGGTGCCCAGCATGGCGTTGAGCTCGGCCAGCACCTGGGGCAGCAGGGCGGTGATGTTGGCGTGCAGGGTGGTGAACCAGGAGTGGGCTGTGGCTGTGTCCTTGCAGCGCAGGATCAGGGTGTTCCTGCTGTCCGGCGAGTGCAGCTCGATCAGCCTGGAGGGGACACGGCGCCGGGTGGGACGGGAGCGGCGCGGTGGGGTCTGTGGGGAGGGGGGGGTCACGAGCAGCTCCCACCCTCACCTGTTCTCCAGGTCGGGCATGCTGAGGTTCCTGGCAGCGAAGCACATCTTCAGGGGGATGACCTTGCGGTCGCGGGGGCCCTGGTGCTGGGGGGACCCCGAGTCCTCGCTGCCGCTCAGGCTGGGCGACTGCGGGGCCGCCCCCTCCCATGGCAGGTCCGACACCAGCGACGGCTTCTTGATGTAGGGGGTCGCCTCCCGCATGAACTTCACTGCAGGGGGAGCGGGGGCAACGGGTTAAAGCTGGTCAGGGGTCCTGCAGCCGCCTGCCGCAGCCCTGAACCCTGGGCCGTGCTCGCAGTGTTCCCTCGAGCACATTTGGGGTCTTGGCCAGCCGTGGGGGGCTGTGGGACCCCTGCATAGCGCAGCCTGTGCCCCAGGGAGCTGAATTTGCCCCCCAGCCTCGTGCTAGGAAAGAGGGCACCTGAGGAAGTGGCAGCCCCAGGAGCCCCAGGGATGGGGGCACAGGCCAGAGGGTCCCACCCTGCGCCGGGACGGGGATGTGCGGAGCCAAGGACAGGCGCTGGTGGCTCATCCCTGTCCCCGGCAGAGTAGGAAGGGGAAGGCAGCGCAGCACAATGGGCTGGGCAGGAGGTCACACTGCAGCCATCCTGCTCACCCAGCCGCCCCGCTGCCACCGGCCAAGTTTCCAGCGCCGCGGGCGCCGGCGGCCGCCTGACCCCCAGCTGCCGCCCGCCCCTGCATGCGGCCTCCGCTCCCAGCGGGACGAGCAGAGGAGGAGGGATGGCAGCCAGCACATCCCGGCCCCACGCTCCTCTCCAGGCCAGGCAGGAAGGAAGGAGACACTGGCTCTTATTCCCTCTGCACCGTCCCTCCCCAAACATCACCTAGTGCAACTGCAGCCAAGTACCAGAGCCCATCCTGACTCTGGGCAACCCAGCTCACAGCCACGGGCTCACCAGCACCAACAGCACAGCCCAGCTCACAGCCACGGGCTCACCAGCACCAACAGCATCAGCACCAACAGCACAGCCCAGCTCACAGCCATGGGCTCACCAGCACAGCCCAGCTCACAGCCACGGGAAAGCTGAGCCACAGCCCCTGAACTGGCCCCAGCCCCTCTGCGCCCCTTAGAACGGCTCCCAGTACGGTGCCAGGAGAGGAGGTGGCTGGTGCCTGCACCAGCCCCACAGCCCCCCCCCCGGAGGGAACATGCTGAGAAGAGCAATATCCACACCCTGCAGGGCAGTGGGGACTTAAACCCAACCCAAACAACGCAGCAAACGAGCTGTAATGCACCGTGAGGCAAAGCTCCCGGCTCAGGGCCAGCGTCAGCAGAGCCCAAAGCACCGTGCGGCACGGCCATGGCACGGGGGGCACAGATCCTGGCGGACCCCACGGGCACAGGGATTGATCACCAGCTGCCAATTCCGCTGGTTGCCGGCGGTGTGGGATGGGGGTGCTGGCGGGATGGGCAGCAGGCAGGGGGGTGCTGGCAGGATGAGGAGCTGGCAGGGGGTGCTGGCTGTCCTCCAGCAGCACGGCAGGGTGTGGACGTGCTGCCACGAGGCGCTTGTCCTTGCGCCGGGCGGCTGGGTTAATATTAGCCTCTCGCCGCGCTGATCCCGGGATTAGCACCGGCCCCACGCACCCCTAATCCCGCTGCCGGGCCGGGCAGCACAGAGCAGGGCTGGGGGGCACAGGCAGAGGCAGCAGCTCCTGCCGTGGGGCCACTCGGCAGCTGTTTGCCAGACAGCCAGGGCCTGGTACCCTCCTGCCAACCCCTGTGCCGGTGCTGTGACCTCACGGTGCCAGTGCTGACCTCTGCCAAGGCTCAGCCACCACCTCCCCAAAGGCCTGTCGTGCCAGGAGCCGGGAGGGTGAGGCTGAGCCTGGCAGCCTGTGGTGCAGGAGCCTGAGTGCTGCTGGAGGATGGTGGGCTTGGTGCACGCCGGTGGCTCTCAGCTCTCTGTGGGATGCAGCTACAGCACACGCAGGACCACAGACCCTCCGGTGCTGGTGGGCACAAAACCGGCACCGGGGCGACAGTGGCTGCAACCATCTCTCCTGCTCCTGGTGAGCTGCTGGCTGGTGCAGGGCCGGCCCAGCACAGCCACCCCGGCACAGCCGCTGCCGTGCTGCCTACGCGCTCACCACAAAGGAAACCCGGCGGCCGCTGCACCCCTGGGCCTGACCTGCTGCAGGAAGGCGGCTGCTCCGGTGGCACGGCCACGCCGGCTGAGCACCGGCATCACCAGGGCCAAGCCCCTGTGCACCACCCTGACGGCATCCGTCCGTCCCCGCGGCCGGAGCCGCCTCCTGACACCAACACCCAAAGAGGAAACATCTTTGGTGTTTCCTCAGTGCTGCACACGAGTCAGACTGCGCAGCCAGCCTTCCCCTTGGCCTGGCTGGCCCGTGTGCCGCTGGCCGGCAGCCCTGCCCGCAGCAAGCCCGCAGAGGCGGAAGGGCTCCCTTGCCCCGGCGTGCTGGAGCGTGCCGGAACACACCGTGTGCCCGCAGGCACCCCAGGGGAAAGGCGCCCAGCACGGCTCCACACAGCCAAACCCAGTGCCCAGGGTGGGGACTGGCGCAGGGCTAATGCTCCCATGGCCCACTGCCTGCCAGGGTGGTCACACCTCCAGGGGCTGGTGAGGAGAACCAGGGTGGGATGGTGCAGCCAAAGGCTTCCCCAGGTGTGTCTGGGACCCACAGCACCAGGCAGCCAGGCACCAGGCTACTGCTCCAACAGCCCCAGTGGGAAGGGAAGGGAAGGGAAGGGAAGGGAAGGGAAGGGAAGGGAAGGGAAGGGAAGGGAAGGGAAGGGAAGGGAAGGGAAGGGAAGGGAAGGGAAGGGAAGGCTGCTGCGGTGCCTGTGCCTGCGGCGGAAGTGCAGGACAAACACACTGCAGGACAGGATCAAACAGTTGGAGCAGGAGCAGGACATGTGTAGAGCTGGTGAATCCGGCACAGTGCTCTGAGGACTCTCCAGCTCCGATGGTGGCCCTGACCTGACCATGTTTAAATACCGAGCCCAATGCTGCAGCTCCCCCTCAGTTCACACCACACCTCAGCCGTGCCCAAGCCACGTAAAGCCACCTTATGCCAGTTTCAGCCATGCCAGGGAACCTGCCTGTCCTGTGCCAGGAGCAGGCAGGGGAGTGGGAGTGGGTGTCACCAGGATCAGCCCAGCCAGGCACAGGCAACTGAGCCCAGAGCCCACCAGGCACTACATCTACAGACCACACACCAGAGGACAGACACGGCCAGAGTGGCATGTGTAGCACCACAGACCTGCAGGGCCACCCTGACCCACAGCACCGGGAGCTCACGTCCTCCCAGCTGCCTGGGACACGGTGCCCCACGGCACGAGCCCTGTGCCACACGCCGCCACGCCAGGTGAGTCCTGCCTGAGCTTGTTGGGCTGCTTGGAACAGGTCGGGCAGGAGCTGGTGGCTCCGGCGGGACAGCCCTGAGCCAGCTGCACCACGGGCACAGAGCCCACGGGGACACGGAGCCCATGGGGACACGAGCAGAGGCTAAACCCACTCCCCAGGGAGCCACAGCCCTCCCTGGGCACCCACCCCAAGGGCTCCATCACTGAGGTCACGGGACGTCTTGACCTGGGTGATACTGCAGCCCGGGTACCCCAGCCCTGTCCCGGGCATCCCAGCCCTGTCCCGGGGGATCACAGGCAGCAGGGTGGCCCGTCCTTGTCCCCATCTGGGAGCGGTCCCCATCCTGCTGCAAGCAGGAGCATCCCAGTGACAGAGCCAGCCCAGCTCCTGTCCCCCAACCAGGCAGCAGCCCAGCGGGACTCAGCACCGGGCTGGGAGATTTGGGTAGGGGACAGAGATAGAAGTACCGCGACTAGGGTGGGGGGAATGGGAGGGGAAAAGGGGCCCAAGGGGGTGTCCGTGAGCCCGGTGCCAGCGGCTGAGGCATGTTGTGGGTGTAACGGGGTGGGGGGAGCAGCGGGGGCCGGTACGGGGGGGACTCGGGACGTGGTGTGTGTGTGTGTGTGTGGGAGGGGATGTAGTTAGCGGATACCTTCGAGGATAACCTCCCTGCCGGCTCGCTTCAGCGCCTGGACGGCTTGATCGTGGGTCGCATCCCGGAGATCGACGCCGTTAACGGCGAGGATGGCATCGCCCAACCGGAGAGCTCCGCTCCGTTCCGCCGCCAACCCGGGGAAGATCCGTGAGATAAGCACGGGCATACGATTCTCCCGCCCTCCTTTGATACTGATCCCGAGTCCTCCCGCCTCCGCTTTCACCACCCGCACCCTCCGCACGCAACCGGCCGCCGCCTCCGCGTTGCCGTTCACCACGCCGTTAAGCGCCGCCGTTTCCCCGCCTCCCGGTTCCGCCGTTAAGCTCAACGCTTCCCCGTTCAGCTCCGCCGCTACCCGCACCCAACGTTCCCGTAGCAGAAGCTCCAGCAGCCCCGCTTTGCAAGCGCGGGTCCACACGGCCATGCCGCTCGCCCGCCGCCGCCGGTTACCGGGAGAAGGGGCGTGGCTTAGAGGGGGTGTGGTCAAGTAGCCACGCCCCCGCCGGCATGGCGCGCTGCGATAGGCTGTGACCTGCGAGAGGGGCGGGGTTAGGACGCTCCGCCCCTCCCTCCGGAGCGACCAATCACAGCAGCGGCGGCGGACGCCGCCGCTGCTGTGATTGGTCGCTCCGGAGGGAGGGCGGTGAAGCCACGCCCCCGCGCTGTTTCCCGCCCCCGCGCTTTATTTCCCGCCCCCGCGCTCCATTTCCCGGGCTCTGCCTCCAGCCCCATCCCTCTCCTCTACTTCAAAGCAGCCCGAGTTTTTCCCCCCCTCCTCGCGTTGTCCTGGGGGAGAGGAAAGTATGGGGAGCCCCATAAATCACCCGACTAGCGCCAAGCAGCTGCTGCCTCATCCCCACCCCGTTTGTGCCCTACGAGGTGGTCATGTCAGATGTGACAGGGGAGAGTCGCAAGGAGGAGGCTGTGGCTGATGGAGAACAGTGGGGTTTATTCCATAGGAAAGTGTTGCACACGGTTTGCTGTGGCTGGAGCGATGTGGTTTTTGCTCTCAAGTGCCAAATTTCTTCTGTTGGATGGGCAGGGGCAGCTGGGTCTTGATGTCCATGATGGGCCGCTCCACCATCACCAGGCAGTTGTTGTCCAGCAGGTCGGCAAAGAGGAGGGGCTGTGGGGAAGGGAGGGGGCAGGAGGTGTGAAGGTGCCAGCCCAAACTCTGCTGCAGTTTGCCAGGCTTGGCAGTGCAGAGCTGCCTCGGAGCTGGCACTGGCTCAGCTGTAACCAGGGATGTTTCTTGGGGCCACCTGCTGCAGGAGCTGCTGGCAATGGGAGCCCACGCCACTGCAACAAGTGGCTGCACTGTGATCATCCAACTCAAATGACTGTAAAAGTGCTTGAAGCTGCTGCAGTCCCAGCCCTCCCCTCACGCTGCCCAGCCCACCAATGACCCCTGGCCCTCAGCACTTCAGCTCCACGCCTTTGGGATCCCTCCAGGGCTGGGCACTCCCCCTGCTCCCTGGGCAGCCTGGCACAGGGGCTGACACCCTCTTAGGGAAACAGTTCTGCCCCAGCTCCAATCTCAACCTCCCCTGGGGCAACTTGAGCCCCTTTCCTCTTGTCCTTTCACTTACTTATCACTTAGGAACACAGACCAACTCTCATCTCACTACAACCTCCTGCTGCAGAGAATGATCATGTCTCTCCTCAGTGATGGGGACCCAACACTATTCTGACACTTGGGCACCTGGCCCTGGTACAGCACCGGGAGGGGCAACAGGAGCAGGGGGGGCTGCAGGGACCCCACAACATGTGCCCAGTAACACCATCACCTACCTGGAACTTCTTGCAGATCTTGAAGGCGTGGAGCTGCCGCTGCCTGGCAGTCTCTGGGAGCTGCTTCAGGGTGCTCTGGTTCATCAGCAGGGCACTGTTGTCTGGCAGGGGCTGTGAGGAGAGCGTGTGGCATGTGTCAGTACTGCCCAGCCCACCAGCATGGCCTTGGCACCACTCCCAGCCAGGCTGGGCAGAGGGAAAGGCCCTGGGCAAAAAGCAGGGCCCACAGGCTCACCAGGGACTTGTCGAGAATGCAGAACATGTAGATGTCGTGCAGCAGGATGTGTGAGGGGCTCTTGGGGTTGAAGGTGATGTGGGTGATAGGTGAGTCCCTCTCCAGCCACACCTTGTGCAGCCCGCAGTTCTGCACCATGCGGCTCCAGGCCGTGTACTGCTTCTTGGGGATGCTGAACTCGAACAGCTGGAGGTGGGAGGGGAAGGAAGGGTGGCATGTGAGCTCCAGTGGCCCCAGCATCACCCCCACACCGGCCAACAGGCAGTGCCCGCTGCGGCTGGGTCCCGTCTGCACAGAGCCGTGGCTCTCCCGAGGCCACAGAGCCCCAGGGGCAGGGAGGGAGCCGTGGGGAAGGGGTCAGGGCTGCAGGGGCTGTGCCCAGGAGAGCTCTTACCTGCTGGTCGGAGTAGGCGATGACGAGGTTGTTGGTGAGGGGGTGGATGGCGAGAGCCGTCACGGCGCAGCTGTACGTGGGCACCGCGCAGTGATGCTGCGAGACGGGGGCAAGAGGGGCTGCCTCTGACTCCCTTCCCCCACCCCACCCCCAGCCCTGCTCCAGGGACGCAGCCCACATGCTGAGACCCCGTCACCAGCACCCCAGGGCAGGTCCTGCAGCACTTGCCCTTACCTTGAAGCCTTTCAGGTTGTAGATGTGGATTGCCCAGTCCCCACCGACTGCAGCCAACCACTGCCCGTCTGCACTCGGTGCCAGCAGGTAAACGGCCTCGGGGGACCCTGTGGAAACACCCTCACCAGCTCTAAGGGGTGCTTGTGCCCGCAAGGACCCCCAGACCCACCCCAAGGGACACCCAGACTCACGCTGCCCTTGTGCCAGGACACAAGGGAGGCACAAAGGGCTGAGGCTGCCAAGGACAGGGGGAAGGACCCCACACACCCCTCTGCACTGATGTCAGGTCGGGATGCAGAGCCCAGAGACCCCCAGCACGCCCCCAAAACCCCCAGCACCCCCTGAAACCCCATCTCCAACCTGAGGGTGGTCGTAACGTGTGCAGGTGTTTGCAGCCCCCTGGCTCCAGGAGCTGGAGGACGTGGACAGAGCCTTGAGCGGAGGCAACGAAGAGGCTGTCGGAGTCAGAGGAGAACTGGAGCTGATAGGCTGGGGGCAGCACCTTGGGCACTTTGGGCACCTTGAAGTGGGGGAGAAAGCAGCTCTGGTGGCTACCTACTGCTGCCAAACCTGCCCAGCGCTGGCCACGCTGGTCACACCAGCCCCAGGACCCCAGAGCCACTGCTGTCCCTGGCAGCCCCTCGCCCTCCTCACCTTCCTGACGCTGACGCTGTCGCCCTCGTGCTGTACCCGGTAGAGGTGGAAGCGGGAGGCTGTGGAGTAGGCGACCCAGCTGCCACAGGGAGAGACACAGCTGCAGTAGATGTGCTCTGGGCCCTGGAAAGGCAGAGCAGGGCTGAGCAGGGCCTGGGAGATCCCCCAGCAAACCCAGCTCAGTTGGCAGAGGGCAGGACCCGGGGCAGACCCCCAGCCCCAGCTCAGCCTCACCTTGCTCTTGAGCTGCACGAGGTGCTCGGGCATCCGGCACAGGGGAAGGACCTCGCCATCCTTTCCTGTGACAAGAAACAACGTGGCACAGGGAATCACAGAATCACTTTGGCTGGCAAAGCCCTTGAAGCTGTTGCAGTCCCAGCCCTCCCCTCACCCTGCCCAGCCCAGCACTGACCCACAGCCCTCAGCACCTCAGCTCCACGCCTTTGGGATCCCTCCAGGGCTGGGCACTGCCCCAGCTCCCTGGGCAGCCTGGCACAGGGGCTGACACCCCTCTCAGGGAAACAGTTCTGCCTCAGCTCCAACCTCAACCTCCCCTGGGGCAACTGGAGCCTGTTTCCTCTTGTCCTGTCACTTGTTACTGGGGAGCAGAGCCTGACCCCCAGCTCCCTGCAGCCTCCTGTCAGGGAGTGTCAGAGAGTGCTCCTGTCTCCCCTCAGCCTCCTCTTCTCCAGGCTCAACACCCCCATTCCCTCAGCTGCTCCTCATAAGATGTGAAGTTTTGCTGCCCATCTCTGGATATACTCTGGCCCCTGAGTGTCCTTCTTGCAGTTAGGCTGGAAAAACCACCCAAGGTGCCATTGGGCAGCTGGGAAACTCCATCAGAGCAGCACCCAAGACACAGCCCAGACCCTTCCCCAGCCTCTCCTGAGGCTGCACTGCCCTGGCCCGGCTCTGCTGGAGACACAAGTGCAGCCTTGCATCAGCCACACAGCCCATGCCCGGGCACACACAGCACTGGGAAACACAGTCCTGACCGTGGCCACCGTGCCCAAACCTCTCTGGCAGCACGGGCTGTGCCACGAGGCTCACACCAGAGAGCTGGAACTCACCGGTCTCATTGGTGGAGCCAAGCCTCCAGAGCTCCAGGTGCTGGGAGAACTGGAAGAGGAGCAGCCGGGCTTTCCTGGCACAGGAGACGAGGCGCCGCTGCGTGCAGAAACGGGCAGGCTGCCATGAACCCGCAGCCTGGCGCAAAGGCTGGGCCACAGCCCCAACGCCCCACGGCGCTGCAGCACCGGGGCAGGGCAGAGGAGAGACCCGGGTCCCGTGGGATGGGAACCCACAGGCGGGACACCCAGCAGGACCAGCAAGACGAGCTCCCCAACCTCTCCCAGGGCCCTCCCCAGCAGGAGCCTCCGGCCACGCCAGGGCCAGGGAGGAGCCTCGTCAGGGCAGGGAGGGCTGTGCCAGCCCTGCCAGGGGCACCGGGCGCCGCGGCACTCACGTGGGGGAAGGTGAACTTGCGGAGCGCCGCGTCGTAGCCCTTCCTCTGCACCTTCTCCATCAGCGGGCGGATCACCAGCTGCGCATCCAGCCCTGCAACCCAGCCCACGTCAGCCGGGGCCGCCCCGGGGGCGGGGGGACGGCCCCGGGCCCCTCAGCCCACGGCCCGGCCCGGCGAGCGCGGCCGTACCGCCGGAGATGAGCGCGGTCGGGCTGTGTGCCACGGCGCGCACGTCGTGCGTGTGGTGCTGGAACGGCTTCGTGCGCACCCAGCGCGTCTCCTGGCTGCCCATCTTCACCGGCAGCAGCTGCAGCTGGTACGTGGCCCCGGTGGAGGTGCCCACGATGATGCTGTTCTCCTCCTGGGACAGGGAAGCAGGGACGGCGTTGGTGGGCGCAGGCTGGGCGGTGCCGAGCACAGGGGAGCCACCACGGCCTGGGCTGCCCAGCAGGACACGGCAGGACTCTCCTACCTCCGAGACAGCCAGCGAGAGCGCAGCCGAGGTGCTGATGGTGTGGGACTCGGACAGGGTCCCTCGCTGCCAGTCCCAGAACTGCACCCTGCCGAAGGAGTCGGCGGTGACGACGGTGCCTCTGGAGAGGAAGGCGATGCCCCACACCACACACTCCCGCTTCACCTTCTGCACGTGGTAGTTCACCATGATCCTCTGCACCGTTTGGCCTGAGGTGAGAAGGAAGGTTGGGAGTGGGACAGGGAAACCCCAAGCAGAGGGCCGGGGCTGATAGTCAGGGAGGAACACAGGCTGAGCTCAGCCCCTGGGGCAGGGGTTACCTGACGAGACATCCAGCACACGGAGGGCGTCGATGGAGCCGGCTGCGATGTGAGTGTCCGATGGGTGCCAGGACAGGCACAGGATGCGGCCTGTGCAGGGGGAAGCTCCAGCCATCACCTCCTGGACTTGCAGCCACTGGGCCACCGGGATCAGGGCAGCCGGGACAGGCAGGGGCACGCTGCAACCCTGAGGTCACCGGGACCAGGGCAGCCGGGACGGGCAGGGGCACGCTGCAACCCCGAGGTCACCGGGACCAGGGCAGCCGGGACGGGCAGGGGCACGCTGCAACCCCGAGGTCACTGGGACCAGGGCAGCCCCGAGCCCACCCAGACTCACCTTTCCGCCTGTCCAGGTTCCGCTCAAACTGGATCCCCCCCGGCACGACTTGGAAGAGCTTCACCGAGCCGTCCTCGCAGCCAATCTGTGGGAGGACCGGGGTCAGCCCTGCCGGGCCCCTCTCCCTGCAGCCCCGCCCTGGGGGTGGGAGGGATGTGCCGTGGCACTCACCGCCAGCTGCGTGCCGCTGCTGTTGGCCGCCATGCTCCAGATGGGCCCCCCGCAGCCGTCGACGGGGCGCTCGGCGCGCAGCCCCAACAGGTCGTACTCAGTGATGTCCCCGCTGAGCCCGGCCCCGAACAGACGCTCCCCCGCGGCCCAGCACAGCGACTCCACCGACCGCACCTCGTGCCCGGGGATCACCTGCACGGACACCCATCACCCCCTGCCCGGCACCAACCGGTACTGCCCAGTGCATCCCAGTGACTGCCCAGTACAGCTCTGTACCACTCGGTACTGCCCAATACAGCTCAGTACTGCCCAGTATATCCCAGTACAGCTTAGTGCATCCTGGTACTGCCCAGTACAGCTTGGTACTGCCCAGTACTACCTGGTAAAGCTCGGTATGTCCCAGTACTACTCAGGACAGCTTGATATGTCCCAGCACTGGCCAGTACATCCCAGTAAGGCTTGGTACATCCTGGTACTACCCAGTGCATCTCAGTACTGCCCAGTACATCTCAGTACTGCCCAGTACATCTCAGTACATCCCAGTACTGCCCAGTACATCTCAGTACTGCCCAGTACAGCCCAGTACATCTCAGTACTGCCCGGTACAGCTCAGTACATCCCAGTACTGCTCAGTACATCTCAGTACTGCCTGGTACAGCTCAGTACTGCCTGGTACTGCCCAGTACAGCTCAGTACATGCCAGTACTACCCAGTAAAGCTCGGTACATCCCAGTACTGCCCAGTAGCACCCAGTACAGCTTGGTATGTCCCATTACTGCTTAGTACGCCCAGGTATTGCATGGTACGTCCCAGAACAGCTCGGTGCACCTCGGTACACCCAGGTGCTGCCTAGTACACCCCGGTACAGCTCGGTAAGTCCCGGTACATCCCGGTTCCTCCAGGCACCGCGCAGTGCATCCCGATACAGCTCGGTACGTCCCGCAGCACCCGGTACAACCCGGCCCAGCCCGGTCAGCCCACCTTCTCCTGGAAATAGTTGGCGGCGAAGTTGTAGATCTCGACGGTGCCGTCGGTGCGGGCCAGGGCGAGGCGGCCGCCGCGGGGCGTGCAGGCGAGGCAGCGCACGCCCGCGGGCACCAGCCCGAAGAACCGCACCCGGTGCACCTCGAACTCCCCCATCCCGACCAGGACACGGACCCCAACACCGACCCGGCGCCGGCGCCGCCGCCGCTCCGCCCCGCGCAACCCCCACGTGCGCGCGGCGCGCCCGGAAGCGGAAGCGGCGGGACCGGGGCGGGGGGCGGTTGTGGGGCGGGAACGGGGCCGGCGCGCGCGCGGAAGCGGATGCGGGAGCGCGAGCGCGGCGCGCGCGGGAGATTCGGGAGCTGCGGCGCGTGCGGCTCCGGTGCGGGATGGGAGCGGAGCGGGGCGGGGGAGCCGCGGCTGGGGGCGAGCGGCGGCACGCACCGGCTGCTCCCGACCCGCTCGGCTCCCACACGCTCACCCCGGGGCCGCTGGGGGGCACCCGCGGGCCGGGCAGGGGGGCTGCGGGGAGCGGGACAGCCGGGCAGGGGGTCTGCGGGGAGCGGGGCAGCCGGGCAGGGGGTCTGCGGGGAGCGGGGCAGCCGGGCAGGGGGTCTGCGGGGCAGCCGGGCACGGCGGGGCCGGGGGGTCCCAGGGCGGGCCCCGGGGGGCTCCGCGCTGAGCGCGTGTCTGTCCGTGCTTTGCAGGGCTCAAGGATGGTGCAGATCGTGGTCTCCAGGTGAGGACACCCGGGGGGTCCCGGCCCGGCCCCGCGCAGGGCTGGGGCCGCCGGTGAAGGTTCCATGTCCCCACAGCGCTGGGAGCGGCAGCACGGGGCGGTGGGTGCTGCTGGAGCTGCAGGGCGAGGTGGAGCCGCGGCAGAGCCGGGTGCTGGCCGGGAGCCTCCTGGGAGACCTGCACTACACCCGGGAGGTGAGGAGCCGGTGCTGGGGGACGGCCCGGGCAGCCCGTGCTCAGCCCACTCTCACACGGCCCTGCCTCCTGCTGCTCTCTCCAGGGAGTCCCCGTCCTCATCGTGGGGCACCACATCCTCTACGGGAAGGTGGTGCAGCTGGACAAGCCCTTTGCTGTCCTGGTGAAGCAAGGAGCCACGGAACCTGGCCCCACGGGGCTCCCAACCCGCTACACCGTCACTGCCCTTATCAAAACCAAGCTGCTCTTCAAAACCCGCCCCAAGCCCATCATCACCAACGTCCCCAGGAAGCTGTGAGGGGCTCTGCTGCTGGCCTGGAGCTCCATGCTGCTGCCAGGCAGCCCCAAGGCTTGGGAAGAGCCCAGCTCCAGCCTCATTTCTGTCCTGGATGGAGGACTCATGGGATGACCTCTGGGCACTGGGTCCTGCCTCTGGGCAACCACAGCTCTTCCCAGGTCACTTTTTGGGCCCTGTAATGACTGATGCTGAGAGCTGCAGAGCTCTGGGGCACAAACCCAGGTCTTGTGAGGTCTGGGGCACCAACCCAAGTCCTGTCCCTCTCCTCAGACACTGCCCTTGCTCTGTGCAAGTCTTTATTTGGACAAATCCATCAGGATATAAAAAACAGACTTATTTTTTTCTTCCAAAATATGAAACAAACCAACCCCTGCAGGTTAAAAAATAAATAGATCTTACAAACAATTAGCAAATCAGTGTGAGTACCAAAGAGCTACAAAAGTCTCCTTAAAAAACCTCCTCTTGTTAAATTAAAACAAACCGATCTAAAAGCTCCGTTGTAGAAAGGTGACAGCCCAGGGGAGAGGGCTGGGTGAGCTTCCCCAGGAAGGGAGGGGGGAAAAGGCTGGAAATCAGCTCTTCCCCACCCCCTCTGCCTGCCCCAGCCCAAAATGCAGCGATGGGGCTGGGAAGATGGGGCCATGGGGATGCTCCAGCCAAGCCACAGCCCCAGTTTTCTGCGTGCCAGGGTCCCCCCGCCTTGTCTCTTTGGCAAAGCTGAAGGGAGGTGCTGCCCTCCTGGGGCAGCCAGACCCCCTGAAAGGGGCTGCAGAGAGCCGTGGTGGGCTGCTGGGTACGTGCCCGCACATACACCTGCCCCGGGGCAGAGGCAGCACCAGCATGGAGGGGGCCCTCAGGGGCCGTTTTTGCCATAGCACCGTGATGGGGAGGGGGACACAAACTCCCCCTGTAAAGCACCGAAGGGTGGAGGGCACATGGTGGTGGGGGTGAGCGCAGCCAGCAGCGCTCCGCACAGCAGCCCGGGATGCTGGGGATGGCACGAGGAGGGGGCTGCAGCCGGGACCCCTGCAGCAGCAGCGAGCCTGAGCCTGGCTCAGCCTCGCCCGAGCCCCCCGTGGGCAGAGACATGAAAACAGGAAACCACAACGAAACAACAACAACAACAGAAGTGAGACAGGATGAGAGAGGCCGCGGCGGGCGCGCTCAGCGCTGCCCAGCGCCCGTGGCCAGCGAGAGGGGACCGTGGTGGTCACCTGGGGTCGCTGCGGCGCTTCCCGGCTCAGACCTCGGCAAAGGCCAACCCGCACTGCTCCTGCCGCTTGCCGCAGCGCCGCGCCACGATGGCCAGGTACAGGGTGAGGAGGGCCACCCAGTAGCAGGCGTAGAGGATGGCCCCCGAGACGAGGAAGGCCACCTCGGTCTCGCTGAAGAGGTCCTGGCTGTAGGCGGTGTAGGCCAAGCCGCCCAGCAGCACCGCCACCCACACCGACACCGGCAGCAGCCCCACGAAGTTCACCACGATGGTCCGGCGCCCCGAGGTGCCCCAGCCCGACTTGTTGATGGTGGCAATGGCGAATATCTTGGCAGGCAGCAGGCTGGACATGTAGAGGAGCGCATAGAGGGACATGAAGATCATCTCGGCGTTGCCCCGCAGGAAGCAGGCGTAGGTGGCCTTGATGATGCCCACCAGCTGCACTGTCAGCAGGAAGAGGAGGATGTTCCAGATGCGGCCGCGGTAAAAGAGCTGGATGACCGTGGCGATGAGGAAGAAGGGGAAGAAGCCGGTGACCACCGACTCGTAGGTCATCCAGAGGTGGTGCTTGTGGAACCACAGGGCGTTGTAGAGCCACTCGCGGAAGTAGGACTTGCTCCAGCGGGTCTGCTGGTTGAGCCAGCGCAGGTAGCGGGTCGGGGTCTCCGTCAGGCACTTGGAGCGAGCCGTGTACTTGGTCTGGTAGCCCAGGCTGAGCACGCGGTTGGTGAGATGCCGGTCATCCCCGAAGCTGCACTTGCTGCCCAGGAAGGTCTGGTGGTACCAGTCCTCGAGGAACTGCTGCAGCAGGGCGTTGCGGTACATGCCCAGGGGCCCGCTGATGCACTGCACGCAGCCGAAGTAGCTCTGGCAGGCACGCTCCACGTTGAAGGCCATCCAGTACCGCACGCTGCTCAGGAAGGAGATCCACGAGTCGTACTTGTTCAGGATCTGGAGAGGGGACAGACATGAGCCTCAGCGCCATCCCCTCTCCCCAGCGCCCTCACCGCCCCGGGCCGCCTCCCCTCGCAAAGGGGGGTACCTGGACGTCGCCGCCGACGCCGCCGACGCGGGGGTCGGCCTCCAGGATGCGGAGCATCTCGGCGGTGCAGGCGGGGTCCAGCACCGTGTCTGAGTCACACACCTGGGGGCAGAAGGAACGTTGAGCCCCACTCCCGTCTCCCACGCACGCCCGGCAGACAGCCCAGCCCGCAGCCGGGCAAGCCCGAGCCGCGGCCGGCGAGATGAGGCAGAGCCCTGGAGACCGGCAGGCGATGGCAGGGAGCGGAGCACCCCGTGGTGCCCGGCCACCGCGGCCCCGGGCCACCCAGCCCCCCGGTGAGACCTGCCCCGGCCACGTGTGGGGCCAGGCACCCTGCCCCATGCCACGCTGTCCCGCGGGGTGACACGAGCTTGGGCTGGGGGATGCAAAACCCTCACGGGCAGCAGTGCAGGGAGGGCTCGACCCCCTCAGGCCACACTGGTGGCACTTCACCCCCAATCCTGGCACCAGTGGCTTGCAGCTGGCGCAGGGGGCCAGACACAGACGGGACCTCCCAGGGCCGCTCCCTCTGCTCCTCTGCCCGGCCGCACACCCAGGGCAGCCCCTGCCCGCGTCCCCCTGCCGCCCGCCCAGCCCCTGCACCCACCTGGATGTAGTCCACGGAGTCTCCGAGCGCCCGGAAGGCCGTGTACATCACCTCCCGCTTCCCGCCCCACTTCTGGAGGATGCAGGAGTAGGTGTTGCCACGCACCAGCGCCTGGACACGCGCCAGCCCCTCCTGCAGCCCGGCCTCCGTCTCCCCCTCGCCCTGCGCGTGGAAGTTGCTCCTCCAGACGTAGCTGCCCGAGTGCTCGGAGCCCATCACTTCATGGAAGATGTCCAGCATGTAGGTGTCGTCGGGGCCGTTCCCATCCACCACCATCACCACTTTGAGGTCGGGGAAGGCGATGCGCTTGACAGAGCGCAGGCACTTCTTCAGGTAGTCGGGATCCTCCTGGTAGGCGGCGATGCAGAGGGCCACCGAGCGCCCGAGCCGCACCGGCCGCCCCTCGCCCCGCATGCGCCGGTGCTCCAGGAAGGCGAAGAGGCTCTGGATGAAGAGGTGCAGCCCCAGGATGGCCCCGTAGAGCCCGAAGGAGAGGTAGTGCTTCTCCGTATGGATGAACTGGTAGCCCGTGACGTAGGCGGCGAGGATGCCCCCCAGCACCGCCAAGGCAAAGAGGCTGGTCCCGACCACACGCAGGGCTGTGGAGAGGCTCCGTGGCATCTGTGGGGAAGGAGCGGCGTCAGGACCTGCTGCCCGGCTCCCCGGGAGGACCTTGTTCATCTGCTGCCCTGTCCCCCGCTGGGCACCGGCTCGGGAGCGAGACTTTCCCGGTGCCCCCGTGGGGCCGGGCGGGCTGGGGGGGGACGGACCGGAGCGTCCCGCTGCCAGTGGAGCCCGCGCCCCCCGCCCACCTTGTCCCGCCGAGCGGGGAGCGGCCGCTCCCGGGCGACCGCCGGGCTGGAGGACAGGGAAGGGCACGGGGACGTCGGGGACCCGTCCCCAGGGTGTTCCCGGAGGGAGGCCCTGCCCGTGCCCGGCCACCTCCAGCCCCCGGTCACCTCCACCGCCCGCGGCGCGACCCCCGGCAGCGGGGGCGGCAGCGCCCGGACCCCCGCCCGGCTGCGGGATGAGGACCCGGGGACGGGCGGCGCGGGCAGCGCGGCCACTGCGGAGCCGCTCGGCGGGCACGGCCGGGGGGCGGGCGGTGCGGGAAGGGCTGTGCGGGTGGATGCGGGCGGGGAGCAGAGCCAGCCCCAGGGGCTCCCGTGCCCACGGCAGCGCCCTTGGGCAGCCGCCGCCTCCCCCTCCCGCCGCTCCCGGCTCCCCCCGGCCCCGCAGCCCCCGGCGCCGGCTCCGCGCTCCCGGGGCCGCCGCGGACGGGTCCTGCGGCGCAGGCTCCCGGAGCCGGTACGAGCAGCGGCGGGGCCGGGAGCGAAGAAAGAGGGACCGCGTCCAGGACTCACCGTGGAGGTGCCGGTGCCGCCACTCGCCCCGGCCGCCGCCGCTGTGCGCCCGGCCCGGCCCGCGCGGCCCCTTTATACCGCGGCGGGGCCGGCACCGCCCGCAGCCCGCGGGGGCCCCGCCCGGCACCGGCACCGGCACCGGCGGCACCGGCACCACCCCCAGCACCGGCACCGGCCCCGCCCGCAGCCCGTGGAGACCCGCCCGGCACCGGCAGCACCTGGCACCGGCCCCAGCCCCGCACTGCGGGAGCCGGCACCGGCATCCTCCGGCACCGGCATCCTCCGGCGCGGCGGCGGGTGCCACGGGCACCGGCACGGCACAGCACCAGGCACCGGGCGCAGGGCATCATCCGGAGCGGGGCTGGGTCTCCTCCTGGGGCCACTCTGCCTCCCCCCGGCCCCCGAACCCTCTCTTGGGGCTCCTGTCGCGATGCCCGTGTGCCACGTCCCCGTGCCACCCCATGGCTATGAGCCACCTGGGGATGTCCCGTCGCTTCCCGCTGTCACCGTGGCCGGGGGCTCCCAGGGCAGGAGCGGGGCCACCCCCGCGCCGGTCACACAGTGTCGCTGCACCTGGCTGATGGTGGGGGAAAACCAGCCCCAGCTGGGACTTGAGGAGCTGCAGCCTTTGGGCTCAAACCCAGCACGTTTGGGTTCTTTGCTGTGCCAGAGGCCGTTGTGTCCCGCTCGGCTGGGAGCTGGGTGTGAGCTGGTGCAGGGATGAGTCCCAGACTGTCCTGGCCACGGGGAAGGGGATCCCAGCGGCAGGAGCACCCCGGGCAGGCAGCTCCCCCTCGGCTAAAACCTCGATGCCACAGTGATGCTGGATGGAAACTCCCCACTGTAGGAGCCAGCACAGCACCCAGAGTGTGTGGCAAGGAACCGGTGAGCCTGGGCAGGGCAGGGATGCACCCTTGGCATCGCTGGTGGGGCTCCCACGTGCCTGGTTGAGCCTGGCAGCAGAGGGGCACGAGGTGTGAAATGTGGCACGGTGTGGTCAGACCTGGCATGGTTGTGCCTGCGCCGCCACTGCAGCACTGCTGGGTGTGTGTGGGGTCTGGTGGCTGCTGGGAGGTGGGCAGGGGCAGATGGGCAGCATGTTCCCTCCCTAAAGCCCTCCCCGTGCCCCTCGGCAGGGTCCCAGCCCCTCGGTTGCCCAGTGGCCCCTCTCTGCTCTCTGCTGCTGGCCAGTGGTAGCTGCAGGAGCTCTGCCCAAGGTGGAACCCAAACTGCCTCCTCCTCTGGCACAGCCCCTTGTTCCCTGCCACAGGATGGCCCAAAAGGGACTTTTCACTCAAAACCCATCCTGTGCTGCTCACTGCAGGTCCCCGGGGCTCTGCACAGCGGGACTGGGGCTGCCCAGCAAGGGGGGGCTCCAGGCTGGGTCCCCAAGGGCTCAGTGTGACCCTGCAGCTCTCTGTGCCCTGCTCTGCTCCCCCTGCCTGCTGCGTACGGGGCAGCTCCTGGTGCAGGCGCAGGGCCTGTGGCGCTGCCCAGGCTGAGGGAGAGGGGTGACCCCAGTGTGAGGATGTCCCTGAGCACACGGTGCTGAGCGCTGGTCCTGGACAGGCAGTGTGCTGCGGTGTCCCACAGCCCCAGCCCTGCTCCCAGCACACACAGCAGCACTGGCACGGAACAGGCTCCTGGTGCCAGGGTGGAATGGAGACCCCAGGAACAGGGTGGGCAGTGCCAGAGGCACCGCGGATGGGGCTGGGTGCCCAGCACAGCTCCGTGGCACTGCCAGAGCCTCGGCAACACCAGCTCCATTTCCCAAACAAAACTACTTGGTTTTGGCTAAAATCACGTTTAGAAGCTCAGTTGTTGCCTCCAGGGATCGTCCCCGTCGCTCACCCAGGGCTGGCACCCAGAGAGGCTCCCTCTGTGACCCTGGGCACCTGTCTGCAAGCGTGTGAGAGCCGCTGGCAGCCACAGGATCCCCCAGCATCCCCCCGGCGTGGGCACAGGGCCGAGGGAGAGCTGTGCCTGCCAGCGCCAGGCTGCAGGGCTGCCCATGCTGGGGGTCACACAGCAGAGCTCCCCCTCCTCGGCTCCTCTGGGTAGCTGCATGCCCAGTGCTGGTTGGACACACGGCAGCCTGAGGCACCAGCTCCCCCAGCCCAGGCCCAGCCCTGGGGGCTCATGCCCACCTTCCCACAGGACCCGTGGGCTCGCCAGGGCCCAGGCTGCCACAGAGGAGGGAGAGCACGGCCCATCCACGGGCTGGGGCACGGCCACGGCAGCATCTGGGAGCTTTACACGGCAGCCAGAGACGAGTGAGTGCAGGGTTGAGCACGTCTGTCTTTAATCCCTCACCCCGGCCCAGTGAGCCCCCCCTGCCCCTGCCCTGGCCACAGGAGCTCGGGGGCAGCTGCCCACCCTCCCCAGGCTGTGGGTTGCTCCCTGGCTGACACCCAGGGGACACAGCGGACCCGTCCCCTCGGGGAGCCGCTCGGCCTGGGCAGGAACAGTCTCTCAGTCTCTTTCTGTGGCCCTGCTACGGCAGCACCACGATCTTCTTCTGCAGCACCTGCGGCGGGAACAGGACCCTCCTCATGACGGCATCCAGCTCCTCCAGCGCCAGCCGGGCGTGCAGCACCGTCACCCCGTCGCGCTCGGCCGCCACCACGTGCTTCAGCAGCCGGTACAGATCCCGCAGCACGTCCCGCAGCACCTGCACCGGGGAACCCTCAGCACGCGCCGGGCCTCGGCGTGCCCTGGCAGGCGCTGCCCCCGCACCAGCCCCAGCACAGCCCTCCGTGACTCGGCTTCCCCGGCGCCGGCACAGCGGGTGTTTGAGGGGCAGCCGAGATCCCGGCTGTGCCTTGGGGACTCCTGTGGGGAAGTGGCTGTTTCTGCCCTGGGAGTTGGGCCCCAACACGCTGGTTGCTGGGGACGGGGGAGGGAGGTTACGGCCACCACGGAAACTCTCGGTATTTCCAAGTCAAATCAGTGACGAACTCCCACACTTCCTGAGAGCTGGCATTGCCCTGCGGCACAGCACAGCCCCATGGCACAGCCCCATGGCACAGCCAAGCAGCTCAGAGGGACACCCCCACGAAGTTCCCTCCACCCCAGGAAGGCTCTGGCACTGGGAGGCCCTTTGGAGGGGGAGGCACAGCCGGTGGTCCTGATCCCGCGGGACTTTCCCTGGAAGCTGCCTGGGAACGAGCCCTGCAGCCACCACAGGGCATGGTGTCGGGGCAGGGGATGTCAAGGGGCCTGGCAGAGGCTACCCCTGGCCCAGGGACATGCTGGGGGTGACCCACCTCGGTGGCCTTCTCGCTGAGCCCCCGCAGCAGCAGCACCACCACGTGCACCGCGGCTCGCCGCACCTCAGGCTCGGGATCTGTCTTGGCTGTGGCCGTCAGGCAGGAGGTGACCTGCGGGGACAGGGACATCAGCGAGGGCAGGGGGACATGGGGGACACAGGGGGACATGGGGGGACCCAGCAGAGTGGCCAAAAACAGCAGTGAATCACAAAATTGTTTGGGTTGGAAAAGCCCTTGAAGCTGCTGCAGGCCCAGCCCTCCCCTCACCCTGCCCAGCCCACCACTGACCCACAGCCCTCAGCACCTCAGTTCCATGGCTTTGGGATCCCTCCAGGGCTGGGCACTGCCCCAGCTCCCTGGGCAACCTGGCACAGGGGCTCACACCCCTCTCAGGGAAACAGTTCTGCCTCAGCTCCAACCTCAACCTCCCCTGGGGCAACTCCAGCCCCTTTCCTCTTGTCCTCTTACTTGTTGCTGGGGAGCAGAGCCTGACCCCCAGCTCCCTGCAGCCTCCTGTCAGGGAGTGTCAGAGAGTGCTGCTGTCTCCCCTCAGCCTCCACTCTGCAGGACGTCCCTGGGCTGGGGATGGGACCCCTGCACCCACCCTGGGGCAACCGCACATTCCCTGGCAGCACCCAGCCGGGGGCACTGGCTGTTTGCAGGGTACAGGGCAGGGAGCAGCCATCCCTGTCTCAGGGGCTGCATGCAGACGCCATGGAAAGCTTTATATAAAGCAGGCAGAGTCGAAGGGAACTAATTAAACCCTGGCAGTGGCAGCGGGAGAATGAGCAGAGCAGCGCCTTCCCGAAATAGCAGCGTGTGGTGCGTTGGCAGCTCAGCCAGTGCTGCCGGTACCACCGACGCCAAGCGGCTGCGTGGGGACGGCCCCACAGCCCCAGAGCCTCCTGCCCCACAGCCCCAGAGCATCCTGCCCCACAGCCTGAGCCTCCTGCCCCACAGCCCCAGCAGGAGCCACAGCCCCAACACCTCCTGCCCCAGAGCCTCCTGCCACGCAAGGCGCCGGGGGACACAGACACACCAGCCCAAAGGCTGCCAGGCTGTGATGCCAGCAGCTTCCAGCAAAACCCCTCCAAGCCTGGGGGAGAAGCCCCTCAAGATGTGTGTCCAGCAGCCCCATCTCATTGGGATCCTGCAGCAGCCTCCCTGCACCAGCACCCTGGGGACAGCGAGGCCTGTCCTTGGGCTGTCGCTTCCCTGCACCAGCCACATCTTGAGCTGATTACAAAGCTTTTAGCCCTAAAAATGGGGGCTGGAATGCCCAAGTGTCTGCTTCAGATCCAGTGATTTTACACTCTCTGGTATCAGCCAGTATCCCTCCTGTCCTTATGGAAACCCCAGGCTGTCGTGCTCCCAGCCCTCTGCTAACGGGCCGCCCTCCTAACGAGCCACGGCCCCGGGCCAGCAGTGCCGGGATGGCGCCGGTACCTCGTGGATGATGGAGCCCAGCTGGAAGCCGAGGCGCTGGCAGAGCTCGCCCAGGTTGCAGAGGCTGCTGGCCCGCAGCGTGCCGTCGGGGTCCTGGGCACCCCGCAGGAAGGCCTGGACCAGCGGCTCCCGGTGCTTCAACACCATGTCCCCTGCGAGACAGAGCGGAGCGGCGCGTCACGGCCAGGCAGCACCCAGGGCCAAAGCCCCGGCTCCACCGCAGCACCACAGCTGCTGCCTGCAACGCCCGGCGAGTGGCTGGTGCCCAGCACAGAGCCCTGGGCTGGGCACGGGCAGAGCCTCGGTTGGGACCCGCCGTGGTGCCCCCGGCGCCCTGGCAAACCACCGGCACAGGCCTCGTGGCAAAGACCTTTGTGTGGGGCCGTGTGGTGCATCCCACACCCCCCCAGCTCCCGTGGGGCCGCTCAGGGGTGGCTGCAGAGCCGGCACACGGCGAGTGCTGAGCCCCAACCCTCCCACCATTCACAGCCCCCACCCCAATTAGCAGCCCAGGCCCGGAGGTGTCAGCCGCCTAATTAGAGGCGGGTGTGTGCAGCCCGTGACTGGCGTGTACAATGAGCCTGGGCCCCTGGGCCCCCTGTGCCAGCTGCGGGGCCAGTGGCCACACGGCCCACGGCATGGGCACAGCTCTCAGAGGGCAGGGGCTGCTCCGGCCGAGGGGCACAGGGCAGCACTCGCCCGGGACTGACAGAGGAAAGGAGGCTCTGGCAGGTGCATCTGCCCGACAGGGACACAGGTTCTTGGCTCTGCCGAGCTCTGCAGCCTCCTCAGACACCAGTGTCCTGCAGCCAAGGGAGTAGTGGGATGGTCTGGGATGCTCTGGGGTGATCTGGGATGTGGGGACAGAGGGCAGCAGAAGGACCCCATTGCCCTGCACGTGGGGGCTCAGGGCTGCTATGGTGAGGGGCTGGGGACTGGGCAGCCCCTGGGCTGCTGGCACAGCAACAGTCTGGCAGCACCAGGGGAGGGGGAACCCTGCACAAAATGTCCAAGAGACATGAAGGGACCTTCAATAGGAGTGGGTAGCACTGCTTGGGCAGTGCTGTGATGTCAAGGCCAGCCACATCCGCTGGGGAATGCAGCCTGCTGCAGCCCTGCACCCCAGGAGCTCATATCCCGGTGATCTCAGCAGCACTGGCTGACCCGAGTGTGATGCATTGCCTGTGCTGGACAGCCACAGAAAGGGCACAAAGCGCTTCCCTCTGTGCAGCAGCCAAGGCACACGCTCCTCATGGAGAAGGGAAAAGGTTTGAGCGGCTCCCGTGGGTCTGCAGCAAGAGCTCGTTGGGTCGGTGCAGCCTCCATGAAGCCTCACGCAGCTCCCAGCCCCACGCTGCAGAGGAGCAGAGGAATGGCACTGGGGGCTTCCCCCAGCGCTGCCCACGCCGGCTGCTTTCTGGGCAACAGGCACCAGCTGCAAAACCCCCCCAGATGACAAAAAGCTGCTGCAGTGGGCTGGTGGCAGCGCCGGGGCTGTGCCGGGGCAGGAGGGCAGCGGGGAGCTCTGCAGGCAGCAGCAGCATGGCTCGCAGGGCAGCAACGCTGCTGCCCAGAGCAGTGTCTCTGGTAACTCCTCGCTCCTCAGTCCCGAAGCTTTGCAACAGAAACAACTTCACACAATTTGTTCTATAAATACGCCGGCGAGCCGGGGCGTGCTGGAGCTGCTGCCCGCGGCACGGGCACCGCCAGCAGGGCACCGCCAGCCGGGCACAGCGCGGCAGCCGCACGCACGGACGTGGCCAGGAGCCTTCAGAGAGGCTCTAGTGATGCCTCGGGGAGCTGATGGGAATCCTGTCCTGGAGGATGCCCCAGCTGTACCCAGCCCAGGGGCTGGCACAGCTCAGAGATGCCTCCAGGCAGCCAGGCACTGACCCCAGGGGACACCCAGCCCTGGGTGGTCCGGGCTCTGCCCAGGGAACAACTGCTTGGTGTGTGAGCAGGGCCTGTGCCCGGCTGCTGCTCTCCCTGGCTGTGGGGAGCTCCGGCTGCGCTCCCTGGGCTCTGCACGGAGCAAACAGAGACGTCTGAGGACGTGTCCCAACAGCAGCTGCCGGAAAGGCCTCATCCAGCCTCTGCCCCTCAGCCCTGCGTGTCCGGGCGCTTCCCGGCAGCCTCTGAGCCAGCGCTGCCCGCCGAGGGGCCGGTGGGCTGCTGGCAGCATCCCCCAGCGCACGCTGCCCACCCTGCCAGCCACCCTCCAGCTGCCAGATCTGCCATGGGAGCTGGTTCTCAGCTTTGGACACCGAAAAGCCCCTGTGGCCTTTACCCCTCAGCCCTGGCAGCAAGGGGCCAGCGCCAGGACTCACCCAGCGCCCGCGTGACGCGCATCAGCACCTCGCCCAGCTTCATCCTGGTGACAGCAGCCTCCGTGCCCTGCACTGGGCGCCCGTACTGTGCCAGCAGCACGGGCAGGATCCGCTCGGGGTACTCGCTGGAAAGCAGGGCAACGCCTGGGGGAGAGCAGGAGGAAAGCGCCGTCACAGCCAGGCACTGGGAGGGCACATGGCACCCTCGGCACAGGAGCTGCTGGCGGCTGTGCCACCGTCACCCTTGGGAGCCCCTGAGCTGCCCCAGCACTGCAGCACATCCCCCAGCCCTGGGTCTGGTTGGGTGCCAAGCTGAGAAGTAAGTCATTTAGCAGTTGGCAGCAGGTGCCCACTAATTGCTGCTGGTTGATGCTCACGGGCAGAGTGCTGATGCCCTGGCGGGCGGGCGGATGCAGCAGGGCTCACACCAGGCCTGGCACTGAGGCAGTCAGGTACGGCTGCTGATGCTCAGGTACAGGCTCTGGTTGCTTCTCTGAGCCCCTGGGCATGAGCCACATACTGCTGTTGTGTCCTTGTCCCTGCTGGGGCCCCAAGGAGCCCCTGGGTTTGCCCATAGCCAGAGCCCCGGTGTGCCATGTGCCGCTGTGTCTGCCCAGGGATGGAGAGGGGCCAGAGAAATTACTTTAGAAACTCAAGTAAGAGCATGGACAGAACAACCATCGGGCTGCAGCCCAAAGGCAAACTGCACACACAACTCCTGGGTGGCCCATGCAGTCCCTTGGCTCCTGCCCTGCTACGTGGGCACTTGCTGAAAGAAGAGTTGTCAGGAAGACCCCGGGAAGCTGTGACACTCTCACCTCCCAGGTGCTGCTGGACAGAAGATAAACCCAGCTGGTCATTAGCACAGTGTCACGTCTGTGTGGGATCAGATGCAAGCTGGCTACTGGAAACACACACATAGATAGCCCTGGACTGCACCTGGCTGTACAGACACACTTAGAGATGAACTGCCTTCCCTCATCTGCCACACAAAACGCTTGTGTGAGTGACTGTGCAAGTCAAACGTGCTCAGTAGTGAAATTCCCAATCTCAGAGCTGCTGCTGAGCACCAGTCAGTGAGCAGCCAGACACGGCTCAGTCAGATCCCTGATGTGGGAAACTCGGTTAGACCACAGTGACAGGGTGCTGGGGATAACTTCTTGGGCTGGCACAAGTGTAGCCAAAAAAGTGCCACGTGGATGGGTCCAGGGAGGTTCCTGAGCCCCCTGAGAAAAGGGAACATGCTTCAGCAGGGCCTTGGGCTGGAGGAGCTCTGCAGGGCCCTGCCCACCCCCAGCATTCTGGGGCTGTAGGATGTGTGCTGGGCTGTGCCACGGGGCTGCACTGGCTTCACCATCCCCGAGAGCCACGGGCTGGGGGCAAGCGCCGGGCAGGCTCCGGCAGTGCCACGCTCCCCGGGCAGCGGGTGCCTGTGATGGGAAAGGCAGCTGCTCTCCAGGGAAAGGGCGAGCGGCACAGGCTCGGTGCCAAGCGCTGACTCACGGTGAGCCCCGGCTCCCCAGCTCTCCAGGAGCAACCGCCTTCACCTCCAACCCCATTCCCCGCTTACCGGAGGGTGCCCGCTGCGGGTTACCCTCTGCAAGCCCAGGCACATCTCACAGGGCACAGATCTTCCCTCTGCCATCACCTCACCGGAGCCCAGCTCGGCGACCACCAGCAGCGCCGTGCCAGGGAGGTCTGGTGCAGCCCTGGCACGGGGGGCCGGCGGGGAGCCCCAGTGGGGCAGCGGGCAGGGCTGGCACGGTGCAGGGCACGCTGCAGGTGCCGTGGCAGGGGCTGGGTGAGTCACCGCCGCAAGGAGCCGTGTCAGGGTTAATCACAGCCCCCAAGACAGAGGGAGGCAGCTGCAAGGGGAGGATTAATCACCCTTTGTGCTTCACCTGCGGGGCAGGGACAGGCCCGTCCCACTCAAGACCGTACAGGCAGAGGGAAGGAGAGCGATAAGCTGCTTCCCCAGCTGCCGCTGCAGCTCTGGGCCATGGGAAGGGCATCTCATGTCCCTTCCGTGGAAGCTGGAGCCCTGGGACCCGTGTCACGGCCCGAGGGCAGCGAGGGGCCACGCCGGCGGAAACACGGCCACGCCGGCTTCCCGGGAAGCAGCATGAGCAGGCGGCAGCACTCGGTGGCCCCAGCAGCAGCCCGGCACAGGAAGGGCAGCCAGGGCACACCAACCTCCTGCCCAGCCCGCTGCCTGTGCCCTGCTGCCCTCCACCTCCTGCCTGCACGGGCAGGATCAGCGCTGGGGCTGGGTGTGTGACCACTGCTGCTCTCCCCCTAAGCAGGGGCAATGATTCGTGAGGCCATGAGATGCAATGGATTGGGGAATCGACCCAGAGATGCTTCTGTGGCTCCACATCCACATGGCTGGCTGGCACTGGCTGGCAGATACAGCCTTTGGCCACGGGGATGGACGTGGCAGAGCTCTGAGGGAACACCAGTGGGTCCCTCAGACCCTCTGGCAGCTGCAGCTGAGCACATCAGCGAGCCAAACTGTCAGCCAGGTGTGGGGCTGGGGTGCCGGGGCTGTGCCCACACCATGCTGAAACTGCAGCCCCAGGCTGGTGGCATGGACCTGGCACCAGGATGGTGACTGGCAGTGGGTGACACTGCTCAGGATGTTCTCACCTCAGGCTCCAGTTGTGGCCTGGGCAGACCAGCAGCTCTGTCATGAGTATGTGAACTAATTACCCACTGCATAAGCACAACTGGGAGACAAAGCCCAGTAGGTTCTGGGATATGGCACAGAGCTTGTACATGGCTCCAGGCTCAACTGAACAGCACGAAGAAGTGGTCCAGGAAGGCAGGAGATGCTGAGCCCTCAACCCAGCCACAGCTCTGCTGCTCTTCACTCTCATAGCCCAAAGGTCCCTTCAGCACAAACCTTCTCCTGGCCCCGGCCGGGCATCACTCACCTTGGATGGCTGAGAGGTAGACAAAGGCATCCTCATGCTGCAGGTTCTCCAGGAACACCTGTGAGGAGAGAGCAAAGCCGTGAGCAGCAGCCCCGTGCCGGGCTGGCAGCGTCCAGCAGCAGCCTGGGTCCCTCTCCCCTGGTGCTTCCAGCCAACAGCACTGGCATGGTCAGGGGCTGCAGCTCCCCATGCCATGCCATGCCATGCCATGCCATGCCATGCCATCCCTCCCAGCCACAGCCATACCGCAGCCACCCGGTACCTGCAGCAGCTCGTCCTGGCGCCGAAGCGCCTCGGGCTCCCGCTGTGTGATGAGGCCGGTGAGGCTGCGCAGGGCGGCTGCCCGTGCCGGGGGCTGTGGCTCGAAGGCTGACACCAGCAGCTCCTGCAGCGCCCCCGGGGCCGGGCTGTCGGCAGCTGGAGTCTCGTGGCACGTGCCCCGCTCGTCGCTCCCGTCCCTGGCAGCCGAGGGGCTGCTGCGGCCGTGCCGCGGCGCTGGCCGGACACCTCCTGGGCTCGTGGCTGCGCTGGCGGCACTGTCGGGGCTCGGTGCTCCTGGCCCTGGCTTCCTGCCCAGCACACTGGCGGCAGTGCTGCCCACGGTCCCGGGGCAGAAGGCCCCGTGGGTGCAGATGGCGATGCGCAGGTCGGTGGCCAGCTCCTGCGTGAGGGGCTCGGGGTAGGTGTGGGAGAGCTCCTCCAGCAACGGCACCAGCCGCTTCAGCGCCGAGAAGTCGCTGGGTTGCAGCTGTGGGGAACAGAGGCAGCTCTGGCACTGCCACGGCACAGATCCACCCCGTGCTGGGGAGGGAAGCTGGCTGTGCCTGAGCCCATGGGCACGTGGGGATTCAGAAGCTGCAGGGCTGCCATCCAGAGGTCCTGAACACGAGGCTGTCAGAGCCTTCTTGGAGGCAGGTTTTGGGTTATAAATTAATTAACTGGGCTCTCAGGGTGCTCTACTGGAGCTGTACTCATGAGAGGCCTCATCTGGATCCTGTGTCCAACTCTGGGCTCCCCAGCTGCAGAGAGACAGGGAACTGCTGGAGAGAGGCCACTGCAGGGACACCAAGATTATCAGGGGCTGGAACATGCGTGTGAGGAGGAAAGGCTGCAGCCCTGGGGCTGTTCAGCCTGGGGAAGAGAAGCCTGAGCTCAGGGGCACCTCAGCTACACTGATCAATCCCTAAAGGGCAGGTGGTGAGAGGGTGAGGTGACACTTTGTTGTGTGGTGACCAGTAACAGGACAAGCTGGAAAACAAGAAGTTCCACTGAAGCACAAGGAGAAGCTCCTTTGGTGCTGAGGTGAGGGAGCCCTGGCCCAGGCTGCCCAGGGAGGGTGTGGAGGCTCCTTCCATGAGGTTTCCAACCCCACTTGGACACATTCCTGTGCCCCCTGAGCCAGGGGAAGCTGCTTGAGAAGGGGCTGGGGCTGGAGCAGCTCTGCAGGGCCGTTCCCATCCCCACCATTCCAGGATTCTACTGGAATCAAACCGTCAGCCCCATCCCACTCCCAGGTAGAATAATACCAATACTCACATGCACATGCAGGGACACCCCTCAGCTGGGGTGTAGGACAGTGCCCCATCTGCCCCCAAGGGCCCTGAGCTGTGCCCACTCACCTGGACGGCTCCGCCGAGCATGGCAGCCACCAGCCCCATGGCCATAGCGAGGGTCTGTGTCTCGACTGCGGCACCAGGGCCGTGTGCCGGGCTGGCACAGGCCCGCTGCAGCACGGCTGCCACGAACTCCACCACCTGCCAGGGGAGGGCACAGGGAGGAGCAGTTAGCAGGGGGCATGCCCAGGGTGCTCCCGGGGGCTGCTGCTGCCCGTGCCTCAGGGTGCCCTCCTGGTCCCAGAGCTCTGCAGCTCTCGCCCCAGCTCTGCATCCGTTGGTATTTTCCAAACCTGAGCTTTACACAGCATTTCATACCAGCCCTTTGTGCTTCCCAGTCCTTGCCACCACCCCAACCTTCCCTTCAGATCCATTCCAGTTGCCTTCTCAGCTCCATTTTGACCTGCCCAGGTGAGGGGGCTCAGCAGTGCCAGGGAGCCCCGGGGGGCTGGAGCAGCCTATCTGGGCAAGCACTGGGGCTGCAACAGGAGAGTTGTCGGGGTGCACAGTTCAGAGACATGTCACAACAAAAACCAGGGTCCCCACAAGCTCTGGGGGAAGAGCAAAGCCCCTTCTCTGCCCAGGGCAGCTCCTCGCCACCTACCCTTCCCCGGGGCAGCCCCAGCCACAGGCCTCCCCGTTACCAGACCCCTGGCACCCACTCTGTCATTTTCCCACAATCCTTTTTTATTCTCCTCAAGCCCACAATGCTCCTGCCTGGCTGGCACTGGCCTTCTCCCCACTTGGCACAGGCAGCTTTGATCCCACAGGCTTCCTGCCTTTCTAACAGAGCTTCGAATTAGTCAGCTGCTTCTGTCACCTCCTTCGCCTGCAGCACAGGGCTCGGGGCCGCTCGCCCATGGCACCTGGCTGTGCTGGGAAGGGGCTGGATTCAGGTGTTGCAATAGAAGAGGAACTATTTTGCTCCTGTTTTGGAAAACAAAGCACAAGGGCAACAAGGTACTATTACACCAAAGCCCACGTTTCCAGCCTCCGGGGCACAGGCACCAGCGTTTCCTCATGGGCAGGAGAGCTGCTTGCTGACAGCTTTGTTAAGCACATCCTGCAGAGAGGAGAGAGGCTGTGAGGGGCTGCCAAGGAGGCTGAGGGAGCTTCTGGGCTGAGCAGCCCAGCAATGAAATGCCATCAAACACCAAGAAAGTAAAAACAACTGTCAGGACATCTGCTCTCACAAAACAGGAACACCACAAGCTGAATGGGCTGGAATGATAAAGGAGGGACATCGTGGATAAATGATGCATCAGCAGAGAGCTCCTGAGAAAAACAAAAGGGGTTTTAAAAATCATTTAGAAGGGGGGGAAAAATCCCACTTCAATGTGGAAGGGGAAAAAAAACCCATTGAAGAATAAAGCATGGGGGCAGGTTTGAGAACATCCTGCCAAGGAAACCCGACCAATCTCACCAAACCTGGCTGCAAGGTGGAGGAAACGTCAGTGAAATAGTGCACCTGAGGGGCCCCACAGCTGCTGCACTCCCAGGTCTGGCTCAGGGCCCCTGCTCCCCCTGGCCTCACAAAGCACAAACCCAGGCACCAAGTGCCCACCCTGGGAACAAACACCCCGAGGACACCGTGCTGCAGAACCTGCCTCAGAGCCCCAGGGAACCCTCCCTGAAAGGCAGCCCCAGGTGGAAGCACAATGGCTTTGTCTGAGGCTCTTTAGTGGTTGTTTCTTTCTATATTGGTCAAGGTTGGCCACAGAAAGTGGGCAAAACCCTTCCCCATTTCCCAGCCTGACTTTCTGACACAGAGGCAGAGCAGGAGGGTGTGATGGGGAGGCAGGTGAGCACACAGCCAGCGCCCGGGGTCCCCGCTGCCACTCTGAGCACACAAAAAAGCTCCTTTGTCCTGAGGAGAAGAGTGAGGAAACCTGTGTGGGCAGCGACCGCCCCTGCTCAGGCCAGTCACAGTTCACTGGCACCAACAGCTCACCCAGTTATACCAAAAACCCCAAACCAGGACGAGGAAGTCAGAGAGCGCCGGGGAATGCGGCACTGCCATGCTGCCCCTTGGCTCGGGGGGGGGACATGTGCCATGTTTTAACAACCCTTTCTGGTACCAGGCTCAAGCAGCTCCAGCTGGACTTTGGAATTACAGCATTTAAGGAATTTTGTGGCTGCCCACTCATGAAGCCACAGACAAGTGCTGAGTGTGTGGGCAGAGATACGCCAGCCCCGATGGCCAGTGTCCAGAGCCAGGCAGGGAGCTGGGGAAGGGGCTGGAGCACAAGGGTGCTGGGGAGGGGCTGAGGGATGGGGGTGTTGAGCCTGGAGAAGAGGAGACTGAGGGCAGACAGCAGCACTCTCTGACACTCCCTGACAGGAGGCTGCAGGGAGCTGGGGGTTGTTCTCTGCTCCTCAATAATGAATCACAGGACAAGAGGAAATGGGCTCCAGCTGCCCCAGGGGAGGTTGAGGCTGTAGCTGAGGCAGAACTGTTTCCCTGAGAGGGGTGTCAGCCCCTGTGCCAGGCTGCCCAGGGAGCAGCTGGGAGCTGGAATCCCTGCAGGGATTCCAAAGCCGTGGAGCTGAGGTGCTGAGGGCCACGGGTCAGTGGTGGGCTGGGCAGGGTGAGGGCAGGGCTGGGACTGCAGCAGTTCAGAAGTGTTTTTCATAATCAGACTGATTCTATGAGCAGATACAGCACCTGGAGTGAGCAGAGCACAGGGCAAAGCCACAAGAGCCCACCTGGGGGCAGGGGGAGCAGGACTGGTGATGCCAAGCTGTGCCAATCCCGTGTGCAGGCCCGTGGCTCCAGCTCCCAAGACATGCCAGGAAAACCAGGCATCACCACAATGGCAGGCACCAGGTGCTGGCTTCACAGCTCTGTTGGGAACAGGTGTCTTTAAGCTTTGCTCAACTTGGGAATGTCTTTTGCTCACAGCAGAGATGAGGAGCTGGCAGGTCAGGGTTCTGACTGGTCTCCTGGCTTTTAACACACTAACATGGGCACCAACAGGAAGGTGTCTGTAGCTGACTGTCCTTCCTGCTGGCACTGCCTGGGACACTGGCTTGTTGAGACACTCAAACTGCTTTTTCCTGGGGCTGTCTCTGGCTTTCTTCAGCTGCTTCTCAGCCAGTGTCTCCTCAGAGCCCCAGAGCCCACAGCTCAGGCTGCCTCGTGCTCCAGCTGCCAACACCACAGGGCTTTGCCACGACCAACCTGAGCAATGTCTGTGAACACAGTGTCTGAGACACTCTCACACAGCGTGGCCACGAGCTGCAGGACCAGCAGCTTCCTGCTCTGCTCAGCATGGTCCTGCTCCAGCTCCAGGAGACTCCCCCCAGGCAGCGCAGCCGAGGCCGGAGCCGCCTCGTCCTCCGCAGCCACACGAGTCAGCGCCTGCCGGGAAGGAAGCACAGGGCAGGGAGAGGCCACGGTTAAACCCCGGCACGGCACTGCCAGGAACACCACAGCCACCACACCAGCAGTCCTGGGCACTGCAGGCCCACAGCAGACAGACCTCCACCCTGCTGCAAAGGGCGAGACCTCTCCTCTTCCACACACACACGCTTGTCACCAGCCCAAACCCTCACACGCCCCGTCCCTGTGGACACCACACAGAGCACCCCGAGCTCTCCCAGAGCCCAGCACCCCAGGAGCTGGGGGCCTTGCTGGGTCCCTGCTTGCAGCTTTGCTTTTGGCAGTGGCTGTTCACAAAGGCTGTCTCCTTGCCCAGCACCCAGCAGGACCACTCCTGGGGACATCTCGGTGCCTTCTGCCATCTGCTTGGTGCCCTTTGCCATTTCACACAGGGAAACTTTCCCTGCAGATGTGCCCCGGCCTGAGACTTGCCTGCCCTTACCTTCAGGCAGTGGATAAAGAAATCTCCAGCTAGGCCACTCTTCTGGCAGTGAGACAAGAGCTCCACCAAGTTCTCCACATGGCACTGCTCCGAGGAGATCTTCTGGTAGAGTGCCTCATCTTCATCACTGAAACAAGTCACTGTCACCACCACAAAGCTGCCCAGCTCCCCCCAGGCTGCTCTGAACTGCTCTAGGCTAAGCTGAAACCTCACTCCTGCCTTCTCCTGGAAGCCTTCCTCTGCAGTGCAGCCAGAAAGACGCCTGGAGGCAGCTGAGCCAGGCTACTGCTCAGTTCATTTGGTCTATGTGATCATGCACTCAATTTATTAATTAACCTGCATTCATTAATGTAACAGCATTAACCATGAGCACAAAAGCAACAGGACTAGTGCTGGCTCATGCACAAGTCGTGGCCATAAGAGCAGGACAGGCACAGGACAGACACGGACAGGGCCACAGCCATTGAGGAGTCATTTCAAAGCACACCTCAGGCTGCCCTTCTTCTAATTCAGGTCAGGAATAGACTGAAATGAAACCAAAACAAGCCTATTTGCATTGGGGTTTGTTAGGGGTGTGCACAGCTCCAGGCACAGCCCTGGGCTCACAGTGGCCAAGGAACAGCTAGTCCTCTTTAAACTCAACGCCACGCTGCTCAGCAGTCCCAGTTGGCCTGGCTGGAGTTTAATGGCTGCAGTTTATTCCCCACATGGCCATGCTCTGCCTCTACATGTACAGACCATCTGCAGGAGCAGAAGGGGAGCTCAGTCACTGGCTCCACGATGCTGGCATCACTAGAGTCCTTGCTGCCACAGTGCCACCTGTGCCAGGGATTCCACTTGTGCCACACAGCCACTATCTGCCACGAAGCAGGCTGGGGCAGGGGGGGATGTTGAATATGGGGAGTATTGGGACTGAAGAAGCACAGCCCATTCCCTGACAGCCCCCAGGCTGGACTCAGGGAAAGCAGAGAGGGCACACTGAGGTGCTTTTCAGGGCTGGAGTCAGAGCTCCGTGCCCCGTACAGGGAACCCAGAGGCTGTGTGGAAGCAGCACCTGCCCCAGCCCAGCACAGACACACGTCTCCTGGGACACCAGCCCACGGGGCTCATTCACCTGGGTGCCCCCTCTGGCAGACTGTGAAAAGCCCTGCGTGCTGGAGGATGCCTGGCACGGCCCTGGCTGCGCTCACCTGACGGTGTCCTGCACCACGACGGCAGCACCGCCCTCGCTGCCCAGGCGGAAGCGGCACCGCGGGTGGAGGGAGCCCAGGCGGCTGCTCAGCCCCGCGAGCGCCTCCAGCACAGCCAGCGCTGCCTCCCGCGCCGACTGCTCCAGGAACCACAGCAGGATGTCCTGGCACGGGGAGCTGCCCAGGAGACAGAAAGCAGCGGTGACTTTGCTCTGCCCGCTGCAGCCCTCCCTGCGTGCCAGCACTGCCGCCAGACGCAGCGCCTCGGGGCGAGGGACTGACACGGCTGCTCTGGACCGGCCACGGGATGCTCTGGACAACTGCTCCGCCAGCTGAAGGCATCTGTGCTGGCTTCCAAAGGCACCAGCAGCACAGCCTGTCCTCCTGGCACTCCCAAAGGGAGGACTGGGATCCTCCATGAGTCCAGTCCAGTGAGGACAGGAGTGCTGTGTGCGCGTGTGTGTGTGAGGACAGCCACCTCCACACAGGCTCAGCCTCCTGCCCAGTGCCCCACGTCAACATGACGAAGCACAGGGCTGCCAGCCCTGCCAGGGACGGGGGGCAGGAGCTGGGGAGCACTGCAAGGTGGCGTGGGAAGCCCTGCCAAGGCGAGATGCAGGTTAAGGGAGCAGCAGTGCTGTGCCAGGGCTCTGGAAACCTGAACGCTTGCAGGCAGCTGCGGTTTCACACAGCCCTGCCAAATTCCTTTGCAAAGAGAGGAGCGAGCAGGGGCTCTGCTCACCCAGCAGCACTGTTAACTTGGCTGCTTCTACTAACTTGCCACAGCACTCACTGCTCTTTGAAGTGATTAACAGCGTCTTTAATAACAGCAGGGGCCGTGTCTACACAGCCCTTTTAGGGGAAGTCTCCAGTACCTACACGCCAGGATTGACACAGCAAAGCGTAAACCCACCACGAGCGGATTTACTCGGCTGGCCCCAGCTCAGGGAATGCCTGGGAGGAGGAAGGAGGGAGGACAGCCAGCACCTGGTCACCACTGCCCCTGCCACCATGGCTGGCACAGCGGCAGCTCCCGCATGTGTTGGAAGAGAGAGACCCCAGAGAGGAGGAGAATGATCCTGTGCTTCCAGGAGCCAGAGCTCAAAGTGTTCTACTCAGTTTTAACCCTCCTTCAAGATCCTGGCAGAGAGCTCGCTCTGACACCCTGCCAGGTCGCAGTGTCACTGCCTCCATCCACAATCATCCCTGCTCCTTGGCGGGCGCTGAGAGCGAGCCCGTGCTCCCAGGGCTCCCATGGGGCACACTGGCCCCCACACCAAAGGGTCTGGCTTCAGGGAAGGCAAAAATCTCCTGGGAGAGCTGCCTCCCCAGGCACAGACCTGCCAGCAAGGCCGTGCCCCTGCCCTGCCTGTGGCTGCTGCCTGCTTTGAAGCAGAGCTCTCGGGGCCGAGGCACGGCTGGCGGCTCCGGTCCGTGCCCGTGTGGGGCATGGCCTCTGGAGCCAGGCAGCACAGGCAGGATGGAACCCCAGAAGAAGCTGTGCACCATCCTTCCTTACCTTAAGTATGACACATTATGCCTGGAGAAGGAATAGAGCGAAAAAACCACTCCCAGGACTGGCTGTAAGGATCCCAGCAGCAGGCTTGAGCTGTCATTCCCAACCACATACACCTACAGAGAGAAGGGCACAGGGAGGAGAGTCCAACACCTGCATGGAGCAGGGGCAAGGCAAAGGCAAGGACAGAAAGCACTTGTGTGCTGCCAAAGGAGGATGGCAGAGGGTTTGCAGCCTCTCCTCCTTGCAGTCTGTTTTCCCCAGTTATGCGTTAAGTTATGATTTAAAGCAGCCATCAGCACCATCTTTCTCCTGGCATTTCCTTAACCACAGCAGGGCTCCAAGCTACAGGAACACTGCAACCAGCCACTCGAAGCCTGCTGCTCGGGGGCAAGGTCTCGTGTTACACAGAGAGGCAACAGGCACCTCTGAATTAGCAAATCTTTATGGCAACACTGCACCCAGGGCCAGAGCTCAAACACAGAGATCACTCCCTGGCAGGGTAGCTGGGCTGGTGTGTGCTGAGCTGAGCAAACGGGCTGCAGGGGCTTGGAGGAGGCTGCAGGGGCACTTTCCCCTCCTCCAGGCCAAGCAGCACCTTCCTGAATCACTGTCAACACCCTCCTCCATGAACCAGCACCCTCTTCCCAGGAAAGGCACTAGCACCAGCTCATCACACACATCCCAGAGAGCAAAGGAGACACTCACAGAGTTCTCATGACATCACCTTTCCTTTTGAATCCTTTCAAGGGACTTGTCCAAAACTAACAGCCAGGCAGGGTACTTACAGACACAGCCCCAAAGCTGGGCAAACCCTAGAGAGCAGCTCAATGCCAAGCCTTGCCCAGCCAGACGCAGGGTGTACGCAGGGTGGTTGTGTCTAGGTGCTCATTTGAGCAAGCCCTATCTCCCTCTCCAGAGCTCTCAGCTTTAAAAAAGGGAGAGGGAATAAAGCCTTTTCTCCATGGGACTTCCAGCTGTGTCAGCTGCTGACCCACCTGCTCAGAAATTGCTGTCCCTTTGCAGCAGAGCACTCCCCACACCTCCCACCTCCACAGCTGGAGAGCAGTGACCTGCTCCAGGGGACAGACCAAGACGCTTCTGCCCGCTCCTGTGACAACCCAGGTAAGAGGGTGAGGAGAGAGATTGTCCTGATAGCGTTCTGCCCTGCTGCACTGATGCAAACACATCCTGTGTGTGTGTGTGTGCTAATCCCCTTGGAGCCATTCTTCCTAACCAGAACCTTTTTGCACACAAAGCCTCCCTGATGAAGCCTCAAGGACCGAACCCACCCCCCAGCCCCCCGGCAGCCCCCGGGCTGGAGGCTCCTCGCTAATCCGGCCGCTGCGGGGCCTCCAGCGCCGGGTCCCGCCCCCTCGCCCCCCTCCCCCGGGCCCTCCCACCGCGAGCGGCCGCAGAGCAGCGGAGCAGCCCTCCAGACCAGTCTCTGCCTGCCGCAGAGTTACAACAGATCATTGCTACGCAAAATACAACAATCCCGGCATTTAAGGGCTTAGGCTGCCTCGGGGCATGCCAGTAAGCAAGTCACCAGCTTCCCAAAACTGAATTCCCGGGCTGGAGATGTCCTTCTGGGTTGGGAGGCGCGGCAGAAAGCTGGGCTGCTGCTGGGGCAGGAGCTGGGGAGGCTGGTGGGAATGGGTCGAGGGTTCAGAGACAGGGAGCACCAGAGTGGACCCCACCTCTTTCCCAAACGCCAGAGCCAAGACCTGCACCTGCTTGTCGCTCCAAGGGACCCCTTGCAGGGAGGAGCTCCACAGAAGGTGCTAAACCTGCACCATCCTGCCCTCAAGACACATCCCGTCATGGATGGTGGTCTCTTACTGGCAAAGCCTGAGTGTTTCTCTGATGAGACTCGAGTTTCCTTCCACTTTCCTGAACTCTCCCACCCCTCAGCATCCCATCAGGGCTGGGAGAGCTGCTGAGCCTCAGCAATCCCTCCTGCTTCAGCAGCTCGACAGCCCCACCACTGCCTGAGGCCTCATCCTGCAGGCAGATGCAGCCAGGAGAGGCAGATGGAAACCCAGCAACTGCTGAAAGATCACACACCCTGTCCTAAATTAACTTCAGGAGGCACAGGGAAACCCCTGTGTCCTGGGGTTTGGCTCAGAACAGTCCCTGCAGAACAGGACACTCATTCTTCCTTGCTCACCACTTTACCTTACCTGCCCAACGGGACAGACTGTAACGCCTTCAGCCCCCCACAGGGATCAGCAAAGGAAGATGAGCCCATGGAACACCCCATGGAGACCAGCAGCAGTGTGTCCCCCCGCCTTTCTGGGACACCTGAGGTGAGGATACAGCCACTAATAACATCTCCCCACGGCTGAGCTGCTGCCCACCCTCCTTTCCCACAGGCACATGCCCTCTGCAGCCCCAGGGTGCTGCCCACCTCCCCCCGTGGCTCGGAGTTCTCCCACCTCACCTTCACTCTCTTCTTCACCCGGGTGACAACTCGACAGCCTCGGAGCTGCACCAAATCTGCTGCCCTCATAGTGCCCACTGCAAATGCCTTGCTGCCAACTGGCTGCACAACCACCAGACTGAGCTGGGGCCCTGCCAGGCTGCCCTGGCTGCAGGGCTGAGCAGCCCAGCATGGCCAGCTGCTTCCCAGACCTCCAGTGCCCTCTTTTCCAGGTCACTCATTCGGAAGTACTTTGGCCCAACATTAAGAGCTGGCTGCTGCCCATTGCTCTGTGAGAGGTTAGGGCTGCAGGAGCTGTATGCAGAAAGGCTTCCAGCTCGGTGCAGGCTGCCCTCTGCAGACCTCACCTCCCAGCAGGCTCTCCCTCCTGTTATCCATGCTCTACAGGAAGGAAACTGAGGCACGGAGGCATTAAGAAGAGGGGAACAGCAAGAGCCTGAGAGGAGAGCTCAGGCATCCTCTGCAGATTGAGCCCTGTCAGGATTCCCTGTGACCCATCCCTCCCTCTGAGCTGCTGTACAGCCCTGAGGCTGGAGGTGAGGGCACCATCTCAAAGTGGGACTGACAGCCTGAGGCTCCACGTGCCTGAGCTTCCTGCTCTACCCTGACCTGCTCCTGAGCCCCGAGGCTGCTCTGGCAGCACACCCAGACACAACTGTCCTGTAGAAGCTGTACAATTTAGCAATGCTGAGTTAGTCTTGCTGCAGGGGAGGAAGAGGATCTGAGAGCATCACAGAGACTCCTGGCTGCTAGCCTACTTGGACTCTTCTTGCTCTGACACAGAAACACATCAGGGAACAAAAACAACCAGCCAGAGCTGTCTACACCTCGCAGAGTGTTTTGGGGTGAGAATGTTTGGGTCCAGGCAGCATAAAGCTGCAGTCTCCCCAGGGCAGTGCTGCATACCAGCTCAGCCTGTGCAGTGCCTCAGCATCACAACTGCAGGAGATGCTGGCTTTGGTCATGGTCTAACACACCCTGAGCTGCTCAGACAGCCTCACACCAGCTCTGGCTCTTAGAGGAGTTTTCTCACCTACCCTCAGGCCCAAATTGTACACAGTACCTTGAACACATCTTCCACACAGCTGCTGAGCTCTGCCTCTGTCACCAGCACAGTCCCTGCTGGTAAATCTTCCACTGCTAGCTCTGAAAACGAAGGACAGAAGTCTCAGCACCCAGAGCAGCAGCCCCACCGTGCCCAGCACTGGAAGGAACCTGCACAGCTCTCTGGCCTTCCCACTGAGGCAGCCCTGGGACCCACGAGCCCTCGGTGCCTGTGCTGAACACCACTGCAGGGCTGTCAACTCCACAAGCAAATGGAAGCACACCACAACTTTTTGATGGCATGTTCCCCAGAGAGCTGCTTGGTCAGTGTGGGGAACCAGTGACTTCCGTTCAGCAGCCCAAAACAAGACTGTCAGCCTGGGAGAGTGTCCCAAAACCAGCCCCGTGACTTGGCTCATACACTGTGTCAATTTGACTCGAGGGCTGGTAAATATGGTGCACTCAGCCACACAGACACGTTCACAACTGACAGAGCTGTGCTTGTGCACTCAGCAGCCCAGCCACCAGCCTGAGAGGGTTCTGAGGGACAAAGGGCAGTGAGGAGGGGAAGCCGAGGTGGGGAAGCAGTCTCCTCTGGGGCTCGGGGAGCTGCTGGTACCTGGTGCCTCGGTGCAGCGCCGGAGCGGAGTCAGGAGAGGCTGGAGCAGATGCTGCTGTGCCAGCTGTGGCTGCTCCCTGGCCACGGCCAGCAGTGTGCTGGTGGCCACACGCTGGAACTGCCGCGCTGTCACTTTGTCCTGGATGTGCAGCAAGTCCAGAATCTGGAAGGAAAATCCACAATGGAAGAGCCAAGCTCAGCCCCTCAGGAGCAGCACAGGCCAAGGCCTCACAGCCAACAGCAGAGGCTGAGGAGCCTCCCGTGCGCTGTGGGCACATTCACAGAATCACACAACCACTTCTGCTGGAAAAGCCCTTGAAGCTGCTGCAGTCCCAGCCCTGCCCTCACCCTGCCCTGCCCACCACTCACCCCTGGCCCTCAGCTCCACGGCTGGGCACTCCCCCAGCTACCTGGGCAGCCTGGCACAGGGGCTGACACCCCTCTCAGGGAAACAGTTCTGCCTCAGCTCCAACCTCAACCTCCCCTGGGGCAATTGGAGCCCCTTTCCTCTTGTCCTGTCACTTGGGAGCAGAGCCCAACTCCCAGCTCCCTGCAGCCTCCTGTCAGGGAGTGTTAAGAGAGGGCTCCTGTTTCCCCTCAGCCTCCTCTTCTCCAGGCTCAGCACCCCCATTCCCTCAGCCCCTCCCCAGCCCCTTGTGCTCCAGCCCCTTCCCCAGCTCTGTGCCCGGCTCTGGCCACGCTGCAGCCCCTCAGTGTCCCTGTGGCAGTGAGTGAGGGGCCCAGCACTGAACACAGCCCTGGAGCTGCAGCCTCCCCAGGGCCCAGCACAGGGGACATCCTGGCCCTGCTGCCACAGTGCTGCCACTGGCTTCTTGGCCACCTGGGCAGGCTGCTGGCTCCTGTCCAGCCCCTGTCTATTGACACCCCCAGGTCCCTTTCTGCTGGACATTCTGCCTTTTCAGCACAACATTCCACACAGGGCAGAGCCTCTCTCCTTCCCATGTTAACAATGTGGGATGCATTTCTGGGCTCAACCCAAGAGCCTGCACCACTCCCACAGCCAAGGGCTGGAAGCAAGAGCTCCACAGCAGCGAGCTCCTTGTAGCACAGCACTGAACAGCTCGTGCCATCAGGCACAACGTTACCCAGCACTTCAATCACGCAGGAACATTCAAGAGCAGGGTGGAAACACGTCCCACTGCCAAAGCAGCAAAATGACATCCCCAGGCTGTCCTGGCTCCAGGCAGGAGCTCCAGCAGGAACAACAGCCCTGAGCATGCTACAGGCAGGGAAGGAGGGACCCACCTGTGGGCACACCAGCCCATAGTAGTCCTGGGGGGAGAGGCTCTGCTGTGGGCAGGAAGCCAAGATCTTCGCAACTGCATCACATTTCCTCCAGTCCACGGCTGCTGCCTCAGCACCAGCACCACCTGCCAGCCAGCACAAAGCCCTGATCAGCTCCACCAGCACATGGCAGTGCCAGGTCTGGCCAAAACCAGATGTCCAGCTGTTGTTTAAAACAAGGCTCGTTCAGGTGACAACTGAATTTAATGACAGAAGGGGAAAAGTCGCTGCCCAAGCTCTTTGATACTGGAAAATGAGTTCTACAAGTAGGTGTATGAGCCAAAAGGCAGCGAGGCCGTGCCTGGACAGTGTCAGTGGTATTGGCTGGAGGAGGCTTTGGCACTAAAAGCTGCAGGATTCAGCTTTCAGAGAGCAACAGTTCTCATCCCTGGCAGGAAACAGAGAGCAGGGGAGCAATGCTGCTGAGCCAAGGAGCAGGATGGGCCTCATCCCACCGCAGCTGCTCACAGCCCCACACCCAGCACAGCTCCCAGCAAAACAGCTCAGCACGGGGCAGCTCCTCAGAGGGAACTGCGCAGGGTACGACCCCAGGGAGCCACAGATGGACTAAACCAGCTCAGAGGCCTTGTGCCTGGAGCTCAGACACCACCTGGGAGTTCAGCACGAGCTGCGCCGGGAGCCAGAGGCACGATCTGTGTGAGCGCCTGAGCCAGGCCAGCCGCGCGCCGTCTCCCATCCCAGCGCTGTGCCGGGGCTGCCGCGGGGCGAGACGCCTCACACACATCCTCACAGCCACGAGCTGCGGCACTGCACCCTACTCACCGCCCGCTCCCTCCAGGATGCCCCGAACCACAGCCTGCACCCCGCCGGGTCTCATCAGCCTCTCGGACAGCAGCTGGCCGCAAAGGCGCCGCAGCCACGCCGGGGCCCGCGCCAGGGACGCCTTTGTTTCTTCCCCAGGAGATGGAGAACTCTGGAAGCAAACAAAGGAGCAGTCTGGGGAGAAATTGCAGAGCCCTGCGCAGAGCCTGGCTGCCAGCCTGCAGCCTGTCCCACAGGACTTGGGATGGGAGAGGGAAACAGTCCAAGTAAATCACTTCTCCGTCCAGTGGCACAGAGCAAATTAGGGCTTAATGAGAGGGGCCAGCCTTCCCAGGAGCATCCCCTCCTGCAGAGCCTCCCTCCTTTAATTATAGCCTCACAAGGTCAGGCAGCAGCTCTGACTGCCTCATTACCAAAACAGCACAGAGGGGGCTCGGGGGACAAGTCGGGTTTGATGCAGGAAGGGGGTCTGCAGCGGTGAGTCCTGCCAGGAGCCGCCCCAGCACCCAGATCCCTGGTTGAGCAAAGCCTCAGGGCAGAGCCCTGTGGAGGCTGTGACCACACAAAGCAGGTGGTTGGAAGGGAGGTGACTGCTCAGACACCCTGAGGAGCGAGGCAGGCCATGCTGCTGCATCAGCTGGCAGGGACCTGCAGTGCTCACCCAGCCCAACAGCCTCATCACTTCAGGGCTGACCAAAACTCGAAGCATCACCAAGTGCACTGTCCAAATACCAGCTCGGGATGTCAGCTTGGCTGTTGTTATAGCAGACCCCAGCTCGTGTGGAACAAGCCCAGCACACACCAGCAGCAGCTGCCCCACACAAGCGCCTTGTACCGACCCTGGGCAGGGGGAATACGAGCTGCTGCCCACTTGGGAACAGTCTGATCCCAGCTGGAGGGTCAGAGCGTGGCACAGAGCTGTGCCCAAGCCTCACACAGCCCAGCAGCTCCTCACATCCTAACCCCAAACTCTGACATGGCAGCTAAGCACAAACCCACTCACAGCCCGTCCTCAGAGCCAGGGCACAGCCCCTTCCCTGTGGCCTCCCGAAACGCAGCGCTGATGTTTCATAGATCCCAGAGTGCTGGGGCTGGAAAGGCCCTGCAGAGCTGCTGCAGCCCCAGCCCCTGCTCAAGCTCAGGGGGCACAGGAACGTGTCCAGGTGGGGTTGGAAACCTCCTGAGAAGGAGCCTCCACACCCTCCCTGGGCAGCCTGGGCCAGGGCTCCCTCACCTCAGCACCAAAGGAGCTTCTCCTTGTGTTTAAGGGGAACTGTTTGTGTCCCAGCCTGTGCCTGTCACCCCTTGTCCTGGCACTGGGCACCACAAAGTGTCACCTCTAAGTGCTGCTCTCCCTTCTCCCCCTGGGGCAGGTCCTGGAAGGGACGGCGCTTGGCTCTGCTTGGCCCAGGCGGCACGTGCAGCGATGAGAGCTCAGGCTCACCCTCACCACACCTCACCCACACCCTCACCACACCTCGGCACGCCAGAGCCGCTGCTGCACGGGCCACACACCCCCAGCAGCTGCACCCCGTGTTCACGCGGCGCCTGGGGCCCCACGTGCTGCACCAAACTGGTTTCTAAGGCGTAAAGAACGTTTCCAGGAGAGCAGCAAAGGTGTCCTGGGAGTGTGGGAACAGGCAGTGCCGGCACTCCCGGCGCATCACACCCCGCACCGCGACGGCCGCGCTGCGCCGCTACCTGCTTGGGCCGGCCCTGCAGGACGAGCAGCTCCCGCACCACCAGCGGCTGGTACACACGGTCCAGGACGTGCCGCAGGGTCTCCCGGCACCGCGCCCGCTCTGCTTCCGAAATACCCTGGAAAACACAAACCCCGAGGCGGTGAGGGCAGCTCGGCTGCCCATGCCAAACCCGCCGGTCCCTGCTGCCCCTCCAGCCCCTGGCCGGCTCCCATCGCTTCTCTTGTGTGGGAATTGGCGTGCGGGACACAGGGAGAGCCCAGCGTGGCGCAGCCGGGGAGCTGAGGCGAGGCTGGTGACCCCCACACTGCTGCCCACACCAACACCGGCCGCGCAGGGGGAGCGAGAGGAGAGGGGCGCACGGACCTCGCTGAGGGCGGCGGGGCCGTGGCCCAGCAGGCACAGGCTGGCGAGGAGGAGGCCGAGGTGGCGCGTAAGGAGCGGGGTCGCCAGCGCCGGGTGCTGGGCCAGCTCGGCCAGGGCGGCGGCGGCCGCATAGAGCCGGGCCCCGCGGGTGGATGGCGAGGCCAGGGCCGGCGCTGGCGGCCCCAGGCGCTGCCCCACGCCCGGCGGCAGGTACGGCACCAGGCCCAGCCCCACGGCGGCCCGCAGCGCCCGCCCCACCGCCCGGCCCTGCGCTACGCTGAGCGTGTCGGCGCCGGGCGGCGGCGCGGCCCCGGGCGCGGGCGCGGGGGCCGCGGGGGCAGCGGCGAGCGCGGACAAACGCTCCTTCAGGCACAGCAGCAACGCCAGCAGCCCGCAGGCCGCGGCCCAGCCCGGCTCAGCCTCGGCCGCCGCCCCGGCGGCCAGCGCGGGGGCCCGGGCCAGCACGGCGCGGCGCAGGCCGCTCAGCGCTGCCCAGCCCGGCTCCCGCAGCCGCTCCTCCAGCGCCGCCGCGTTGCTGCGCAGCGTCTCCGGCCGCAGGGCGCTCTCGGGGCCGGCCTCGCCATCCCGCTCACGGGCCCCGGCGGGCGGCCGCAGCAGCAGCTCCAGCGCCTCCACCACCCGCTCCGGCTCCGGGCCCAGCTGCGGCTCCGCGCCGCCTGCCATCTTGGGGCCGGCGGGAAGGGGAGGGGCGCGGCGCGGCGCCGCCATCTTGGGAAGGTTGCGGGCGCTGCCCGCCCCCGCCATCTTGGGAAGGGCGGGAGAGGGGGAGGAGCGATGTCGCCGCCATGCTGGGGAGGTCGGGCGCGGGGAGGAGCGGCGCCGCCGCTGCCGCCATCTCGGGGGAGTCGCCCGCCCGCCGCCATCTTGGGCGGGACGTGGCGGGAGTCGCTGAGGGGCGGCGCCATGTTTGCGCCGCTGAGGCGGGTCCCGGGAGCAGCGGATGGCGGCGAGTCGGACCTGCCCCTGAGGGCAGCTCGGGGCTCAGCTTCGTCCCTGAACAGGGCTGTTCGCTGTCTGAGCCCGGCGCCAGGGCCGGAGGCTGGCAGCGTAGCCCCCTGTCTGTGCTCCCCTCAGCCGCCAGCAGCACCCACCCCTGGAGCAGGGCAGAGATTGTCCCAGAGCTCCTGCACCCAGGGCAGGGCTGGTTGCAGCCAGGACACAACGGCAGCTTCCAAGGACAACCCGGCCATACCACCTCGAAGGGAGAGCAGGGACACAGCTCTGTGAGGATGGCGGCCCCGCGGCTCAGCAACAGTGGGATCCCACAACGCACCTGTGGGATAAGCAGCTCATGAGGGCACAGCCGAGCACAGGAGCTGGCCGTGTGTCTGTCCAAGGCTGCGGAGCTGCTGGCAGCCTCCGGGGCTGGGGCGAGGCTGAAGGCCGGCAGGCGGCGTGGCGTGGGGTGTCTGCTGCATCCTCCCTCGGCAGCGCCTCAGAAAGGAGGCCAGAGCCCCCCAGGGCTGGACACACAGCAGCGGCGGCTCCGGCTTCCAAACAGCCTCACCCCCGCTGCGGGGCAGGGCACGGACTGGGCTCGGCGCACGAGGGAGGCACGGGCTGGTTTCATGCCATGTCCTGCTGCTCCTTTCCCCGCGGCCCATCCGGGCGGCCCCGGCACCTGTGACCGACGTGAGCCGCCCGCTCTGGCTCCTCACGGCCCCAGTCCTGCTGGGGATCCATCTCTGTGACTGCTGCTGCCTCCAAGGAACGTGTCTGTGCGAGCCGGGGCTGCCTCTGACACAGCCACAGTGACACCAGCGCGAAAAGGCTTTTTTGTTTTCTCAGAACAATTTATTATTATTTCCATTTAATATAAAAACCAAACAATCAATCACTAACCAGCCCGGTGCTGGGTTCCCAGCCCACATCGCACCCTTTCCTCCCCCCCCCCCGATAAAAAAACAACAACAAACCCCCACAACAGCAAAACACAGAGTTCAGGATTTCAGTCAAAGCCCTTTGATTTCCAGAAGCGCCTTTCATTGCCTGCACCAACAATTACACCTGGCACAAGACAGAGGGAAATCACATCAGAACCTGGGGATGCAGAGAAGCAGGAATCTGCCTGCACGAGCTCGTTGGCGGCACAGCTTTGGGCTGTGGTTTATCCATCGCCTCTCCCCGCCCGCCCTGACGCCAGCAGCACGGTGGGCCCGGAGCACGAGGTATTTCAGGGGGCCACGGAAACCTTTTTCCTCCCCAGAAAAGGGAGGGAGGTGGTGGAGCCCATCCCTGCCGGGGAGGAGAAGCAGGTCCTGGCCCACGCAGCCCAGAGCAGGGGAAGGACAGAAGGGTTCCGTGTCCTGGCGGGAGCTGAGGAGGGCCAGGAAACAACGGCTCCCCAAAACCCCCCCTCAGCCCCGGTGACCCTCAGCTTCCCCTGCACTGGCTCAGGGGGAAACTGACACCAGGTTGAGAGGTGTTGGGGGAGTGTTCAGCCACCTCCCCAGGCAAAGATCGATGTGGGCCCAGGGGGGTGAAGTGAGCTGAGCTGCCGAGCAGGCAGCGGCCGGCCAGGCCAGCCCTGGCGCTGGGGGCTCCTAGTCCTCCTCCTCCCCGCCGCCGTAGAGCTCCGCCAGCTTCTTGAAGCGGCTGCCCCAGTCGTTGAGGTAGTCGTAGTCCTGGTCACCGTCCGAGGCGGAGGAGTTGAGGGAGCTGAGCGAAGTGGCCTCCGAGCCGCTGCCCTCGTAGTCAAACACCAGCAGGGAGTCGTATGGTGGGGCCGTGGGGTCTGTGTCGGCCGCCTTCAGGTTCTGCGGGGTGTGGGGAGAGGGGTCAGCACCTGCTGCCCTGGGCTGGGGGCAGCCCTGGTGCCTGCACAGATGGCAGGACAGTGCCAAACCCCTTCACACTCTCTGTCTCCCCTGGGCCTGGGCTCACCTCGTCAATGAAGTTGCCGATCTCATCGGGGTTGGCAGGCCGGGGCCGGTACTGGGGGGCCGGCATCAGCGTGGGGGCCACGTCGTTGCGGATCACCTCTGGGCGTGCATCCAGGCCCCGGTGCAGCTGGCTCAGGTCATAGTCCTGTGTGGAGATGGAGAGGGGGAATATGAGGAGGTGACTCTTGAGGGACAGCCATAGACTCACAGTATCCCAGACTGATGGAGGCTGGAGGGGCCCCCTGCAGAACTCCTCCAGCCCCTGCTAAAGCAGGTTCCCCTGGCTCAGGGGGCACAGCAACATGTCCAGGTGGGTTTGGAAGCCTCCCAAGAAGGAACTTGCACACCCTTCCTGGGCAGCCTGGGCCAGGGCTCCCTCACCTCAAAGGACTTTCTCCTTGTGTTTAAGGGCAACTTTCTATGTGCCAGCCTGTGTCCATTACCCCTTGTCCTGTCACTGGCCACCACATAACTGTGTCACCTCATCCTCCTGACACTCATCCTTTAGGGACTGAGCAGCAAAGCTGAGGTGCCCCTGAGCCTAGCCTTCTCTTCTTCAGGCTGAACAGCCCCAGACCCCGCAGCCTTTCCCCACAACGAATCATCTTTGTAGCCCTGCTCTGGACTCTCTCTAGAAATTCTTCTCCAGAAGTCTAGAAGACTCTCTCTCAGGGGCACCCACTGTGCTGGGACCCAGGGCGGGAAGGAAAGGTGCTGGGGAGGTGCCACAGGGTCCCGCAGCCCACCTGGTCCTCCTCACCACCACCCTCCTCGTCGTAGTGGTAGACGTTGTCCCGCATGTCGTCCTCGGGCGGGAGCAGCGGCTCCTTCACCACCTTCCTGCCTCTGGCGAAGAGCAGCAGGAGCAGCAGCAGGACTGCAAGCAGAGGGCAGCGTGTGAAGGGATGGCGTGGCGAGGGGCCCTGGGTGAGGGTATGGCCCGGCCCGGCCCACGTTACTCACTCAGCAGTGCCAGGATGCCCCCCAGGATGCCCAGGATGGCCGGCACGCCCAGGCCTCCCACCACGTACGCCCGGCGCTCGCAGTTCTTGGCTGGCCCTTCGCAGTCGCACACTATGGCTTTGACCGGTGTCATCTGCGCCTTGCCCTGCCCGTCCGTCAGCTTCAGGAACACGTTGTACTCCCCTGGCTCCAGCTCCTTGGTCAGCCTCAGCGCCAGCAGGTCTGGTGGCACACGCCAGGGCCGTGCTCAGGGCGAGCAGGGGGAACCCCGGGGGGGGCTGGGACCCAGCCCTGCTTGGCCTCTCCCCACCGCCCCACGCCGAGAGCGGGGCCCAGGCGGGGCAGCACCTACCTCGATCCTTCACTCTGACCGTCCAGTTGCTCCCAGAGCCATACTCCAGCGCGGCTTGGAAGGGGTAGGTGTTGGGGGGCAGGTCCTTGTCCACAATGTTCAGCACCTGCTCCTCAGGCTGCCGGTTGCAGATGTCAAAGTTGCGGGGCTCCGGCGTGGGCCCGTTGTCGTTCACGTCATGGAGGAAGAGGAGCAGCGTCCCCGTGCCGGTGGCATCCGGCACCCCTGTGGGGCCAGGGCTTAGCGAGGCGCCTGGGGAGGGGGCCCCAGCCCCTGCCCCGGGAGCCCCGGAGGGACACGGCTGGATGGCATCAGGGCAGCACAGGGCGCTCCTCACCGTTGTCCACGGCCAGGACAATGGCCTTGTAGGTGCTGTTGATGGCGTGCGGTGACTCCCGGTCCAGCGGCTGTGCCACCGTGACGATGCCGTTCTCGGGGTCGATGGCCAGCCAGCCCGCGGGGTCACTGCCCATGCGGTACCTGCGGCCAGCGAGGGGTTGGCAGGGAAGGGGCAGCCCCTGGAGCACCCGGCTCAGCCCCCCCGCTGCAGACACGCCCCACTCACGTGATTTTCTGCCTCTGGTCCCTGTCGGGGTCCTGGGCCGTGTAGGAGGTGACCTCGTGCCCCAGCGGCAGGTCCTCGCTCGCCTCCACCCTCTTGACCGGGGGCACGAAGACGGGCGCCTCATTCACATCTTCCACCACCACCAGGACGTTGGCGGTCGAGAGCGGCAGGGGCACGGTGAGGGGCACGGCGTTCTCCACTGTCACCACCAGGTTGTACTGGCTCTTGCTCTCGTAGTCCAGGCCCTGGGAGAGAGGCGCCGGGGTAGTGGCGGTGCCGGTGGGAGGCAGCCGGCGCCGCGGCAGCGGGACCCACCTTGGCTGTTTTCAGGATGCCATCGTTGGTTTTGGGGTCGGTGGTGATGGTGAAGTCGCCGTCCTGGTCGCCGCTCCTGATGCGGTACACGGCCTGCCAGGCAGGGGAGCCCTGCAGGTCCTGGTCCGTGGCGTGCAGCCGGGCCACCACCAGCCCCACCTCATTCTCCTTCACTATCCCTTTGTACTGCGAGAGAGGGGATGGGCCGGTCACCCGCGGGGTCCCGGGCACCCCAAGGTCAGGGGGCTCGTGCCACGACGGCACAGGGAGGGCAGCGGCTGGCAGGAGCCGCCTCGGGTACCGTGGTGGGGTCGAAGATGGGCGGGTTGTCGTTGGCGTCGGTGACTTCCACAATGGCCGTGGCGGTGTTGGTGAGGCCGCTGCCCTCCTGGTCCGCAGCCTGGATGATCAGTGTGTAGTTGGGAGTGGTCTGCAAGGCAAAATCACAGCACTCAGGGCAGGGCTGGGGTCTGACACAGACTCTGCTCCAGGTGCATCACCCGCCTGCTCTTCCGGCCTTCTCCAGCCACGGCGCACGGCACACACCACCGGCACTCGCCAACAGCCCTGCTGCCAGGACAGCAGCCCACCGTCCCCAGGGCTCAGCGGGGCTGGGGCCCCACAACGTCCCAGCACAGCTCCCCGACGGGCTGCGGGTGCAGCCTCCCCAGAGCAGGAGATGGCGAGTCCCCAGAGCAGCCGGACCTTGGGGTTCTGCCCCGCGAGTCCCACCGCCAGGGCACCCACCTCCCGGTCCAGCCCGGTGCCAATGACGCTGATGATGCCCTTCTCGGGGTCGATGGTGAACATCTGCTGCGCGCTCCTGGGCTCCTCGCTGAGGATGGAGTAGCCGATGATGCCGTTGTTCACGTTGATGGCGTCGTCCGCGTCCGTGGCGTTCACCGTCATCACCGACGTGCCTGGGCGCAGGGACAAGCAAAGGAGCTTTCACTCGTGGGACAAACCCTGCTGCACACCCCGGCACGGCTCTGGCTCGAGGCTCTGTGTGGTCCCAGCCACAGAGCCCCATCCCGCGGTGCTCACGCACCCGGCTTCGCGTTCTCCTCGATGTAGCCGACAAAGACTTGCTGGGTGAAGACAGGCCGGTTGTCGTTCTGGTCCGTCACGGTGATGATGATCTCCATGGGGTCCTCCACGGGCTGCCCGTTGGCCGACACCGCGTGGGAGAAGAGCTGCGAGGGGCACCGTCAGCGCCCCGGCCCCGGGCACACCCGCCCCTCCCCGCCCCGGCCCCCACCCACCGTGTATTTATCCATCTCCTCCCGGTCCAGCGGCTTCGTCACCTCCAGCCACCCCGTCTCCCGCTCGATGGTGAAGACGCCCACGGGGGGGGTGTCGGCCCCCTGCCCCGTGATGCTGTAGAAAACCTTCGTCTCCTTGTCCTTGTTGGATTTGATCTGCCGGAGAGGGGGGGTCAGAGGGGTCCCGGGGCCCCCCCGCCCCGCGCCCCGTCCCCGTGGGGCCGCGGTACCTGCACCAGCTTCTTGGGGAAGGGCCCGCGCTCGTTCTCGGGGCAGTTGATGGGGGGGATGACCCAGTCCCTCTTCTGCCGCCGGAGGCCACGGCCGGGCTGGGGGAAGCTCAGCACGTCGGGTGCCGCATCCTGCGGGTCAGACAGCAGCTCGGTACCAGCACCCTGCCAAGCCCCCTGCCCCAGAGAGAGGGGTTGCAGGGGCCCTGGGTGAGGAGCTGCCCTTTACCTGCTGCTGGTGGTGATGGTGCCGCCGGTGCCGCCTGCGCACGGTCACCCTGGCCGAGTGCTTCTTGCCCGCGGCGTCGCGGGTGTGGACGGTGAAGCTGAGGCGCTGGTGCTGCCGCAGCTGCAGGGGCCGGGCGGTGACGACGCGGCCATCGCTGCTCACCTTGAAGCGCGGGTCGTCCACGAGGAACACGGCACGGCGCTGCCCGTCACAGCCCACAAAGCTCACTGGGGACAGGGGTGGCACGTGGGCACAGGGGCCTGGCACTGCCACGGTGTGCCGGCGAGGGCAGGGCAGCACCCCGGTGCCGCGGCATGGGCAGGCGTGTGCCCGTGCCTGGCACATCCCTGTCTACAGCAACTTTTCAGCCCCGGTGCAGAGTGGCACATGAGGCACCAGCCAACCCGGGAATCCCTGGGGACCCTCAGGGCCAACAGGCACCCACCCTGCTCCAGGCCAGTCGGCATCCGGCGTCACCAGCGTGGCACCGTGCTGGGCCGCGGCAGGAGCCTGGAGAGGCGCGGCGGCCGTCAGCAGAGGCATCACATGCGCCAGGGCCGTGCCGCCGCCGCTCCCACACAAACAAACCCCCTTTGTGCGGCACAGGGTTTGTGCGAGCCAGCGGCACCCGGGCTGCAGCCCCTGCCAGGCGGGTGCTGCGGCTGTGCCATGGCAAGACGCCGTGCCCAGGGTGCGAGGCAGCGCGGCACGAGGCTGCTGCCGGTGCCGCCGGGTTACGTCAGCCCACACGCAGCCCAGGAATTTGGATACGGAGGCGGGCGGGGGGCGAGGGCCGAGTCCTGCGCTGGGAACTGCCTCCGTGCCCCCCGCTGCCCCCACAGCACCTGCCGGCACGGCACGGCCCAGCCCCGCGGCGGGACCCCCGGCACAGCCCGTGGCCGGGGGAGCCGGTGGGGCCGGCCGGGCAGGAGCGTGCCGGGGCAGGCCGGGCACCGCCGCGCCGGGGAGAGGTTCCTGGCACCCGGAGCGCAGGCGCAGCGCTCGGCACCCGCAGCTGGCACCGTGCAGGATGGGTGCAGCGGGCGGGCAGCGCTCAGCCCCAGCGGGGGGGTGCTCAGCGCCCACCGCCCCCCTGCCCGCCCCTTCCCGCCGCGCACAACCTGTTTTTCCAGCTCCTGAGTTGCAGCAAAGCCATCCCCAGCCCTCCCCTCCCCGCGGCCGGGGGCCCCTCTGCTCTGCTCTCCTGAGCACTGGGGCAGGGGTGAGGAGAGCTGGGGGGCGTCTCGGGAGGATCCCCCCCTCCAGGGCGCAGACAACCAGACCCACAGCTGACCAGGGCGGGCGGAGGAGACCCCATAGCGGGATGTGAACCAGGGCAACCCCCCCACCACGGCCCGTCCCGCAGCGTCTGGGCACGGGCTGAGTCACCGGCGGGCGGGTGCCAGCGCCCCGGTGCCCGCGCCGCGGGGGTTGGGCAAGCGGGGCCGTGCCAGGGCTGGGGGGGGCTCACGGCAGCCGGGCTCAGACGCACGTCCCGCCAGCGCCCGCTGACTCACTGGTTTCACCCTGACCTCAGACTCCCGAGGTTCCCGCACCCGGGGCTGACGGCAGCGCCCGGCCCCGCCACGTCCCGGCGGCTCTGCGCCCCCCTCCCGGAGACCCCCCTTCCAGCCGAGCATCGCCCCCGGCCCCGGCCCCCTGACGCCGCGGCCCCCGCGCAGGTGTTTGCTCTCCCAGCCCGGGGCCTGTCCAGACCTGTCGGAGGGAAAACACCGCGCTCCACTCATCAACCTAATTGCAGGTTGGCTCGTCAGCCCGGCCCGACCTTCGCTGTGCCGTGCGGGGGGGCATCGCCGAGCACCCCCCGTGTGCGCCCACCACGCTCAGCCACCGGCACAGCCGGGCACCGCCAGGCTGGCACCACAGCCCCTGCGGGCAAGCGGCCCCTTCCTTCCTCCCACGCTGTGTCTCCACCCAGGACCCGAAACGAGAAGTGCTGGTGCTGGGATGGGGGTTTTCCAGCAGGTCCTGGCACTGGCACCCAGCCCTGCACGGCACTGATGGCGAGGGCACAGCCCTAACTGCCGCCAGCCGCTGCAGCCTGGCAGCCGCGTTAATAATCAACTCCAAAGCAAACCAACGCGCAATTCCTGAGGTGTGGGGCAAGGGCCAGCTCCCAGCTCCACTCCCACAGCCAGGGCAAAGCCCTTCCAGGGACAGGGGGGTTTGGGAGGCCCAGTGCTCAGCACCCCGCAGCCCCAGACCCACCCTGGCTGTCCCTGGCACACCGTGGTGCGAGAACCACTGTCAACCATCAGCAATGGCCCAGGCACTGCCCCGGAGCCTGCACTCAGCACCACGCAGCCCCCTGGCACCCATGAGTCCAAGCTGGGCATGTCCAGGGCACCTCAAACAGCAGCATGTCCCCAGCACCACTGTGGCTTCCCTGGGCACACCACTCCCTGGAGCCTTCCCTACGCCGCGGCCGGAGCTTGGTGCGTGGCACAGGGAGGCTGTTGGCAGCCCTGGCACAGCCACACAGGCAGCGCTCACACCAGTGCCCGCTGCACAAACCTGGGGGATTTGTGCTGGCACAGGGACACCCCACATCAAAAGCCACCCCAGGAGGCCACGCTGGGGGTTCAGCTCCATCCCGTGAAGGTGGGTTCAGCCTGGCGAGCCCCGTGTGCCAGGACGCCGCGTGCCAGGTGCGGTGCGGGGCAGGACGCGGTGCGGAGCGGGGCAGGACGCGGCCCCACGCCCCGGTACCGGCCCCGACAGGTCTGTGGCGCCTGAGTCAGCGCCGCCCGCGCCGCCGCTCCCCGGGGAGAGGCACCTGCGGCCCCCGCGCTGCCCCGGGGCTGCGACCACCGACCCCGCGCTGCCCCCGCCCCACGGCCCCGGCCCCAGTGCCAGACCCCGGCCCGTCCCCGCGGCTCCCGGCCTCACCTCGTCCCAGCGCTCGTCCCGCCGCCACGCTGCCCCCCGGCACCGCGAGGGTGAAGGTCTCTGCGGTAAAGCCGGGCTGGCACGGTGCTGCCCGCTCGCACAGCCGCTCGCCAGCCTGCCCGGAGAGAGCCGTCAGCCCCAGGCAGGGTCCCACGGCCCCGGGGAGGGTCCCGAGCTCCTGGGGAGGATCCCAGTGTCGTCGACCCCGGGGAGGGTCCCTCAGTATCGGGGTCCCGCAGCCCCGTCCCTCACCTGGAGCAGGAGCAGAAGGAGGCAGAGCGGGGCCAGGTAGCCCCCGCGACGCCCCATCGCTGTGGCTGCGAGGATCGGCTCGGGCGCTGCCGCCGCGGAGCCGCAGGTGCGTCCGGTCCCGGTCCCGGTCCCGCCCCGCAGGTGCCGCCTCCCCCCGCCCCGCCCCGCCGGGAGGCGGCACCGTCCCGCCCGCGCCCGGGACCCCCGGACCCGCAGCCCCCAGGCACGGCGGTCGTTGAAAAAGACCTTGTCCCGATGGATTCCTTCGGGGGTGCCGGTGGAACACGGTGCTGCTTCCATGGGGCACACGAGGGGACACTCCCGTACCCCCTGCACACGGACACCCACGGGCACAGCCCCCACACCCACCCGTGGGTCTCCCCACGCTGAGGCGGGGGGCAGTAGCAGCTCTGGGACCCTCTCCCTGGGCACAAAGCCACGCAGAGGCTGGAGCATCTTAAACAAAACCCCACTCACTTTATTAAAACTCACACCAGCAGCTGCTCACCTTGGCTGGAGCATCACACGGCCTTTATTCCATCCTTACAAAACAAATCAGCAAGACCAAAGGAAACCGAAGAGAGGAAGGGGGTGGGGGGCTGGCGCCGAGGCGGGGGCACGGCGGGAGGGGGCAGCCCCAAGGCACGGGCAGCGATAAGGCGTGGGGCAGGGGGCTGGGGGCTGGGGCTGGGGGCTCCTAGTCCTCCTCCTCCCCGCCGCCGTAGAGCTCCGCCAGCTTCTTGAAGCGGCTGCCCCAGTCGTTGAGGTAGTCGTAGTCCTGGTCACCGTCCGAGGCAGAGGAGTTGAGGGAGCTGAGAGAAGTGGCCTCCGAGCCGCTGCCCTCATAGTCAAACACCAGCAGGGAGTCGTACGGGGGGGCCGTGGGGTCTGTGTCGGCCGCCTTCAGGTTCTGCGGGGTGTGGGGAGAGGGGTCAGCACCCGCTGCCCTGGGCTGGGGGCAGCCCTGGTGCCTGCACGGATGGCAGGACAGTGCCAAACCCCTTCACACTCTCTGTCTCCCCTGGGCCTGGGCTCACCTCGTCGATGAAGGTGCCAATGTCGTCGGGGTTGGCAGGCCGGGGTCGGTACTGGGGGGCCGGCATCAGCGTGGGGGCCACGTCGTTGCGGATCACCTCCGGGCGCGCGTCCAGGCCCCGGTGCAGCTGCCGCAGGTCATAGTCCTGCGTGGGGCGGGCACACGGGACGGAGGGGCAGAGTCAGGCCACCTGCAGAGGCACCGGCCCTTCCCAGCCCCTCAGGACACCCACCTGATCCTCCTCCCCACCGCCTTCCTCCCCGTAGTAAAAGATGTTGTCCCGTGTGTCGTCTTCAGGCAGCAGCAGCGGCTCCTTCGTCACCTTCCTCCTCCTCACGAAGAGGAGCAGCAGCAGCAGGATGACTGAGGGGGGAGCAGCAGTGTCAGACGTGTCCCCCCAGCCCTGCCTCACTTGGGGGGTGCAGCCCCACAGCCTCGGGACCCCTCACTCACGCAGCAAGGCCAGGAGGGCTCCGAGGGCAGCGAGGACAAAGGGCAGGCCGGTGGCGGACTGGCGGCTCTGGGGGCAGCTCTGCGCCGGCCCCTCGCAGTCGCAGACGCGCGCAGTGATGACAGTGAGTTGGGCTTTGCCCGGCCGGTCCAGGAGCCGCAGGTAGACGCTGTACAGCTCCGGCTCCAGCGGCGCCACCAAATGCAGGGTGACGGTGTCGTCTGCACGAGACCAGCACCATGGGTGACCCATGGCAGCCGGTGACACCACGGCGGCACAGCCTGCCTTGCGCCCAGCAGCCCAACGGCAGTACCTTGGTCGCTGACCTCCACGGCCCAGCTGTCCCCCGAGCCATGGGTGAGCTCGGCACGGAAGGGGCCGGTGTTAGGGGGCAGGTCCCTGTCGGTGATGCTGAGGACCTGGGGCTGGGGGCTGCGGTTGCAGACGGTGATGTCCCGGGGCTCGGCCTCAGGGCCGTGGTCGTTCACGTCCAGCAGCGTGAGGAGCAGCATGCCGGTGCCCGTGGCAGGTGGTGAGCCTGTGGGGAGGAGCGATGCTGGAAGGGGGATCCCCAAAACCAGGCCCCTCTTAGGGACAGGGAGAACTCGAGCAGGGACGAGGACCGGCAGCCCCTGTCCCTGCTCCGTGCCAGAGCCGGGATGTGGTTCCTTGTGACAGCAGCACATGTCCCTCACGAGCACAGAGGGAACAAAAGCCCCTTTCAGGGCCCTCACCATCATCCACGGCCAACAGCACGGCAGTGTAGGTGCTGTTCTTGGTGAAGGGGGACTCGCGATCCAGGTGGTCCCGCGCCGTCACGAGCCCGTTCTCGGGGTGCACGGCCAGCCAGCCCGCCGGGTCATGCCCCATCATGTACCTGAGCGGCAGAGGGGAGCTGGGCCCATGCTCTGGGGAGGGCAGCAGGGAGCCCCCAGACCCCAGCCCCAATCCCACTCACTTGATCTTCTGCCCCTGGGCCTTGTCGGGGTCCTGGGCGGTGCAGGAGGTGAGGGTCTGCCCCGGCGGCACATCCTCGGGCACCTGGGCGAGCCGCACCGCGGGGTCAAAGACGGGTGCCTCATTGACATCCTCCACGTTGACCGTCACCGTGGCAGTGGCCGTCGGCAGCTTCACGGCAAAGGGCGCCTCGTTGGCCACGGCCACGTGGAGCACAAACTGCTTCTTGGCCTCGTAGTCCAGACCCTGGGAGAGAGAAAGGGCCGGGCAGCACCCGCTGTGGGCAGCATGGGCGAGCTGCGGGGGACACACACACACACCTTGGCAGTGCGGAGGACGCCCTCGTTGCTGGCCGGGTCGGTGGCGATGGTGAAAGCTCCCCCCTCGTTGCCACGCAGGATGGAGTAGACGGTTCGCCAGGCCGGCGTGTTCGGCTCGTCCAGGTCGGTGGCGGTCAGACGGGCCACCTCCCGCCCGGCCTCGTTCTCCGGCACCGCCGCCTCGTACTGCGGGTGCAGGGGCACCGTCAGTGCCGCAGCCCCGGGCTGGGGGGAGGGGATCCTGAGGGGAGGGGGGTCCCACTTCACCGTTTTGGGGTCGAACTCGGGGGCGTTGTCATTGATGTCCGCGATCTCGATCACGGCCAGCGCCGTGGTGGTCAGCCCCTCGCCATCCAGGTCGGCCGCCTGCACGGTCAGTGTGTACTCCCGCACGCGCTGGCAGACAGACAGACACACACAGACAGACACACACACACAGACACCCATCAGACCCTGCTCACAGCCGGGGCCGCCCGTCCCGCCGGGCTGCAGAGCTCACCTCCCGGTCCAGGCCGCTGGCGATGACGCTGAGGGTGCCGGTGGCCCTGTTGACGGTGAACATGTGGGGATGTGGCTCCCGCGGCTCCTGGCTGAGGATGGAGTAGGCGATGACGCCGTTGTATGTCTCCACCGCGTCATCTGCGTCCGTGGCCGTCACCTGCATCACGGAGGTGCCTGGGGACGGGGTGTCCTGGTGAGTGCGGGGGAAATGGGGCACCCACATCCTCCCCAGGGATGGTCCCAGGGCTCTCCTCAAGGTGGGAGACAGAGCTTCCCCCGGGCTCAGGGTCCTACCTGGCAAAGCACCCTCGGGCACGGAGCCCCTGAAGATCTCCTGCGTGAACTGGGGCTTGTTGTCGTTCTGGTCCGTCACCGTCACTATGATCTCCATCGGCTCCTCCACCGGTTTGCCGTTCTCAGACACGGCGTGGGAGAAGAGCTGTGAGGGGAGGGGCGAGCTGGGGGCCATGGTGCAGCACAGCAGCGTGGCACACACCGGCACGGCACAGCACACTGGCACAGCAGCGTGGCACACACCAGCACGGCACAGCACACTGGCACAGCAGCGTGGCACACACCGGCACGGCACAGCACACTGGCACAGCAGCGTGGCACACACAGGCACAGCACACTGGCACAGCAGCGTGGCACACACCAACATGGCACAGCACACTGGCACAGCAGCGTGGCACACACAGGCACAGCACACTGGCACAGCAGCGTGGCACACACCGACATGGCACAGCACACTGGCACAGCAGCGTGGCACACACCGGCACAGCACAGCACACTGGCACAGCAGCGTGGCACACACAGGCACAGCACACTGGCACAGCAGAGTGGCACATACCGGTATGGCACAGCACACTGGCACAGCAGCGTGGCACACACAGGCACAGCACACTGGCACAGCAGAGTGGCACATACCGGCATGGCACAGCACACTGGCACAGCAGCGTGGCACACACCGGCATGGCACAGCACACTGGCACAGCAGCGTGGCACACACAGGCACAGCACACTGGCACAGCAGCGTGGCACACACCGGCATGGCACAGCACACTGGCACAGCAGCGTGGCACACCGTGGCTCTGCCTGGCAGGGACCTACGTGGTACTTGTCGATGTGCTCCCGGTCCAGTGGCTGCGTCACCTTCATCCAGCCCGACTCCTTCTCGATGGTGAAGATGCCCTCGGGGGGGGCGTCTGCCCCCTGCCCCGTGATGCTGTAGAAGATCTTGGTCTCTCTGTCCCGGTTGGATTTGATCTGGGAGGAGATGCAGGGATGGGGGTCAGTGCCCCCCACCTCCTGAGCCTGCCCCGCTGCTGGGGGGATGGACCCCTCCCCAGCACCTGCACCCGTGCCCAGACCCCCACCCAGATCCACCCGTCCCCCGTACCTGAACCAGCTTTTTGGGGAAGGGGCCCCTCTCATTCTCAGGAACCTTGATGGGGGGGATCACCCAGTCCCTCTTGCGCCTCCTGGGAGCGGCGCCGGCCCCGGGCAGCTCCTGCGGGATGGGGGCGGGTGAGCGGGCAGCCGGCTGCGCTCAGGGGATGGGGACGGGCCGCGGGTTACCTGGGGGGAGCGTCTGCTCCGCACGGGAGCCGCGGCGGGCTCCGGCGGTCCGGCGGCATCGCGGGGGGGCACAGCGGGTGCTCTGCCAGCCCCCGGCAGCCGCGCAGAGCCCCCGGTCTCCTGCGCCCCGACGTCGGGCTCCGCGGTCCCGGACGGCCCCGCGCGGGCTCCGGAGCGCGCTGCGGGAGGGCAGAGGCTCAGGGGGGCCGCGGGGCACCCGTCCCCCAGCCCCGGGTCCCCGCAGCCCCCCCGCGCCGGCCTCCCGAGGCGGATCAGCCAGGGGATGCCGGGAGCGCGGGGAAGGTTTCGGCGGAGGTTTCGGCTTTGTTTCACAGATGACGAGAAATTCCTGGGCAGGCAGAGCCCTGCCCCAGCCCACCCCTGCGGTGTGTCACCCCCCTCGAGGCTCCCAGCCCCCCATGGCCAGCACATGGGGCACGGCACGGCCCCCTCCTCCCAGGACCACGCTACGTGCCCTGTGCTGAATGCGGCCCGGGGCCCCGCACCCCTGGCCGGGAGGCAGGATTAGGGGATTAGTGGAGCTAAACCAGCTCCAGAGGCAGAGGCTGAGCGGCGGCGAGAGCCGGGAGGGGACGGGCAGCGGGACGGGGGGTGCTGCGGGAGAGGGGGCGGGGGAGACGGAGAGCAGGGCAAGGTGAACTGTGCCCCATGGCTGCCCCACACCTGGGCCAGGAGCAACGGCAGCAAGCCTGGGGGCGACGGCGAGGCCCCTCACCCCCACAGCCAGCAGCCGTGCCCGGAGGGCAGCGCCGGGCCCTCCCAGCCGCGATGGCGAGATAAAGGGCATCCGTGGGGCCGGAAGGGCCGTGGCCACCCGGGCGAGCGGCGCCGAGGCAGAAGCAGCCTGGAGGATCCCCAAACACGCGGTGGGGAGCCCGCAGTCCCGCTCCCCAGCCGCGCCACGGCTGCTGCTCCGCACGGCGGGGGCCGGGGCCGCAGCCTCCCTCCAGCCGCGACTTCGGGGCCGGCCCCCGCCGTGCCCTCGGGGCCCGTCCACGCGGAGCTCACACGGCGCTCGGCGCGGCGGAGCAGCCACGTGCTGCCCACGGCGAGACCCCCAGCCCCTGCCCTGGCACTGCCCGGCTCCGGCCCCGGCAGCGCTGCCCGGAAGGCTCGGCCCGAGTCAGCGCGATGCGGCGTCCGAGGCAGGCGGAGGTCAGGGCCCCTCCTGGCACAGCCGCGGCACTTACTGCCAACAAGAGCTTTTAGCGCTCCGCGGCCATTAGGCGAGCGCTGGCTCCGGCCGCAGCTCCCGAGCTGACCCTGTCCCCCGGGACACCGCTGCGACAACCGGGCAAACAGGCCCTGGCGACGTGCGCTGCCCTGCTCCGGGGGCACCGCGGGCCGGGAGCCAGCCCCTGCCCAGCCTGGGCGCACCCAGCCCCATGGCCAGCCCGGTGCCAGGCAGCCCCCCGCGGGCGCCCAGCCCCGCGCCCGCAGCACCCGGCGCTGCCCCGCGGCGGGACCAGAGGCACCGGCATCAGCCGCCACCAGCCCCGGTGGGGCCGGACGGGCAGGACCCCAACGCCACGGCACAGCTCTGCTGCTGGGGGGCACCGCCAGCCCCACGGCTCGGGACTGCTGCCAGCCCCACGGCCCAGCCCGGCACCCAGGGACCCCGGACAGCCCCACCCCCTGGGCAGTACTGGCTCCCCCCGAAAAGCGCCAGTCCCGGGGGGGGGGCACGGCCGGCCCCAGAAGCCGAGGAGCAGAGCGGGGCTGAGCACGGAGGCGTGATGGAGCCCCGCCGCCCCCATCTCAGCCCGCATCCGGGGGCACGGCGCGGCCCGCCCGCCCCACCGGCGCCCGAAGCCCCGATCCCATTCCCCGGCCCCGTACGGCCGGTGCCCCCCCGCCCCCCTCCCCGCCGCGCATCCCGCGGGGTCCCGAGGGGCGGGTGGAGCCGCGCCCCGACGGCGCCGGTTACCTGGTACCGCGAGCGGCCCGCGGCGCAGCGCCGGGGGGACGCACGGGCGGGCGGAGACGGCGGCGAGCGCGGCAGCCGCCGGCAGGAGCGGGAGCAGGAGGAGGATGAAGAGGAGCGGGCAGAGCCCGGAGCGTGGGCCCCGCATGGCCCGTCCGCTGCCGCCGCCGCCGCTCCGGCCGCCGCCCGCGCGCTCCGCCCCGCGCGCTCCAGGTGAGGCGGCGGCCGCGCAGGTACCGCCCCGCCCCGCCCCCGGCCCCGCGACGCCCCTGGCCCCGGCCCCGGCATCCCCCGGCACCGGCCCCCCGACGCCCCTGGCCCCGGCCCCGGCATCCCCCGGCCCCCGCCGCTCCCCGGAGCCCCGGCACCCCCTGGCACCGCTCGGCGTCCCCCTGAGCCCCGGCACCCTCCGGAGCCCTCCGGCATCCTCCGGCATCCCCCAGGGCCCCGGCACACACCGGAATCCCTGGCACATCCCCCCAAGTCCCCGACACCCCCCGGTTCCTGCGTGCGGCCCCTCCCCGTGCCTTCATCCCCCCGCCGCTGTTCCCTTGGTCCTCTCAATGAGCCTCTGGTACCTCTGAGCGCCCTCGGGACCTCCCCAATCCCCCCCGATGCTCCCCCGACGCCGGTGGCGGCCCCGCGGCGAGGCTGAGCCCCTCCCGGTGGCACTCATCCCCCTGCCTGGGCTGTGGCTTTGAGGGTCTCCGGCGAATCACCCTGTCCCGGTGCCCTGTGGTGGGGGGTCTCCCACGGGGAGTCGGGGTGCCCGGCTGTGCCAGGCATCGCCGGGGAGGGCACAGCCCAGCGGGTGCAGGGGTGCAACGGGCCCCTCAGCGCTCTGGGAGGGCAGATGTCAGTGCCCCGGGGGCTCTCAGCACCTCACAGTGCATCGGGCAGCTGGGGGGCCCCTGGAGCCCCCTTCTCCGTGGGATGCACAGGGCCCCAGGGCAGGGCTGACACAGGACTCTCCCGGCAGCGCGGGGCTGAGGTCAAAGCCGGTCATGAGGAAGTGTCCTCGGGAGCAGACGGAGCCATGTTGCCCAGCACCTTCGCACTCCTCCTCCTCCTCGTGCCGGTAGGACCGTCCCGGTGGGGCCCGGGGCTACTGCGCAGCCCCCTCCTCCCCCCGGGCAGAGCTGAGACACCCCTTGAGTCCCCTCTGACCCGCAGGATGCGGCACCCGACGTGCTGAGCTTCCCCCAGCCCGGCCGTGGCCTCCGGCGGCAGAAGAGGGACTGGGTCATCCCCCCCATCAACTGCCCCGAGAACGAGCGCGGGCCCTTCCCCAAGAAGCTGGTGCAGGTACCGCGGCCCCACGGGGACGGGGCGCGGGGCGGGGGGGGCCCCGGGACCCCTCTGACCCCCCCTCTCCGGCAGATCAAATCCAACAAGGACAAGGAGACGAAGGTTTTCTACAGCATCACGGGGCAGGGGGCCGACACCCCCCCCGTGGGCGTCTTCACCATCGAGCGGGAGACGGGGTGGCTGGAGGTGACGAAGCCGCTGGACCGGGAGGAGATGGATAAATACACGGTGGGTGGGGGCCGGGGCGGGGAGGGGCGGGTGCCCGGGGCCGGGGCGCTGACGGTGCCCCTCGCAGCTCTTCTCCCACGCGGTGTCGGCCAACGGGCAGCCCGTGGAGGACCCCATGGAGATCATCATCACCGTGACGGACCAGAACGACAACCGGCCCGTCTTCACCCAGGCGGTTTACCACGGAGCCGTGCCGGAGGGGGCCGCGCCAGGTGAGACCGGTGCCCCTGTGCAGGGGGCAGCGCCCGGGCGGTGACGGGACACGGGGGGATGGCAGCGGTACTGCCCGCTCCCAGGCACCCCCGTGCTGCGGGTGCTGGCCACGGATGCAGACGACGCGGTGAGCTCCAGCAATGGCGCCGTGCGCTACTCGCTCCTGCGCCAGACACCGAGCTGGCCCCAGCCACACATGTTCACCATCGACGGCAGCACCGGCGTCATCTCTGTGGCCGCTGTGGGGCTGGTGGCACAGGTCAGCCCCGTTGTCCCCGCAGCCCCCAGCCCTGCTCTCCTCTCCCATGTGGGGGTGACACAGCCTCTCGCCGCAGGCAGTCCCTGAATACACGGTGCAGATCCAGGCAGCTGACCAGGATGGGTACGGGCTGCAGGCCCGTGCCGTCGCCCTCATCAAGGTGCAGGTGAGGCACCAGGCACCCCCGGGCAGGATGAGGCCGGGGGGAAGCCGCCCCCTGCCCCGGCAGCCCCGGGCCGTGCCCAGCAGCCGCAGCTGTGGGTGTTTCCAGGCGGGAGGCGAGGCCGGGCCGGCGGCTGCACCATGGCTCCTCCTGGCCCAGCGCCCCGACACTCTGCCAGGCTCCGCTCCCCCAGCCCCGGGGGGCTCTCAGGTGCAGCTCCCAGGGGGAAGGCACCTGCGCCAGCTCAGCCCAGATGGGGAGGAGCAGCCGGTCCTGCCACAGCCCCATGCTGGGAGAGCAGCGGCCAGGGCAGGGGATGGCACTTTGCACAGTGTCCCAGGCCAGAGGCTCCTGGCTGAGCAGGATGGAGGAGAGTCAGGTAAGCAGCCGGCCGCCCTCGCTCCCCGGATCCCTCTGCAGCGTCCCCGGTTCTGCCAGCGGCCAGAGCCCAGAGCCGGGGCTGGGGTTGGGCTGGCAGCGAGAGCAGGTCCCGCCGCAGGCAGGCAGCAGCCCCGGAGCACAACCCAAGGGGAAGGGGCCCGGCTGCCATCCCCCAGCGCTGCGTCTGTCCCAGGCAGCTGCAGCACGCTCGCTGGGTTAATGTTTGCCTGCACGTTGCTCTGTGGGCTGCGAGGGCAGCAGGGACGGCTCGGGGCCAGGGCAGCCATTGCTGCTGTGCCTCAGCCCAAAACAAGGGGTGGGTGAGTGGGGAGCAGCGGCACACAGCCCTGGAGCCAGGCGCAGACCCAGCACAGAGGCCTGGAGACGGGCATAGACCCGGCACACAGCCCTGGGGCTGGCAGAGCTGAGCCCCGCAGCGCGGGCAGGACGTGGGAGCCTGTGTCCCGGTGAGGTGCTGCGTCAGGGGCTGCAGGGAGGGGGCACAGAGGCAGCCTGGCCCCGGGGGGCTGGGCTGTGGCACTGCCAGGCAGCCAGGACACATCCCAGCCCCACTTCCCTCTCTGCTTCAGGCCAGAGGAATGTCTGAGATGGCCAATGGCTCCCTGACCACCCACGTGCTGAACACAGTCACGGGGCTGCCGGCTGCCAGGCTGGGCCTGCGCCTGGCGCAGCTGCAGGAGCCAGGGCAGCAGTGGATGGAGCTGGAGCAGAGGTAGGAGAGGAGCAGCAGCAGCACATCCCCCCCCTGCTCAGCCCTGCCAGGACAGGCTGCCCAGCCTCCCCCTGGGCACGGGGCCGGGGCCAGCCCCTGCTGAAGGGTTTGTTGCTGCTGCTGCTGCAGGTGGACGGATGGGGACGGGCGCTGTGGGCCGCTGCTGGCCCCGGGGCAGGCCCAGCCTGGCACCTACCGCCTGCACTTCGACACGGCAGCGTACTGGCACGGGCTGGGGCACAGCAGCTTCTACCCCTTCGTGGAGGTACCGTGGGCAGAGGGGGATGGGGCAGCAGGAGCTGCAGGGGAGCGGTGCAGGGGGGTGGGAGCAGGGGCTGGGGGGTGTGTGTGGGGGGTGAGCTCTGCTCTGAGCAGCCCCCAGGGCCAAGCTCCACCCCCCTGAGCCCCCCGTGCTCTCCCCAGGTCGTGTTCACCATCAGTGAGCCAGGCCAGAAGCTGCACGTCCCGCTGCTCCTCAGCCCCTGCTCCTACACCACGTACCGGGGCAGTTAGGGGCACCCGGCCCCGGGGGGCTGCACCACTCCTCCAGTAAAGGCTTCCAACAGCATCATCCCTCTCCCAAAATGTCACCTTCCTGGGGACAGTGTGGATGTGGCTCCTGGATTGGGAGAGGAGGGGACCACAGCGGGAGGCCGCGGGGTTGTGCCGCGGTGCCACGCCGGCATCACTTGCTCAGAGCCGGCGCAGCTGCGTGGGCTGGTGGGGAGGGGCTGCTCTGGGGAAATGCCCCCCCTGAGGGGACAGAGAGGGACCCCAGGCCCTGCAGAGCTGATGGAGGTGTGTTTAATGGCTGGGAGCAGCCCCAGAGCACAGCCCTTCCCGCGGGTCCCTCGGCGGTGGCTGCGTCAGGTGGGTGCCGAGACGAGGCCAGCGGGGCCCTGCCCCAGCAGCTGTCCTGGCACGGGGCTGCCCAGGGGCTTGAAGCCCAGGTTGTCCAGGGGGATGCCAAAGGCCGTCAGCTTTGCCTCCAAGGTCTGCAGCATGTCCTGGTGTGCCTGGAGGAGAAGTGCTGCAGCTCCAGCCCAGCCCCTGTGCGCTTGGGCAAGGGTCCCTGCACCCGCCTGTGCGGGGGAACACCCCCCAAAGCTGCCTTTGTGCATGGCCAAGGAGCAAACTGCAGCCTGGGCTGGGCGTGAAGCAGCTCAGCTGGGCTGCTGCGAGTTCCCCTCCACTCCACACCCAGCCTGGCACCAACGGGCCGGTTCCCACCCCCCGAGGCCACAGCCGCCCCCCAGCCCCTTCCCTCACCTTGCAGGCCCGGCCCAGCTGCAGCTGCAGGTTCTCGATGGTGGCATTCTTGGACTGGAGCACGCCCTGCACAGGGAGGGGCCCGTCAGGCCACAGCTGCCCCCTGCACGGCACCGTGCCCAGCGCTGGCGGCACGGCCTGGCAGAGCACAGGGGGCTGCAGACGGGCTGGCACCAGGGCCCAGCTCCAGCCGAGCAGCTCACGGCACGGCACAGCCAGGAGAGCAGCCACCAGCCTGCTCCCCCCAGCCAGCCCTGCCAGGCACAGCCAGCCCCGGGCAGGGGCGAGGGCAGCCAGCTCCGGGGCCGACAGCACGGCCCTGGTGGCAGCGTCTGCGGCACCTGCCCCGGCAGCAGCGGTTGAAGGACGGGAGGTGAGGGGGAGGGACAAGGATGGGCTGTGAGGCTCCCGGGGACGCCGCCGCAGGCAGCTGAGCAGAGGAATTCGGGGCCTCAGCAGCTGCGGCAGAGCTCGGCGCCCAGACGCCTTCCCAGGAATGTGTTTTCCCTCCTGCTGCTGCTGCGGCACCTGCTTGGAGGTGCCACATCCACCCGCTGCCCCACAGCCTCGGCAGCCGATGTTTCGGCGCCCCTGGGAACGCCCCAGGCTGGGGCTGGGGCTGGGGAGGGCAGGTGAGGCTCACCAGCTTTGCCTCCCACCCTGCAGAGCCCCATGCCAGCACCAGACCCCAGCGCAGGGGGCTGCTGGGGGGGTACAAGAGGCTGCTGGGGGGCACAGGGGGCTGCTGGGGGGCACAGGGGGCTGTGAGCACTACACAACTTGGGGCCCTTCTCCTCCAAACAGACCCCAGGGGAGGGAGAGGCCCCTGCCAAACTCTGGCACCCACACACTGCTTTTGGGGTGCCCTGGCAGTGCCAGGGGAGGGATGTGGCAGCTGCAGAGGATGGGGTCTCGTGGGCCCTGAGGTCTGTGTGCAGCCCCCGCAGGCTCTGCCCCTGTGTGCAGCGGCCCCTGGCCCGCGGTACCTCCAGCTTCTGCGAGACCAAGGAGAGGGCGTCCGGGTGGAGGTTGGAGGCTGCCAGGACCTGGCTCAGCTCCACCTCCTTCTTCTCCAGCACGCTGAGGAGCCCTTTGAGCTTGCGCTCCAGCAGCAGGTTCTTGAAGCCTGTTTTCTGCTGCACCTCGTTAATGGCTGTGGTGAACCTGTGGTACAGCTCGTCCCGCTCCTTCTGCACCTGCGCCGACAGCCAGCACAGCCCCTGGGCACCAGCTCTGCCCAGAGCCCCCATGCCCCTAGGGGAGGCAGATGCTGGGAGCAGCTTCCCTCCCTCTCTCCCTCCAGGGCTGGCACCCCCAGCTCCTGCTTTCTCCTCCCCTCTGGGACACTTGGCCAGCGGAACAGGCCGATGGGCTCACTGTGGCTGCATCCCAGACCCCTGAGAGGGCCCATGGCACACAGGGGTGTCTCCTCTCTCCTTTCTCTCCTCACTCCCCAGCTGGCAGGAGGCCCTGGCTCACAGCTAGTTAATCAGTGTCCTAATTAGGACTCGCTCTCTCCTCCACAGCCTATTTCTGAATGCAGGGACTCCGCTGCTGCCTTAATGACGGATCGTTAACGAGGCCTCAGATCAACGTTCATATTCCTGGGGATTTCTATGAATTGCAGATGAGCTCTGCTGCTGTATCTGGGTTAGCTGAGAGGGGGATGGGGCTGGGGGGGAGCAGGGGGCTCACCTGGCACGGTGAGGGGGAGCAGAGGGAGGGAGTGAGCCCTGTAAGGGGGTCGTGTCCCACACAGCCATCTGTCCCCACAGCCTGGCCCCTCTCAGCCCTGGCAGGGACTGCTGGAGCGTGCATGATGGCTGGGCAAAGGCCAAGGCCAGGCCTGGCTGCTGCCCCTGGCAGAGGCTTTGCTGGGAGCAGCAGTTCTCACACAGCCCTGCTCCTCTGCGGAGGGAATGGGGCTTGGAGAGGCAAGTGGGAATCCCAGACTCAAATGCAGCTCTTACCTTGCTGAACCTCTGCTGCAGCACTTCATGTTCCCACTGCAGATCCTTCAGTTCCTTCTGGGTGACTTTCAGACGAGTTTTTGTGTTCTGGGAGTGGGAAGGGCCAGTTAAAGAGCATGATTCTCTCTCTCCTGGGCGTGGGGGATGTGTTTGGCAGGGGAGGACAATGACCAGAGATACGAGTGATAAAAAGGAGGCAGCACCCACACTGACCCCTTCCCTCTCCTCTCACTGTGGTTTGTCACTGCCAAAGCCCCTCAAGTCCCATCTGAGATCTTTCAGCTCACTAAAAAGGCCTCCAAGGCTTCAGGGACTTGGCCCAGCCAGCAGCAGAGGCCACTGCTGAGCAGCCCCCCTGGCAAAGGGCCGGGCTACCAGGGAAGGGATGGGGCTGGCCACTCACCAGCAGAGCCTCCTTATCCTTGTCATAGTGGGTCAGCTTCTTCTGCAGCTCAGACACCTCCTCCTGGGCCTGCTGCAGGGGCTCCTTCAGCTGCTTGTTCTGGAGCAGCACATCTGCCTTCTCCTTTTCCAACTGATTCTCTCTCTTCTTCATCTCCTGAATCTGCTCCTGTTCTTGGGAACACGAGTGCCAGCTCCTGGGGGCTGCCTGGCTCCGCGGGGCTTCCCAGACCATCAGGACACCCTCCTGCTACTGGCCCAGCAAGGCACATGGTCCTGTGCTCATGGGACAATTTGGAACCCTCAGGAGAGCAGCACTCCCCACCCCACCACCTGGGAACTGGCCAGGTTTGGGTCACATCCCCCCAGGACCAGTCCCTCGGTGGAAGGGGCTGCAGCCCATCTGGCTGCAGGGGGGAGCAAGCAGTACCTTCAGCAAGCTGATGAGTTCCAGGTTTTTGAGGGTGATATCATTGTAGTAGTTCTTGATGTCATTGAAGGCCTTCTCGTGGTTCCTCATCAGCTCACTGATCTGGTTGTTCTTCCTCTCCTCCACCTCGTGGATCTCAGTCTTCCTCCGCAGGTCGAGCTGGTCCCGCACTGCCTGTGTCTTCTGGGTGTACTTGGCCTCCATCTCTGGGGGAGCAGAGGGGCCTGGGTGAGGATCCCCTGCAGACCCTGTGTGATGCTGCCCAGCTCCATCAGCCAGCCTGGCCCGTGCCACTGCAGCACTGCCCCAGGGCTCTCCCTCATCTGGATCCTGTGCCCAGCTCTGGGCTCCCCAGCTGCAGAGAGACAGGGAACTGCTGGAGAGAGGCCAGTGCAGGGGCACCAAGATGCTGAGGGGCTGGAACATGTGTGTGAGGAGGAAAGGCTGCAGCCTTGGGGCTGTTCAGCCTGGAGAGGAGAAGCCTGAGCTCAGGGGCACCTCAGCCATGCTGCTCAGTCCCTAAAGAGTGGGTGTCAGGAGGATGGGACCAGTATGTGTTCAGAAGTGCCCAGTGCCAGGACAAGGGGTAATGGGCTCAGACAATACAAAAAGTTCCACTTAAACAGAAGGAGTGTTTGGTGCTGAGGTGAGGGAGCCCTGGCCCAGGCTGCCCAGGGAGGGTGTGGAGGCTCCTTCTCAAGATGTTTCCAACCCCACCTGGACACGTTCCTGTGCCCCCTGAGCCAGGGGAACCTGCTTGAGCAGGGGCTGGGGCTGGAGCAGCTCTGCAGGGCCCTTCCAGCCCCCACCATCCCATGATTCTCTGATTCTATGAAAATGGGACAGGACTGGGGGAAAACTATCCCCCTTCCTGCTGGAGGAAGCCCAGCAGTGCTGCAGCACTCAGAGGATCCTTCCCTAGCAGTGACACAGGGAGCTGACATGGGCCCTACACACACATCCCAACCTTTCAGCTGTCTCTCAAAGTCATTGCAGAGCCGGCTGATCTCCTCCTCTTGTTTCTGTTAGGAACAAGCCATGTGTTACAGGCAGACAATGAAATCCTGAGCTAGCCACATCCCTGGGGGATTCCCTCCTGCCCCCTGAGAAGGGCTCCTGCCATGGCACCATGTGCCTTCCCAGCTCCCCAGTGCAGGAGGAGACTCCACAGGCTTCCCTCTCCCTGTTCCTGGGCTGATTTGCTAGATGCCTGAGTGACCAGTGCTGCAGTGATCCCCAGCCCAGCCGAGTGCCAGGGAGGGAGGCTCCCACTCACCCACCGGGGCTGTGGGGCTCAGCTGGTGGTCCCAGCAGCTCCCTGGCCCGCAGAGGCCCCTCACAGGCAGCTCCAGCCCAGCCAGGGACGTACCAGGCGCATGTTTTTCACTGCCACCTCGTTGGCCACCTCCTGCTCCTTCAGCTCCACCTTCAAGGAGCGCAGGTCCTTCTGCAGCTCCATCTCCTGGGCCCAGTGATCCCTCTGGGCCCGTGCCACGGACAGCGTGCCCTCTGCCTTCAGCTCCGTCACGTTCTCCTGGTGCTCGTACAGCAGGTGCTTCACCTTCTGCTTGTACACCTAAAGGCAAGGCCCAGGCAAGGCCAGGGGCTCAGTGACAGACACACACCCACCCTGCCCAGCTCCTCCCCTTCCCTCTCCTCCTCAGAGCTGGCCCAGAGCTTGGGGCGCTCACCCCACCTCCCAGCCCTCTCCCCCCGCACCTTGATCTCTACTTGGTGCCGCTCCTCCGCCTCCTCCATCTCCCTGTCCTTGCAGCGCAGCTCCGCTCGCTTCTCCTCCAGCAGCCGCCGCGTCACCTCCCAGAAGCCGTGTATCTTGTCACGCTCCAGCTGGAAGTAGTTGCGCTCTTCCCGCTCCCGGTCCAGCTCCTGCCGGAGCCGTGCCACGTGCTGCTCCAGCTGCAAAGCGCCGAGCGAGAGCTGGCTGGGGGAGAGGGGCCTGGGACGGGCACTGCGCTGCCAGGCTGGCAGGACACAGTGGCTGTTTCTGGGACAGAGGAGCGCAGGAGAGGAGGGGAAGGGGCTGACGGAACCCACCAGCCTCCAGGAAAGGCATAACAAAACCTTGTCCTACTGTAGGCAGCTGGGGCACAGATATTGTGTCTCACAGTAACACTGTTCTCAGGTGCCTGAAAACTACTGAATTATAGTAGGTTGGGAAAAGACCTTTAAGGTCCTCAAGCCCAGCTGTTCCCTCAGCACTGCCATGGCCACCGCTAACCCCACGCCTTTGGGATCCCTCCAGGGCTGGGCACTCCCCCAGCTCCCTGGGCAGCCTGGCACGGGGGCTGACACCCCTCTCAGGGAAACAGTTCTGCCTCAGCTCCAAACCAAACGTCCTCTGGGGCAACTTGAGTCCATTTCTTTTGTCCTTGTAGCTTGGGAGAAGAGACTGATATCCTCTCAAGCTCCCTGCAGCCTCCTGTGAGGGAGTGTCAGAGAGTGCTCCTGTCTCCCCTCAGCCCCTTCTCCAGGCTCAACACCCCCATTCCCTCAGCCCCTTCCCAGCACCTTGTGCTCCAGCCCCTTCCCTGGCTCTGGCCACGCTGCAGCCCCTCAGTGTCCCTCTGGCAACGAGCGAGGGGCCCAACACTGAGCACAGCCCTCGAGGCACGGCCTCACCAGAGCCCAGCACAGGGGACAGGGACCACTGCCCTGCTCCTGCTGCTGCTGCCAGGACGCCATTGGCCTTCTTAGCCACCTGGGCACGCTGCCGGCAGCGAGACGTGCAAGTCCCTGCCTCGGGAGTGGGGTCCCCAGGCCACGGCCACCTCCCGCCCCGTTTGCGGGACACTGAGCACAACAAGCGGGACTCGGAGCAGCCGTGCGGCAGGCGCAGCCCCTTCCCCGCCCCCGTCCAGTGCCCGGGGGGTCGGGGGGGGTCTCACCTGCTGCTTGCTCATCTCCCCCGGCGCCACCGTGTCCGCCGCCGCGCCGGCCCGGCCGCCCTGCGCCTTCCTCACGGCTTTCTTCTTGGGGCCCTGAGGACACAGCGAGGGGCGGGAGGCAGCGGAGCGGGAGGCAGCCGCGCCGCCCGGAGCCCCCGCCCCGGCCCCACACACGGAGCAGAGCGGAGCCTCCGGGACGCCTCCGCGACTCTGTGAAACAGCTCCCGCCCGCCCTAGCCCCGGGGGACCGGCACCGGGACCCGAACCGGGCCGGCCGCGGCCCCGCTCTCACCATGGCGGCTGCCGCCGGCGCCGCGGTCTCCGAGCAACGGGCGCCCGGGTCTCGCGAGAGGCGCGCGCCGCGCGGCCACGCCCCTCAGCAACGCGCGGCCGCGCCCTGGCAACGGGACCGATCCATGCGCGGGATGGGGGGGGGACGGGGGGGGGACGTGTCCCGCCGCGCCCGGACCCGCAGCCCCCCGCGCCCCCGCGCTCAGCCCCGCGCCTGGGCACGCGCGAGCCCCGCCGCCGCGGTCCCCTCACCGCCCCGGGTCCGCTCCCCGCCGCTCCCCCAGCGGGCGTCCCCCCGGGGCTGCCCCTCCCGCCCGCCCGCGTCCCCGGCGCCCGCACGGGTCCTCCTGCGCGCCCCGCGGCGTCCGCGGTCCCCCGGGGCCGGGCCCCCGCAGCCCCCGCCCGCTCCCCGCCCACAGCCCCGCCCCCGCCGCGGCGGGCAGGAGCGTGCGGGCTGCGGGCTGGCACCGGGCCCGCCCCGCCCAGCACCGGCACCGGCACCGGCCCATGGAGGCTCCGGGAACGGCCGGCACCGCAGGTGAGGCGGGAGGGGGGCGCGGGGCACGCGGATCGGCGCGGCCATCACCGTGGCCCCGAACCGGGCGGGACCCCGCAGCGGGCGGAACCGGGCCGGGCCCCCCGGGGAAGGGGGAGGGCACGGGGGGGTGCAGGCGGAGATGTGGGGCGGGGGGTGTGTGCGAGGGGTGTGCGCAGCGATGCGGGGGGTGCCGAGGCCGCGCATGGCGGGAGCGGTGCGGGGTGCATGGGGGGCTCCGGGCCGGGCTGCGGGGGGTGTGTATGCGGTGGGGGGTGCAGATGTGGCCAGGTGGAGCGTGTGCGCGCCCCGGTGCTCGTGTGGCTATGACAGGGGGCGGCGGGCTCGGGAGGAGGGGTCGCAGGATGGAGGGGGGCCGGGACGGAGGGAACAGCGCGGGTCGGGGGACACGGGGTGTGTGCAGGGAGAGGCTGTGCCGGGGGCTGGGGGTGCAGTGGGGCGCAATGGGGATGGGGGTGCAGCGGGGTGCCAGGCTGGGGGACAGGGTTCTGGGTCAGACTGAGGTGCGGGGGGGACACTGGGGCAGACACCCCTGTGCCAGGGCCGGTGGCAGAGGGCAGAGGGCTGGGGCGCAGGGGCAGGGGGCGCTGGCTGTGACAGTGGAGCTGTGGGGGGCTGGGATTAGTGAGGGGGGCTGCAGTAGGGTCTGGCACGGTGACACACGCGGTGCCGGGGCTCCTGTGCACCCGTCCCTCCCGCATGTGCCCCGCACAGGGCCGTGCCATGGCCCCGCCGGCGGTGACAGTCCCGGCCATGCCCTCCGGTGGCACCGGGCCCTCGGGAGGCACGTGAGGGGCAGTGCCAGTGGCCCGTGCAGTGGCCGGTGCCGGTGGGGTGGCTGGAGCTGCCGGCTGCTGGGCTCTGCGGTTCGACGTGAGTCAGCAGAGCAGCGTGCGGGGAGGGAGCCCTGATGGCACCCCGCTCCCTGCCAGGCAGCCGGTGAGCCCGGGCTGGAGCGGGGCGGCGTGGCCGGCGGCGTGGCCGGCGGCACGGTGTGACCATGCAGGCGGAGGCCAGAGGGGATTTCTGCAGCAGGGACCAGCGGCCCGGTGGGTGGGGGCTCAAGGGGGAGAGGGGGGGAGCAGGGCTGGGAAGGACACGCTCTGTACAGTGACACCACCGTGTCACCCACTGGAGCCAGGCACCGTGGCAGCATGTGGGTGGGATGATGGGAGCAGGGAGAAGCAGACAGACCCGTGTACCCCCTGGGGGGCTTTTCCCAGTGTTGGAGACAAGGGGGGACCCCATTTCCTGTCCAGAGGGAAGATGCTGGCAGCGGTGGGGTGCCCAGTCCCACCTTGCAGGGTCAGGATGAAATGGAGGTAGAGTTAGGACAGGAGTGACCAGTGTCCTGTAACTCCATGGACCAGAAACAGGAACCAAACGTCCCCATAACGTCCCTTTCCCTTTGGCTCCTTTGGGTTGGGAGGATTTCTGTCCCCTGCCCTCTGTCACCTCCTTGGGGGGAAGGAAGGAGAGGATGCCCATCCCCACGTCCTCTTGCCTGGCAGCAGGGCAATGGTGAAGCCCAGTGGCACACAGTGCTGGGGCACTGATGGCTTCATCCTGTCCCAGCGCCGGCCCTGGCAGGGCTGGGGGCCAGGCACGGTGCTGCCGTGGGCACACAGAGCTCTGCCCACCTTCAGTGCCCGCTCAGCCCCGGAGGGGTGCCCAGGGGCCCTGCCACAACCGCGGCCGCCTCGACCCCGCCGGCTCTTGCCGGGAGACAAACCGCCCCTTGTCTGGGCTCCGGCACAGGCTGCGCTTTTGTCTCACCGACACAAAGGGGCTGTGCGGGGCGGGGGGTGTGGGGCTGCCAGCTGCCGGCACCGGCGACACCGGGCCCTGGGCAGCTCTGCCCATCCCCCAGGCCCTCCCGGGGGTCCCGCTGCCCCCGTCCCCCTCGGCTGGGACCCCCCAATGGGGCCGGCAGGGCCCCAGGAGGGAGCTGCCGTCACCATCCCCGACGTGGCAGGTGCTGGCGTTGCAGAGCTCGGCAAGGAGACGCTGGCCTCCGAGCGCCCGGCTGGGACCCCCACCCACGGCCCGGCCCAGGAAGCCCCTGGAGCCCCCGCAGAGGAGCAGGGGGGGATCCCCATCCCCAGCGCCGGCCTGCTGCAGGTCACCGAGCGCAGACGTGAGTGTGGCTCTGCATGGGCAGCCCTGCCCGGCCCCAGGCTCCCCTGTCATACCCTGCCATCCCCTGGCTCCCCTGCCATCCCCTGCCTGGCCCCACGCTCCCCTGTCATAGCCTGCCATCCCCTGCCCAGCCCCAGGCTCTTCTGCCATTCCCTGCCATGCCCAGGCTCTCCTGCCATCCCCAGGGTCTTCTGCCATCCCCTGCCTGCCCCTAGGCTCTCCTGCCATCCCCAGGCTCCCCTGCCATCCCCTGCCCAGCCTCAGTGTCCCTGCCAGCCCACAGCATCTCCAGCCTGCCCCTGGGGTCCCTGCCAGCTCCTGGCATCCTCAGCCAGCCCCAAGCATCCCCAGGGTCTCCGCCACCCCCGGCTTGGTCATTGCCCCTCGTCCCAAACAGCTCCCCAGGTCCTTGAGCACCAGACACCCCCCCCCGGGTGCCCCCCCCGGCTGTGCCCAGCTCCCCGAGCCTGGCCGGCTGCCCGTGGCCCACCGCTGGGCTGTCCCGGCGGGCAGCGGCCGGGTCCCCGAGCGCCGGCCGCCCGCAGAGCCCCTGAGCAGCGTGTCCTCGCTGGAGGTGCACTTCGACCTGATGGACCTGACCGAGCTGACCGACATGTCGGACCAGGAGCTGGCCGAAGTGTTCGCCGACTCCGACGAGGAGACCGCGGCCGGAGAGTCGCCCAGCGGTGAGCTCCCCGCTCCGCCCGGCCCTCCTCCCGTCCCGTCCCGTCCCGTCCCGAGCCCGTCTGTCCCCGCAGGCCTGCAGCCGCAGGCGGTGCCGCGGGCCGGTTACCTGCGCTCACCCTCCTGGACCCGGGCGCGGGAGCAAGCGAGGGACAAGAAGCATCTCAGCGACCCGGAGCTGCCGCCGGGACCACCGGACGCCTTCCTGCCCGCCGAGCGGCCGCGGGAGCCCTAGGGCTGGCCCCGGCCCCGGGGGACGGTGGCTGACACGCACCGGGGCACGGACGCGCCGGTGCCCACCACTTCCTTCGGTCCCCGCCGCGGGGGCCGGGCCGCTGGACTGATGCCGCGGCGGGGGCCAGCGCTCGCCCGAAGGCACCGCGGACCGGCCGCGGGCAGAGGCGGCGCCCGGGAAACCGGACACAGTCCCGCGGGGAGCCGCGAGCGGCGGCGCGGGGAGGGAGGACGCGGCGCAGCCCCTGCCCGCACGGTCCTCATGTAGCAGCGCCGTGTCCCGGTAAAACCGAGCGACCCACGCACCCGCGCCTCTGCCCGTGTCCGTCGCCGCGGGGGAAAGGGCGGGGGGACGCGGGGCTGCCGGGGGCGGCGGCGGCGGGGGGCAGCGCGGAGCCCCGCGCTGGGCAGAGCCCGGCCGGTACCGGGCAGGGCCGCCCCGCAGCCGGAGCAGCGGCGCGCAGGCGCGGAGACAGCCCCGGGGCGGAGCGACCCGGATGGCGGGGACGGGGGTCCCGGCTGCGGGCTGGGACCGCGGGGATGGGAGGGGACGGGACAGGACGGGACGGGACGGGATGGTTACCAGCGGGGAGGGGGGAGGAGTCCCAATGCTCGCCTTGCAACTACAGCCCCATCCCGCCGGCCGAGCGCCCGCCCCGGTGCCCCAAAGGAGGGACGCGAGTGCTGAGTTGCACAAAGAGGCCACGTTAATGCTACAGAAAACCCGGGGGGGGGCCTGACCCCCGCACCCCCCACCCGGGGGGGCTATGCCCCAGGAACCGTGTGTGTGGGGCACACCGATGTTCACCACCCCCCCTGCCGGTGCAGCGGCGTTATCGCGGTAGTGTGCGGGGGGTGGTCGGGGGTCACGGCTCCCACCTCCCCAGGCCTGGGGGTAGCTGCTGGGACAGCGCTGAGCTGTGCCAGACCCCTTACCCTGGCCCTGGGCAGCAGCTGGGTTCTGCCTGTGATCCCCCCTTCCCTGCCGTGTCCAGCCCTGCTGTCCCCGGGCACCTTGGCTGCCCCACAGAGCCGGGGGGTGGGTGCCCGTGTTCGTTCCGTGGCCCTGTGGTGGGTTGGGGGGTGGCCATGGGGCCAGACCCGCCCCCATTAGGCTTCTGCCTCGGTGCTGGAGTCCTGGAAGAGGGACTGCTTGCGCAGGCTGAGCCGGGCGCACCTGGGGCAGGTGGTGGAGTTGTCGTAGTAGCAGTCCCTGCGCGGGGGGGGACAGCACCGGGTCATCCACCACACCGGCCCCGGCGCTGCCCGCGCCTGCCCCCGCTCCCGGTGCCGGGCCGGTACCTGTGGAACACGGCGGAGCAGTCGGTGCAGACGGAGGTGTGGCTGTCGAAGGGGAAGAGCACGTCGCCCTCCTTGCAGAGCTCGCACACGAAGCCTTTCGCCTGGCAGCGCTGGGGTGGGAGCGGGTGGGCAGAGGGTCCCAATGGTGCCCACTGGGGACCCCCCTCTCACCCCACGGTCTGCCCCACGGCGCCGGCTCACCTCGCAGTCCAGCTTGATGTGCTTGGCGAAGAGCGTGTGGATCTCGGTCAGGGAGCAGCTCAGGCGCCCAGCCTCGATGTCTATCAGGTCCTGCAGCGAGTACATCTCGTCGTTCTCCACAAAGTGCTGCCGGTCCTGCAGCTGCCATAGACAGACCATCACTGCCATCACTGCCCAGCACCGGCACTGGCACCGGCACCGGCGGCCCCGGGCTCCCCGGGGAGCTGACCTGCAGCAGCAGCCGCGCCTCCATCGCCTCCTTGCAGGTGATGAAGTAGGGCTTCATGAGCAGGATGTCCTGGCGCAGCTTCTACAGGGACAGGGGTGAGGCAGAGAGAGGGCAACGGGCGGTGGCAGGGGCAGGAGGGGGACAGGGATGGGATGGGATGGGATGGGATGGGATGGGATGGGATGGGGTGGGGTGGGGTGGGGTGGGATGGGTGGGTGTCTCTCGCTGTACTCACCCGAATCTCCACCAGCTCCTCCACGTAGTTGAAGAGCAGAGGGTTGATCTCCCGCAGCTTCAGCACAGGCCGTGACACCATCAGCGCCAGGTACCGCATGCTGCAGCGGGACACCTGCCCAGCCGCCCCCGTCACCTCCCCAGCCTCAGGGACGCCCAGCACCACTGCCCGGGGACCCCATGGCCAGGGACACAGCCCTGGGGACACAGCCCACCCCCCACCTGACTGTTACCCAGGGGTGCAGCCCCTAGGGACCCCCCATGACCAGGGACAAAGTCCCCCCAGGTGACCTCTGCCAAGGGCCATGGTCCCCAGGGACCCCCCAGACTTCCCTGGGCGCCCCCAAGCCCCCCACGCCATGCCCCGGGCACCTTGCGGGGCTCGAAGTCCCAGTTGTGGATGGCGCGGGCGGGCACCACGGCCAGGTCGTTCCAGTGGCAGCTGCTGCAGTAGTAGAGGCCGGTGTAGTCGCACTGCCGGGCCTCACTGGGCACCCCCCCTGCGGCACCACACGTGTTGGCACGCGCGCCGGCACCGGCACCACGCCACCGGCACCACGCCACAGCCCCACAGCCCACTCACCCCCTGCCACACCCCCCACAAGGGACACAGCACAGCCCCAGTGTCACCTCCCCACGAGCTGTGGACCCCCCACAGCCCCACAGAGTTCCAACCTTCAGCTTCCACCAGCCCCAAACATCCCCCAGCTCCAGGCAGCCTCTAAATGAACGCAGCCCCCAGCCCCCCAAAAGGAGCCCAGATCCACACTCCCAGCCCTCTTCTAGCCCCTCACAGCTCTTAGCTCCCCACATCCCCAGCCCCACATCACTCTACAGCTCCAGCTCCATGCCATCCCCCAGCACCAGCCCCATGCCGCCCCATACCACCAGCCCCACAGCACCCCACACCCCCAGCCCCACACCAGCCCGCAGCCCCACACCAGCCCGCAGCCCCAGCCCCACACCACCCCCAGCCCCAGCCCCACTCACCCCACACTCCCAGCCCCACACCACCCCACACCCCCAGCCCCACGCTGCAGCCTCACGCAGGGAGACGGGGGCCCGGCACTCGGCGCAGCGGTAGTCCTGGCTGTCCAGCCCGCTCTCGGGGCAGATGCTGAGCTGGTACTCAGCCTGGTGACTGACCTTGGCCCGCACGCAGGGCTTGCTCACCAGCGGCAGACACTTGCTGTGGCACCGGTAGTAGCAGCCTGGGGGAGGGTGGGCGGCTGTCAGCATGAGGATGGAGGGGGTGGGAACGTGGGGCAAGTTGGGGAAGGGAGGGTCCTGGACCAACCTGTGCAGGTGTACCAGGTCTGGATGAGGCCCCAGATGATGGTGCTGCACTTGTCACACATCTGCTTCACGCTCTTGCTCTTCTCCTTGTAGAAGCGATGCTCCAGGACCACCCGGATGTTGGGCTCATCCTCACCGGGGTCCTGAGGAGATGCGACAGGGCTGGGGCATCAGGCTGAGCCCCCCTCATCCCTGGACACCCCTCAGCCCCGATCCCGGCCCCACCTTCAGCTCCTGCAACTTGAGGCGGAGGTGGATGAGCCGCACCACGGCGTCCTTCTGCCGCTCCGAGTGCTCGGGCAGCGCCAGGATCACCCGCTTGCACTCCTCGATGGCCTGGCGCAGCTGCTGCACGTCCGACGCCAGGATCAGGCCCTGCGGCAGCGCCGGGGCGGGGGGGAGGAGGGTGAGCTGGCGGCCCCCAGCCCCGCACAACCCCCGCAGCCCCGCACAACCCCCGCAGCCCCACACATACATCCCCCGCAGCCCCACACACACACTCTCTCCCCAGCCCCGCTCACCACCGGGCGGGAGAAGTGGTCCTCGGCCATGCCCAGGTCCAGGGCACCCTCGGGGTCCCCGGAGGACGGGTCCGGCTGCTGGGCTGCAAGGCGGCGAGTGCGGTGGGGGCGGCTGCGCCCGCGTGCCTCCCAAGCCCCGCGCCGTGGGGCAGGAGGCGGCTGCGGCGGGGGGAGGAGAAGGGGCAGCACCCACCTGGGGCGGGGGTCTCGCCGTCGGGGCGGTCCTGCCGCTCGGGGCCCTTGTCGAAGGGGTTGAGGTGCGCCTGGCGGAAGCGGGCCAGCCGCTCGTCGTACGCCATCACCGCCGGTTCTGCGGGACGCCGGACGCCGCCTCAGCGCCCCCCGCACCGGCCCCGGCGCCGGCTCCCGTCGCGTCCCGGCGCCGCCCCCGCCCGCCCGCGGCTCCCGCCCCGCCCCGCCGCCGCCCCATCGCGGCCCCGTGCGGCCGCCGCCCCCCGCCCGGCCCGGCCTCGCGCCCCGCGCCCCGCCGCCGCCCCCCGCCCCGGTACCGGCTCCCGCCGCCCGCCAGGGGGCAGCGCCCCCCCCCCCCCGCTCACCGCAGCGCCCCCGCCCCGCCCCCCCAGCCGCCCCCCCTCCCCGCGCCGCCACGGCGCCCCCTGCCGGCCGGAGGACCGAAGCGCGCCCGGGCGGGGCCGCGCCGCGGGCGGGGCGGGGGACACGCGCACGGACGGCGGGGACGGGGCGTCCGGACCCCCGGGCTCGGTCCCCGCAGCCTGGACACACCCGCACGGCCACGTAACCTCCCTCCGCTCCGCCCCCTGAACCGCGCCCCGCGGCCCTGTGACCCACGGCCGCCAGCTCCAGAGTCCCCAGATCCACGATCCCTTGTCTGCACAGCCCCCAGACCCACAGCTGCCGCTCCCGGAAGCCCCCAGACCTACAGCTGCCACTCCCCATAGCCCCAAGCAGCACGGCTCCCGCTGCCCTGAGCCCCCAGCCTCACAGTCCCTTGTCCCTACAGCCCCCATCCCCATTGTCTCCATGTCTAGAGCCCCTTCCCCTGCCCTTGCCCCGGGGAGGTTGCAGCCCCAGCTCAGCCTGGCCCCCCCACCCTGGGGTCAGCCCAGCACCCGGTCTGGAGTCTGGGGGGCTGTTTGGGCTGGGAGTGCCCTGCACCTCCCCACACCCAGCACATACCCAGTGCTGGGGAAGGACCCTGGGGTCTGTGCCCCCACCTCGGCTGGGCGCGGCGGGCGGGAAACGGGGCTCACGCTGTCCTAGGCTGAGAAAAGGGCAGCCACTCCCCTCCCTGACACTGCAGCCGGAGCCTCGGGGGCTGGACCTGTGCGGGCACAACGCGGATGGGCATTGTCTGGGAGGGGACCGAGCTGCCCCTCAGCAGAGGACCCGCCCCCCCCCCCAGGAGCCACAGACGGGCAGGACTTGGACAGCAATAAATTTATTAAGTATTCAAAAAAAATAATAGACACGAACCAGTAAAAAAACGAAAAGGGGGGGAGCTGGGGAGGGGGGCACGGGGCCGAGTCGGCTCAGGGGGGAACGGGGTCAGAAGACACCAAAGGGGCTTTGAGGGGAGAGCCCGGCTGGGGGGCAGCAGCGCGAAGCCGGGGGGAGCTGCGGGCGGCGTCGGGGCATCACTTGGCGCCCTGCGCCTCCGACTCCTCCTCGTCGTCCTCGTACATCTCGCCCTCCTCCTCGGCCGTGGCGTCCTGGTACTGCTGGTACTCGGAGACCAGGTCGTTCATGTTGCTCTCGGCCTCGGTGAACTCCATCTCATCCATGCCCTCTCCCGTGTACCAGTGCAGGAAGGCCTTGCGGCGGAACATGGCCGTGAACTGCTCGGAGATGCGCTTGAAGAGCTCCTGGATGGCCGTGCTGTTGCCGATGAAGGTGGAGGACATCTTCAGCCCCCGCGGGGGGATGTCGCACACGGCCACCTTGACGTTGTTGGGGATCCACTCTACGAAGTAGGAGCTGTTCTTGCTCTGGATGGCCAACATCTGCTCGTCCACCTCCTTCATGGACATGCGGCCGCGGAAGACGGTGGCCACGGTGAGGTAGCGGCCGTGGCGGGGGTCGCAGGCCGCCATCATGTTCTTGGCGTCAAACATCTGCTGGGTGAGCTCAGGGACGGTGAGGGCACGGTACTGCTGGCTGCCGCGTGCCGTCAGCGGGGCGAAGCCTGGCATGAAGAAGTGGAGGCGCGGGAAGGGCACCATGTTGACCGCCAGCTTGCGCAGGTCGGCGTTGAGCTGGCCGGGGAAGCGCAGGGAGGTGGTGACGCCGCTCATGGTGGCCGAGACGAGGTGGTTGAGGTCGCCGTAGGTGGGGGTGGCCAGCTTGAGGGTGCGGAAGCAGATGTCGTACAGAGCCTCGTTGTCGATGCAGTAGGTCTCGTCCGTGTTCTCCACCAGCTGGTGGATGGACAGCGTGGCGTTGTAGGGCTCCACCACCGTGTCCGACACCTTGGGGGACGGCACCACGCTGAAAGTGTTCATGATGCGGTCGGGGTACTCCTCCCGCACCTTGCTGATGAGCAGCGTGCCCATGCCCGAGCCCGTGCCGCCGCCCAGCGAGTGCGTCAGCTGGAAGCCCTGCAGGCAGTCGCAGTTCTCGCACTCCTTCCGCACCACGTCCAGCACCGAGTCCACCAGCTCAGCCCCCTCCGTGTAGTGACCCTTGGCCCAGTTGTTGCCGGCCCCGCTCTGCCCTGCCGGGGGAGGGGGGGAAAAGAGGCACCCGATGGCTGCCGGCACTCGCACGCCCACGCCGGGGAGGGGACGGGGCGGCGGCGCCGGCGGCACCGGCGAGATCTGAGGCCGGGGCGGGGTGGGAAGCAGCGACTGCAAAGGTTTGGCGGCGTGCCGGCGGTGCCGGGCCGCGGGCGCGGGCGGGGAGGCACCCGCCGAGCGCCCTGGGGATGGCGACAGCCGGGGAGGGGCGTGGGGAGGCGGGTGGCGGCGTCCCCCTCCCCGGGCACCTACCGAAGATGAAGTTGTCAGGGCGGAAAAGGTGGCCGAAGGCTCCCGAGCGCACGCTGTCCATCGTCCCCGGCTCCAGGTCCACCAGGATGGCGCGCGGCACGTACTTGTGAGCTGCAAGAGACCCCGTGCCGGGAGGGGTCCTGCTGCTTCCCCTGCGCCCGGGGCTGCCCCTCCATCCCACAGGGTCCCACGTCGTGTCCCCTCCAAACCATGGTGTCCCCACAGGGCTGGGTGCACGTCATTCCCCATCCCCAGCAGGGTCCCGTGGGGCTGGGTGCACGTGTTGTGCTCTCCCCCACCCAAGCACCTCAAGGCCCCATGGAGATGTGGACACACATTCCTCCCCCAAAATCGTGGAGTCCAACGAGCCGGGTGTGTGAGTGTCCCCTCAAACCACAGAGGTCTCATGGGGCCAAGGGCACATTCCGCCTCCCCCCCCCCCCCAAAAACCACAGGGTCCCAAGGGATGGGCGCATCACTCTGCCCCCTCTCTACCCCACCCCGTCAGACCCAGGACCTGCCCTACAAGAGGGGAAACGGACAGAGGGTCCCCCCCCAGGCCCGGGGTGTGCCAAGGGGGTCGCTTACAAGAGGCCTCATTGTAGTAGACGCTGATGCGCTCCAGCTGCAGGTCGGAGTCGCCCACGTAGTTGCCGCTGGGGTCGATGCCGTGCTCGTCGCTGATCACCTCCCAGAACTGGGGGCACAGCGGTCAGCGGGGGGGTCCCGGGGGAGGTGGGCAGAGGGGACCCCCCCATCTCTCCCCCCCGGGCGGGGCGGGGGGCGCCCCCTGGCGCCGGGGCGAGGGGCGGGGCGGGCGCTGTCCGCGGTGCTGAAGGGCGGCGGCGGACAAAGGCGCGGGGGGGGGGGGCGAGGCGGGGCCCTTTGTCCGCCCGGTGCGGCGGGACGGGGGGGGCCGGCGGGGGTTTGGCGGGGGAGGGGACGGGGTGTCTTTGTCCGCCGCACCGGGTCCGCAGCGGCGGGGCGGGGCGCGGCCGCCTTTACCTTTGCGCCGATCTGGTTGCCGCATTGCCCCGCCTGGATGTGGACGATCTCCCTCATGGTGCTGCCGGGGCCGGAGCGGAGCGGGACGGGACGGGAGAGCGGGACCGGGAGCAGGAGCAGGAGCGGGAGCGGCACCGGGAGAGCGCGGGGGGCGGCCCCGCTGCCGCCGCCTCTTTTATAGGCGCCTCGCGCCGCACCGGGCCGGGCGCTGACGTCACCGGCGCTCCGCGGCCAATCGGGAGCGGCCGCAGCAGCGCTGCCACAGCCCCTGCGGCACCGGCGCCGCCGCCGCCCCGCCCCGGGACCCCGCGCCCCGCGCCCGGGACCCCGCACCCCGCTCCCGCACCCGCGGCGGGGGCTGCGCACGGGGGGACCCGCCGCGCGGGGGAACCCCGGTACCCGCCGAGGGGGCGCGGGCGGCGGGCACAGACTACCCCGGTGCGGCAGGAGCGTCCCGGGGCGGCGGGCGGCGAGGAGAAGGACACCCCAAGCCGCGTCCCGTCATGGGGGGGGGGAGGGAGCGAAGGCCGGGGCGCGGGGGGGGCCGCCTGGGAAGGGTCTCGGGCACCAGAAGTCCCCGCGGTGCCGGGGCGGGCGGCGGCGGGCGCGGCCCGAGAACAAAGGCAGCAGCGAGGGGACCCTTTGTCCAGGGGCGGCCCCGGCGGCGACTCCCCCCCGGGACCCGCCTTCCGCGCCCGGGGCTGCTCCAACACCCCGGCGGGCCCTCTCGAGCCCCTCTGGTTCCCACCGGTTCCCCCCACCCCGGGCCCGGCCCGACAGCGGCAACCGGGAGGGATGGAGCTTCGAAGAAACGGTGGGGCTGGGAAGGGCCGCCCCCGCCCCGGGGCTGCCCGGCGGTGCCAGCCACAGCATCACTGCAAAGAGCCTTTATTGGGGACCACGAGACCGGGGCGCCCGCGGGGGGTCGCCCCGCAGCGTGTCCTGTCCCGTCCGTCCCGTCTGTCCGTCTGTCTGTCCCGCAGCAGGGCCGGCTGTGCTGTCACCCACCATCCCGCTGCCTACCAGGAGCACAGCACCACCTCCCGCAGCGTCTGCCGCAGCTCCTGGCTCCGGAAGGCGTAGATGAGGGGGTCAATCACTGAGTTACAGATGATGAGGATGAGGAAGAGGTTGAAGTAGCTGAAGAAGCAGGTGCAGAAGGGGTTGGTGGGGCAGGTGATGATGAGGATGAGGTGGAAGAAGAAGGGTCCCCAGCAGACAAGAAAGACTCCCAGGAGGATGGTGAGCGTGACGGCTCCCTTCAGGCTGCTGCTGCGGTGGATGCTGGGCTGCTTCTGCTGGCTGGAGATGCTGTGGAGGTGGTGGCGGGCCATGGCAAACATGTGGATGTAGAGCACCAGCATGAGGACCAGCATGAAGAGGAAGAAGCTGATGAGGAAGAGGATGATGGTGTTGTTTTGGTAGCAGGTGATGAACATGACACTGGAGATGGTGCTGGCCAGCCAGACGCTGACCATGGCCACCACAGCCCGCTGCAGTGTCATGATGCTGTGGTAGCGCAGGGCGTAGAAGATGGTAATGTAACGATCCACGGCGATGATGCCCAGGAAGGACAGCGAGGACACGACGGAGCTGCAGATGAGCACGTCGATGGCGGCGTCCATGTGGTGGATGGTGCTGGCGCGGAACACCAGCAGCCCATGCTCCATCAGCAGCATGACCAGCATCTCCGCCAGGTTGCTGATGCTCACCAGCATGTCAGAGACGGCCAGGCAGCAGATGAAGTAGTAGGTGGGCGAGTGCAGGTTCCTGTTCTTCAAGATGGCAGCCACCACCAGCAGGTTCTCCACCAGGCTCACCAGCCCCAGCGTCAGGAAGAGCTCGTTGGGGATGTCAAGGCCCTGGCACCAGGCGCTGCCGGCGCCGGCCATGGCGTTGCTCTGGTTGCCCTCGCTGGCGTTCCAGGGCTCACGCAGCAGGCGCAGAGGGGCCAGTGTCAGCATGGCCCCCCACCACAGCCCCAGGGCCCCCCCCGGCCAGGGGTAAAGCTCCCGGGGCTCTGCACCACAGGCGCGGGCACCCAGCCCACCCCTCCAGCGCTCCCGCAGCAGCTGGCGGCGAGGCCGAGGGGACGTGGAGGAATCGGGGATGGGGCGTCCCAGCTCCTGGGCACGTGCCAGGGACGCCGCGTGCCCGCCGGGACCCCCGGTGTGGTGGCCGCCCTCCTCCCCGGCCCTGCACGGCCCCGCCGCCGTGTGCACGCTGGCTGGGGGTGATGGGGAAGAAAGGGCCCTTTCTCTGCCCCACTTTAAAGCCGACTCCCGCGGCTCCTCCCCCCGAAGAGGGTGGGCACCCGCATGACGGTGGCACCCGGGCAGTGAGGGGAGCTGCCGCGGAGGCCGGGGTTGCCTCCCTGAACACTTGGGGTCACACACGTGCCCTGGGGGAGGGGGTCCACACACTCCTGTGGCTGTGTGCTTTAGGGGGTGCCGTGTGCCACTGAGACCCCCTGCGGTCTGGGGGACATCCACCTTTGGGTCCCCATGTTTCCCGGGGTCCCACGTGTCCTGGGGGGTCCCTGCAGCCTAAGAGGGGACTGGGTGTGTTGGGGGTTCCTCTGTGTCCCGCAGGCCTGTATGCCCCAGGGCCCGTGTGTCCTGAGGGGTCTATGCAGCCTGGGGTCCTGAGTGCCCAGGGTGGAACACGGGGTGTCTGCACACCCTGTGACCCCAGTAGGACCCTCCCCACTGCAGGAGCCAAGCTGCTCCCTCCCAGTCTCTGTAGGCGGTGTCAGGAACCCCTACATCACCAGCCCCCCTGGCCCAGTCCCATAGAAGGTGCTTTTCCACGGGGCAAGTGATGGACACGGGAGCATCAAAGGTGTGATAAACCGCAATGCCATGCTCGGGCCCTGGCAAAGCCAGGCCCTGGAGGCAGCCTGGGGAGGCTGGAGGACGTGGGACCCATCTGACCATCATGTGCCTTGAGCTGGTGTTGATGTCTGGAGCCGCCGGGCTGCCAAAGCCACTGGGTTGCCAAAGGGCCATTCAGGGCTGTATGAAAGGGCCGATCCTGTGGTCACGGCCAGAGCCGCTTCCGCTCCCCCCACGTGGCACCAGCCCCCTGCGGCTCTGCTCTGATGAAAGAGCCTCAGCTGAGGCGCTGGGAACACGGTCCCGAGCTGCCTTCTTCCCTCCCTCACCCCCAGCACAGCCTCCTTCCCTCCCTCACCCCCAGCACAGCCTCCTTCCCTCCCTCACACCCAGCACAGCCACCTTCCCTCCCTCACACCCAGCACAGCCTCCATCCCTCCCTCACCCCCAGCACAGAGCGAGGGCCCCATGTGCCCAGCCATCGCCACGGCACCACCAACCCCAACCACCTCCCAAGGAGTTTTGGCCCCTTTCTCCTGGCTGCTGTTTGGTTACAGAGCATCGGGCTGGGACGTGCCAAGAATTTGTAGCTTTATCACCAGAGGTTTTGAGAGGGAGAGGTAGGAAAACGCTGAGTCTGCAACACAGCCGTGTGCTGGGGGACTGGGATACGCTGCCAGCACGGAGGGGCTGGGGCAGCAGCCAGCGCTCAGGCCACGCTGCCCCAGCCCCAGGGATGCAGGTGCTGCAGAGGAGGGGGAAGGATTGATTCCGGGCAGCCCAGCTCAGCACTGAGAGCTGAGCACATCGTTACGCAGCAGAAAGAGGGAAAAAAACCCAACCCAAACCACTTTATGGGCAGTTAAGGGTTTGAGTGCTGCTGACCTCATTCCTGGCTCAGCAAGGTGAAGAAACAAGGGAGGGAGGGAGAAAACAAAGAGGGGGGGATGCTTTCTGCTCTCAGCATGATCAAACGGCTGCGGCACAAGGAAGAGCCGCTCCCCAGGCAGCTCCAGGATCACAGGGAGAGCTGCTGCAGCTCTCTGCCCGAGGACACCCCCAGCCCTTCCTCGGGAAGCTGAAGGGATCAAGGAGGGAAGGAGGCTTCAGGCTCCTGGGGAAGCCCAGGAAAAAAAGCCTCCAGCCATTAAAGACAAGAGCAGGCAGGGAACAGGAGGGCAAATGTGCTGGAGGGGGCCAGAAGGGGCCTAAGCTGCCTTGGGGCCGAGGGACAGCTGCTGTAGATTAGCTCTGCCACCATCAGCCAGCCCTCGCCCCCTGCCGAGCGCTGCAGGGCCGCAGAGAGCGGGGCTGGGGCTGTGTGTGACTTTATTGGAGTGCCACGGGGGCCGGTGACAGAGGGGCGGGGGGTGGGGGACGTGCACATCGGGGTCAGTCCCAGTCCCCGTCGCCTTCGGGATTGTCGTCGCGGGGGGGCTCCTGGAACTGGATGTTGGCCAGCATGTCCCGCATGGCCGCCATCAGCCTGTTCACCCCCTGGTTCAGGTCCTGCACCGCTCCAGCCTCCTCGTCCCCCTCGTGCCTGATGTCCCCCTGCGACAGAGCAGAGCTGGCAGGGCTGGGCAGGCAGCTGCCGGCCCGGCTGCGGCTCTTGCCACAGGGCAGGGGGCCGCTCTGCGCACCGGCACATGCTCGGCACAGCACGAGCCCCGTGTGGCTGAACCCCCTGTGCCCCAGCAGCAGACACACACACACACACACCCTGCTCTGCCCACGGCAGCCACTGAACCTACCTGCAAGTTGAAGTTTGGCAGCAGCGAGCGGAAGAAGAGAGACAAACTGCTCTCGTGGGGGGGGTGACTCGTGCTGCAAGACACAAGTGGCCCCACGGCTAAGGGGACAGCTCGGTACGCTGCCTCTGGCTGAGGCTGAGATGCAGAGCCCCTCCCCAGCCAGCCCTGAAACAGGGGGATGGGGGGAGCACTTATCCCCATAGCCCGTGGGCAAGGTGGCTATTGGAAGCACCACTGGGCTTGCCCTGAGACAACCTGGTGCCAAGACACAGACGGGTCTCACCCCCCACGGCCATCTGTGCTTAAACTCAATTTGTCCTCACGCCACCTCAGGAAAGAAACAGCCCAAGTTTTCCCACTGGCCTTGGCCTTACTGGCTGCCAAGAGCCACCTCTCAGGGGTGACCAGCAAGGGAAGCGGCAGGACCGGTCCTGCCGGGCGGTTGTGCCTGCGGCAGCACCACGGGCCGGGCGGCTGGGCAGGAGGCTGCCAGCTTCCAGCCCCGGGCTGCGGCCACCGCCAACGCGCTGCCGGCCGAGGACGTACCGCTCCGGTCTGGTGTAGGAAACGATGGAGTCCAGGGGAGGTAAGGGGTCAAACCCCATCACGGGCTGTGAGGTCACCTCCTGCGGGAGGGAAGGAGAAAGAAGGGGTGAAGGCTGCGTCACCCACAGAGGCACGGAGGGGGTCGGACCAGCCCGACAGCCCTTCGCCTCAGGGAGCACCACAGAGCCGCGCACCAGCTGCAGCCAGGCTGCCCACGCACGCCCTGGCTGCTGCCCCGGAGGCTGTGTGTACATGGAGGATACTCTGAGGTCAGGCAGATGCTTCTCACTGGCAACTGTTGTTTCAGAGGTGCCCAGTGCCCGCAGCGGGGGTGGCAGCGGCACTGCCCGTGCCCTGTCGGGGCCTCTCACCAGAGGCAGCGCTGCCGTGGCCTCCTTCATCTCCGAGAGGATGACGTGCCGGTAGATGTTCCTGGGTGCACCCTGGTACTGTGTCTTCCTCCTAAAGCAGGGAGGGGCCAGGGGCTCACTGGGAGGGGACAGAGGCTGGCACAGAGTGTGCCCTGGCACTGCCGGCTTCCCACTGCAGCTTCCCAGGGTGCACCATCAGCCTGAGCTGGCCCATGGCAAAGCCAACGTCACTTGGCAGTAGGGGAGAGCAGAAGAGCTCAGGGACGGCAGGCAGAACCCCCTCACCAGGTCAGCACGCTAACCTTGGTTTAGGGTGATACCCAGCACCTCTCCCTCCTGTTTCTCAGAGCTGGGAAGCACTTGACACACTCGCCTGCCCCGTGCAGCCACCGCTGCCCTCCCAGTGATCTCCAGGCACGGGGCCACCGGTGCAGCACATGCTCCCCACAGCTCCTGCTCCACACTGGCACAAAGTGGGCCAGAGCCTCTGCTGGCCTGGCCCACGCTGCAGCCCCCAGCTTCCCCAGCCTCACAGCCCCCTCCAGCTCACAGACCCCCCCCAGCCAGACAGCAGTGTGGCCCTGAGGCAGCCCAGGACAGCTCCCCCCACCTCCCAGTGCTGCACCCGCCGTGCAGCCGCTCACCTCTGCCCACCACACTCACTTGTGCTCACACTCCTCTACCAGCGGGTCCCGGGCATCCACCCTGCACAGCACCTCGTGGACGTTGGTCTCCAGCCACGCCATGACGGCTGGGTCCTTCCACAGCGAGTGGGTCCTTGCCACGTAGAGGGAGGTCAGCTGGTTCAAGGCAGGAGGCTGGCTGTGGGACACACTGGTTACTCAGGGCGCTCTCCTGCCCTCAGAGTAGCCTCAGCCAGGGCTCGTCTCCACATCGTGCTTCAGCGTGAGAACGTGGAGAGAGGAATCACAGGCTCCCTGCTTTGCTATTTCCATCTACCTTCACCAGTTTTTCTGCCCTCGTCTATTTTTGGGATAAGCATAACCATGAGATGAAAGTTAAAGCTGCCTTGACCTGAGGGGGAAACCACTGGCATGTCAAGGAGCACCACGTGTCAGGGCAATCCAGACTGGCAGGAGACAGTCTGCCCCGAGAGCACGTACGCACGCTCCCCTCTCCCTGCTGCCCCCCACGCTCCCCTCTGAACTTCTGACCCGTCACAGCAAGGTGCGGTGGCTCTGCCAGCCCTGCCTGCTGCCCTTTACAGGAATCCATTACCAAAGCATCCAAACAGCCTACTCAGGAAAAACAAATGTTCTCCTCTGCAGCTTTGGAGCTCCATCAGCTGCCTGAGCCAGCAAAAGCCTTGCTATCGGCAAAATCGATCCCCTGCCTCTACTGAGAGCATCTCCTGGGCTTACCTGAGCTGAGCATTCAGCCCAAAAAAGGAATGGGAGGCGACCCTGGCGTCGGGCTGCACGCTGCAGTGATCCAGCAACGGCATGAGAACTGCAGGGGAAGGGCAGACAGGTCATTCACCAGGGCTGCAGAGACAGCCCCAGCCCGGGGCCCCTGCACCGAAACCCTGCCAAGAGGGAGCCAGGATGCTGCTGGGGGCTGTGCTGTGCTTCCATCTCTGCAGGGAGGATGGAGTTTGGTTTACCCAGAGTAACAACCACACTTTTTATTCCCCAGTGAAACAAGGTGTGATTTCTTCCCCTCCACCCTGAACAAGGGGTTGATTCCAGTCTCTATGACATGCAGCAAAAAACAGATCGTTTCAGCCAAACCAAACTGTTCAAGAGCTGGTTACTGCAGCCTGTTCCACCCTCCTGGGGCCAGAGGGGCTGTGTATGGCCCAGCACAGACAGCAGCACCCATGGGGTGAAAGCACAAGCAGTGGGTGCCCACAGAGACAGGGCCTCAGGGACAAAGTCAGATGGACCCACTAGCTCTGGTCTGGGCAACTTGGGCTGAAACACTCTCCTGCTGCTTGACCGCAGATGTCACCCTGCCCCACAGCACATGGGGAGGGCTCAGAGTCACAGGGCCTCTCCTGGCTCTGCCATGGGATGGGCTGCGAGGGCAGAGCTCACTGGCCCCTCTGAGCCACGGCTCCTGTCTCCCACAGACATCTCCCAGCACCGTTTGCAACCCCCAGGCAAGCGCCTGCCTCTGTGTCTGCCTGGCTGTGCCCCAGCCTTGGCTCTCCCAGATGAAGAGAGTGACAAAGCCTGCAGGGACGGACGTACCGGTGGGGACAGACTCACCGCCTGGGAACATGACGAGGGCGAGCTGGAGGAGCCGGGCAGCTCTCTCCCGGGCCTGGCTCAGCTCCAGCTCTGAGCGCTCCTCCTGTTGGCTCAGGAAGAAATAGGCCAGTGGCACTGAGAAGGCGAAATTGGGCAGCTGGGACAGGTTCCGGTGACTCTGCAGGATTGGGGAGAGAGATTTGCTGGGAAATGATGCTGTGCAGAACCATCTGGATGTGGCTGGGCTCTCGTTTGCTGGATGAAGTTACTTTGCAGCTGCTGGCGTGGTGCCCCAGGGGCTGAGTAGGCAATTCTGAGTGGGTACAACTGTTTGCAGGACACTGGGATCACAGGAGGAGCCACCCCGGCCTTTAGGGCCCGTCGCCACGCTGCTGGGACGGCAGCCTGGCCACAGCAGAGCCCTCAATGTGCCACAGTGTGGGTGGAAACCTCCCCCTCTGCAGTACAGCCCCATGGGATGCAAATCTCTGCTGCCAACTCACCTCCCACTCCTGGAACATGCGGGTCAGGAAGGTGTATTCTCTGGCTCGGAGGGAGAGGAAATCGATCAGCAGCAGCACGCAGAGAGGGTCGTTCTCGGGATCGAGGCTTCGCAGGGAGGCGAGAGGGGAGGAAACACAAATCAGTGTCACAAAAGCTGAAGCAGCTGTCCTCGTTTCCAAGCCAAAGACGACTTTCCCCTGGCATCCAGAGAGTTCCTGGGGGAACACCATTGTTCCTCCATGGCCAGGATGACAGTGCAACACCCAGCTTGGTCTGTGGCCTCACAGAGAGGTGACGGTCCCCTGGCACCACTCAGGAGGAGGAATGATGGCCACAAACCCAGCAGGCCAAAACCACTGTTGTACATCAGCTCTGCAGAGACTCTGTGGACCAGCCAGACCCACAGCTCAGTAGTCAAGAGGAAGGGCCACCCTGGTCCCATCTGTTTAAGCCTCCATCTCAACAATCACCTTACCAAAGCAGCATCCCAGATGTGAGCATGTGCCCAAAACCAACCTGCAACACTGCACCCACAAGGAGGGGAAACAAGCCCTTGTAAGGGCTGGGAGCAGGAGGACACCTCTCAGGTTTTTCTCCCACCCAGGCTGGGTTGGGTGTGTTGTTCAAAGTACATTCTCCAAGCCCAAGACATCCTGCCCCATCCCATGGGCAAGGGGTGCAGCTCCCAGCGGGGACACTCACCTCAGAATCAGCTTGCAGAACTCCAGGGCTGTCCGGGGACAACCTCTCTTCTCCAGGAACATCAGGTGTTTGAAGAGAGCCAGGAAGAAAGCCCTGTGTGGGGAACAGCAATGGGCTTCAGAAGCCAGATTTGGAGAGAAGCACCTCGTATCAGTCAACAACAGGGACACGCTGACAGCTCCAGCTTCCTCAGTGTGAACTGACAGCAAACCTGTGGCCTGCTCCAGTCCTGCAGCCCTGTGCTTTTGCAGAGCAGCCAACAACTCAGGACAAGAGAAACAAGAAAATCCCCAAAGTGTGGTCCTGTCCTGTCCCACCCCACCCAGCAGCATGGGGGCAGGACCCCAACACCCAAGGTGGTGCCACAGACCACACAGAGCCCAGCAGCGAGCGGGCACTGGGAGCCTGAGCGAGCTCCAGGTACAGCAGCTGGGGAGAGATGACTTGGGTCAGCTGACTGGAAAATTCCCAAAATAAAGTCACCTTTCCCGCAGCTGCAGAACTGTTGTTACATAAAGAGCTGGGCCAGGAGCTGTGCAAGTGCTGGGGATGGAGGCCGGGCCGGCAGCAAAGCAACCAGGCACAGCCATAAACAGCCAGTGACAAAAACAAGTGCCACTTGGGGCTAAGGGGTACGAATTGCACGAGGATGTGACAGGGAGGAACAGTTGATGCTCCAGTAACAAATCCCTCGAGAAGAGGATGTTCTCCTGAGACCCCTCAGTGTCAGAGCCGCTGGTACCGTGGCACCCGCTCTGGAGCCCCGCTGCTGCCCTGCCGAGGGGCACCCGCCCAGCCCCTGCCCACAGAAAGGATGTGACACACATAGTGAATGTGGGTGTCTGTGTCCCCAGCAGGCTGGGCCAGGCCTGCCCTGCTGCCTACCTGTTCTCTGGCCGGCGGTAGTCCAGGCGGCAGGTCCCGCTGGTGAGGCTGAAGACGGGGTGGAAGGCGCACTCCAGGCTGTACAGCGCCCGCTCTGCACACAGGGAGCACGGCCTCAGCCCACGGCCTCAGTCCACACACACAACTTAGCCCAGGGAGCAGCCCTGACACCCATGAAATAAGCTTGTTCCCAGACCAGTGAGGCACAAAGCTGGAGGACTGCAGCAGACACCCAGGCAGGTGATGTGCTCGGCCCCAGACAAGCACGTCCAGCTCCAAAAGCCTCCAGCAAAAGCTGCTGGTCTGTGGGATCACATAAAGCTGAGCACCCATGGCCTCAGAGCTCCAGACACGGAGCCAAACCAACCCTTCTGGTTTGCTGCTTTCACCCAAAGATGACCCAAAAGCTTGAGTTTGATTACAAACTCACAGCGAAGCCACGCAGTCCTCACCTCAGCCCTTACCTACGAGATCACGGGCCATCTCCTGGTCCTCCTGCATCCGGCACACATCGCTGAGCTGCAGCAGGGAGTCCACGTGGTAGGGGTTCATCTGCAGCAGCAGCTACAGGAGAGCACGAGCCTTATTACACAAGGGCACAAACCACTGCCTTCACCTACGAGGCAAACTGCGACCCTGCACACCAGGGCAAGGAGCCAGTCACAGCCCTGGGGCCGAGGGTTAAGAAATCCCGTCCCAGCTCATCAGAGAGATGATGCCCAGACCCTCACACCAAAGGCTGGGACTGGGGATGTGAAGGGCCCCAGAGCAACCCATCAGGTCAGAGCAGAGGTTTGTATTGCCCTGTCTGAAAAAGTAGATGCCTGGGAAAGCTCTGAGAGCATGGAGCTGGGCCCACGTGCTGGCTCCCAATGTGCTTCAAAGCCACCAGTCTTCAGGGGTTCCCTGTCAAACATCTCATTCCTGTTACTGCTGTCTCTGCTTGTGCCTCTCCTCCCTGGCAGACCCTGGCACCCTCCAGCACCCCAGCCCTGAGACACACAAAGCCAGCGCTCCCTGTCATCCAGCTGCCAGCTCCAGCCCTGCACAGCAAGGGACAGCAGGATCCCAGGCAGGATCTGAGCCCTGGATCGCAGCTCCCCTCAGGCAGCTCCCTGCCAGCAGACCCAGCTTTTCCAGTGCTGAGGCCATGGCAGGCCTTTGATCATCTCTACTGTCCTCCTCTGCCTCTCTCCCAGCTCCTCCACCGCCTTTTAAAGGCGAGGGCCCAGAACTGCACTCAAGATGCAGGCAATGGGCATAATCACATCTCTGTCCCTCACCCCCCTGAGCATTTGAGCAGGCTTTTGCTTCCTCTGGGTACTGATGGGACACATTAAATATTTTGCTGGTCAGGCTTCAGAAGTGGAACTACACCTGAGAAGCCTCTGCATGCTCTCCCTGGGTTGCTTTTGCCAAGTGCCACTTGGCTGATGTTTTATCCCTTCCCTGCTTGCCCCCAAGTTCCTTTGCAGTCCTCCTTTTGGGAGGAGCTGAAGAATCTAGGGTCAGGGTGATGGGAGAAAGTGCTCTTCCTGCACTTAGAGCCCCACCAGCAAGGCTGTTGTAACCCACTACCAAGAGCTGAAAAAAACCCACTCACTGAGCAGGATCCACCCCCTATTCCCAAAAATGTTTTGCAGGCTGAAACCAGAGCAGCCAGGCAGCTCTGGGCTCCAGCTACACTGAGACTGTGGTCATCACAGATGTGGTTGGGGGGTTGAAGTAGCTGTGCCAGCAGTGAAGCCACCCATAAGAGAAAAGCAAAAGACTAAAGCTGTAGGAATCTCCTCAAACGTAGCCAGACCCGCTGAGGAGGGACAGAGCACAAGAGCCCCGGCTCCATGGGAACTGTCCTGCAGGTGGCCTGGGAGCCATGCCCAGGCTGATCCCTGCTGCACAGCAGTTCCACCCTTCCCTGCACAGCAGGGCTGAGGAGCTGGAGGGAGCACTGCCCATGAGCAGAGGGTGGGAAAGCAGAAAGAAGCAAACTTTATTTAGCAGACAATGGGCCTCTTTAAGAAACTTCTCCAGGGCATGTGTCCGAGCTCATGTGGCCAGGGATTCCAGCTCAAAAATACCTCAGTTATGGTTCAGTAGGGTGCAGAGCAATTTCACTGCTGCTTATCACTACAAAGCATAAATGTTACCACGCTGTTTAATGAGCTTGGACACACATGAAGAGTTTTCAACACAAAGGCTGTTTTGCTGAAATACCAGAAAAGGCATTTTTCATCCATGCCAGAGTTTATAAATACAACAGCTCTTAGTTTAGATTCCCATTAAAAGAACTTCTTATACAATATTTCTCCTTTCCCAGCTAAGGAGCTGAGACAAGGGAGCTTTATTCCCCCCTTTCAGCCTAACAGTCACTTCCTGCAGCCTCCCCTGCCAGATGGCTACCTGGCATGCCCATGGCAGAGCTACCAAGCCTTGCCCACCAGCCACGGGACCTCATTTGCACCAAGCTGGTCACTTAGAAGGAGAAATCAGGGCCCAGCAAGCCCAGCTTTGCTTTGCTCCACTGCTCAAAAACGAGACTGGCAAAACCTTCTGCCCTGGGACACATCAGCCCTTCCCCACTGGCAGGAGAAGGGGCTGTGGGAACACAGTGGGTAAGAGCAGCACCTACCACGATGTTGTTGGGGTCCATGGACTCCACGGCATCCAGGAACTTGAACTGCACTTGCTGGTACTCACGGTGGTGCTCGAAGGTGAAGTGTTGCACCCCTCTCCTGCTGTCCAACAGCTGCATGGCAATGCCTGCAGGGTACATGTGGGTGCCACTGCTGCCTGCCCGTGAGCACGGCCACGAGAGCAGCCCTCCTGCTGTCCTACCATGCAGAAAGCTCATGCCCATCGTTCGGTGCAAAGCCAGATGTGTTTGCACAAGCTCTCCCCTTTTTCACAAGCTTTCTCTTCCTCTGCTTTCCCCCCTCCCGCAGCCCAGGCAGCCCGCTCTCCCCACAGACACCTCTCACAGTGCTGTTCTTAAGAACAGAAGTGCTCATCACCTGCTGCCTCCAATATGAGAAGGGGAAAACCCCAAAGCTCAGCGCAGGAGGTGGCACAGAAGGCCTCACCTGTTTTGCTGTAGCGTGGCCAAGTGTTCTTGGGAGCTGTGAGCCACGTGCTGCGGACGTACTGCCGCTGCCGCTGCCTTGGCCTGGGGGGAAACGACAGGGCACAATGTCTCTGGACTAAGAGAACGAGGAGAGCTGAAACCAGCCAGAAAATTATGACAAAGAAAAGATGATTCAGGGAAAAACAAGAGATCCAACTTCTTCCTCAGCTGGAACTGTGCCATCCAGAGCAGAGCCCAGAGCTCTAGCAGGTTTACCTTCCAGACACAACACGCCTTCCTCAGGCTCTGCCGTACTCAAACTGCCCAGGCCAGGCAGTGCCTCCAGCATTTCCACTTCAACAGCTTCTCTATTTTTATGCCTGCCAAGTTCTCAGCGGCCTCTTTGCTTCAAACAGCTTCCCAGATGCAATTAAGAGAGTCCCATACCCCTCTGAGTCACCCCTCTTCCCAACAGAGCCTTCAAAAGTCAACTGATTTACTTTAAGCCGTGCTCACAAATGCAACTAATTTACTGGTTCAGGGCAGGAGGAATACAGAAGTCACAGCTACTCTAAAAAACTCAGGGACTGTTGCTTCTTCCTCCAGCATTAAACACCCTTCCACGAAGGTTTCTGCTTCCACCATCTCTGCTCTGAGCTTGTACCCATCTTAAAGGCACATTTTTCAACCAGCCAATGGAAGGGAGGATTTTCTGGGTAAGACTGACCATGGTGCAATGGATAATGGCACCGAGGCCTCACGCCCAAGGAGCAGCAGGTTTCCTGGGCCCCTGAAAACAAGTGCATGAGACCCCCCAGGAAGTATTCAGGGTCCACTCTGTAAGACATCACAGACTTTGGAATAGCTACAAGAGATAAATGCCAGAGAAAGAAAAAACACCCCAAGAGTTTACACTCTGTAAGTGCCAAACAAGCAAAACTCCCTGAAGCCTGGATTCCCTGCCCAGGTGTGGCACTGGGGGCCAAGGGAAGGACAGACACCCCGACTTTGCAAGGGTTCAGTACTCAATTCTGGACTAACCTCTGGTCACCGAGAACAGCGCGAGCCCCAAAGTATCTCTTCAACTCGTTCTCTGGATTCAAGTTTCTGACAAGGTTGAAACAAGAAAGAAAAAGCAACAGTTAGATAAATATATCCAGAAGTTTCTCACTCGAGTCCTCTCCATCAACACCCACCCACTGCCCCTGCTCTACACCTCAATCTGGCCAAGCCCCGACCTGACAGGAGGCACGGGAAGCCCTGTTCCATCAGCCGCATGCTTCCTGTGTGCTCCAGAGGCAGCAGGGAGCTGGGGAACACTTCTGCTGCCCTCTCCAGGGCAAGTCCGGGATGCTCCCGGGACACCTTCCCTTCAGGAGTGCTCACCCGGGGGGCATGTGCCTGAAATACCACGAGCACCCGTGTGTGAGCCCCACAGCCTGCCACCCGGGCCAAGCACCCCAACCACTGTGTGGAGGCTGCCAAGGAGGAAGAGGCCTTCTTTTTAATATAGAGATACTGTACCAAAGCATGGGAACATCTACAGTGCTCTTGATTTAACGTTTGTCACAGAGAAGGGAGGTGGAATGGGGCAGGGGGAGTGTGTCTCTGCAGCCTAGTGAGCAGGGCTTGGCGAGAGGGAAAGCTGAGACCTAGCACTGCCAACCCTCACCTCCCTGGAGATTATCCAGCTCCCAAAGGATTCTGAGTAATGTTTACTTGCCCAGAGAAGTTGCTGAAGTTTACAACCACCTCTGGGTAAACAAACATCCCTGCATGTCCCTGAACAGGCTGCGCTGGCGCTGGGTGCCCACCAGCCCCAGCTTGGTTCTGATGCAGTGTGACTGGAGCAGGACTGGTGAGCTGTCCCAGCAACAAGTTTAAATGTTCTCTCCAACAACAGAAAGAGCTCCAGTGTCTGCACCAGTCCAGAGCTCTGAAAGGTGCTGGACACACCAGTGTCCCATTCCCAGCAGGTTTCCCAGACATCCCTGATCTCGAGCCAGAGGCAGATTTGCTCTGCAGCTCTCAAACACACTTGGTGCTTAATCCACTGTGTTGATGGTGACATGCAGGAAAGGTCAGACAAGCCTAACTGGCTTTCCTGGCCCTGCTCAGCTCTCAGGGCACAGTGCTTGCTGAACTGTGGCTCCCACAGCCCAGCCTGAACACAGCGTCACCCGGCTGGGTGGATTTGATGTCCAAACTTTCTGCACTGGGGCTCTCAGCAGCTCTGCAGACATTCTCCTGCAGAGGCACAGAGTGTTTTAGGCTAGGAGGCACCTCAGGAGCCTAATCTGGTCCTGTCACCCACTCCAAGCAGGCTCGAGAGCAGAGAATGCCAGTTATCACCCAAAACCCAACAGGGCTTTAGGGATGGGGCTGTGCACAGCCATTACCACAAGCTCTTTCAACTAAGGGCCTGAATGCACTGGCAGGCTCCCAGCTCCCTTCCTCGGGGGAACAGATATCCCCCATCACTTCCAAGGCCACAGTCAGGGAGGAAGCACACACTACCTGTGCTCTACATAGAGCAGAGGCCTGCTGTCAGTGAGGATTCCATCCTGGGTTTGCTGAGACAGACCATTGGTCTCCTCAATCTTCTCCAGCAGGCTGTCGATGTCTTCCAGGTCATTGTCTTCCTTAAGACAGGCACAGGCAGAGACAAAGGCAGTCATTACAGAATGAGTCACTGCATCTCTCTCTCTGCTCTGCTCTGCCCTGTCCCACCCAGCCCTTGCTGTGCTTTATTTATGCTGCAGTCCCTGGAACATCACAGCATGATTATGGCTGGAAGAGACCTTTAAGGTCAAGTCCAGCCCCTCACCTCACACTGCCAGGCCTGACTAAACTAATCCATATCCCTGAGTACTTCATCTACACATCCTGGGAATATCTCTAGGGATGGGGACTGCACCACCTCCCTGTGCAGCCTGTTCCAATGCTGAGGTGCTGATTTGAACCATAAAGGATGAAACACTCAGCCTTTCCCATCTGTTCTCCAGGACAACACTGAGGCACTGCTGTGACCCTTCAGATACCAGCCCCTGACATGACTGATACCACAGATCACGCTTCTGCTTTCCCCACCTTCTACCAACCCAAAGGAGACACCCAGCAGTGCACATTTAACAGTTGCATAACCCTTTTATCCCCATTTTTCTCTCTTTTTCCCCTTCCCAAGTAGCAAGTGACGTGTTTCTTGGGCCATTTCCCATCCTCCTCACGATGTCCATGGGTGGAACGTGGAATCTCATTCATGCCACCCAAATATCACAGTGAGCTTGTCTCTTCCAGCTAAATATAGACACTCCACGTGGAGGGATAACATGGAAAGCGTGTAACGTGCTCTGTATTGAAGTGCTTGAACAAAGGCTGTATTATCTCTGGTTGGCAAATCAAACCGCCTGGCTCTGGGTACGATGTCTCCCTGGAGCCCTCAGCTGGCACATATCACCCTATTGCTCGTTATCCTCAGACTGGGAGAGGAAATGAGCACTTTGGTCAGGTTCCGTGCCTCAGCAACCTACTCTGAGCTCACCCAGCTGAACTCCCAGCGAGGGGGCAGTCAGTTGGCAGCTCACTGGCATCACAGCTGACCCTTCAGCACCTCGGCATGCTACAGCTGAGGATGTTCAGCAGAGGATCTCCCGAGTGGAAAGTCAGGGCTCTTAAACCTTGGCAGAAGACTAGTCACAGAACCCCATAATGGTGGGGGTGGAAAGGGCCCTGCAGAGCTGCTCCAGCCCAAGCCCCTGCTAAAGCAGGTGCCCCTGGCTCAGGGGGCACAGGAACGTGTCCAGGTGGGGTCAGAAACCTCCTGAGCAGGAGCCTCCACACCCTCCCTGGGCAGCCTGGGAGCCTGGCACCTCAGCACCAAAGGACTTTCTCCTGTGCCAGTGGAATTTCCTGCATTCCAGTGTGCTTGTTACTCCTTGTCCAGTCACTGGCCACCATAGATAAAAGACTGGCCTCATCCTCCTGACACCCACCCCTTAGGTACGTGTGGGTGTTGCTGAGGTGCCCCTGAGCTCAGGCTTTTCTTCCCCAGGCTGAACAGCCCCAGGTCCTGCAGCCTTTCCTCCTCACACACGCTCCATCCCCTCAGCATCTTCGTAGCCCTAAGTCCCCACTTAAACTTTATTTCCACTGAATTTAAGCCCTCACTCCAAGCACACCTCCTGAGGGCAAACAGCTTAGTCAGGGAGCAGCTCTGTGCCCTTGCTCCTCTCCCAGCGAGGGGCAGCGGCTGGGAGGAGCAGCACTTGGCAGCCACTCGGCCATTGACACTCACTTCAGATGGGGAAGGGGAGGCTGGGAGGAAGAGAAGGGAAGGTTGCCAGTGAAGCTGTGTGTGGCTCTGCTCAGCTGGGACATCTACAGCCCAGCAGGGCAAGGAAAAGACACTGGAAATGCAAAATGTCTCACACAGAGCCCCCCCAGACACAAGGTCCTGCAGCAGAAGATGCTGCTGTGAGGATTCCACCCCTAAGCACCCGCAGCAGCACCAGTCCCATCTGCTCAGAGCACCACAGCCAAAAGCTGCTCTTGCTGCTTTGTGATTTTAAAGGAGTACAATGCAGAAAGGAGCATTTTTGCCTTAAAAATCCTTTCAGTAGCTACCTCGGAGTTGCTGCTTTGTTAACCCTCAACAGAGAAGTGAGCAGAGTCACTAACTCAGAGCCAGCACAGACATACCACAGTGTCCCCTGCTGGAGTTTTCTTGGTTTTCCTTTTCTTTTTCTTCTTTCGTGGCTTGTTACTCAGCACAGGCTGCAAAGAGATGGGGGGCAGCTGTCACACTGCGGGGCTGAACGCCCCAGGGGAGGACAGCACTTCCCCTGGGGCCTGGCATGCCAGGAGGGCCCATAGAGGAAACCAGTCTTGATCCTTGTAAGTCTGTCTGTGAGTGGGAATTGAGACACAAGCAGAAAATGGAGTGAAGCACCAAAAGTTTACAAATGCAAGCATTAACCCCCAGCTGACTTTCACATCAAAGCCCAGGACCACAAAAGAAGCAGTTTAGATACACCAGGTGTGGAAGAAACATTCGAGCCCCTCTCTCAGCACTGATGAAGTCTCCTCTCAGCCTTGTCTTCTCCAGACTAAACAGTGCCAGGTCCCTCAGCCTTTCCTTGTCACAGAGATGTTCCAGTCCGCTCTTGGTAGCCCTCTTATGGACTCTCACCAGCAGCTTCCTCAGATCCCAGGCACAGCCCCAACACTCAGCACACTCCCTGCCTGTGTCCCTGCCCCGAGGCTCATCCCCTCAGCTTGACACAACTCAGGGCCAAGGGAGAAGAAACACACGTGTCTGTCACCACATAGTTTTCAGCACATGCCAACACAGGGAGGTCAGAATCCTTCTCTCTGCACCTCGTGTGGCAATTTGTGGTTTAGTTACCATTTGGTCCAGCTGCTCTGTCTCCTCCCCATCCTTCTGCCCATGGCCTTCAGCCTCTTCAGCCACAGCCCCTTCGTTCGCCTCCTGCTCCCTGAGCCGGGCATCTGCTTGGGACAGCAGCTCATCCTCTGACTCCTCTGCTGTGATCTGTGCAAACAGAGGCACCAGCTGCAGGAATGGCTGGCACGGGACAGTGCCCAGCCCCATCCTGCACCCACGGCACAGAATCCCCCAGGGATCTGATCTGGCTTGGCTGCCTGACTGGCTACTCCAGCAGACAGTGAAAGACAACTCCTCACTTCAAGCATGTCACTCCACAAGCACTTGAGTAGCCCTGCACCTACCGACTCACTGGAGGGGAGCACAGGGCCACAATGTGTCCACTGAACAGCACGATCCCATCTGGGCTCTGATTTCCTTGGAAAGAGACTCCCAAACCTGCCTTGCCTACATCTGAGCAGCCAAGCCTCAGGGGAGGAATCACTGGGGCTGGCTGATGTGCCCAGAGAAGACAAACCAGGCTTTGTCACCCCAAGGACCCATCTGGGCCCAGCTGAATCCCAAGCTCCAGCACTCAGATCCCGAGGGGCTGAGAAAGTGGCAAGAGCCAGTTTCACAGCTGACCATCCCTGACAACATCCAGGCTCAGAGCTCCCAGCCCCTCCCAGGCCTCCCTCCAACTCCCTCCCACTTCAGCCCCAGCTGCTGCCCTCTTCAAGCCCTCCTGCGCCCCCATCTCACCCCAGCTCTCTCCTTTTGCTACCCCCCAGAGGAGTCTCCACAGGCCCCCGCAGTCACCCACTATCCCCAACCCCTCAGTCCCTCCCCGGCTGCTGACCCCACATCACTTCCTCCCACAAACTGTCACCTCAGCCACTCCCACTCAGCCACTGCCCCCCAGGCCACTGTCACCTCTCTCAGTCACGGCCTCCTCTGTTCCTTCCAGTCACCCCTGAACCCCTCTCAGGACCACCTCCAAGGCCCTCAGACAGCTCGCAGATAACTGCCTCAGCCGCTGCCCGCTCCCACAACCGCTGCCACCCCAACTGCTCGCTCCCACAGCCGCTGCCACACCAGCTGCCGCTCCTACAGCCGCTGCCACAGCCGCTGCCACCCCATCTGTCTCTCCCACAGCCGCTGCGACACCAGCTGCTGCTGCCACCCCAACTGCTCGCTCCCACAGCCGCTGCCACCCCATCTGTCTCTCCCACAGCCGCTGCCCGCTCTCACAAGGCCGCAGTCGTTCCTGGCCCAGTGTCACCCCTCACCAGCTCAAACCGGTTGCTGACACCGCTGCGGCCCGTCCCGCGGCGTCCCCTCCCAGCAGCGCCTGGCAGCGCCGGTGCCAGTCCGTCTCGGCCAGCCTCGGGGTCGGGTTCTAGGCCCAGCTCGCCCAAGCCGGGCTGCTCCTGGCCCCTCTGCTCGCCCCGCAGCCGCCGCAGGGCCCGGCGCGACATGGAGCCTGTCACACAGCGCGCCTGCGCGCGCACCGCCCCTCACGGCCGCGCGCCTGCGCCCTCGCCGCACTGCGCCTGCGCGGCCCCGCCCCGCCGCGTCCCCGCCCCGCGCTCAGGCCCCGCCCGTCGCGCCGATGTGGCCCCGCCCCCGGAGCTCGGGAGGGGGCGCGCGTTGCGCATGCGCGGTGCACGGGGAGCTGTCGGGGGTCGTGATCCCCACCGTGGCTTTTCCCGCCGGTCCCGTGACACGGCTCAGCCCGGTGACACGGCTGGGAGCTGGAGGGGGGGACAGAGCGGGGAGAACGCAGAGGGATAGCCCGAGGTGAGCCCGGGGACACACGTCAGGGCAGCGAGCAGTTTTGGGGGCATGGGGATGGTGTGTTCCCACCGGCTCTGTGAGGGGTCAGGCGTGGGGCACAGCCGGGGGGTGCAGCGAGGATGCCCAGGGCGTGCACACAACCAAAGAGACCACAGCGAAGCGCAGGGACCAGGGGGACACAGCCGCAACCCAGGCTGCTGCTCATACCCCTCGGCACCCTCCCCCCCAACCCACCCAGGAACAGCCGCACGGCCCCAAGGGCAGCCCAGCGGGTTTATTAGGCGAGGCGGGGGATGTACAGAGCGGCTGTGCCAGCCCGCGGCGCTGGGCACCCCGGCACGGCCAGCACCTGCCCGGCGCAGCCAGGGCTTGGCACAGAAGTGGAGGTGGCAACGGCCGGTGATGGCGGCTGCGGGCGTCCCACGGCAGGATCCGTTCCCCCAGGAACCGTGCCAGCGTCCCGCCGGCGGTGGGGTGCGGAGGGGACGGCAGGCACCCTGCCCTGCCGCCGGGCCTCGCCTCCCCCTGGTCCGTACAGTATATAAATATAGAGGCTGTATGTATACATCCTATGTATATATGTACATCCGAGCGGCCGGCAGCGCCTGCGCCAGGCGCCTCACTTGTGCCAGGAGTCACCGTAGAGGGAGCGGGCCTTGGCGTGACGCGGCGCGGCGTTGAGCACGGCCACGCTGCGGCGGCTGGAGCAGATGACGTCGGTGACGAAGCCAGCGCAGTCGCTGCAGACGTCGCGCAGGACGGAGCCCTGGGCGTACATGTGCGGGAACTCCTCTTCCACCCGGTGCCAGCACGTGCCCTGGAGCGAGCTGGGGCACAGGGCAGCCCATCAGCCCCGGCCCGAGGAAGAGGGAGAGGGAGGAAGGCTCGGGACCGTGGGACTCACTGGAAGGTCTCTCTCCTCCGCAGCGGCAGAGCTTTGGCCAGCAGTGAGCCCGGGAGGCTCTCGAAGCCCAGCGCGTAGACGGGGATGTGAGCCAGCTTCTTGGATGGCATCTTCATCTGCCGGGTGTGTGGGCATCAGGGCAGGAGGAGGATGAGGCGGGAACACGGACAGGGATGGGGCAGGGACAGGGATGGGGCAGAGACAGGGACGGGGCACGGACGAGGCATGGACAGGACAGGACAGGGATATGGTGGCACTGGCCAGAGGCAGTCACTTACCTTCAGGCTGCAGGAGCTGCAGACAGACCTGAGGACACAGAGAGAGAGGCCAGTGAGCGGGGCCACTGTGGGCACCCTCCTGTCACCCTCCCAGCCTCACGGCACGGCACGGCGCTCACCGCTTGCAGAACAGACACGCCGCAGGCCAGGAGAAGAGGGGGAACTTGGCCCTGCAGCAGCAGCAGATCTGTGGGCAGAGAGGGATGAGAGCCAGGGGCCGGGTGGGAGGCACTCGGCTCCTCCGGCCCAGCTCCCACCTTGCCCTTCCGCAGGCTGCTGTACAGCTCCTTGCTCTGCAGAAACTTCTCCATCTCGGCCTTGACCAGCACCCTGCGCACGTTCATCATCTCCTCCACAGTGAGGGCCAGGCTCTCCACGGGGTGGCTGAACTCCTGCAGGTGAGGGCAGATGCCAGAGCAGCCCTGTGTCACCTCCAGCATGGGCAGAACATCCCTGGCACAGGCAGAGCATCTCCAGCATGGGCAGAGCCTCCCAGCATGGGCACAGGTCATATAGCATGGCGTGTCTCAGACCCACCTTGTGCCCTGGCGTTGGGCTGCTGTGTGCCTATGGTGATGCTTCGCATGGTGCCCCAAGCCCTGGTGTCCCCAGCTCAACCCAGCCCCACCACCAGCACTCACCAGCCAGACGTGCTTGGAGCTGGTGCCAGGGCCAGCACCAGATCCATCCTCTGGCCTCTCCTCCACGGCGCTGAGGGCAGCCTGGGGCCGAGCTGAGCTGTCTGGCAGCGGGTGGCAGCTGGCAGGGACAGAGCCTGTAGGAAAGGACGAGGAGGCTGTGGCAAGGCCACGCTACCTGGGGCCACCCTACCACAGGGCACGGCACTGCCACCCTGGGTGGTGTGGGGCTGGGGACCTGCAGCGGGTACCTGAGCGGGGCCGGGGCTCAGGCTGCAGCGGCTCTGGCTCCTGGGGCACAGCCTGGCCACCCCCCAGCTGGCTCTGCAGCTGAGCCAGGTCCTGCTCCGAGAAGGAGCGGTCCCGCTTCAGTGACACCTCTGTGCCTGGAGAGTCCTCCTCCTGCAAGGCCACAAGCACTGAGTCACCCCAGAGACGCCTTTGTTTCCCCCAGCACCACCTGTGTCCCCCTGACCTCCACCCTCCCACCCCACAGGTCCCCTCTCACCTCGGAGACGTTCATCTCCTCCATCTCGGCCAGCGTGGGGGCCTTGAGCAGGACGCGGGGCCGTGGGTGAGCTGGCGTGGTGCTGGCTGTGGGCAGCGAGAGCTCCAGGCAGGAGCTGGAGGCCAGGCGGCCCGAGCAGGCGTGGGGGATGCAGGGCAGGGAGCTGTAACCTGTGCATGGGGACGGGCATGGCAGGGGCCTGCCCTGGTGCCAGGCACATCCCCATCAGCGTGCCGTGGCAGGGACGGGGTGCCGGTACCTTTCTGGCCGCGGTACGGCATCTCCACGGGCCGAAGCTTCCTCTCCTGCCTGATCTCCTCCAGGATCTTTTCATGGAGCGTCCTCTGCTTCTGGGGCAGGGGCCGCAGCCGCCGCTCCGACGCCTGTGGGGTGCACGGGTGGGACCTCAGGCAGCGGCTGTGTCTTGGGTGCCCGGCCAAGGGGGCAACATCCAGGGGACCCGCCAAGCCCAGGGCAGGCAGTGCCGTGCTGTGGGGGTGTCCCAGTGCCGGCACTCACCTGCTTCAGCGGGGGCCGGGAGCGGATGAAGTCGAGGATGAGCTCATGGGCATCCTTCTTCACCCGGGGGGGGATGTCTCCATCCACCTGGGAGAGGGCAGATGGGTGGCATCAGCACCAGCGGGCAGCCGGGCACCGCAGCCGGGGTTTGGCGTGGGGCGGCCCAGCCACGCTCACCATGACCTTCCGGAGTTTGTAGTTGCGGGCGCGGATGTCCTGCATGAGCATCTCGAAGGGGGTGAGCTGGTACTCGGTGGGCAGAGGGTTGAACTGCTTCTCCTGCACCTTCTTCAGCTTCACGCCGTGCCGCAGCTCCCGCATCAGCTGCACCCACAGCCGAGCCTGGCAGGGGGGCAGATGCGGCGTCAGCCCCAGCACGGCCCCGGCACGGCCCCCACGCCCCCTGCACTGCCGTACCCAGTCGGTGTTGCGCAGGCTGCCCAGCTCTGCCGCCGGCCGCTCCTCTGCCTCCTCATCCTCCTTCAGCTTCTGCAGCATCTGCCGTGGCACAAGACACCGTCACCCTGCCCCGGTGCCCACTGTAGGTCCAGCCAGGACCACGCTGCAGGGCCACAGCACCACCATGCACCCCCAAAGCAGCCCCATCCCCACTGTGAGCCATCCCTGCTGGCACCAGCCTGGGGCAGGTGGGAGATGGTGATGCTGTGACATAGTGTCCCATGTGTGTGACCCAATGCCAGTGCTGGCATCCCCGGTGGGCGCGTGCAGAGGGAAGCACTGCGCTCCCCCCAGTGCTTTGGTGCCAGCTGTGCCGGCGGGCACCCACACTCACCTCCTTGGCATCACGGATCTTGGCGAGGAAGGCTTTCAGCTCCACGGTCTCGGCAAACAGCGCCCGGCAGACGGCCTGGTAGTGAGCCTGCGCCTCGGCGGGGTCGGCCAGGCGCGCGGCGCAGCACCGCATGGCCTGCCCGAAGGTGCGCACGGCGCGTGGTGGCCCCTCACCCCCCTCCTCCTCCTCCTCCTGCCCGCCGTAGCCCTCGTCCGCCGTGGCACAGCTGCTGTCCTCCGAGTCGCTGTTGGTCATCAGGTCGATGAGCTGCTCCAGCCGTGGGCTCAGCTCCCGCTCCTCGTTCTCATCCAGCCCCCAGTCCAGCGCCCGGTAGATGGCAAAGCCCAACGACTGCACCATCTGCGGGGAGGTGGCACTGGCTGGGCCCCGGCTGCACCCCGACACCAGGTGTGCCAGAGGAGCCCCTCGGCACACACAGCTGGCACCAGTTGCCCCCTGCCCCACAGCCCTAGGTGCTGGGTCTCATCCCCCTGCTGTGCCCCAGGACTCCATCACCATCACTGCAGGACAAGTGGGGCAGGCGGTGGTGCCCAACCGAGGGACCCATGCACTGGGGTGCAATGGCAGACGAGTCAGATCACCAGCAGCCTGCAGCAGCCCCCACGTACCTGCGCTTCGATGGAGGGCGTCAGCAGCGGTGGCATCTCTGGGGGAGGAGAAGGGCAGAGTCACTGCTGGAACCTACGGCCCCACTCTGGGCATCCCCCTTGGTGTCACCTCCTGTCCCACACCCTGGGGTTGGAGGGAGCTGAGAGCTCTGCACTCACAGGGAAGTGCCCCCTGCATCCCTCTGGGCCCAGTCAGTGTGGACAGTGGCAGGCAGGGGTGCAGTGACCAGCAGATCACCCACAGGACATGGCCTGCATGCCTGGTGTGGGCTGTGGTGATGGTCTGTGCCAAACAGACGATGCCGCTTTCCACTGCAGAGCCAGCGCAGCTGGAGCGTGACACACACAGACAACACTGTGCCCACACACACACATGAGCCCAGGACACGCTCACAGGCAGCTCAGACCTTCCCAGCAGCCAGATGGCCACAGGATGAGGAACAGGAGTGGCTTATGCAGTGTCTCCAAGGGCAGTGCCCCAGGGCCCGGGGCTTTGCTTTCTGGACAGCAGTTGCAGAGCCACTTCACCAGCCCAGGGGAGCTCTGGCCATTAGCTCCCCATTTAGCTGATCGATGCAGCAGTGAGCAGCAGCCGTGAGGATGTGGTGGCTGTGTACCGGCTGTGTGCCAGCCAGGCCAGGCACTGCACTGGAAGGGTAGCATGAGTGGTGGAGATGTGGGGTCTGGCTGAGGTATCACACACAAACCCAACATCACCCTAGCACCCCCAGGCCATGCCCAGCTCCCACTGCAGTGCAGCTCTGGGATGCTCTGCCTGGGAGACACGGCAGCACATCCTCTGGGATGCCACCACTGACACCAAAGCTCCCTCCCACTAACCACGGCTCAGCAAACAACAGGAGTTGGGCTGCTGGGCTGAGCCTGGCTAGTCTCAGCAGCTCCCTCCAGCATGGTTGGCAATGGAGCTCCCAGGGGATAGGGAATTGGAGCAGCTCAGGCACTTGCTGCCAGCTCACCCAGCACAGATCCAGCCCCCATGCCCAGGTGGAGCTGCTGAGCCACGTGCCAGGCTGGTGCCACTGCCTGCAGAGGTGCTGGCGGGCACCCAGAACCCTTCCAGCTTTGTGCTTTGCAACAAAGGGCCCAGAGTTGCCCCTGGGTGATGGCTCAGGCTGGCACAGGAGGGACTCAGAAGCACAGTGGCACCATCTCTGGCATGACGACATGGCCCTGGCAGCTCAGGGAAGGGTGTGGGGCCATTCCCATGCGTGACTGGCAGACCTGGTGTGACCACGCCATGCCCAGCTGCCACGGACACGTGCCGTGCCTGTGCATGGAGCTGCCCCACGCACCCCTCCGAGCTGCCTGCTCCCCATCTCCCATCTCTGCTCTGGACCCAAGCCCTTGCCCCCGGGAGCATCTCCTGCCCAGTGCCTGGCAGCAAGGTCACACACTGACACTGCCGTGTCCCTGCCCAGCCCGGCCGGGAGCCCACAGGCAGCACCGAGCACTGTGTGCCGTGCCGGGGCACGCTGGCCTCCCCCCGGGGCCAGGCGGGTGAAGCCGTTTGCCGTGCTCTGTCATTAGGCACACAGGTGCTTCTCACCGCGTCAGGCCACCCGGCATGGCTGCTGGCGACCGGCCAGGGCTAATTACAGTCCGGAACCACCACGGCCCTGCCCAGCAGCGCCAACCGCCCGCAGAGAGGGCACGGCCGGGAGTCCGAAGGTCAGGAACGGTGCTGCCCCAAACCACCGCTCCTGGGAGGCTGGGGAGGGTGAGGGGCACACCTGGGGGCACACCGGGCTGGGGACCCTGCAGGTGCCGAGCGTGTGGCAGGAGTGCCCGAGCATGTACCATGTGTGTGGTGTGTGCCTGTGTCTGTCTGTCCTGCCCACCCCAAGGGGCCCCACGGTGGGTCCCGATCCCTCGAGCTGTGCAGCCACGGGCATTCTGCACAGCCGCACACCTCAGGTCCAGCCTCACCGGACCACCCGGCCAGGTCCTGCCGGTGTTGGTGCCACACCGGCCCTGGACCTCGAGTCGCTATACCTCCAGTACCAGCAGTGCCAGCCATGGGCCCGCCTGTGCCAGTGCCAGTGCCTGTGCCAGTGCCAGTGCCGGTCCCCCTTGCCAGTGCTGGGGCTTGGCTTCCCCTATTCCCATCGGTGCCAACGCCGCCTTCCTATCCCCCAGTGCCAGTTGCCAATCCTCTCCCTTCCTCCCAGCCTCTCCGGTGCTGCACCCCCAATGCAGCCGGTTCCCCCAATGCCGCACCAGTCCCCCGCCGCCAGTGCTGACGACACCAGTCCCCCCGTTCCCCTTGCCGGTGCCGCTTCGCCGCCCCGGTGCGGGTCCCTCTCCACCGGCGCCGGTGCCCGCCGGCAGGCGCCAGCCCTGCCCCCGTTGCCGATATCCCCCCGCGGCCCCGGGGCGAGCGGCGCGGCGCAGCGCCCCCTGCCGGGGCCGGTAAATCCCCGTGCCGGTGCATCCCACCGTCGGTCGGTCGGTCGGTCAGTGCCGGGGCCGGCGAGCGCTGCCCGCTGCCGGCTCCCCTCCCGTCCCCACCGTGCCCCCGCGCTGCGGCGCTGCGGCGCTGACTTACCGGCGGGCGGTGCGGGCAGCACGACGCTGCCGTCGCCGCGGAGGCGGATGTCGGCGGTGCGGAGCGGCGCGGCGGGCGCGGCGGGGGCGGCGGCGGCGGCGGCGCGGCAGCTCTGGAAGCACAGCGCCCAGGCCTGCTCCTCGTTCAGCGGCTGCTCGTAGCACTTCAGCACCTCCTCCAGGGACAGCTCCCGCGGGGTCCCGCCGCCCGCCCGCGCCATCGCCCCATCCCCGCGCGACGCCGCCGCCGCCGCCGCCGCCGCCGCCGCCGCCGCCGCCGCCGCACGGGCGGGCGGGGCCCCGGGAGGGGCGGGACGGGGCGACGGGACGCGGCAGGGGCGCAGCGGAGGAGCGGAGCGGCGGATCGACCCGCCCCTGCGCCCGCGGCTCGGCCCCGCCTGCGACACCGCCCGGGGGCGGACACCGGCAGGCGACGCGGCGGGCACAGGGGCACGGCACGGCTCGGTACGGAGCGGTGCGGAGCGGTATGGCACTGCATGACTCGGTACAGAGCGATATGGCGCTGCGTGGCTCGGTACGGAACGGTACAGCTCTGCATAGCTCGGTACGGCTCGGTACAGCATGGTATGGCACAGCTCAGTACAGCACAGCACGGCTCGGTACAGCACAGTATGCCATGGCTCAGTACAGCACAGCAACGGCTCAGTACAGCGCAGTAGGGCATGGTTCAGTATGGCTCAGTACAACTTGGCATGGCTCAGGACAGCATGGCTCAGTACGGTACTGTATGACACAGGTATGGTATGGCACAGTAGGGCCCAGCCTGGGCAGACTGGCAGGATGCTGGGTGAGGGTACGGGACTAAGGGTGCGTGACACTGGGTTTGAGTGTCCCCAGAGTGCAGGGTGCTGGGCATTGCTGGGAGACCCCAGTTCCCTGGAGAATCCCTCAGAGGATGTGGTTATGGCTTCTGCTCCCTGAGAGGTCCTGGCCCCATGTGTGACGTGTGGGGTAGCCAGGTGTGGGCCTCAGAGCCAGGAGGTCATCTGTGGAAAGATGGCCACAGCCTCCCACCAGGCAGAGCTTCTTCCTCATTAGCAGCCTCAGGAACGCCTGCAGCGAGGCTCTGAGCCTGTGAAGGCTGCAGGGTGGTGGGAAAGGGAGGGGAGCCCTGGGGAGCTGGGCTCAGCTGCTCTGGGAAGCTGGCAGAAGGACAGGGACAACATAACTTCCATCTGGGGAACAGCTCTGGATGCTGCGGGGTGGTTTGGGCATGGCCAGGAGCAACAGAAGCCAGCTGAGGTGGGGCTGGTGTCACCAGGGAGATGATGTCCCATGGGAACGTGGTGTGGGGAGGACGACATCCCACAGCCACCAGGAAAGGCTCGGTGTGGCATGGTGCTGACAGTGGGCTCACACCCAGGCACCAGCAGGTCCCTCTGGATCCATGGGGCAGGCAGGATGGTTCTGGCAGAGCAAGAAAGGACAGCCAGCCCATCGTGAAAGGTCAGCTAGAGCAAATTAAAGCTCTTTTTATGATGAGCTTCCCATTTCCATGATGGAAGGTGCATGAACACCCGTCTCAGCTCCATTAACCCATGACCATAAACTGGGGCCAACCCTAGAGCCATGCTGGGAGAGGAACAGAGCTGGTACGTGGGCACTCATCTATCCCACACAGCCAAAGAGCTGCCTCGAGGATGGAGACCTCCAGCAAAGAGTTTGGGCCAGTGCCTGCAGTGCCATAGGAGAGAAATGCCCTCCAATGCTCACCCTGGAGACCCTGAGCAGTGTCGGCTCTGTCTCTGGGGAAGGAAATGGGAGAAGAGAGTTGCACAGCTGGGAAATGCAGCCCTGCACGATCCCCCGGGGTTTGGGAAGGGCGAGGATGGGTACAGGTGGTCCAAAGTGTTTCAGCATCTCTGGCATTGCTCAAATGCATCAGTGCCGGGCTGGGAGCATGTTGCAGGGTGCTGGGAGCTTCAGTCCTGGCCAGATCCAGCGCAGAGCTGCCTGGCTCCATCCCCCGGAGCTGCCTGGCTGCAGCGCTGACGTCCGGGTCTGCACCAAGCGACATTTGAATGCGACACTCGCCTCCACCCGGCTTTGCAGCTTGCTCGGGAAGCCGCTTTAGAAGGGGGAAAGGTGAGCGTGCTGCCTGCTGCAGCAGGGCCGTGCCGTGCCGTGCCGTGCCGTGCCGTGCCGTGCCGTGCCGGCCGTCGGCTTCCTGCGCCCCGCAACACCTTCCAGCGCCTGCAGGCACAGCCAGGACGGCACCGACGGCGACGCAGCGGGGACAACGCGCCCGGAACCCAGCCTGATCCGGATGCATTTGAATTATAAAGCACAAAGCCCTTTGCTCTGGGTAAAACTGTGATTAATATGAAATCGAGATGTAATTAAAAGCTACTGCCTTGGAAAAAATCAACCGAAAGCCAAGTGTGTGTGTGTGTGTGTGTGTGCACAGGGGAAAGAGAATTAACAGTGAAAGAAATGGGGGGAGGAAGGAAAAGGAACAGGCTGGGAAATGGTGGCAGAGCACTAGGGGAGGGTTAGGTGTCGCAGCCCCCTGCCACGGAGCCGGGATGGAGGGGCAGAGCCCTTCCTCACAGCCTGTGGCAGGGCTGCGTGCTGCACGCCTCGTCTGCTGGTGGGTAACACATGCACATGGCTTTCATCTGTCCTATGCAAAAAAACTTCCTTGAAATGCTCCAGGAGCCCGGGAGGAGTGCACAGAGCACCCGTGGGGTTGGATGCACCTGCCTCAACTTCCTGCAGTAAACTGGGGGCTGTGGAAGGAGCGTGTTCTCCATGGCAGCCCATTCCTGTGGTGTGCCCTCCAAGGGGGCCACAGCTGGAGGAGCTGCCTGAACACTGCAGCTCTGGGTAGCAATGCCAAGCTCTCAGCTGCATCTCCCCACAACCCCTTGGAGGGTTTCTGGTTGATCTGGCCATCGATTTGCCCCTGGTTTTTCTTCTTTGGTAAAATCAGAGGTGAGTCTTTGGCTGTGCCCAGGGTATCAGAGAATCATATTCACTGCTTCCTCACCTTCTGGTTCCCTCTAACACCCTGACCAGCCCCAAGCAGTCAGGCCCCTGCCCCAGCACTTGCACTTTGGTCTCCCCACAGGGGACATGGAGCCTCATCCTGCTGTATTTACCACTGCTGCCCTACACCCTGGCCTGGGGCAAGAACAGATCTGCAGCATCGCATCTGTTAGAAGGCACCAGGCTCCTGGGGCTTGGACAATGTAAGAGCTCCTCAGTCCCAAAGGTCTCTGGGGTTTGGCCCTCCCCCTGCCCAGCTGCTAACAGCCAGGCCAAGCCTTTCTCTGCACAAAAGGAGTGAGCCCACAGGCTTTCCTGCCCTCCTGCAGAGCTGCCAGTCCCATGTTACTGCCTTTGGGCCAGGTGCTGCTCTCACCACAGCTGTACCTGGCTCCACACAGATCTGCCAGAGACTGTGGCAGATCATTCTATGGCAGATGATCCTTCTGACTTCTTAATCATGTTAATTACTGTCTTAACCTCATCTGACTCCCCCCAGTTCCTCTAGTACCAATCCCCAGCCTGGCTGTGCTTCCACTCCCAACAGAGCCTGTTCTCACGCACACTGAGATGTCACATCCCACAGCCCCACTCCCACCCGTGTCCCTGCTCTCTCAGCTGTCCCTGTGTCCTCTGTTCCCCTGTGCAGTCCACCCCCCCCCCCCCACCTCGCAGCTCCCCCCACACAGGGCTGCTGTGGGAGAGGTTTGGATTTGCTTTGTGTCCTGGGGCTGCCTCAGCTCCCCAGCCGTGGGGCACAGAGGGCAAATGCTGCCTCTTGCTGTGCCCTTCCAAAACCTCTCACTGCCACCAACTTGACGATGGCATCAGGGGTTTAAAGCCATTCAGAAGTGTGGTTCTGGGAGCCCTGGTTGATAACAAACTAAACACAAGCAGCAGTGTGCCCTCATGGGCAAGAAGCCAACGGCTTCCTGGGGGCATTAAGAAGAGTGTGAGCAGCAGGTGGAGAGAGGGCTCTCCTCTCTGCTCTGCCCTGCTGAGCCCTCATCTGGATCCTGTGCCCAGCTCTGGGCTCCCCAGCTGCAGAGAGGCCAGTGCAGGGACACCAAGATGCTGAGGGGCTGGAACATGTGTGTGAGGAGGAAAGGCTGCAGCCCTGGGGCTGCTGAGACTGGGGAGGAGAAGCCTGAGCTCAGGGGCACCTCAGCAACACCTACACGTACCTAAAGGGTGGGTGTCAGGAGGATGAGGATGGGCTTTGCTCTGTGTTGGCTAGTGCCAGGCCAAGGGGTAACCGGGTACAGGCTGGAGCACAGGCAGTGCCCCTGGCACAGGAGGAGCAAGTCCTTTGGTGCTGAGGTGAGGGAGCCCTGGCCCAGGCTGCCCAGGGAGGGTGTGGAGGCTCCTTCTCGGGAGGTTTCCAACCCCAGCTAGACACGTTCCTGTGCCCCTGAGCCAGGGGCAGCTGCTGGAGCAGGGGCTGGGGCTGGAGCAGCTCTGCAGGGCCCTTCCAGCCCCAGCTCTGGCAGCCTGGGCTCCAGCACCGCCCGCCCTCCCTCGGCGCCAGCCAATGAGCGGCCGCAGCGTCCCTCGGCGCCAGCCAATGAGCGGCCGCAGCGTCCCTCGGCTCCAGCCAATGGCGGCGCAGCGCGGGCGGGTTTGTGTGGCGCGAGCTGCCGTCATGGCGGGTCCGGGCGGGAGGACGTGGCGGGACCTGCTGGGTACGTCTGGGCTGGGGCCCAGCCGCGGCTCTTCTCTGTGAGCTCCTGGCCTGGCGCTTCCCGCAGGGATGGGCAAGAGGAAGGGAGGGGTGAATGTCTCCTCTCTGCCCTCATGCATCCCCCCTCCTCCGGCCTGTGTGGTGCTCTGGGCTCTTTGCAGCCCCTCGCCAGAGCCCCTCACCTCAGCTCCTGCTCAGCCCCTCGCCTCAGCCCCTCACCTCAGCCCCTCACCTCAGCTCCTGCTCAGCCCCTCGCCTCAGCCCCTCACCTCAGCTCCTGCTCAGCCCCTCGCCTCAGCCCCTCACCTCAGCTCCTGCTCAGCCCCTCGCCACAGCCCCTCGCCTCAGCCCCTCGCCACAGCCCCTCGCCTCAGCCCCTCGCCTCAGCCCCTCGCCTCAGCCCCTCGCCTCACCCCTCGCCTCAGCCCCTCGCCACAGCCCCTCGCCTCAGCTTCTCCCAGAAACCCTCTACTAAAGGCTGGTGGCCTTCCTGTTGTGGCTCCTGGCCTGGGGTGGGGATGTCAGGGCAGCACTCTGGGCCAATGGCTCAGAGTATCTGGCAGGGCTTTGGCTGCACTGGGCTGCTCATGCTGCTGCACCGCTGCCTGGAGCAAACCATACAGGAACACCCTGTGCTACTCCTGTCATGCTGCTGGCTAACATGGGGCTGGCAGCAGCTGCCATCATCCTGTCAGTGTGCTGTAGCAGCAGAGAGGGGGAGGTGCCCTTGGGGGGCTGTTGGAGCAAGCTGTGCTTATTAAAAAAATCCCAATTCTCAGCAGGAAGAGCCAGGAAACGAAAAAGCACCTTTGGGAGTGGAGCAGAGCTCCAGGAAGCAGCTCTGCGCCTTCTGGATCACCATCAGAACCTGACTGACCTCCTCCTGGAGGTAGGGGCGGGTGGTTCGGGGCGTGGTGGTCAGGCTGGGCATCACAGCAGATCCCTGGAGGCGGTGGGTTCCATCAGGACCCTTCCTACAGCAACTGGACAATGAATGTCTCAGAAACACTGTTCTCATGATAAGTGAAAAGAGAAACCAGTGCTGCAGGAGTAAGCTGAAGCTGAGAGGTCTGTGGTGCAGAAATAAGATATTTTTTCCCTTTTATTCCCTTGTGTTTCATTGTTGCAGACTAAAAATGGTCAAGTATGGTTTGGATTTGGGACAATCCCAAAAAAAAGGGATTTAGTTAGAAAAGGCTCCAACATTTTGACATGTCCTCGAGTATTTCCAGCAGTGAGGCTCCACAGAAGGGACGGGACAGACAGAAATTCTGCCCCTGGTGCTACTGCTGATCTCTGGGGCGACTGGGGAACAAGGAGCTTTGATCTCAGCATGAAATGAAGATAACTGTACTTAGGTTTCCTGTAAGGTGCCCTAAAATCTCTGATTTACCACAACCATGTGGGAGCTTGGTGTCAATTTCCCTTCAGTTGCTTCAGTCTGCAGGGCTGCTTTGCAGGAAGTGGGTTTGTAAAGGCGTGCAATAGACATCTAAGACTGTTATGTTTTTGTTTGGCTTCTAGGTGGGAGATTCAGTCAAGCCAGCTGGACAGGGTGGTGCAGAGCACCAGGCAGCATCCTCAGAATCGTTTGTAGGTAAGTGAAAGAGTATCTGTTGGAGACAGACATGGGAAAGAGCTTTTTTTCATGTACTGATTTTCTGCCTGTTAAATGCAATCCCAGCTTTAGTTTCTTTCCACTGCTATGGTCTCCCATTCAACTACTTGTTTCCTTCTTGCCTGGTAATGACACCCCCCTCAAGGTCTGATCCTTGAGTACTTTGGTTATTTGAAAGTGTTACTGTGAGCCTCACAAGACTCAAATACAAAGATCTTCCCAGCAAGGATATTCCACTCTGCCCCTGTTTCATGTACAGTGAGAGGATGATACATGGAAACACAAATGGTTTGCAACAGATGCCATCTGTGCTGGATGGAGTTGAAGACTTGGGACTTCATTCTTCACAGTCACATGTCCAAACTCTTTTTCCCTCTCTCCCATGCTGACAGCTTTCTGCTTTGTGGGGTTTTTTTCAGTCTCTGTTCTGCAGGAACAGGCCTCGAGGCTGGGTGTGCCCACAGCAATCCTGGCAGCCAAAACCACTGTTACCAACATGGAGCGGATCTGCCAGGCTGCAGCCAGCCCCTCCCGAGCCCCTCTGCTGAGCTTGGACCAGAGAGTAAGGCAAAAGGCTTATGTGTAGTTTATCAAGAAAACAGTCACATGAGGTTTGACTTTACACTCAGTTTTACCTGCCCTGATAAAGCCCCCAGAGGTGTTGGTGCTGAGCAGACGGTGATCTGTGTGTGTCTGATGTGTGCACAGAAGGGCAGCATTCCTTTCTCCAGGAGAGCAGCGGCCTTTGACAGCTTGGAAATGAAGTTTTATGTCTGCTGCTCAAGTGCAACATCACACAGGTCTCTGAGCAGCTCCTGTGTTGTCACTTCTGGTGTACCTTAGGCTCGGTCTCTTTAATCCATGTCTCCATGTTCAGTGACCCTCTCAGTCTGAGGGGCAGCCAGGGGTGGTGAGGGCTGGTGTACAAAGTTCAGCCTTAAGGTGAAAAGTTTGGGCCTTTCCCATGAATCCTCTCACCATTGCAAAGCAGTAAACACAGAAAAGCAACAAATTGTTTTTCTAAGGATGTGCTGTTTACAAAGGAGATGATTTGTGCTTCCTTTCTGGGGTGGCTGCAGGAGAGGCTGCTGTGCTTGCTTCAAACAGTCAAGGATTTGCTGGCAAACAACATCTTCTGTCGCTCCCTCTTCTGCCAAGAAATGTGGAAAATGAAGGTAAGACCTCACAGAGCAATGTTGTCATCTTACAGACCCTTTAGACTCATCTGTGTGGTCCAGGAGTGTGTTTTCAACCCTCCCCTCCCATGCAGGCCAGGGATAGCTGTTAAATGGATCAATGCAGTGCTGTGGTTGCTGCTCAGTTTGTTTCTTTGGTGACCTACAGCAGTATTGCCACTGCTCATCCCTGCTCATGGTCAGCTGCAGCCATGCCCTGCTGAGAATGCCTATGGGCTTTCTGATCTGTCAAAAGCACAAACTGAATTACAAATGGTGGGTTTTTTGGTTTGTGGTGGGTTTTTTCTTTATTTTAAAGTCATTTTTTAAGGTTTAAAGGAGTTTCTTTAAAGCAGTGAGAACTTCCTTGGCTCTTCAGTGGGATTGGCTTGTTTGAAGAGGGCTCAGTAGAGGTTTGGGGGTAGGTAAATTGCATGGCAGCTTCTGAGAAACTGCCCCAAAGGAGAGCTGGCAGCATCCTGGTGACCAGCCATTGGTCTCTGGGGAGCTGGGCAAGCAACACTTGCCTCTCTGGAGGAGATGTTTAACTCTTTCCATTTGTACTGGGAAGGGCTGCCTCTTCACTGGGAAGCAGCTGGGAAGGGCACAGCAGTACAGTGTCTGGGGTCACACCTTAAACCCATCTGAGGTGCCACTGCTGCTAACACAGCCTCTGGGGTGTTGTTTCTTTCCCATTAGCTCTGCTGCCTTCCTGTTCTCAGTGCAGCACACTAACAGCTCCCCAGCACTTGGCACATAGGTTTGCTGTCTGGGCTAAGCAATGCAGATGGCTTAACTAGGCAGTGGCAAAAGTCCTCGATGTGCTTCAGCAGCAACATTCTGCATTCTGCTTCTCCCCCGTGGTGATCTGGGAGTGGCAATAAGCCCGAGGCAGAAAATGGGCTGAGAGAAATCCCTGAGCAGATAGCAGGCTGCATTGTTTCACAGGTTGTTATCTGGATTTCATTGGGGTAGTTTGTTTTCTTTAGGTAAGTGATGCTCTAAGTGGAGTTAGGGATTATTGTGAAGGGGACAGTTGTGATTGCCTGCTGCTGTGGTGGGAAAGAAGGAAGAGGCTGATCTGGCAGGGAAAAAGAGGCATGTTGTAGTCTCAAATATCTCACCCTGGGCTGAAAATAGAATCCTGTGTGTTTTGTCAGCTGATAAAGATCTGTCTCTCAGGTAGACATGGAGATCAAGTGCTGCTGTGTAATTGAGATTGTTCTTGGCTGTCCAAGACAAAGTATGTGGGTGAGGTCATGCTAGGAGCTGGTCACTGTGGAGAGCTTATGGGGTTTTGATCCTGAATGGCTCATGTGCTCCAGGCTGCCAAGCACCTCTGAAGTTGCTGCTGCACCTTTTTCCCTGCCAGGTACACCCTGCAGTCCCATTTTGCTGGCACAGGGTTATCTCCAGGACATGCTGTTCTGGGCAGGAGCTGTAGAAGAGATGTTGCAGGGCAGGTACAAAGCTCCTGGCATTTAGGAGCTGTCTGGGTGCTCTTGAGTTTTCCTGCCCATCCATCAGCCTCTCTGCCCATGTGTCTCTTTTTGTCATCTCCTATTGGGAAATGGATTTGAGAGCAGCAAAGTATCCCCACAGTGGCTAACAAACAGTCCATGGGCCAAGCAGTAGTTCTTGAATCTGTTTCTGGATCTGAATTACCAAGACTTGAACCTTTGCAGTGTTACCTGTGTTCTGGGGCATCCCCTGCTCCTTAGAATGTGCACAGTCAGCATTATTCAAGGGGGAGAGACCATGAAAATTGAAAGTGATGATGCATCTACTAACTCTAAACCATTCAAGACTTGCAGGAAGAGAAACTCAAACACTGTATTTCCCCATGTGGTGTTTCCTATGTTGCTGGTTTTAAAACTTAGAGTTCTGGATCCTGTGACCAAATGGAACTTGCTTTTATTTTTCAGATAGTGTTTACATTAGTCAAATATTAATGTTAACTGCAAAACCTATGAGCTAGTTAACCCTATGAGCTAATTCTGGCCTCTTGTTAGGACCCTCCAGTGCTGGAAGCTGTGTGGCACCTGCACAGAGGTGACGTCGTTGGGCTGGGGGAGCTGCTGGAGAGGTGAGCAGAGGTTTATGGGTTTGCAGATGTATTTAATCTCTTAAAGCCTATTGAAATGTAATCTGGGATTAGTCATGAGTATTCTGGACTAAGAATATAGTCAGATGCTGGCAGGTGATCAGATTAGCAGGGTTTAAGGAGTTACCCTGGGTTTGTGAGGTTACCCTGGGTTGATTAGCAGGGTGTAAGGTGGGGGGGGGCTGCTGCTGGATGGGCTGCAGGATGGGCTGAGGGAGAAGCACCACTGCAGACCCTACAGGGTGACACTTCCCCTTGGGCTTTGTTCCCCAGGTTGCCACTGTGCCTGGGAGAGGAGGGGGTGACCCAGCCCTGCTCTGCAAACCCCCCTTTAGCCCGTGACATTGGTGCTGGGCTGAGTGAGCAGCTGTGCTTCCATCTTCACAAAGCCTTACGTTTCAGGGAGGTTTGGCAGAGTTCATCTCCAGACAATAGTTATTCTAAGAATTGATTTCTTTTTCACCTTTTTTTGTCCCCCCAGCACAGAGCTCACAGCTCAACCTGGTTATCCTGGGGGCAGTTCAGGTTGCTTTCCCACAGTGTCAAAGGAACAGTGCAGTGATCATTTTGGCTTTTGATATCAGTTTACTTGTCTGTTAATGGGGTAGAGAATAAGCCTTCAGTGCCCACTGTACTTTACATTTAAGGAAACCAAAGGGATAGATTAAGATCTCTTTATGTTTAAACATTTTTACCCCAGGACCTTAGAAATGGTAACTAAAGCCTTCCTTCTGGCAGAACCTTCTAAATGGAAGTATTTCAATTTCAGAGACAAGGAACTACTTGAACCCTCAGTTTCACAGGTGGTTTTTTCCCCCTCTGGATTTATTTGTTGTGGAGTCTTTTTATAAAGCAAAAAAAAAGCTCTTGCTGGTCCAAATGCCATAAATGAAGTGTCCCATTAGGGCAGGGCCCTGCACAGATGGGCCTTTCCCGAGTCCATGAGGATGGTGGTTGCAAAAAAAAAACAACCCAAAACCCAAGGGACTGGACTGAATGTGCTTCTGTTTGTTCTCAGCACCCCAGGTGCCCCTGCTGTGGTGGAGTGGCTGTGCAGGAGCCTCTGTGGCCTCTGTAAGCAGGCAGAGGAGTCCCCCGTGGCGGCGGAGCTGGCTGGGCACGTTCTCTCAGGCAAGGCACTCTGAGTGGGCACTGGCAGTGGGCAGCATTCAGGGCAGCTGTAAGAACAGAGGCCTTGCTTTGCATGTCCTGGCTTCATCTGGGTCAGGGCAGTATTGAATTTCTCTCTCCTTTTGAGGCAGGGTATCAGTGTAGTTGCAAGGCGTACGGGGCCAATGTGGCAGATATTTTGGGTCAGAGATACTGAGCAGTTCCATTTTCCCCCTGTCATTTTCTAGGATTTATGTTGTGGCTTTGTACAGAAAAAAAAATCCCCACACAATCTGATGAAGAGCTGTAGTCAGACCTTTAGACCAGTGCAGTTGGTCAGGGGCAAACCAAAGGAGTTCTGCAGCAGTAATGGAGCATAAGACCCCCACATTCTTTAGTCTTTATAATCCTTTCAGCTTCTGTGCTCCTAGCCATCCATTGTTGTAGCTCCTTTGGCCTGGGAGTCATTTGACTCTAAGGAAATGAATGATTCCTGCTGCCTGCTGTGCAGTGAATGAGGCTTTTCATACATCAGTGCTATGGGAAGACTGAGACGGGGAGGTGAGAGAATGAGTGATCTCTACTGAAAGGGGCATCCTGAAACACTAATTCCTCCTTGATTTGCAGACTTTGCCATCATGTTTATTCAGAATGGCTTTCAGCAAACCTCTGAGCTGGGAAGGAAGCTGGAATTCAAGAAGGTTCCCTGTGTAAGGACAAAATGAACCCACTGATTGAAAAAGGAGTTGCATTGTGTACCTCTGTGCCTTGCAGGGTAGAAATAAATGTGAGCTAAGAGCTACAGAGAAAGGGGGTGGGTCTGAGTGCTGGAGTGGATGAGGAGATGGTAAAACCAGAACAGACTTTTTAGTGGAGACTTTCTCCAAGGTGAGGTATCAAGGGCTTTTTAAGGTTCCTTGGTGACACCTCGGGGTTCTCCCGTGGGAGTGTGAGGCATGGGACGCTGGTAGGCACAGGCAGTGCTGCCCTTCTGCCCATTGCATCTCTTCTGGAGCCTGAGGTGAAACTTCAGCTTTAAGAGGGACAAAACTCTTTCTTGGACTTAATTTACTTTTTCTTCATAACTGTAGCTCTTGTACACTCTAAATGGTCTTAATTTGTTTAATTTTGAACAGATCTGTCGTGCAGCCTTACAAAGAATGCTGACATGTAAGTGTTGCTGTGAATCCTGGCTCTGTGCAGTCCCTGGGGTTTGCTACACTTACCCTCCCTCTTCATTGTTAAATCTCTAAGAGGAAATCCTTTGCCTGGGATGCTTTTCCTCTGTTGTTCATGATATTCATGCCACTGATTTGCTATGCCTCTGCTTTCCTCTTGGCTCTTGTAAAGTGAGTGTCTTCGAGCACTGCAGGTAATTTCCTGCCTTTTATGGTAGCTCATTTTGATGCTTCCAGCTGCAGCATCAGATGGATACCTGAGATGATTTCTAACAGGTTTGATTGGAAGCAATTGTAGTGCAGAGGTTAGGCTGGGATGTTTCTTCTTTCTGCTCAGTAAATTAAACTTTGAATGCACAAAGCTGGGTGCAAGCAGGCTGTTCTGCTGGCTCACGGATTTGCAGACTGATGTTTTGTGAAGTCTGTTGGGGTGTTGTTTTTTTGCTGAGCAAAGACATATAATGTACATGTACAGACTTTAAATGGCCAGGCCTTGAACTGCCCTGTGGACAATGTGTGGTCAAGGCCTGGGCAATCCTGAGGCCACTGCTGAGAGCTCAAGCCTAGCAGCTTGTGATTTGCATTGCAAATTCTGATGCAGGATGACTAAACACACATGAGGGTTGTTTTTTTGTCACTGATGATCTTCATGGTGAGTTGCTGTATGTGCTGTACAGCAGAGAAGTGTTCCCTTGCACCTCCTCACCTGCACTTACACCTTCTCACATTCACCTGCAGCTCCTCTTGTGCACCAGTGTATTAGAACCTGACTGTGTGGCTGCTGCCACTTTACTGTCTCCTTAGTGACAGCACCTTCACTGCTTTTCTTGCTGGCACATTTCAGCAATGTGCTCAGTGCTGCTGCAGAGCTTTCCCTCTGCTATAAGACAACAGAAACCCAGGATACAGCACCAGGACTGCTCCCTCCCATCTGTGTCCCTCCCCATGGGCACTGCCAGCCCCATCCCTCACCCTGGATCTTGCAGGGAGCACTGTCTGCAGACAGATGCCTTCACCGACCTTACCCAGTGCTTCTAAAAAGGGAAAGCTGCCAGACAAGTGCTTCATTATTGAATATGTATGAATCCTGTCTCAGGTGGCCTTTAACAGTCATGGTACTCAAAAAAATAACCACAGGACTAGGGGGATTTTGGAGGAAGAGAAGCAGGCTGCTGGCAGTCAGACAGGAGGCTGCTAACCTGCTCTTGGTTTGACCTTCACAAGGCAGCCTGTGCTGCCACTGCCTGACAGGCAGTTTGTGTGCCTGGAAACTACATGAAACGAGTTCTGTATGTGGTATTTTCGCTACTGTTTGCTTTTGGGTGACATTTGAGGGGATTCACTTGACAAAGCAGCAGCTTTGAAGCACGTTAGGATGGTTTATGTGACATAATTCAGTATTAAAGAAGAGCTGCAGAGGAGGAGAAGGACAGGCTGAGAGTAGCACAGGACTGTGCCTCAGAGTACTGGTGGTGCTATATTGAACTCCTGTGTCCCAGGATAAGTAGGTTTATCTCCTTTCCTCTGTTCCCCCCCTACTTAACCTTAAAGCATTCCTCAGCAGGGGAGGGAGAGTATTACACACTAACACTGTGGCCTGCCTTACTAAAGGCTGGAGGGATGACACTGTTGTGCTGCCCCATCTCAGCACTCACTGTTAAGAGGAGGCTTTTAAATGTAGGCTGGGACAAGAAACAGAAAACCTGCTGCTGCAGCTGGCTGTAAAGCAAAGGGTCCCCCAGCATGTGGGCTTGGAGCAGGGCAGGCTGGCACTCCAGGGGATGGGCTGTGCAAGCTGCCAACCTGTTTGACCTCTGCCAGTTATTTTGGGGCAGATGTAGCTTTTGAAGGAATTTCTGCTGAGCAAACATAACAGGGAGTCTCACTGCTGCCACAAACGTGTGGCACTCACAGGGTGCTCTGTTTGGGGAGGGCACCTGGCACCCTTGTTTCCAGGGGAGGTTAATTCCAAGCTTGCTTGTGCAAATCCCTGCCTCCAGCCAGGCTTTTCTCCCCAGCAGCTTTGCAGTGTTCACAGTTGCAGGTACACCACACAGTTAGGATTGGGTTTGGAAATTAAACTCATTTATGTGCATTTTTAGGTGGGTTAATTATTAGCACATTCTTGGGAATGCTTTTAAATTGGTTCAAGGTCAGTGTGAGTTTCTGAGTCTCTGTGTCACTTTGGGAAAAAAACAAATGGTAAGAATTGAATGCTGCTGGATGGCTTCTGCCCATTTCCCTCACAGGGTCACCTTTTTAAAGTGCACACTTTGCTTGTTCCTCTTCCTTTCTGCATGTTGTTTAGCATCACAGTTCCATCCACATCTCTCACTGTGTTTTGGTGCCTTTGCTTTGGGGTACAGGGGTGCTTGATGCTGTTGGGAAGGAGAAGCAGGAAGATGCTTCCACATTGCAAGCTGTGAGGTTCTGGTAAGAAATTCTGTTCCTCCAGATAATGTCAGGAGGAGGGTTTCTATCCACTGTTACACTTGTTACTCAAGTAAGAGGAATGTTGTGGGGTTTAAGAAATGAATGTACATGCACCTTCCTGTCCCCCCCAGTGCTACTTATGTTTAGTGTTCTCGCTAATAAAATACATGCAAATGCTTGTAAAACATAGATGTCAGGTGGGAAAAGGTGTTCTGGCAAGGCTGGAACCAGCCTTGGAGCACCCTCTTGGCATGTGGTGAGTTTCCTCCATCAAGCTTTCTCACTGCTGCTGCACAGAAGCACCTGGAAGGTGCCCTCATCTCCTCCAGTTCCTCCTTCCAAACCTGTTTTGTTTAACTGCTGCGTACACAGAACCAACCTTCAATCCCATCCTGTGCAGGGGCATACATTAGACTGAAGGCTGGAAATCTGGTAGCTACAGAATGTTGATTAACTGATAGACTGTATTCAAACAACAAAAAAACCTGCCCCAATTTGATAAGAGGAGAAAAATGAGTCATTCACCCTGAGCAGCACCTGGTTGGTGATAGTTCCTGTGCATTGTTCCTGAGTGTTCCCCTGTCCTCTGCAGGCTGAATGTGTTCAGTGTGTCACTTTATAAAAGTGCAGTTCATCCGGATTCCTTGCAGCAGTTTTTTAGACACACCCTGACCGAGGTTCTTACCTACAACCCGTCCTGGAAAGGTAGGAGGAGGTGGGGAGAAGTGGGTGTCTGCAGGGTGTGTTACCATGTGGCCTGAGCTCCATCCTAACCCAGCCTTGCTGAATGGAGCCCAGCACACAGGGAGAAGCTGCCTGACTCCCCAGCTCTTTCCTGGGTTAAGCAGGATGGAGGATCAGGCAAAACAAAAGGAAGTAAATAATCTGGGCTTCAGAGGGAGGAAACTTTAGTTGGAAAATCAGTGCCTTCAAATAGAGCTTCAGCCAAAGGCTCATGAACAGATACTTGGGGCAACATCTGATAGCAGCCTTCAGGGAGCAGAGGTGGCCCAGCTCTGGCTGCTGGGAGCAGTCCTGGCCAAAGGAGAAACCGAGTGGGAAAGGTGACACTGCACAGAGCTTGGAGCTAAGATACCCTGGGCCCTGCCTGTGTTTGGGTTTACACACAAGGCATGGCCTTGCTGTGCTGGCTGGATGCTTCTTTTGGTAGATTAGAGATAAAGGCAGGAAGGCTTCTGATCCCTGGCTGGTATTTGTCAGCCTTGATGTTTTTAGGGAGAAATATGTTTGAGCTACAAAATCTCTGGTAAAATCACTCTGAGCTGTGATCTGGAGCTGCTCACTTGTTGTGTGGGAGAGCTGTGTCCTTGCTGGCTTCCAGTCAAAAGGGATTATTAAGGAAAGAGATGATTCCTTGCTGAGTCTCTGGGCATGTGCTACATTAGCCAACAAATGTATGATGGCAAAACCATCTTTGAGGTGACAGTGCCCTACTGAAATGACACGGTCCAAAGGCAAATGGGAGGGGGAGGGTTTCCCTGGGCAGTTTGGAATGGATTTGGCTGCCAAAGCCAACAGGAAGTCTTGTGCAGTTGGGGCATTTTGGGTGTATTTTAACTTTCTTTTTGTGAAGAGTACATGTCTGTTTTTCTGGGCACAGTGTCTGATGCCATCCACCTGCAGAAGGAGTGGAGCTTCACGAGGACTTGTTCGCTGCTGACCACCTTGTATCGCAAAGTACGTCGTCTTGGTTCCACAAAGAGCAGTTTACAAGCTTGGGCTTCTATTCATTGACATATCTGAAATGAGATGATTTAAAACTAGTGTGTTCCTGTTGCAGAACCTGAGCTGCCTGCCAGGAACGGTAGGCAGGAGGAAGCACGAAGAAAAAGTACTACAGGGACTTTAGTGCAAAGGTCTTAATGAGAACAAAGAGAGTAATTGAAGACGTTTGTTTTCACTGTTACAGAACATGACATCACTTCTGAAAGACTTGGAATGTTAGTTTATTTTAGCCAATTCTGGTTCCAAGCCAGGGCAGTATCTGGCCCTGGAAAGCTGGTGCAAAAAGTGCACACAGGACAGCTTTCCCAAGAGTCATGCAAAAAGACATCTGTGTGTTAGTCCTGACAGGGTATTTCACTCTCACAGGTGGCCATATGCCACAGCTCAAATGAATTGCTATTGCTCTTCCAGCTGTTTGTGGCATTCAGTGCAAAGGAGTCCATCTGCCAGCTGCAGCAAGTCCTGGAGACCCGTGAAGTAAACTGGCAGCACGTCCTCTCCTGCGTATCCACGCTGGCAGTCTGTCAGGCTGAGGCTGAGCAGCTATTCAAAGGTCAGTGGGTGCTGCAAGCCCGCAAGCTAGCATGGAACCATGCTGACTGGTCAGTCATACTTGCTGGTTTGAGATTCCTGGATGGGAAAGGACAGCAGAAGATCTGCTTTCCTGTTCAGAGGTTCCACAGTCAGTAGGGATGTGAATGCCTGGCCCTGTGCTTGACAGCCCTCAAACTGAGCATACAGCTCAGGGTGGTCACTTGATAATTGCCTTCGCTATTAATTGGAGTTGTGATTACTGAAGCTTAGTTCTTCTGCCTCACCTTTGCTAGCAGACCTTTAACAAACAAGGTCTTAAACAAGTAAGACACTTTAGTCTTACTGATGATCCCATTGCTGGACTCCCTGCAGTTCCTGCAGGTTGAAATCCTTGAGTGTTTGAGGAGGATGCATGAAAAAGCAGAAGCGAGTCCCAGGGGTTCCCCGGGCTGCAGTCCACATCCTCCTTCATGTGCAGGGCCTTTGTCACAGGTGTTTGTCTTCGTTTACTGTAGAAAATTACAGCTCAGTCATCAAGAGCAAAGTTTGAGGTGGTTGTTTTATGTTTCTAGATCTACTGAGCCATCTCCTGATCAAGGCCTTTGAGAATTATGACATGGAAAATATGATCACAGCGTTCCTGATAGCCCGTCAGGCTGCGCTGGAGGGCCCTGCCGTGTTCATGCCCTACGCTGAGTGGTTTAAGGTGAGGCTAAACGGGGCCTGACTGGTAATCTTTGGTTTAAGGAGCTGAAAAATGTGTGTATAAGGAATGTTCTGCTGCCAGCCAAAGCCTTGTTTCAGACAGGACAGCCAGGAGTTGGCTGGGGAGAAAGAGTAACAAGCAATACTATTGGTACTGGGAATGATTTCAGAATATACTCTGTTTATCTGGCTTTCTCTAGTCTTTTCAGTCTTCTTCTTTCATCTTTTAAGTCCATCTTGCCTTCTCTAGTTATTTGTCAGGAATGCAGACATGTAATTCCTGTTATAATCATCATCTTGGATGTATTTCAGTATCTTGATAACCAGGACTGTTGTTGCACAAGCTGTGGGTTAGTGCAGATGAAGCATTCCTATTTCCTGGATGTTTGCATGCAGCTTAATTGCTGTGTTTGACCTTGCAGATAATTGCTTGTTAGGTTTTAATTGTAAACATGGAGGTATTTTAGGTATGCAAATCTCCACCTAATTTAAACCTGTAAATTCCTTTGTAGGGGTTTGCAAATGTAAGCTCAGCCTTTGCTGATAGGGCACTCAGGATATATCAAAGGGAAACTAGTTTGGTACTGTACTTCTCAGACTGGCTGTTTTTCCTTACAGTGTCCAGATAAAGCTGTGTAGAAACTGGCAGTTGTGTGGTTCCCTCAGGAATTCCAATCCTTTGGTGCATTTGGGTAGTGCCTTGTTGAGCTCCTCTAAGTGTTCTTATAGTAGCTCCTCAGAATGAACTTTGAGCATGACATGCCAGGCTTTCTGGGAACTGTGCAAGGAAACTCAGAGGCAAATTCTGTGAAGACTCTCTCTGGAGACTTTTCTCTCCCTTGAGAGGAAGCAGGTGTCTAATGGGTGTCAGGGATTTGTGTGCTGAGCTCTGACATTGCTGGGATGGAGGTTCTCTCCTTGCTGAAAGGCTGCGTTGCCGTTTTCCCCCTTTTCAGGCTTCCTTTGGGAATGCTGGTGGTCACCATGGGAGCAGTAAGAAGTCTCTGGTCTTCCTCTTTGAGTTCTTGTCAGAGCTAGTGCCCTTTGAAGCAGCACCCTACCTGAAGGTGAGAGGATGCTAACAGGGGTAGTTTTCTATGACGAGATACAGAGCTGCCCTGCAGTGACCATAGCTCTGCCTCTGACGAGCTTCAGCTCATCATTGCTGTTGTTCATTGTATGGTCTGTCTCTGACCAGGTTCAGCATATCATTAACATTGTTACGGTAATTGCATTACTTCTGATACCTTCTGCAAAACCTTCTCTCCCTGAAATAAGGAAGTAGGAGGTATTTTATGTGCTGGACAAGCAGGAGAATCCCTCTCATGGAGTTGGGATTTAAGCACTTCGGTGATGTTGTTTGTTGTTTGGTTTTGGTGAAAATTTCATGTGAGTTGCCATGAAAATGGCTTATCTGAAACCAAGCAACAGCACCTTCTCTGGGGAATGTTGGAGGGAAAGGACTGGAAACCTCCACCAGAATTTTACACTCATTTCCTGCCATGGTTGAACCCCAGCCAGCAGCAAAGCACCACACAGCTGCTCACTCACCCAGCCACCACCCCTGTGGGATGGGGAGAAGTGGGGGGAACACAGCAAAACTCATCACTTAAGAACAGATTAATAGCTAAAATGAAATAAAATAGAAGAATAAGATATGTTAATAATGGTAATGAAAGTGAATGTAACAAGGAGAGAAAGGGAACTAAAAGATACCAGAGCCCACGGGCTGGCTGATGCGGTTGCTCACAACCTGCTGAGCAGTGCCCCAGCAGCCTGATCCCCCCACTTGCCAGCAGAGCCTGGGAAACTGAAAAACCCTTAACTGGAGATACACACTAATTGGCAACAACTAAAACATCAGTGTGTTATCAACACTTTCTCACACTAAATCCAAAACACAGCACTGTGCCTGGTACTAGGGAGAAAAGGGAGAAACCGGGATTCCTCCTGCCAAAATGGCAAATCTCGTTGGGGGTTTCACGTTTCAGGTCCATATAATGTACCCACCTTTTGTGCCAACAAAACACCGCTCTGTCCTCTTGGAGTACATCACTCTGGCTAAAACCAGACTGGCTGACCTCAAGGTGAGTAAAAAACTATCACTTTTAAAAGTGTTCTTTCTGGATCTTTCAAAACAGTTATCTGTGTTGTGACTGTGTAATCTCTGTTACCTCGCACAGGTTGCTATAGAAGACATGGGGCTCTATGAAGACTTATCTTCCACAGATGAATCTGTACAGGTACCACTGGTCTGTCTAAGTTTCCTCACCAGTCATGTCCCTTTTCCTGTGAAAAGAGATTCAGTTACCAACCTCTCTGCCATTCCTACCCTGTTTGAGCATGCAGACAAACCTTCTCCAGCTTGACGACAGAGGGGTGAGTGGCCATAAGCATACAGACTCTCCCCAGATTCCATGATCATTAGACTTACACAGAGGACAAACAAGCTGATGAGTGTGCTGTGATGGGGCTGCAGAGGAACTCTGCAATTAGCCAGCCACTGGCCAAGCAGCACCTACGTTTGCCATCCGGTCAGCACCAGCTGTCTGAAGCCAGGAAGGTGCTGGCTACTTCTGGCCCATTCTCTGCTGTGGGGTATAGAAAATAAGCAGAAGATTCTGCAGGGACAAAGGGAAATGTAATGGTGAGGTTTGTCATGGGGATACAGAGTCCAGGTGTGCAGGAGCTGGGGCTGCCTTAGCTCTGTGGATTGACCAGCTTGTCACAATGGTGACACTTCCCTCCCTGGATCTGCCAGTGGTTTGGCCATGTAGGGAGAGCATTTGATGTGCACCTTGATTCTTTTCAGTAGACTGTGTCTCCTCTTTGGTGTTGTATCCAAAGTGTTCACGTTTAAAGGAGATTTGGTGAGGGAATCTACAGCCTGCAGTTCCACACTGTGGTTCGTGACAAGTTTTGGGTGACATCTGATCAGGAGCATTTGGTTCTATTGCTCCTTCCTATGTGTTGATCACAGTAAGGCAGCCAGGCAGCTGGAGCACATGAAATACCAGCTGGTGACTGGGTGTTGAAGGTACTGCAAGGAAATCTAGTCCTGTGAGGAAATGCAAGTCTGAAGTGAAGATTTCATTTGATTTCTTCCAAGTCTGATCTGTTTGCCCATTGAGAAACTGGCCCAGGTTGTTGCAGTCTTAAGATGTCTTATCGCTCAAACAAGAGAAACGTGGGGTGGCAGCTCCTGTGCCTGGAGTGCAGTAGCCCAGGCTGAGAGCAAAAGTTATGGGCCTTAATTACAAGAGTCTGAAGTAAAATAGGATAACAATGAACCCCATTCAGAACAGAAAAGATACTGTCTTCGTGGGGGATGACTGAATGGACTGTGTGATGTCAAACAGGAGGATGAGCTGTGGTTGCTGTGGTTGTGTACAGAGCCACATGGGCCTTTGTGCTGACTCAGAAGAGCTGTTACAAAGAACAGCCTTATGGAGCCAGGCTGATAGTTCAGGTCTGGTTTCCCCATCCCACTACTACCTACTGCTGTCAGGTAGCTCTTGTTATTCAGCCACTTCCCTTCACAGCACAGGCAACCGCTACTAACCCTAAAACAACAGGCAGGGAAGATTATTGCTATCCTTGGTTTCTCACAGCATCTTTCTCTCCTGGCTGCTTGTGTTGAGCCAGCCCCAGGGCCAGGCACTTCGGGACGTGGAAAAGGCCCTTCAGATATTTGAAAGCACAAGGAAGATCCCAACATCTGTGATAGAAGCCAGGTACTGTGTGCTCAACTCTCTCAACTCTTCTTGCTCTCAGCTACAGTAATAACAACAGCCAAGTCCACGTTGAAATAGCTGAAGCAGAGACATGGAGGACTTGAGCCAAGGAGGTTTAGGGATGGTATTCCCACGTTATCCACTTCTTCAGTAGCCATGTAAACAAAGGCTCGTTGTGCAGAGTGGGAAGGCACAGGCACACCTGCAAGAGCAGCCCAGTTGTCATAACAAATAAAAGGCAACATGACAGAAATGAGTAACTGTCTGAACCTGACTTGTCTGCAGTCATTCATGTTACCATGAGTATTTCTCACCCACAGGAGCCCAGGGAACCCTCTGGGGTAGTGGGATGGCACTGGGCAGCTTTGGCATTGCTCATGTGTTGCTGTTTCCTTTCTGTCTCAGCATTTTCAGGCGGCCGTATTACACCTCCCGGTTCCTTCCTGCTCTGCTCAGGCCACGTGTGGTTTGTATTTGCTTTTGGCTTTTTTTTGATCCTCCCATTTCCATCTGTGTTTGTAGATGGGTAATTTGTGCCTGACCTGCCTGTTTTTCTTTTGCAGCTCCCTAAAGCCCCTGATGTGTGCATGACTTTCATAGATTCCTTAAAGAGGTACTGTGACTTCCCACTGTTATTTACTGGGCTTCTGGGCTTTCTCTTGAGAACATTTGTCTCAACATCAGGTTATTGGAGGCTTCAATGACTTCTTTATAGAAGGCTGAGCATTGGCTAACCCTTGGCAGGTCTTTGTGGCTTGCAGGTTGTGCATGGGGTGGCTTATCTGTAGAGGTGAAAGCCTTCAGTTCTGTAATTACTCCTCTAGCCACCATGAAACCATTATCTAGAAGGAGTCCTGTGCAGCCCTCTGACTGCAGGGCAGATGTATTTTTAATGCAAACTTTGGAGGATTCTGCTGAATGTAAAAAATCAGCAGGAAGATGAGCCCTCTGTGAGAGATGTCTCCTGTCTTTGGGAGAGGCTATGGGAGAAGAGGAAGATGAAACTGAAATGTCTGTTAATGCTTTACGAGCTGCTCTTAAGGGACACCAGGGGAATGCAGCCCCTCTTAGAACTCAAGCTTGTCCTACCTGCGTGTTTAAAAGTGCTCTTCTGCATTGCAGAAACAGCTTTATTTTAAATCCAGTAATTCCTCTGTAACCTGTCATGAAGAGAAAATGTTTGCAGCGCTGCCTACAAATTAGGCATTTTGGTCCTGCCTTGTCCTTCCAGTCTCACTCTAAAAGAGACTGGATCAGCTTTGAAAAGTGAAGTTGTAAGGGAAGCAGCTGAGCTCTGGGGAGCCTCATCCTGTAGGTTTTTAGTACTGAGTACTGCCCAGCAAGGGCTGGAAGCCAAACTTTGGCCTCCATCACATCAGAGTTTTAGATGTGTGAATAGGAACTTACACCTTCATGTCATCTTAGACATGTACTAGATACAAAAAGCATATTAACACATGCATTAATAATGTCTGTAGTATTTGGTTAGTGTAGTATGTGTGACAGATGTGTAATTCTTGCCATGAAAGCCTTGGATATTAATTTCTGGCCTTCGTGTCAGATGATGATTAAAAAAAATTGCTTTAGATGCTCTGTGCTTTGGAGCCTTTAATTACATTTCATAGCATGGCTGTTGTTGATGCTTCTCTTTATTAAAGCTGCAGTTTGAATGTGGTTACACTGTATAATCAATGGAATTCTCTTTATTGTCACAGAGCTGATAAAATACCCTCCAACTTGTACTCCACATACGTGCAGGCCTGCCGTGCTCTGACAGAGCAAACGTCACACGGTGAGAAATGCAGCATTTGCTGATGGATCTCTTGGAAGGAAATTCTCCCTGAACTGACAATGTCCAGAAAGCTGTGGCTGATTCTTTAATCTGGACCTGGATATGTGTATGATCTTGGTGTGTCCTTGAGGTGTTAAATAGCCATGACCACAAGGACCTTCGCTGCCTGCCCCGCTTGGGTGGGAGCCGGGTGCTGTGCTGAGGCTGCAGATGATGCCTGAGCTGGCTGATTTACATCTAGCTCAGGTACATCTCCATGAAGCAGCGTTCACAGCCTGGCTGTGCTGATCCCTGGCTGGCCTGGGCTGATCCCTGGCTGGCCTGGGCTGCAGGCTCCTGCGCTCATCCCTTGTGGAATGGCACTTGTGCTGTCTGAACTCACCAGCATCCTCTCTCAAGGAGGGATTACTATGCCCAACTGGAGTCTGGGGAAGCAGGAGGGGTGAGGAATGGAGCCAGTGGTTGCAGTGAAGAGTTTACATCTGTTTGGGTGAGAAAGCCCCACTAACTTCAGGTCCCATCACTGCAGGCACATTACTAGTGCAGTGTGTGTCACTGTAAGGTATTTATGGGCAACACCCTCACCACAGGTTTATAGGAAATGAAAAGGCTGGGCTGGTGAGCAGGGGTTGTTCCCAGAGGGTGGTGGAGATAAGTGTTCTCCGTGTACAGCAACAGATCTGTCATTGACTCCTCCTCAGGGTGCTTTGGGCGTTGGGAGCTTTCTGGAGATGCTGCAGTGACAAAGCAGTGCTGGGGAGCCGCAGCTGTGCAGCCGCCTGGCTGCGGAGGTTGTCCTGGCAACCGGCTGGGATGGAGGATGCCTGTGTCGGCATCGCCGGTCCCCGCGGGCTGCCTGGGCTCTGCACGACTCCCTGAATTGCCAGGGACCTCTAGTGGCAAAGCCTCGGCCGTGTCCCCTCCGTCCTGACCGGCCTCATCCTGTCCCCTGCATCCTGATCCATCCCTGGGCTCGTGCCCACACTGGGCGCAGGGCAGGGGCTGAGCATTGGTCAGCTCCACGCCTGCCCTGGCACGGGAAGGTGATGCAGCAGTCTCCTAAGAGCCAGTTGCTTTACAGCCTGTTTATGACAAGTATGAATTTCAACCTTTTGTTATTCACTGCTCTTGTTCATGGTTGAGTTATTTCTGGCCCGTGCACAAGGCCCCGTTCCTGTGTGACAAACTGCGGGGGTGGTTTCTGGGGCTGTGTGGGACAGCTTGCTGCTGCTGCTGGCACTCTCTGGTGGTAGAAGGAATGTCCTTTTATACCTTCTTTTAAACAAAAACCAGAAGAGAGTTACATGTACCTGGAGATGCTGTGTGGTGTTGAGCTTGAAGAGGAGCACATGATGTAGCATTAACACCATGGGTCTGTATTTTCAGACTGGTTCCAGTCTTTTGAGGACAGCAAATGTTGGGTGGGGAGGGGAGCAGAGAGGTAAAGCCCATAGGAAGGCAGCTCTGGAAGGAGAAGTCTTTTGCCTCTTGTCTTTAAAAACTAAGTTCCTCTCTGAAACTAGGAGTCAACTCATAAATGATTGCTCAAATAGCACACTTTGAGTGTAAACCCAGAGCTGTGCATGTGGCAGCCTGACAGTTTGGTTCTGGATTATAGAAAAGTAAATAGTGCTGTTACAGAAAATGTCTGTGGAGATTGCTGAGTGCTTTGTATTAACTGTTGTCATGCACAAAGGTGAGGATAACATGTTGCTGCTTCTTTTGCTTGTCTAGATGAATCAAAAGTAGAGAGCAGCCACTCCAAAGAGCCTGCTGAGCAGCTGAAGGCTGAGCTGGCTGAACTAAGGACACTGATTGTGGATGAGGCTAAACATGAAGGTATGCAGGAAGGCAAGTTCTCACCACCATCACTGACTCTTACAAAAGCTGTCTTAATAAGATGTGGCTAATTGTAGCCAAAGCAGCAGGAGTAGTTACTTGCCAGGGGTACCTGAGGTGGTAATCTTTCAGATCTGTGTGATCCTTCCAGCTATGAATATATGTATTTCTATAGTTTAGTGTCTGTGTTTGGAACTTCAGGTGTGCCTCTTTGTGATGACCACTTGGTCCCACACCAGCCCTTGCCAGGATGGGCAGCCCCAGTGCTGGGCTTGGCTGGTGGCTTGGGGCCCCTTCTGCAGGCTCTTTCCTTTCTGGTGGGAAAAAACTGTTCCTGATGGGTGTTGGTGATAGTACTGGGGAGAAAATAAAGCTGTCTTCTAGAATGAAGATGGTGCTCACTGTGTTCCAGCTAATGCTTTGTACTCCTTAAAGCTTTTCATAGTATAATTTGAGCCTTATCAATCAGAGCTATGTTTCACTTGTTCTTCCTCCTGCTATGGTGGAGTTGTGAACCTTTCATGCCTCCTGCCCTGGTTCTCCTCCTATTCCCTTCCTGCAGATGTGCCAGCACAGCTTGCAGTGATTTCTGACAGGCTCAGCACCATCTTGGGTCACAGCAGTGACGAGAAGGAAGCTGTTGGTTTGAATTCTCCAATCCCAGTTGATGTTTCTGCCCCCAGGCTGGAGCCCAGCCATCAGAGTGTGAGTACCATCTGGCTTGGGGTGAGAAACAGTGGGGCTGGGTGGGTAAAAATGCATCTGGATAGTACATGTGAGAGGTTGCTTTGTCTGTGGGGAATGGGAAACACACTTCTGCTTTTGTCTGCCTTGTCCTGTCCTGCACAGACTATTCACGTGTTCCATCCTCCTGGAAGCTGTTGGATGGCTGGTGTCCAGATCTGGAGATGTATTATATTAGAGCAGTCCTGTGATGAGCTAGGCTTGCTTCCCCAGGCTTGTCCACGTCTTTGTTGTGTGCTGGGATCATTCCTGGGCTGTTAGGGGCTCAGTTTTCCACCTCTTCTTAGTGCCAGTGGATCTGTACAACTTGCAGTGAACATCATTAACAAATTTGTCTACTTTTAATGTTGGGAAACATCCTATATATGCAGCAGGAAAGCAGATCTAGACATCCAGCCTGCCAAGTATGAGTTAGCAGTGTGTTTCTTATTCCAGGTGGTTGATCTTCTGCTGACGTCATTCTGCCAAAACCTAATAGCTGCTTCCTACTTTAACCCTCCTGACAGGTAAGGTGCAAGTTAAAGAGCAGAGAAATCAAGCCTGGGTAACACACCAGAACCCCAGCACTTGTCCAGGGGTGAAGAGAGACTTGTTTGTTCATACCCAGGCTGGCAGCTGCAGGCTGCTTTAGTCTGAGTTTCTGTAATCTTAAGAACTGATGCACTTTGATGTGTTATGTGTAAATAAAACATGCTTCTCCTCTGTTGTTCCTGATCCCTTCAGAGACAGGTGGTGTTGAGCTCTGCTTTGTGCTCTGTGACAACAAAAACTGTGTGCTCAGCTGCTTTCAGCTCAGCAGTGGGGGGTGGGGAATGGAGCACATCCTGTTTGTCCAGGAATTCTGCACTGGCTGACCCCAGGGCCTGGGCAGCAGAATGCTTGTCTCTTACAGCAGGCACTGACGTGGTTTTGGGGTGTCTTTTTGGCATGTTCACTGCTTCTGGCACGTCCAGCCTTCATCCCCAGTGCCATATCTGATATGAAATGAGTGGGGCATAAAGTGTGACACTGCAGGCTCGGGAAGGGCAGCGTGGCACAGCTGCTGTCTGCCTCCCATCCCCTCTTGCCCCTGGACAGGACTCGGTTTGGCTCTTGCCTGTATGAGGAGGGAGAGTGCAGCTCTGCTGCTGGAAGGAGTCTGTGCATAGCCATCTCCTTCCTGATGTAACAGTCTGTAACCATTATGGTCAACATTTCAGTAGAAAATTGCTTTGTTGGAAAACAGCAAGGTGCTGACAAGCTGGCTGTGATCCCAGCTGCTGATGGTGCTGTACGAGGTGCTGCCTCTCGGGAGTGCAGCATGCTTTGGCAACCCTTCATCTTCCCCTCTCTTCTGCACTGTTTTGCCCTGCAGCAGATGAATCTGTATTTCAAAACCTGTGCTGAAAAGTGGTTGTGATAAACAAGAACATGCCAGGAAATTGTTTCTAACCCAAACTCTCCAACCCATCTCCTCTGAGGATGGCTTTTTCTCTGTTGCCTGGGTGTGAAAGTCCCTCCCTCCCTTCCTCTGTTTTGCAACAGGACCTTGGGATTAATGTGATGTTTTTGCTCCCATTTATTGCTCTGCCTCTGTTTACCCTGTGCTCTGTCTGATAAAAAGGGGCCATCTCTGCCCCAGGCAGCTGCTTCCTCCTCTTGCTGTCACCTCAGGACGCTTCTTTGACTGTGTATAATCAAATGTTTGAGGCACAGGTGGAGTTCTTGCCTTTGTTGGGATCCTCTGTCCAGGTACTCCAAAAATAACACTTCCTGTGAGCCTGTAAGTGGAATGATAATGGTCCAGTATTTACAGACAGATCCTGGCTGGGCTCCTGTGGCTTTAGGCATTTTTAAGTAGCTCTTCCTGTGTTGGGGGATGAGGGAAGCAATAAAATGAGCTTGTGGGTTTTACCTTCTGCAGGCAGGGACCATGTCTCTCCTTGTTTGTGAAGATGATGTGTGGACACAGGAATCTCTTGCCTGCTCTTCTGGGCAGGCTCTGCCAGCTTATTTATCATCAGGTTAGTTTTCCAAGTACAAATCATGTGGTTATAGTGTGCTGAAGGCTATCCTGCCTCTGCTTTCTGAGCTGTGGGGCATGTGTCCACCTGGACTGTACTGTGGAGGGACTTCATTAGCCCTCAGGCTTCCCAAAACAGCAAAAACAACACCTTGTTTTGGACCAATAATGTGGGCCTGCTCTCAGGAATGTCTGCTGAACCTTTCCCTGCAGAACTACCACAGCAGAAGCTTAATGCATTTGAGGTGCTGTAATGGAAGCTAAAATAAGTGAGTTTATGAACAAAGCCAAAAGAAAATCAGTGGAATGCTTAATTCCCAAGCTTACAAAGTGACAGCTGCACACCCCTTGTAACACTCCCAAGTCTGGAGGGCAGGAGCAGATGGATTTATTTCAAAGAACTGTTGGGTTTATTTTCTTTACCCCGTGAAAGGGTGAAACCAAAAGGCTGATGGACTGGACTAGCTGTCAGAGAAGCTGAGAAGCCTTGAGTGTCAAATGCTGCTGGGCTGAGTTTGCAGCTAGGTGCTGGAAGTCATTGCTTTACAGAAGTGTTACAAATTCTGCTGCATGAGCTGCACAGTGGCCAAACATGTTTAATGTAACTGATGCCTCTCATCTGCTAAACTGATATCCCTGCTCTCGTTAGTCCATGGGCAGCAGCAACATTGTTCTGAGGCAGCAGCAGCAATGTTCTGAGGGGTTTTGCTGAGAGAGATTGTTTTGTTACAAATGAAATGTCTTTCTCTCCTGAGTCCTTTACTTATGTGTGGCTTGCAGGGTCCTTCCCTGAATGAGGCTCATGTTTTAGGACTAGCAGCTTTTGCCATCCACCTAAATGAATCCAGAGCTTTAATCCCTGAAGTGGAAGCCAGCTTTGGGATTTCTCAGCCTGTTCCTGCAAAGATCCTTTCCATTTCTGAGTTCTGGAACTGCTTGCTAGTGTGCAGGACAGAAGAGTCATTTTCCTTCTGCATGAGGTGAGATTCCCATGTCCTTGCTGCCCCAGGCAATGGAGTTGGGTTTGTCACCAAAGGGATGCTGGTAAAGCTCCCGTGTTCCTGTGCCGGATTTCCAGAGCATGTGCAGGTGTTTGTGCTGCCCATAATCGAGTTCTTTATTTTTCTCTACCAGGTTTTGCACTGCAGCAGCATCTTACCTTATGTGCAAGTTTTGGCCCTGCTCTCATGAAGAGCTGTGTGCCTTGCTTCCTCCCAGCCTTGTTAAAAAGGTAAAAGGACAAAAGTCTTGCCCTTACTTCAGTCTCAGTTCAGTTTCCCACTGCCCACTCCCTGTGCAACTGTAACTACATGAAAATGCCTCCTTGTGCCCTCCCATTGTACCATGTTGGGTATTTGGTTGGTTGGGTTGCAAAGGGCCTTTTTGTGATGGGAGTGTGCAGGGTTGTGCCTGTGTTTCAGCTGCAGGGTTGTGCCTTTGTTTCAGCTGCAGTACCTCGTACCGCGCCTGAGCCTGGAAGCTCGGGGAATCCTACGTGAGGAGCCTAAAACTGACCTAACCTGGAGTTCCCTGTCCTGCCCCTCTCTGAACTACAAAAAGGCCAGCCTGTGCTTGTGGAAGCAAGCACGCTTTCAGGAGTTGCTGAAGGAAAAGCCATTCCAGGTAGAAATGGTTCCTGTGGCTTAAGTCCACAGTGTCATTGAATTTTTCAGGTCTGCCCTTTGCAATTTCCTTATTGGCAATAAAAAGCTTCTTGTAAAATCCTAATGCCTGAGGAGCTGGTCTGGCAGCTGAAGGCATCACGTGCCCTGGGTGAGCACTTGCTTTCAGTGGTGGTGATAAGGCAGGAGCAGGAAGCTAAAGGTAAAGCTTTTGTCCTGCTTATCTCAACAGCAAAAGGCTTGCCACAATTTACCACAGCAATGAGAGTATGATGGGGAGCTGTAGAGAAATGTCCTGTCCATAACCTCAGCTTCCTGCTGGGTGCTGTCTCTGAAAGCACTCAGTTGCCTTTTTTGGTGCGTTGTCTAAATGCCAGTGTCCTCCCAAAGCACCCCTGTGCCCTGGCCTGCTGGGCTCTGCCTTGCTGTGGAGCAGGTTCACACCTTGGCTGCTCTCACTGTGCCACCCTTGCAGTATGATTTGACAGGCTTTCTTTTTCCACCTAGTTCATATAAAACCAGTTTGTGCAGAGGAGTTTGCTATGTTACTAGAAGGACTCCTCGTGCTTGGCTGGCTTGGCATACAAGGCTAACACACCTCTGTGTTGGAACCTTTCTTTGATGCTCACACCAGCCTGTCTGACTGTGGGCCTTTGTTCATTGTAGCATTTGTTTCTAACAGCATACATTCATTCTGGTATCTAGGCTTTAAGAAGATGAGCATGTTAGGAAATGTCAAAGGGGTGGGTGTGTGTGAGAGGCTTTGTAGGATTGCTCTCAGTATGTCCTTGGATGCCAGAGAGGCTTTTGTTTAGACTTCTCCAAAGGGAAACAGTACTTAGGTTGATGTGTGCTGGGATTGTGTCTTGGTGTGGGTGAAGGGGGGTTTCCATTGGGAAGAAGGTGGTTGTGCTGCACAAGTTACTTGTCATGCTGATCTATCCTCTGCCCTAAACTGTTGCTTTTCCCAGTTGTCTTTCAGGGAGTGGCTGCTGTTGGAGCTGGAAGTTTACCCTGAGAGGGATGTTCTCTCTGCCTCAGAAAGGTAAGTGCAGAGGGTCTCTGTTGAGAAGGGGATAGTTCCAGAGTGTTTCCCATCCAAATGATGACAAAGCATTGAAGATCAGGAAATAAATAAACAAGCTGCCCATCAGCTGGTACAGTTGGTCCAGAGTTCAAGCAATGCTCGAATGAGATGTGTGTGTGTGTTAGCTTGAGGAAGTTCACCAAGACAACCTCTGGCCTGCATGTGCAGTCCTTCCAAACAAAACCTCCCCGTTTCCAGAAGCAAGAGGTGGCTGACATCAGGGCATCTGCTGTCTGGTGGATGGCTCCTTTTATATCTGTACTTGCATGGGTGCTTTAATCTGTCATTCCACTTGGTGTGTGAACTTCCTTTTACATCAAGGGAAGGGCACCATTAAAATGCTGTGAAAGATTTCTTGTCTCCTCCTTTTGCATCTTACAGGCAGGATTTCCATTACTGGGCCATCTACCAGTGGTACCTTCCTGCACCTTCTGCTTCTGGTGGCTGCGATGGAGACCTGGAGAAGGCCTGTGCCATCCTTATCAACACCATGCTGGATTCCTCACAAAGGTATTCTGCACCTTGACTTGCATTTCTGCAGAAGCAGAGGTTCTGCTAACCACCTTGCAAGCTGGGAGCTGGGAGCCTGTGCGTGACATGGGGCTGGGGAAGCCATTCCCTTCTCACGGTGGCCATGAGAGCTGGGAGGTGGCCCTGTGTGACTCGCCAGTCTTTGCATAAGAATCTTGCTTTGGGTGGCAGAGGTCTGGGGCTGCAGTCACAGATAGTCCATAGTCTGTCTGTCTGTTTTAAGTTGACCTTGTATTCAGATTTGTTTGGCCAGACAAGCATCAATGCCCTTGAGCAAGTGGCTGAAGCAGGGAAAGGAGGAGGGAGTGTTAGAGGAGAGTTGCTGTCTCACCTACAGCTTATTAAAGGAACATTGATGTTGGAGCTTTATGTTCATCTGAGGCCATTTGGCTTTATTTGAATTGTGTTATCCTCCCAGACTAACAGAGTTAGTTACCTGGTGTGTCTCCATTTCAGGTTGAACCTGGGTAGCTGTGGCCAGTCGAAGATGACAGTCAATCCTGATATTCTCTGCAAGCTGCAGGTGATTGCAGGCTTTGATGCATGTCTGTGTGTTCAGCTCTTGAATGTGAGCAGAGTCTTTTCTATAGCTCAGTGTATGTAAAGCTGCTGGTTGGTTCTCAGATGTGAGCCTGGAAATAGAGCTTTTTCTTACTGTGTTACTTCAGAGAAGCACAGAGAGTTTGAATGTAAACTAGTGTGTAGCCTTGACAAAGGCTGTTTTTCCCCCACCTCCCTGTTTAGGAGATGGTGCTGGAGCTGGGCTGTAGGCAAAAGTTACCTTCTGGCTCCTTGGATGCCCAGAGACACTTCATCTTTGAGATTCTCCAGGAAAGACTGAAAGCCAGAAAGCAGGGCCCTGCTCTGGCTGAGCAGCTGTGGTGGCAGCAGGAGCTGCAGCTGCACAGAAGGTGAGTGCAGCTCTGGGAATGGCTCCAGCAGAACTGCTGCTGCAAGCAGTCACAGTGTGTACCTGCACAGCTGGGCAGCCTCTTCTCACCCCACAGCAAGTGCTGAGGACACGATATGTTGTGGTAACAGCTGTGCAAGAGATGCTGATTCCCTGGTACCTGTGGGAATTAGCAGTGTTTCAGTGTGCCATCTCAGGCCAGGAGCTGCCCCTGCCAGTGGACTGGATTTCAAAGACCTCACATCTTCATGGACTCTGTTTACCCCCAGCAATGCTCTTAATGCCACCACTGGCACTAACCATCGCTAAACTACTCCACTTGCTGCTGCAGTCTGGGTGTGTTTCCATTCTTGAGCTACTGGTGGGATCTTTGACAGTGCCATGTATATCTCCTGGAAACACAGGTTCTTTTCTGGGCAACTGGAAGAATTCCTCATGTGGTTTCTGTCAATGTGTTTGAGATCTCTGACGTTTGACGTGCTCTGAGGCTCCCCTGGACGTCAGAGCCGTGTGCCCTGAGAGCCTGGAGTCTCATTCTCTTCTCGGTGGGAACCTCAGTTTTGGTTTTATTCTCCTTTCCCAAGGATCCTGGTTGGGCTCCCTGCATCTGCTCTCATCATGACATGTCAAAGAGGAAAGAAAACAGTGTTGGACTGTGAAGCCTTTTTTGGATATGTAAACTCAGAGCTGGTAGGTGTCGTTAGCAGCACCATCGATTCCTGGTGGCAAATGCTCTAGGGAAAGATCTCAAACTTGGGCTTAGGATGGGAGTTTGATTCATTTTCTGGTGCCAGGACTCAAGCAGCATCCAGTGAGTGATGTTGCCTTCTCTAGAACCAGGGTTTCTGCAATGTGGTCTGATCCTCAGGGTCTCACAGGGTGGTTTTGTCCCGTTGTGCCAGGCCCCCAGAATGTTCAAAGAAAAACATCCTTCCAAAGGGGAGGAGTGATTTTGTTTTCCTCTCTTTGTCTTTCCCACAGAAGAACGTCTGTTCCAGAGGGTATGCTCTCTCCTACGACATCACTGCTCACTTCTTCAGGGTAACTGCCCCCTTTGTCACCCTGCTCCTCCCATCACTCAGCCCTGCTGCCTGTGCTAGCCAGAGCAGCTGGTTCTTTACAGGATACCTGGCTATATGCTATGCTTAGCAGTGAGATGGGCCATTTGTACCCTTGTTTTGAGAATTGTGGGTGTAAATTCCTAACAGAAGAGCAGAAGTCCAGAAGAATTAAGAGAAGTAGCAGGAGGATGCAGCGGGACCAGCACAATAGAGGGATGCTGGCGGGGAGGGAGAAGCTGCTGCACACACGTTTCTTTTGCTGCGCCACGCTGACCCCTACAGTTACCTCCGAGTAGTTTACACATGGGCTTGGTGAGGCACCTCAGAGCAACGACGACACGGGTGTGCAGTCATCTTGTCATTTATCCTCTTGCAGGGCCTGCTTAATGCCAGCTTGGGCTGTGAGGAATCAGCAGAAGTGGTCAACGGTGTTCTAAGAGCGTGTCGGACCAAGTGTCCCATCCTGCTTCTCTCCGCAGCGGTAACTGCTCTTGTTTCACCTGCAGAGTGCTAGCCCAGTCCTGAGCACTTGCTTTAAACTTGGGAAGTGCAGGGGTAGTGGTTCTGAAACCAAAAAGGCCATAAAGCACAGATTTCTCCCTCTCTCCATGCGGTGTTTTGTGGGGATACAGGTGTTTGCTGCCTGTGGTGAGCACGTACAGCACCTTTGCAGAAGATGTCTCTTACTATGACTGCTCCTGCCAGAGGAGTTTCAGGGCCCTGTGGTGTGAACATGGTCACAAAGGGCTCTCTTTGCACTTCCAGGATGTGAAACTTGTCACATTTCCTCTGTCTGTGTGTATGTACAGCTGGGGCATGGTCACTGTGGGGGGAAACCCCTTTCTCAGAGTATCCAGCTGAGCCAATGTGCACACCTGAGTGCAACCAACCACTCATGCTGCTGGTTTCTGTCTGTCTTCCTAGGTGTGGTGGCCAAGGCTGGAGCCAGGACTTTGCTCTCAATGGAAGAGGCTCTTTGGAGCTCCACTTGCAGGAGAACTGGAGAGACTGGGGGAATGGCAATCCTCAGCTGCCAGGTGTGTGAGGGACCCAGCCTGGGTCTGCAGGCAGGAGAACCTGCTCTCTGAGCCAGCCTGGCTTGCAGCAGGCAATATGAAATGCTAATGTGGACTGAGGCTTGGAGGACAACTACAATCAGATTCCTTTGTGGAGTTTAAACTCAATATGGGTCATGGTAATTATTTAGTCTGGCCTTCTGTGTAATATGGGTCAGAGTGTTTCAGCATAAGGAAAAGAGAATCTTTTTATAGGAGACTGGAAGCCAGAGCCCTGGTTAGACAAACACTGGAAATAGCCTTTAGCACAGTGTTGAGTCATTGGCTCAAGCCACTACATGTTTTTCTCCCTGCATGGAGTGAATCTCTGGTCTCCTGAAGCCACTGGCTGCTGCTCTGCTCTGCCCTTCCCTCTGTACCTGTTCAGCATCCTGCAGCTTTGCTCCAGAAGCTGGGGATTTAGGATAGGAACCTCCCTGCAGTTACTGCAGATAATAATCACATGCTTCTGTAGCAGAGTATAGAGTTAATTACCTGCCTAACCAGTGATAAAAGAGACTTGGAATGCTGCTGTCTGTTCCTAGACTGTTTCTTTTCACTGTCTCTATCCAGCATCTAACTGTGGGGGAAAAAATGCAGAGGAGAATTTATCATCTTTAGTGCCAAGCACGAGCTCGGGCCCAAGCCCCTGATTCTTCCCCCTCACTCACAGCTGTGATTGCTCCTTTTCTTTCCATTTTTTTCCTCCAAACCCATGACATGCTGGTTTTCTTTCCCAGGTTCCTTTCTTCAGGAGTGGCTTTCCCTCCCCCTGGCCCTGCGTGGGTTTCGGCCGCCTTCCTCCACTGTGCTGTCCAACAGCGGTCGCTGCGTGGACAGGGCAGAGATGCCCTGAAGAGGCTGGGGACTGACACAGAGCAGGCAAGGCTGGCTGCATGCTAAATGTCTGCTCTTCCCTACACTGGAAAATCAGAAATAGGATGTCTTTAACTACAAAATGTTTGGCCTGAGACGCTGCTGTACCTCTGATAAACTCTGCTGTGAGGTCTTGCTGGTGGCTAATTGATAAAGATTAGCTGTAAATTACTGGCTGCTAAATGCTTACCCTAGAGGCAGAGTGGTTCCAAACTTAACCTTTGAACTGGAATACTGACTCCTCTGAAGTCAGGCAAGACTAGTAAACAGTGGCTTTAAAAACTGAAGCTGGAGGGAGAGCTGTAGAGACAGAGAGCTCAGTCCTGGGCACGCAGGGTGAAGGATCACCTCTAAGGAGGGACCAGACCCCGTGGATCTTAGCTCAGGCAACCTGAATGCTGAAGGTTTGAGAGACCACAGTGCAGGTGTTTTAAGGGTGCTGGGAGCATGTGCTGGGCACCCCAGGGGCAGATTCCCTGTGGGTTTTCCCAAGTCTCACAGGAAATACCCCTCCTTTTCACCGTGCTCAGTGCCCTCCGTGCACAGGGACTCGCTGAGGAGGGAGCTGGGCTGCTGCCTGCCACTTCTGTCAGTCTTCCAGAGGACAGCTGAGGTCAGAGCTCAGTGTGGGGAGTGTTCCTGTGCTGAGACATTCCCAGGTCAATGCTCTGGAAGTGGAACCTGGGCCTCACTCTTTACTGTGCAGTTTTATTGCTCCAGGCAGCACTTACAGTAGCAGCTCCTCTCGCTTCTGGGATTGGCTCCTCCACTGTTGACAGTGGTCTAGAGCCAAAAGCTGCCAGTCAGAGGCTCCTGTCATTGAGGTGATCTGAGCATTTAGTGTACCTGGGGAATAACAGCAGCTCTTGCCTCCAGAGTCTGCCTCAGCAGGAGGAGGATGCCAGGAAGAGTGAGAGCAGGGGGAGGGCTGAGTGCAGCTGGGTGCCAGCGGGTGCCTGGTGCTCAGGCCTCAGCTGCCCTTGGTCACTGCTCCAGTATCAGGGGGATTGCATAGATCTGCCTGTGCTGGGGACTCAGTCCCATGCATGGGGCTGCTGTGGGGTCAGGTGCTGAGTCTGACAGTGTGAAAGGGTAGGTTTGTCTGTCAGAAGGGGGATGAGACACTGTAGTTAAAGCCAGGGAACCCAGATATGCCACTGCTCGTTTGGTTCATCCACGTGCATCAGTCTGTGCCTCTGCACAACTCTCAGCTGAAGTGAAAGGTCTCTCATTGCCATGTTCCCTGCCCTGACTGCTGTGTCTCTGTTCTCTCTCAAACAGACAGGAAAAGAGGGAGGCTTAGCTTTACAAAAGGAGGCTTAGCACAAATAAATAGGTTACTTCAACTTCCCAAGATCACACAGCCCCAGCATCCTTTGATTTGTGTAGCTCCAGCAAAGCAATAAGCAGCATCTGCCAGGGCAGGATTACGCTGCTGGCAAACAATGTTAGCTCCCCTCCACCTTCACCCCTGTGTAGCTGGCTGGGTTGTCCCTGTGTTTGGGAGAATCACAGAATCAGTTTGGTTGGCAAAGACCTTTTAGATCGAGTCCAACCACTGACCTCAGACAGAAGCTGTCTCCTGTTGCCCGACTCGCTTCCAGAGCCGTGAGTTTGGTGGCACATTTGCCCTTAGAAGCGATGGGTGATGTCAGGCTGTGCCCTGTCTCCTCCAAACACACCTGCCTTCACCTGGAAGCAGCTCACAGTTCACCCAGGGCCGCCCTGGGGACGTGCTGGGTGATTTCCTGGTTGGAAAGCACAAGCTGTGAGTCAGATGTAGCTAACAGGCACTCTCCTTTCCTTGCAGCTTCTTGTTTCTCTGCTGTTCCTCTCACTCATGGATCTCATCTCGGCCAAAATAGCACCAAAGGTAAATCCAGCCCTGAGGGAGTTCTCATGACACTGAGTGTGTCTGATCATCTTGGTTTGCTGCCTAAAAATGCTTTGTACCAGGGAAGGGAGGGCTGGTAGCTTGTTCTGCCAGAAGGAAGGGATCAGCCACGTCCCAGACTGAGCCTGCTGAAGGCCCTTCTGTTCCCATCAGATTAAACCTGTCTTTAGCTGAAGTTATCTCCCTTTCACTACAGCAGCTTTTATTCCTCTTCCTGAATGCCTATTTTCAGTTCCCTGCTGGGACTCCACACGTCCCAGGTAGCACAGGAACCTCCTCTCTCTTTGCTTTTGCGTAGCGTTTCACGTGTGTTAGGTGCAGTTTCTCCTCAGGCTGGAAGCATGCTGGTGTTTACAGGAGCAGAGGTCCCCAGCAAAGGGGAACCTCAGTTCCCAAATGATGGAGTGCTATTAAATGAAGGAGCAAAGGTGACAGCCTTCCTCCTTCCAGCAGCTGCCTGTCCTAAGCCTCCTCTGCTGTGAACACTTGCTCCTTTTCCTTTGCTGTCTTCTTTGGCATGCAGCCATTTGTGTAGTCACCTAACAGATTGGAGCAGGTTCAAGTTAAAACTCATCCCTTGGTCCCATAGTCTGCCTCTGGGAGAGTCTGGAGGAAGAGTCATTGAGGGAAGGATCAGCTTGGGCAAACAGATCACGGAGGTTCTTCCAAGCAATGCAAAAAGCAGCCCAACAATCCCAAGATGTGCTGTTAGACGGGAAAAAAAACCTGCTGGGGGAGCAGGCTGGGCTGGGTGCTGAGCACCCTGGAAAGGTGCTGGTGCCTCATTGATGCTGCTCCCTCCTCTCTCACAAGTCATTTCGCCCTCTGATCCCTGTGGTAGCCTGGTTTGGTGAGGGGGGCTCTGCCGGGGGGGGTGGCCCAGGGCATCCCAGCTGCCACAGGGAAAGATGGGCTGGATTCAGCAAGGTCCTTCATGTTCTCGGCCTCTTGTGAGGGGTTTCCATCCTGCTGGGATGCAGTTACAGCCTAAGACAAACTCGACCTGTCCCTTCTGACACCCAGGAAGAAGTGGAGTTTCAGACATCTCTGGAATGGTCCCTGGAGATCTTGCAGTGCCTGGAGGAGAGGGGCATGTCCTGGCCACTTCTCTTCCACTCAGCAGAGAAAGGTGAGCGAGCCCTGTCTCCACGGGGTGGGAAGGTGAAGTGCAGAGCCATGTCTCTGAGGAATGATGGTTCCTGGAAGGAGGGACTGATGGGCATTTCTAAGCAGCAGGAAAAGTAGCTGAGTAAAAGCTGCTGACGTGACAGTGCAAGGCAGAAGCAGGGTGACCCAGCTGGTGATGAGGAACCACTGCTGCTGTTCCCTTTGGTTCACAAAGCCTCAGAGAACAGCCTCCTCCTCTCAGTGGTCACCAGGCCCAGGCACTCGTGGGCTGGATGGAACTGGCAGCCCCCACGCAGGGGGATGTGGGGACCACTGAAGGGGCTCAGTGCTGCTTTGTGCCCTGCAGAGCCGGGAGGATACTGTGTCCTGCGCAGCGCAGCCTCGGAGCGTCACATCCGCCTCCTGCCCGTTGCCTTCTACAGGTGAGGTCCTGCCCAGCTCCCTGGGAGCTTCCTGAGGGAGGCTGGCGCTGGGGCTTTGCCTGGAGGTGGCTGTGCCGCTGGCCTGGAGGGGAGCTCAGCTCGTGCCTGGGCTCTGGGGGACAGAACACTTGGCCAGGGCAGGGTTCCCTGTTTAAGGAG